>NC_090392.1:6437939-7182939 GCF_036365525.1 Heterodontus francisci | reverse complement strand
TGTGTGTGCATATATATAAGTCTCAGTGTCTGGGCTGTGGTGTGTGTGTGTGTGTGTGTGTGTGTGCATATTTATAAGTCACAGTGTCTGGGCTGTGGTGTGTGTGTGTGTGTGTGTGTGTGTGTGTGTGTGTGTGTGTGCATATATATACGTCTCAGTGTCTGGGCTGTGATGTGCGTGTGTGTGTGTGTGTGTGTGTGTGTGCATATATATAATTCTCAGTGTCTGGGCTGTGGTGTGTGTGTGTGTGTGTGTGTGTGTGTGTGTGTGTGTGTGTGTGTGTGTGCATATATATAAGTCTCAGTGTCTGGGCTGTGGTGTGTGTGTGTGTGTGTGTGTGTGTGCATATATATAATTCTCAGTGTCGGGGCTGTGGTGTGTGTGTGTGTGTGTGTGTGTGTGTGTATGTGTGTGTGTGCATATATATAAGTCTCAGTGTCTGGGCTGTGGTGTGTGTGTGTGTGTGTGTGTGTGCGTGTGTGTGTGTGTGCATATATATGAGTCTCAAGTGTCTGGGCCGTGGTGTGTGTGTGTGTGTGTGTGTGTGTGTGTGTGTGTGTGTGTGTGTGTGTGTGTGTGTGTGTGCATATATATGAGTCTCAAGTGTCTGGGCCGTGGTGTGTGTTTGTGTGTGTGTGTGTGTGTACATACATATAATTCTCAGCGTCTGGGCTGTGGTGAGTGTATGTGTGTCTGTGTGTGTGCATATATATAAGTCTCAGTGTCTGGGCTGTGGTGAGTGTGTGTGTGTCTGTGTGTGTGCATATATATAAGTCTCAGTGTCTGGGCTATGGTGTGTGTGTGTGTGTGTGTGTGTGTGTGCATACATATAATTCTCAGCGTCTGGTCTGTGGTGTGTGTGTGTGTGTGTGTGTGTGTGTGCATATATATAAGTCTCAGTGTCTGGGCTGTGATGTGTGTGTGTGTGTGTGTGTGCAAATATATAAGTCTCAGTGTCAGGGCTGTGGTGTGTGTGTGTGTGTGTGTGTGTGTGTGTGTGTGTGTGTGTGTGTGTGTGTGTGTGTGTGTGTGTGTGTGTGCAAATATGTAAGTCTCAGTGTCTGGGCTGTGGTGTGTGTGTGTTTGTGTGTGTGTGTTCAAATATGCAAGTCTCAGTGTCTGGGCTGTGGTGTGTGTGTGTGTGTGTGTGTGTGTGAGTGTGTGTGTGTGTGTGTGTGCGCAAATATATAAGTCTCAGTGTCTGCGCTGTGGTGTGTGTGTGTGTGTGTGTGTGTGCAAATATATAAGTCTCTGTGTCTGGGCTGGTGTGTGTGTGTGTGTGTGTGTGCAAATATATAAGTCTCAGTGTCTGGGATTTGTTGTGTGTGTGTGTGTGTGTGTGTGTGTGTGTGTGTGTGTGTGTGTGTGTGTGTGTGTGTGTGTGTGTGTGTGTGTGAAATATGTCTCAGGGCCTGGACTGTGTTGTGTGTGTGTGTGTATACATATAATTCTCAGGTCTGGACCAGCATGAGGCACTTTGCTGACCACACTAGAGCCCTGACCAGCATGAGGCACTGTGCTGACCACACTAGAGCCCTGTCCAGCATGCGGCACTTTGCTAACCATACTAGAGCCCTGACCAGCATGAGGCACTGTGCTGACCATACTAGAGCCCTGTCCAGCATGGGGCATTGTGCTGACCATACAAGAGCCCTGTCCAGCATGGGGCATTGTGCTGACCACACTAGAGCCCTGTCCAGCATGGGGCACTGTGCTGACCATGCTAGAGCCCTGTCCAGCATGAGGCACTGTGCTGACCACACTAGAGCCCTGTCCAGCATGGGGCATTGTGCTGACCATACAAGAGCCCTGTCCAGTATGGGGCATTGTGCTGACCATACTAGAGCCCTGTCCAGCATGTGGCACTTTGCTGACCATACTAGAGCCCTGTCCAGCATGGGGCATTGTGCTGACCATACGAGAGCCCTGTCCAGCATGGGGCATTGTGCTGACCATACGAGAGCCCTGTCCAGCATGGGGCATTGTGCTGACCACTCTAGAGCCCTGTCCAGCATGGGGCATTGTGCTGACCACACTAGAGCCCTGTCCAGCATGGGGCATTGTGCTGACCATACTAGAGCTCTGTCCAGCATGGGGCATTGTGCTGACCATACTAGAGCCCTGTGCAGCATGGGGCATTGTGCTGACCACACTAGAGCCCTGTCCAGCATGGGGCATTGTGCTGACCATACTAGAGCCCTGTCCAGCATGGGGCATTGTGCTGACCATACTAGAGCTCTGTCCAGCATGGGGCACTGTGCTGACCATACTAGAGCCGTGTCCAGCATGGGGCATTGTGCTGACCATACTAGAGCTCTGTCCAGCATGGGGCACTGTGCTGACCATACTGGAGCCCTGTCCAGCATGGGGCATTGTGCTGACTATACTAGAGCCCTGTCCAGCATGGGGCATTGTGCTGACCATACAAGAGCCCTGTCCAGCATGGGGCATTGTGCTGACCATACTAGAGCTCTGTCCAGCATGGGGCACTGTGCTGACCATACTAGAGCTCTGTCCAGCATGGGGCATTGTGCTGACCATACTAGAGCCCTGTGCAGCATGGGGCATTGTGCTGACTATACTAGAGCTCTGTCCAGCATGGGGCACTGTGCTGACCATGCTAGAGCCCTGTCCAGCATGGGGCATTGTGCTGACCACACTAGAGCCCTGTCCAGCATGGGGCACTGTGCTGACCACACTAGAGCCCTGTCCAGCATGGGGAATTGTGCTGATAATACTAGAGCTCTGTCCAACATGGGGCATTGTGCTAACCATACTAGAGCCATGTGCAGCATGGGGCATTGTGCTGACTATACTAGAGCCCTGTCCAGCATGGGGCATTGTGCTGACCATACTAGAGCTCTGTCCAGCATGGGGCACTGTGCTGACCATACTAGAGCTCTGTCCAGCATGGGGCATTGTGCTGACCATACTAGAGCCCTGTGCAGCATGGGGCATTGTGCTGACTATACTAGAGCCCTGTCCAGCATGGGGCATTGTGCTGACCATACTAGAGCTCTGTCCAGCATGGGGCATTGTGCTGACCATACTAGAGCTCTGTCCAGCATGGGGCATTGTGCTGACCATACTAGAGCCCTGTCCAGCATGGGGCACTGTGCTGACCTTACTAGAGCCCTGTCCAGCATGGGGCATTGTGCTGACCATACTAGAGCTCTGTCCAGCATGGGGCATTGTGCTGACCATACTAGAGCCCTGTCCAGCATGGGGCACTATGCTGACCACTCTAGAGCCCTGTCCAGCATGGGGCACTGTGCTGACCATACTAGAGCTCTGTCCAGCATGGGGCATTGTGCTGACCATACTAGAGCCCTGTGCAGCATGGGGCATTGTGCTGACCACACTAGAGCCCTGTCCAGCATGGGGCATTGTGCTGACCATACTAGAGCCCTGTCCAGCATGGGGCATTGTGCTGACCATACTAGAGCTCTGTCCAGCATGGGGCACTGTGCTGACCATACTAGAGCCGTGTCCAGCATGGGGCATTGTGCTGACCATACTAGAGCTCTGTCCAGCATGGGGCACTGTGCTGACCATACTGGAGCCCTGTCCAGCATGGGGCATTGTGCTGACTATACTAGAGCCCTGTCCAGCATGGGGCATTGTGCTGACCATACAAGAGCCCTGTCCAGCATTGGGCATTGTGCTGACCATACTAGAGCTCTGTCCAGCATGGGGCACTGTGCTGACCATACTAGAGCTCTGTCCAGCATGGGGCATTGTGCTGACCATACTAGAGCCCTGTGCAGCATGGGGCATTGTGCTGACTATACTAGAGCTCTGTCCAGCATGGGGCACTGTGCTGACCATACTAGAGCCCTGTCCAGCATGGGGCATTGTGCTGACCACACTAGAGCCCTGTCCAGCATGGGGCACTGTGCTGACCACACTAGAGCCCTGTCCAGCATGGGGAATTGTGCTGATAATACTAGAGCTCTGTCCAACATGGGGCATTGTGCTGACCATACTAGAGCCATGTGCAGCATGGGGCATTGTGCTGACTATACTAGAGCCCTGTCCAGCATGGGGCATTGTGCTGACCATACTAGAGCTCTGTCCAGCATGGGGCACTGTGCTGACCATACTAGAGCTCTGTCCAGCGTGGGGCATTGTGCTGACCATACTAGAGCCCTGTGCAGCATGGGGCATTGTGCTGACTATACTAGAGCCCTGTCCAGCATGGGGCATTGTGCTGACCATACTAGAGCTCTGTCCAGCATGGGGCATTGTGCTGACCATACTAGAGCTCTGTCCAGCATGGGGCATTGTGCTGACCATACTAGAGCCCTGTCCAGCATGGGGCACTGTGCTGACCTTACTAGAGCCCTGTCCAGCATGGGGCATTGTGCTGACCATACTAGAGCTCTGTCCAGCATGGGGCATTGTGCTGACCATACTAGAGCCCTGTCCAGCATGGGGCACTATGCTGACCACTCTAGAGCCCTGTCCAGCATGGGGCACTGTGCTGACCATACTAGAGCCCTGTCTAGCATGGGGCATTGTGCTGATAATACTAGAGCTCTGTCCAGCATTGGGCACTGTGCTGACCATACTGGAGCTCTGTCCAGCATGGGGCATTGTGCTGACCATACTAGAGCTCTGTCCAGCATGGGGCATTGTGCTGACCATACTGGAGCCCTGTCCAGCATGGGGCACTGTGCTGACCATACTAGAGCTCTGTCCCGCATGGGGCATTGTGCTGACCATACTAGAGCTCTGTCCAGCATGGGGCATTGTGCTGATAATACTAGAGCTCTGTCCAGCATGGGGCACTGTGCTGACCATACTAGAGCCCTGTCCAGCATGGGGCATTGTGCTGATAATACTAGAGCTCTGTCCAGCATGGGGCATTGTGCTGACCACACTAGAGCCCTGTCCAGCATGGGGCACTGTGCTGACCATTCGGGAGCATTGTCCAGCATGGGGTATTGTGCTGACCATATTAGAGTTTTGTCCAGCTTGGGGCATTATGCTGACCATACTAGAGCTCTGTCCAGCATGGGGCATTGTGCAGACCATACTAGAGCTCTGTCCAGCATGGGGCATTGTGCTGATAATACTAGAGCTCTGTCCAGCATGGGGCATTGTGCTGACCATACTAGAGCCCTGTCCAGCATGGGGCATTGTGCTGACCATACTAGAGCCCTGTCCAGCATGGGGCACTGTGCTGACCATATTAGAGTTTTGTCCAGCATGGGGCATTGTGCTGACCATACTAGAGCTCTGTCCAGCATGGGGCATTGTGCTGACCATACTAGAGCTCTGTCCAGCATGGGGCACTGTGCTGATAATACTGGAGCCCTGTCCAGCATGGGGCATTGTGCTGATAATAGTAGAGCCCTGTCCAGCATGGGGCACTGTGCTGATAATACTAGAGCCCTGTCCAGCATGGGGCACTGTGCTTATAATACTGGAGCTCTGTCCAGCATGGGGCATTGTGCTGACCACACTAGAGCCCTGTCCAGCATGGGGCATTGTGCTGACCATACTGGAGCATTGTCCAGCATGGGGCATTGTGCTGACCATACTAGAGCCCTGTGAAGCATGGGGCATTGTGCTGACCATACTAGAGCCCTGTGCAGCATGGGGCATTGTGCTGATAATACTAGAGCTCTGTCCAGCATGGGGCATTGTGCTGACCATACTAGAGCTCTGTCCAGCATGGGGCATTGTGCTGACCATACTAGAGCTCTGTCCAGCATGGGGCATTGTGCTGACCACACTAGAGCTCTGTCCAGCATGGGGCATTGAGCTGATAATACTAGAGCTCTGTCCAGCATGGGGCACTGTGCTGACCATACTAGAGCCCTGTCCAGCATGGGGCACTGTGCTGACCACACTAGAGCCCTGTCCAGCATGGGGCATTGTGCTGACCATAATGGAGCATTGTCCAGCATGGGGCATTGTGCTGACCATACTAGAGCTCTGTCCAGCATGGGGCATTGTGCTGACCATATTAGAGTTCTGTCCAGCATGGGGCATTGTGCTGACCATACTAGAGCTCTGTCCAGCATGGGGCATTGTGCTGACCATACTAGAGCTCTGTCCAGCATGGGGCATTGTGCTGACCATACTGGAGCCCTGTCCAGCATGGGGCACTGTGCTGACCATACTAGAGCTCTGTCCCGCATGGGGCATTGTGCTGACCATACAAGAGCCCTGTCCAGCATGGGGCATTGTGCTGATAATACTAGAGCCCTGTCCAGCATGGGGCATTGTGCTGACCATACTAGAGCATTGTCCAGCATGGGGCATTGTGCTGACCATACTAGAGCCCTGTCCAGCATGGGGCATTGTGCTGACCATACTAGAGCCCTGTCCAGCATGGGGCATTGTGCTGACCATACTAGAGCCCTGTCCAGCATGGGGCATTGTGCTGACCATACTAGAGCCCTGTCCAGCATGGGGCACTGTGCTGACCATTTTGGAGCTCTGTCCAGCGTGGGGCATTTTGCTGACCATACTAGAGCATTGTCCACCATTGGGCACTGTGCTGACCACACGAGTGTACTGCCCACCATGGGACACTGTGCTGACCACACTAAAAGTGGCCGGCTGTGTGGTTCGCATCATTTTATGGGTCCCATCTTCTGCGCCCTCAGCACCAGTGGGTCTGTAGAGTTGAAAATCGTGGCTGGGAACAGATACAGAGAGAAAGAAATTCACTTTAAAAAGAGAATTGAGAAAAGATTGAAGGCATATTATTTGCAGAAATATGGGAAATGCACAAGAGAATGGGACTAATGGAGTGGTGAGGCCATGGAGGGATACAGACTCAAGAATGAGAATATTAAAATTAAGGTGCTGCCAAACCGAGAGCCATTGTAGATCAGTGAGCACAGGGGTGATGGGTGATCGGGATTTGGTGTGAGTTAAGATACAGGCATCAGAGTTCTGGATGGGCTGTGGTTTATGGAGGTTTATAACTGGGAGGGTGACCAGGAAAGATTCGGAATACTCAAGTGTGGATTTAACAAAGGCACATATGAGGGTTTATGCAGCAGATGGGCTGAGGCAGAAGTGGAGACGAGTGATATTACTCAGGTGGTAGTAGACAAGGTTGGTGATGGAGAGAATTTGGAGATGAACTCAAGTAAGGTAAAAATAGAACACAGAGGTTGTAAACTGTCTGGTTCAGCCTCAGGATCGGGTATGTGGTTCACAGATAGGGGATGGAGTTTGTGATGGAGACCAATGGACCAATGACACTGTCTTCTCTCTTCCCACAATTTACGTTCCAGAACAGTATTTCAGTAAACAGGGTTTACAGATCTCCTAGCTGGAAATAGTGACAATATCAGCAGCAAAGAGGAGAGAGTAAATTACAAGAACTGAAATACCGTTAGCAGTGGTTTATACAGCTGATTTCTGGAGATAGAGATTCAGCAGAAATAACAACAGCCGCAAGGAGGGTAGAGAAAATTACAGGAGCAGTAATACAGTTAAACATGGTTAATCAAGGTAATTACTGGAGATATTCACCGGGATTAACAACAGCAGCAAGGAGGGTAGAGTAAATTACAGGAATATAATACAGTTAAACATGGTTTAAGGAATAAATACCTGGAAACAGATACTAACCAGGGACACCAACAAGACCGAGGATGGGATAATAAATGTATTGAGCAATCCGAAGTGCGAGGTCGATGCGAAAGTTTAATGAGAACCGATCATAATGTGTAGAAAGATCGTGAAGTTCTGAGGATAAACTCTTGCTCATTGTTGTAACATTCCAATCTATTGTTCTCAGATTCTGACCCATTGTTCTCAGATTCTAATCCATTGTTCTCAGATTCTGACCCATTGTTCTCAGATTCTAATCCATTGTTCTCAGATTCTGACCCATTGTTCTCAGATTCTAATCCATTGTTCTCAGATTCTGACCCATTGTTATCAGATTCTGACCCATTGTTCTCAGATTCTAATCCATTGTTCTCAGATTCTGACCCATTGTTCTCAGATTCTAATCCATTGTTCTCAGATTCTGACCCATTGTTCTCAGATTCTGACCCTTTGTTCTCAGATTCTGATATATCCTCTCCCTCTCTCTGGAGCCGCTGATCCCTGTGAGTGCCTGGCGTGATGCTCCCGCTGACAGTATGGGATAACACATCGAAAGGAGTCCCATATTAATAGGAGAGGGAAACCCTCCTGTGACACAATCAGGGTCCATGGAGACTGACATTAATTACAGTCACTGAACAAACAGTTTCAGTTAACACCTTTCAATCCAACACCTTTTTGTACCACAATAAACTGGAACTCTTACCCAGTCTGAATGGATGTTTTGGGGTTTCTGAGGGAAGGAATAGTGGAAATAGCAGAGGCACTGGCCAGAATCTTCCAATCCTCCTTGGATATGGGTGTGATGACTGAGGATTGGAGGATTGTAAATCTTACATCCTGTTTAAAAAAGGAGATATGCGATAAATGATGTAATTACTGACTAGTTAGACTAGTGTCACGACTGGGGACATTTGTAGACGTGACAACCCAAGAGAAAAATACTTGTTGCTTGGAAAAACATTGGATAGTAAATGGTTAGCAACCTGGATATGCTAAAGACTATTGATGTCTGGCAAACAACAACAACAACAACAATTTATATTTAGATATTGCCTTTAATGTTATAAAACATCCCAAGGTGCTTCACAGGAGCATTATGAAGCAAAGTGCGAACTGAGATACAACAGGAGATATTAGGTCAAAGGACCAACAGCTTAGCCAAAGAGGAAGGTTTCAAGGAATGTCTTAAAGGAGGAAAGTGAGATGGAGAGGTGCAGAGGCGGAGATGTGTCGGGAGGATACTGCAGCTTGGGCCCCGGCAGCTGAAGGCACGGTCGCCAGTGGTGCAGTGATTAAAATAACGGATGTAAAAGAGACCAGAATTAGAGGAGCACAGATGTCTCGATGGGTTCTGGAGCTGGAGGAGATTACAGAGATAGGGAGGGGCGAGGCCATTGAGAGATATGACAACAAGGATGAGAATTTTAAAATCAAGATATTGCTTGACTGGGAGCCAATGTCGGTCAGTGAGATATAAACAGGACTTGGTGTGAGCTAAGACATGGGCAGCAGAGTTTTGGATGACCTCAAGTTTACAGAGAGTAGATATGGGAGATCAGCCAGGAGTGATTTGGAATAGTCACATCGAGAGGTGCCGAAGGCATGAATGAGGTTTCAGCAGCAGATGGGCTGAGACAGGGGTGAAGTCAGGCGATGTTACTGAGGTGGAAATAGGCGGTTGTAATGATACCCTGAAAATGAGGTTAAAGCTCATTTTGTGATGAAATGTGACACCAAGGTTGTAAACATATTGTCTGAATCTCAGACTGTCACCAGGAAGAGGGATGGGATCAATAGCAAGGGAACAGAGTTGGAGTGGGGAGTGATAACAATTGCTTCAGTCTTCCCAATATTTAATTGGAGGAAATTTCTGCTCATCCAGTACTGGGTGTCGGATAAGCAGTCTGATAATTTAACAACAGTGGAGAAGTGGAGAGAGGTGGTGCTGAGGTGAACTTGATGGAGTTCTTTGATAAAACAATGGAGAGGGCTGATGAGGGTGGTGTGATTGAAGTTATACATATGGACTTTCAAAAGGTGTTTGATCAAGTGACATTCAATAGACAGGTTAGGAAAACTGAACACTATGAATTAAAGGGACAGTGACAGTGTGGATATAACATTGACTAAGGAACAGTAAACAGAGAGAAGTGGTGAAAGGTTGTTGTTCAGACTCAATGGGAGTATACAGTGGTGTTCCCCTGGGCTCAATATTAGGACCACTGCTCTTTTTGCTCTTGGAAACCCAGGGTGGGTAGGGCAGAGGCCATTCCTCCTCTTTCTTTCCAGAGCTTTCCCTCTCTCTGCAGCCTCTGCTCCATTTGTTGATCATGTTACAGACCCAGAGACACTGTAACTACAGTCCCCATTCATCGTACAGAGTTGTGTCACCAAGTCCTCTCTCCTCCCTGAATGTCTGCAGCAGCTCACAGCACAACCTCCAGAAAACCATCCACAGCACCTCCACTAACTTTATAATAACAGAAGTAAGTCAAAAGCCCCTCACCTGTCAGGTGGACGCCTGGTCCCTTTAAATAACACTAGAGGGGGTTCCTCGTGCTGCTGAATGTATGTTCAGCTGAGAGTGACTAACACAGGTGGTCAGTAGACATGCAAGGACCAAGTTTCAAAGACGTACATCAAAGTTGCTGAAATGGCTGATCGACATCATATTCAGACCCCTCCTCACACTACAGATACACACACGTTACACCGACACCAGCACCCCGGCCAGCCTGGGTGTCCTGTACAATGTGCTGGATGTGACCAGCAGTGCAGCTCACACCATTTTATGGATCCAAGCTTCCACAGCATGAGTGGAGCAGGAGAGATGAAATGTGTGGTCAGGAAGACCACACTGTGCTGTCTGGATACAAAATTGTCTGGCCCATTGAATACAGAGGGTGTTAGTAGATGGAAAGTATTCAGCATGGAGCTTAGTGACCAGTGGTGTTCTGCAGGGATCTGTTCTGGGACCTCTGCTCTTTGTGATTTTTATAAATGACTTGGATGAGGAAGTGGAAGGCTGGGTTAGCAAGTTTGCCGATGACACGAAGGTTGCTAGAGTTGTGGATAGTGTGGAAGGCTGTTGTAGGTTGTAACTGGACATTGACAGGATGCAGAGCTGGGCTGAGAAGTGGCAGATGGAGTTCAACCTGGAAAAGTGTGAAGTGATTCATTTTGGGAGGTCGAATTTGAATGCAGAATACAGGCTTAAAGACAGGGTTTTTGGTAGTGTGGAGGAACAGAGGTATCTTGGGGTCCACGTCCATAGATCGCTCAAAGTTGCCACCCAAGTTGATAGGGTTGTGAAGAAGGCGTATGGTGTGTTGGCTTTCATTAACAGGGGGATTGAGTTTAAGGGCTGCGAGGTTATGCTGCATCTCTATAAGGCTCTGGTTCGACCACACTTGGAATATTGCATTCAGTTCTGGTCGCCTCATTATAGGAAGGGCATGGAAGCTTTAGAGAGCGTGCAGAGGGGATTTACCAGGATGTTGCCTAGACTGGAGGGCATGTCTTACGAAGAAAGATTGAGGGAGCTAGGGCTTTTCTCATTGCAGCGAAGAAGGATGAGAGGTGATTTGACAGAGGGGTACAAGATAATGAGAGGCATAGATAGAGTGGACAGCCAGAGACTTTTTCCCAGGGTGGAAAGGGCTATCACCAGTGGGCATAATTTTAAGGTGACTGGAGGAAGGTTTCGGGGAGATGTCAGAGGTAGGTTCTTTACACAGAGAGTGGTGGGTGCGTGGAATGTGCTGCCAGTGGTGGTAGTAGAAGCAGATACATTAGGGAAATTTAAGCGACTCTTGGATCGGTACATGGATGAGAGTAAAATGAAGGGTAGGTAGTTAGTTTGATCTTAGAGTAGGTTAAAGGTTCGGCACGACATCGTGGGCCGAAGGGCCTGTACTGTGCTGTACTGTTCTATGCTCTATGTTCTATGTTATATGAAGAGTGACAGAGGGAAAGAAACTCACTTTTAAGCGGGAATTGGAAAAAAGATTTTTAAGATGAACAAGTTTCAGGAACATTGGAAATGAATAGGGGATTGGGATAATCAGAGGGGTGAGGACATGGAGGGATTTGATCACATGAGTGAGAATATTAAAATTGAGGTGTTACTGGACCAAGAGCCAATGTAGGTCAGTGAGCACAGGGATGTTGGGTGAACAGAATTTGGTGCAAATTAGAAGATGGCAGCAGAGTTTTGGATGACCACAGGTTACAGAGAGTAGGATGTGGGAGACCAGCCAGGAGTTTGTTAGAATAGTCAAGTCTCGAGATAAAAAAGGCATGGATGAGGTTTTTAGCAGCAGATGAATTGAGCTCTCTCTCTCTCGTTCTTTCTCTCTCTGTCGGCCTCATTTGCTCTGTCCCACACTCAGAATCTTATAAGTTTCAATCAAGTCGCCTCTTACTCTTCTAAACTCCAGCTGACATAAGCCTAGCCTGTCCAACCTTTCCTCATTAGACAACACCCCCATTCCAGGCATTAGTCTAGTAAACCATCTCTGAACTGCTTCGAATGCATTTCCACCTGTCCTTAAATGAGTAGACCAATACTGTACACAGTATTCCAGAAGTGGTCTCCCTATATAACTGAAACATAACCTCCCTACATTTGTATTCAATTCCTCCTGCAATAGCCGATAAGTTTTCCTAATTACTTGCAATGCCTACATATTAACCTTTTACAATTCATGCACAAGGACTCTCAGTTCCCCCTGGATGGTAGAGCTCTGAAATCTCTCACCATTGTGATTATATGCTTAATTTTTATTCTTCCTGCCAAAATGGACAATTTCATATTTTCCCACAGTATACTCCATTTACCAGATCTTTGCCCAATCACTCAATCTATCTACCCCTTTGTGGTTCACTTGTGTCCACGTCACAACATACTGTCTGACCGACGTTTCTGTCATCAGCAAATTTAGCAAACATACCTTTGGCCCCTTCATCCAAGTGATTTATATAAATTGTAAAGAGCTAAGGCACCCGCACTGATCTCTGTGCACACCACTCGTTACATCTTGCCAAACAGAAAATGATCCATTTAAGCCTCCTCTCTGTTTCCTGTTAGCTAGCCAATCTTCTATCCAAGCCAATAGGTTGCCCCCTACACCATGAGCTTTTATATTCCGCAATGAACTTTGATGTGGCACATTATGAAATCCCTTCTGGAAATCTAAGTATAGTACATCCACCAGTTCCCCTTTATCCACAGCACCTGTTACTTCTTCAAAGAACTTCAATAAATTGGTTGAACATGGTTTCCGTTTCACAAAAGCATGTTGACTCTGCCTGATCACCTTGAATTATTCTGTGTGTCCTGCTATAACGTCTTTACTGATAGCTTCTTACATTTGATCCATAGCCAGAAAGCCTTTCTCACCTGCCACAGGCCGTATGTCCACTATGTCTATTCTGATTTTGTGCTGTATTTGAACTGTAACTTTTCAATAAACTGCTTGTGACCCTTCGACCTCCTTTTGGTTAATCTGTGACCCTGGATCAGATCTTACATTGGTGTAGGAGAGGGAACACAGCTCATGTCAAAGTCCTGCCTCCCTTTTATATGATCCTGCATAATGGACAGGGACTACTGGGCAGTAATGTGCTCAAAGGTCATCAGCAGTAATTGATTATCCCTATATTTGTACATTGTAGAACATTAAAACATACCCCTACTCTGGTGTCCAGTGCACCCTCAATATTCATGATTAAAATATCAGAGGAGTGGGAACCAGACACCTCTGATGACCCTGAGGTACAGGTGATTCTCGAGTCGGTGCTGAGTGTATTCACAACCCATAAAGATGACTGTGCAAGCATGAGCAGACCCGAAGAAATTAACTGACCATTGCATGCTCCATGAAGCAGTATTCATACCGAACTGAGATTATGTCATGCATTCCAGACAATATCATGTCATTGTTATACCAGGGTGTAGTTCACGAAGCCATGTTCCCTTCTAACTGCCCGATTTGACTGGTTGGAAAGCCGGATGGCAGTTGGTGACTGACTATTGACCACCACAAACTCAATTCAGTCAACCCTGCGTGAACCCGGTTGTCTGATAGACACCCACCCTACTCTCCCGGATTCTCAGTGGCAGGGCTGTCTTCTCTACCCTGGATATCTCTAATGTTTATTGGAGTATCCCAGTAAAACTAGAGAAACAAATTAAATTCACATTCACTTCTGAGGACCAGAGGTACTCCTGGACATGTCTGTCACAAGGGGTTCCACAATAACCCCACTATTTGCAACAAACGTGTAGCCGGGTCCCTTCTGAGCTTTTCACAGACTTCCTGCTTGCTGCAATATGTCGATGATCTTCTCATCACCACAGACCGTGTCCACACATTTAACCCTTTTACAGGAACTACTGCAGTGACTTTGGGAGCTGGACTAAAAGAACATCCACGTAAGGCCCTGCTGGTGCAAAATCGTGTCACCTTTCTACGTGCCCAGATCAGATCATCCTGCATCAGCCCACACCAGCATCAGGTCGAGACCATCCAGTGTCTACCCCTGTTCACCTCAAAGTCCTGCCCTGTGTCCTATCCTCAGGCTGGTAGGGTATCAATGGACCCTCATCCAGTGTCTAGCCCTGTCCACCTCAAGGTCCTTCCCTGTGTCCTATCCTCAGGCTGGTGGGGTATCAATGGACCCTCATCCAGTGTCTAGCCCTGTCCACCTCAAGGTCCTTCCCTGTGTCCTATCCTCAGGCTGGTGGGGTATCAATGGACCCTCATCCAGTGTCTAGCCCTGTCCACTCAAGGTCCTTCCCTGTGTCCTATCCTCAGGCTGGTGGGGTATCAGTGGACCCTCATCCCTCGATTTGCAGAGACTGTGACTCCTCTTTATGAACTACCTAATGACGGTGATGACCAGGTTTAACCCGGTTGGACTGAAGAAAGCATAGAAGCAGTAACACAATTGAAGAAAGCTGTCGCCCAGGCAACGTGTCTTATCTCACCTAACCCTGACAAGACTTTCAAAATGGAGGTGGTGGACACAGTGAAAAGCCTGACTGCTGTCCTGTGTAGAGAAAACGAGGAGAAAATACTCCCCATTGTGAATGATCCTGAATTGTCAGTGGGATTCAACTGATTTATTCTGTTTGTGAAGGACATTTGTTAACCACGTTCTGGGACAGCAAACATTTCACTTACATCACGGGGTTCCACAGGGTGATACTGCCCAGTCCATTATAAACTTTCGCAGTATAGGGTAGCACAGTGGCGCAGTGGTTAGCACCGCAGCCTCACAGCTCCAGGGACCCGGGTTCGATTCCAGGTACTGCCTGTGTGGAGTTTGCCAGTTCTCCCTGTGTTTGCGTGGGTTTCCTCCGGGTGCTCCGGTTTCCTCCCACATGCCAAAGACTTGCAGGTTGATCGGTAAATTGGCCATTAGCAATTGCCTGTAGTATAGGTAGGTGGTAGGGAAACATAGGGACAGGTGGGGATGTGGTAGGAATATGGAATTAGTGTAGGATTAGTATAAATGGGTGGTTGATGGTCCGCACAGACTCGGTGGGTCGAAGGGCCTGTTTCAGTGCTGTATTTCTAAACTAAACTAAAAGTAGTAATAGTATTCCCCTGTCAGAGTGTCGTCGAGTCAGAGTCATTTCAGCACAGAATTAGGCCATTCTGCTCATCGAGTCCATGCCAGCTCTTTGTAGATAAATCCAGCCAGTCTCATTCCCCAGCTCTGACTCCATATTCCTGCAAGTTTATTTACATCAAGTGTTCATCCAATATCCTTTTGAAATAATTCACCTTCTCTGCTTCCACCACCCTCGGAGGCAATGATTTCCAGGCCATTACCACTCGTTGTGTAAAAATGTTGTTCATCACATCCCCCTTAACTCTTGCCCTCAATCTTAACTCTAGTCCTTGTCCCATCAGCTAATGGGAACATCTTTACCTGTCTACCTTATCCAAACAGGTCATCATCTTGTATACATGTATCAAATCTCCCCTCAATCTCCTTTAGTCCAAGGAAGACAATCCCAGCTTTTACAGACTATATTGTACTGAAAATCCTCCATCTCTGGAACCATTAAAGTAACCCTCCTCTACACCCTGTCAATGAACCTCACATCCTTCCTAAAGTGTGGTGAACAGAACTGGATGCAGTACTCCACTTGGGGCCTAACCAGAGCTTCATAAAGTTACAGCATAACTTTCCTTCTTCTGAACTCACCACCTCTATCTATGAAGCCCAAGATCCCATATGCTTTACTGACGACTCTCTCAATATATCCTGCCACCTTCATGGATCTATGTGCATGAACCCCATGTCCCTTTGTCTCTGCACACTCTTTCGAACTTTACCATTTCGTGTAAATTGCCTCTCCCTGTTACTTCTGATAAAATGCATCACTTGACACTTGTCTGTATTAAATTCCATTTGCCTCTCGTCTGCCCATTCTGCTAGCCTATCTCTGTCCTCTTGCATCGATTGGTATCAACCTCAATGCCTGCCCCGCCTCCCAGTTTGGTACCACCTGCAAATTTTGAAATGTTTCTCTGTATGCCATTATCCAAATCATTTATACATATCAGAATAAAACAGTGTTCCTAGCACTAACCCTTGGGGAACACAACTGTCTATTTTTCTCCAGTTTGAATACCAACTATTTACCGCAACTCACTGTTTTCTGTCATTAAGTCAGTTTTATATCCAAGCTGACACTGACCCTCCTTTTCCATCAGCATCAATTAACTGTCCAATTCTCACAAACAGATTGTGAAATAAAGTACAAATTCAGCTTAAAATTAAGTGAAATGCTAAATGTAAAATTAACAAATTGTTGGAAAGAGATCGACTCTTAGATCACTTAAAATTCAATCACTCGTTAACTTTACTGCATTTAGTACTCTGTCCAAGCAGGACTCCCTAAAACTGGACTCAGTGCAGCTTATTGCATTTAGGGTTTGGGGAGAGAATTCAAAAGCTTAGGGATGAGACCAGAAAGTGATGGAAATACTCAGCAGGTCTGGCAGCATCTGTGTAGAGAGAAACAGAGTTAATGTTTCCGGTCTCTGACCCTTCATCAGAACTGGTAAACGTTAGGAATGAAACAGTCTGTAATTTAATCTATCCCCTCTCTGTCCCATCACAGTCCTTCCTTCTTGTTCTTCTTCCCCTTTCCCCTCTTTCACTTGCTCAAAGACTGTTACATTTCTAACGTTTACCAGTTCTGATGCAGGGGCACAGATCTGAAACATTAACTCTGTTTCTCTCTGCACAGATGCTGCCAGACCTGCTGAGTATTTCCAGTGTTCAGCATCCGCAATATTTTGCTTTTATTTTAGTGTTTAATTCACTGACATTTATCTTCCAGGAATTACTCCCTGGAAGTTCTGCTCTACTCTTCCAGAGCGTACGGCCTCGGCAGCTGAAGGCAGGACCACCAATGGTAGAGCAATTAAACTCGGAGATGCTCAAGAGGCCAGAAATAGATGAGTGCAGATATCTCGGAGGGTTGTCGGGCTGGAGGAGATTACACAGATAAGGAAGAGTGAGATAATGAAGGATTTGAAAAGAAGACTGAGAGTTTTAAAATTGAGGTGTTGCTGACCAGGAGCCAATGTAGGTCAGTGAGTACAGGGGGTAATGGGTGAACAGGACTTGGTGTGAGTTAGGACATGGGCAGCAGTGCATTGGATCACCTCAGGGTTATGGAGAGTAGAATGTGGGAGACCAGCCAGGAGTGTGTTGGACTAGTCGAGTCTACAGGTAACACAGGCAAGGGGGACTGTTTCATCAGCAGAAGAGCTGAGAGAGGGGCAAAGTTGGGTGATGATACGGAAGTGTAAGTAGGCTGTTTTAGTAATATTTAGCAGGAAGCTCGTCGCAGCGTCAACTATGAAACCAGGTTGTGAACAGTTTGCTTTAGTTTCAGACAGTTGCCAAGGAGAGAGATCCAGTCTGTAGCTAGGAAACTTTTGACGTGGGGTTTGAAAACAACGGCAGCAGTCTTCCTAATATTTAATTGGCATGGCAGATGTGTGAGGAGATACATTGTCAGAAGATTTGATATATATTATCCGTTCATGGGATGTGGGTGTCGTTGACTAGGGCAGCATTTATTGCCCATCCATAATTGCCCTTGAGAAGGTGATGGTGAGCTGCATGCAAAGAACAAAGAACAAAGAAAATTACAGCACAGGAACAGGCCCTTCGGCCCTCCAAGCCTACGCCGATCCAAATCCTCTATCTAAACCTGTCGCCTATTTTCTAAGGGTCTGTATCTCTCTACTTCCTGCCCATTCATGTATCTGTCTAGATACATCTGAAAAGACGCTATCGTGCCCGAGTCTACCACCTCCACTGGCAATGCGTTCCAGGCACCCACCACCCTCTGCATAAAGAACTTTCCACGCATATCCCCCCTAAACTTTCCCCTCTCACTTTGAACTCGTGTCCCCTTGTAATTGAATCCCCCACTCTGGGAAAAAGCTTCTTGCTATCCACCCTGTCTCTCCCTCTCATGATTTTGTACACCTCAATCAGGTCCCCCCTCAACCTCCGTCTTTCTAATGAAAATAATCCTAATCTACTCAACCTCTCTTCATAGCTAGCGCCCTCCAAACCAGGCAACATCCTGGTGAACCTCCTCTGCACCCTCTCCAAAGCATCCACATCCTTTTGGTAATGTGGCGACCAGAACTGCACGCAGTATTCCAAATGTGGCCGAACCAAAGTCCTATACAACTGTAACATGACCTGCCAACTCTTGTACTCAATACCCCGTCCGATGAAGGAAAGCATGCCGTATGCCTTCTTGACCACTCTATTGACCTGCGTTGCCACCTTCAGGGAACAGTGGACCTGAACACCCAAATCTCTCTGTACATCAATTTTCCCCAGGACTTTTCCATTTACTGTATAGTTCACTCTTGAATTGGATCTTCCAAAATGCATCACCTCGCATTTGCCCTGATTGAACTCCATCTGCCATTTATCTGCCCAACTCACCAGTCTATCTATATTCTGCTGTATTCTCTGACAGTCCCCTTCACTATCTGCTACTCCACCAATCTTAGTGTCGTCTGCAAACTTGCTAATCAGACCACCTATACTTTCCTCCAAATCATTTATGTATATCACAAACAACAGTGGTCCCAGCACGGATCCCTGTGGAACACCACTGGTCACACATCTCCATTTTGAGAAACTCCCTTCCACTGCTACTCTCTGTCTCCTGTTGCCCAGCCAGTTCTTTATCCATCTAGCTAGTACACCCTGGGCACCATGCGACTTCACTTTCTCCATCAGCCTACCATGGGGAACCTTATCAAACGCCTTACTGAAGTCCATGTATATGACATCTACAGCCCTTCCCTCATCCATCAACTTTGTCACTTCCTCAAAGAATTCTATTAAGTTGGTAAGACATGACCTTCCCTGCACAAAACCATGTTGCCTATCACTGATAAGCCCATTTTCTTCCGGATGAATGACCAGGGATAATACAAGGTGAATGGCACAACTTTAAAGCTATTGAGAGTAACAGAGAGACCTGAGGTGTTTGTATGCAATCTTTGAAAGTAGCTGGACAGGTTAACAAACAGTTCACAAAGCAAATAGATTACTCGGCTTGATTAATAGAGACACAGAGTAGACAGGCCAGGATATTGTGTTAACTCTATAGAAAAGACTAGTCCGGCTCCATCTGGAGTATTGTGTCCAATACTGGAAACCACACTTTAGGAAGGACATGAAACCTTGGAGAGGGGACAGAAGAGTTTTACTGGAACTTTTCCAGGGATGAGGGGTGACAGTTATGTAGCTGCGATTGTTTTCCTTGGAGCAGGGACATTTACAAGGTGATCAGATAGGGATATTTAACATCATGAAGGGTTTATGTAAATTATATAATGTTTCTAATGTATGAGGGGCCATTAACCAGAGGTCATAGATTTATGGTGATTGGAAAAAAGAAGCAGAGTTGACATGGGGATTATTGTAATGCAATTTTTGTTTCGGATTTGCAAATTATTGTATGATAGGCTGAAGGATACAGATTCAAAAGTAGGTTCAAAAAGTGATTTGATTAGATATTAAGGGGAAAAGTTCAAGGATCTGGGAAAGATCCAGGGTGTGGAACTCACTGGAAACTCATCAAAAGAGCCAGCACAGACTTCATAGACCAAATGACCCCCTTCCATGCAATGCTATTATATGTTTCTATGACTTTTCCTGCCTGTACTTTTACAATTTTCCTATCGTTTCAAAAGGTGTTTGATAAAGTACTATATAACAGCCGTGTGACCCAATTAGAAACACATGGGATTAAAGGGCCAAAGTCAGCCGAGGCACAGTTTGTAGCTCTCTCCACTTTCAGTCACAAGCTTCCAGCATCAAGTGTCATGAAATGACTTTTTCACAAGAATCAAGGCTGACAGTGCAGCGACAGTACTGAGGGAGTATTGCGCTATCAGATGAGCAGTCTTTCGAATGAAACGTTAAACCAAGGCCCCATCTGCCCTCTCAGGTGGATGCTAATGATCCTGTGGGATTATTTATCAGCAGATCAGGGGATTTATTCCCTGTGGCCTGGACAATATTTATCCATCAAGCAACATCATAAAAACAGATCTGGTCATTATCACATTGCTGCTTGTGGGGTCTTGCTGTGCGAAAATTGGCTGCCCTTTTTCCGACAGTACAAGCGTGAGTAGGCATTATAAGTATACGTTGATTGTAAGTCGCTTTGGAACATGCAGTTGTCATGAAAGGCGCTACATAAATGGAAGTCCTTTTTTTTCTTTTTCAATCCCAGCATGCAAGAAATTAGCTAGGTGACAGGTATCAGAGAGTGGGGAATAATGGCTGTTTTTCAGCTGGAGCGAAGTACACAGTGGGGTTCCCCAGGGTGACTGTTGGGATCCCTGGTGTTGCATGCTAATGCAGTGGGCTTGTGTACAGAGGGGGTAATGTTCAAGTTTTCAGATGGAAGGAAACTCAGAAATGTTAATAAACTGTGAGAAGGATAGTAACAGACTTCAGGAGGACAGAGACTGACTGATGAAATGGGCAGGAACATGGCAGATGGAATTTAACACATTGAAATGTGAAGTGAGACATTTGGGTAGGAAGTATGAGAAGAAAAAAATATAAAATAAATGATACCATTATAGAGTGAGTGCATGATTAGAGAGACCTAGGGTGTAAACACACAGATCTTAGTTAGTAGCATGCAGTGTCCTTGGTGTTAGAGAGAGAGACACAGAGTAATAAAACTCAGGAGGAAATGCTGATATTTATACATCATTGGTTAGGTCCCAGATGGAGAATTGTGTCCAATTCTGATCACCACACATTGGTAAGGATGTCAAGGACGTAGTGAAGATACAGAGGTGAATTACGAGAATGGTACCAGGGATCTGGGAATACAGTTACGTGGATAGATTCGAAAAGCTGGGATTGTTCTCATTAGAGCAGTGATAGGTAAGGGGAGATTTGATATAAAATTCAAAATTATGAAGGGTTTTGATAAGGTAATCAATGTGAAACTGTTTCCAGTGTCAGAAACAGGGTTGGCACAGTGGCGCAGTGGTAAGCATTGCAGCCTCATATTATGGGTACTGCCTGTGTGGAGTTTGTGGGTTTCCTCCCTCAGCCAAAAGTCGTGCAGGTTGATAGGTAAATTGGCCATTATAAATTGCCCCTAGTATAGGTAGGTGGTAGGGGAATATAGGGACAGGTGAGGATGTGGTAGGAATATGGGATTAGTGTAGGATTAGTATAAATGGGTGGTTAATGGTCGGCACAGACTCGGTGGGCCGAAGGGCCTGATCGAGTGATGTATTTCTAAATCCAAAAATCTAAAGTTCAGTATTAAGAAGACACAGGCGGAAGGTAATTGACAAAAAACCAGAGGTGAAATGAGGAGAATTTTCTTCCACAGCGAGTTGTTGGGATCTGGAATTCACTGGCTGAAAACATGGTGGAAGCAGATTCAATAATATCATTCAAAAGGCAATTTAGCAAATACTTGAAAAGGAAAAGAAAAACAGGAGTCTGGGGAAAGAGGAGGAAAGAGGAACTAATTAGATGGCTCTTTAAAGAGACAGCACTGACACAAAGGGCCGAATAGCCTTCTTCTGTGCTGCATCAATCTCTTATTTTATGAGCAAGAGAAAGTGAGTGAAGAGAGAGAGAAAGACAGAGTGTGAGAAAGTGTGAAAGAGAGAGCAGCAAATAGAAATAGAGAGTACGTCGTGTTTTTGGGCAGAGGGATTATGATCTGCCCGTGCCCGTTCCTTTTGAGGCAGGTGACAAACACACTTCCTGCTGCCTCCTCATTTCCATGAATTCTACGTGCCACCCCGGGTAACCCGCGCTGCTGTCTGTCTGGATGCTTAACAGGGCCCTAAAGGTGTGTGAGGCTGACACATGTTTCAGCCAGGTTCAGCTTTTAAACGCAGTCTGTCCCTCTTAAAGAGGTGATGCACTGATTCACTGGAGGCTGCTGGTGCTCACTGTAAATTCTGCAATTGGAGACAAGGTAAATAGCACACTGCAACAGAGGGTTCTGCGGTTCACGGATGTGGGGATGGATGTCTTAGTTACGAAGGGTGACAGGAGGAGAGAGGCTCTGTTTCCGTGTGGTGGGGTGGAGACTCTCAAGGAACGTCCTCTGAAGGGAATCGGTGAAGGTGGCCAGGGAGGTCAATGCAAGAATTCTCGCCACGAGACTCTGGCAGCAGAGCCAGAAGAAGTTTAATGAGCTCATACGGGTGGTCAATGTAATTGAATGAATCTCCAAATGGCATCCCCTACCCCCAACATCACCAACCTCTCACACTGCTCAATACACCACACCCCCGTCACTCACCCATCAGCAGTCCCTAACACTCAGGACTCACACCTAACATTCACATACTCCACCTTACCCTCACACACCTTGTACTGATAGCAGCCTCACACCCACCTCTCACTGCCTCCAATTACCTACAGCTATTCAGCTATGGCAGGCACATCATCAAAACACAGTGTAAAACAATCATTAATATTCTGCCTTCTTTCTTACAGGACAAGGTGACCCATAATCACAGGGAGCAGCAAGTGAACCGGCGAGTGCCAGGCATACCTTCAACCCCTGAGCTTGAGGGAGGAGATGGTTCTTCACATCATGGGACCGGCTGTGACAGAACCCCTGGCATCCGACATCACCGAGAGCATTCAGGATGATGCTATGTTCCTGCCTTATGCCCCTTCTTAACTCCCACCTCCCCCCGCATCCTGCTGTCTGGGATGATGTACAAGCTGGAGATGGTGGGATCATGGACCTCCTGCTTTCCAACCCACCCACAATCTCTCATCCCAATACGACCCTTCTGATTTTACACTTCCCAATGGTACCCCAAAACTGCCAGCTTCCCAGTCACAGCAGCTCCAGGGGACAGAGAGAGAGCATCAGCACAGGACTGATGGTGAAGCCCCATCACTTAGTCTGATACTGACAGCCTCCAGCTCAAATACTTCCACTGTGTGTGCCTTAGAGGCTGGTATAGAGTCGGAATCTGCACATGCTGATTCATTGAACACGCACGAACTGCAGCCAGGGCAGGGGGAAAGGATAGTGCATGTGGCAGCTCCCGGACAGCGAGGTCACAAACGTGTTATAATACACAGGACTCAGATCAGAACATTACTGGGCTGCTGCCTATGTCGAGGTGGTACAGTTTGAATCGAAGCACTCAAGACCCAGAGCTGCTCGAGGACGTCCTGAAAGGTCATCTGCAGTCTCCCCGAATGAAAGTCAGTAGTCTTCCACCAGCCATGCTGCAGTCACTAGGGAAACACTGGGGAGCACGAGGCAAATCGAGGGAACGCACAAGACAGAGACGAAGGGAATATACAAGGGTGAATAGTTCCATTTTCCTTTTGTATAATTGGATGTGTTGTTGGATAAAGATGTTACTGAAAAGGTTTATGTTGGTGGTTTTTATTACAGGATGGTGACCAAGGGGACACTGTGATGGGGCGTCTCAGATGGGTGAAATGGTGGAGATTGGGGGATCCATGGTGGGAAAGGGAAGTTGTCCTATGGGAAACAAAATCTTAGCAGGGACTCTCCGACAGCCTGTCTAGTTCGAAGGCGTCCAGGAAATATCCTCCCTGCGTCCTACTCCTCCTCCTGAGGTGTCCTCCGGATTCCTGGTGCCAATGCCTGTGTCCTCATGATGGTGATGATATGAAGGGTGCAGCAGAACACCATGAACTTGGACACCTGCTCCAGTGTGTACTGGAGGGCTCTCCCCGAGCGGTTCAGACATTGGAAGCATTGCTTCATCACACCGATGGTCTGTCCCACCATGTTCCTGGTGACTCCATTGCTCACATTATACACATGTTAATTGTGGGAGGTTGGGTGGCGGTGGTAGGTGGTTTGGGGATGTAGAAACATGAGCTGTGTCTAGACGGTTTTTTTCTTTGCCTCCGAGGAGCCACATTCTGGTTCTGTATGGAAGCCCTAAGTGTTGAGAATGGCTGACTGCTTCAGAATGAAGGTATGGTGGCTGCTGACAGGGTAGTGAACATTCACCAACATGATGTACTGGGCATGCTCACACACCAACTGTACTTTAATGGAGTGAGAGTTCTTTCAGTTCCTGTACCTCTCCCCATTGACATGGGGCCCCCGCAGAGACACCAACACCATCAGGATTCCCGCTATCCTGACAAAGCCACGGGATCTCTCATTCTGCTTCTCCCTGCTGAGCGAAAAAACGATGACATAGATGGTCACCCTCACCTCCCAGAATTATCAATGGGAATGGACAACACACAGGCCTCGCAACTACTGGTCAGTTAGTTTAACATCAGTGGTGAGGAAGGTTTTAGAAACTAAATCAGCGGGAAAAAAATCAACACACACTAGGAGATGTTTGAGTTAATTAAGTGTTGTCTGCACGGATTTTTAAAAAGCAGATCATGCTTTCATGAACTAATTGAATTTATTTTGATGAAGTAACAGAGCAGGTTGATGAAAAGAATGTGGTGGATGGTCTACATGGATTTTAAGAAAGCGTTTGATGAAGTACCACACAAAAGGATGTGGAAGCTTTCGAGAGGGTGCAGAGGAGATTTACCAGTATGCTGCCTGGACTGGAGGGCATGTCTTACGAAGAAAGGTTGAGGGTGCTCGGCCTTTTCTCATTGGAACGAAGAAGGATGAGAGGTAACTTGACAGAGGAGTACAAGATGATGAGAGGCATAGATATATTGGATAGCCAGAGACATTTTCCCAGGGCAGAAAGGGCTATCACCAGGGGGCATAATTTTAAGATGATTGGAGGAAGGTTTCGGGGAGATGTCAGAGGTAGGTTCTTTACACAGAGAGTGGTGGGTGCGTGGAACGCACTGCCAGTGGCGGTAGTAGAAGCAGATACATTAGGGACATTTAAGCGACTCTTGGACAGGTACATGGATGATAGTAGAATGAAGGGTGTGTAGGTAGTTTGATCTTGGAGTAGGTTAAAGGTTCGGCACTACATCGTGGGCCGAAGGGCCTGTACTGTGCTGTACTGTTCTATGTTCTATGTTCTAAAATGTTGGATAACAAAATTGAATCACATGGATTAGCATCCAATTGGATCAAATATTGATTGATGGAAAGAAAAGGGTGAGTAGTGTTAAATGGTTGTTTTTCAGACTGGAGGATGGTAGGCAGTGATGTTCCCCAAGGGTCAGTGCTAGGACCACTTTTTTTTTGCTATATATAAATGACTTGTATCTTGGAATACAGATCAGAATTGCAAGGCTTTCCAATGACACCGAACTTGGACGCGTGGCAAACACTGAGGATGACACAAACTGCCTGCAACAGGCTATCGACAATCCAGCAGAATTAACAGAGAAATGGCAGGTGGAATTTAGTACAGAGGAGTGTGAGGTGATGCCTTATGCCAGAAGGAATAGGAAGGCAATATAGACTTAATGACACAGTTCTGAACATTGTGCAGGAGCAGAGGGACCTGGGGCTCCATATGCATTTATCATTGCAGGTGGCAGGACATATTAGGAGAGAGTGTTTAGCAAAACATATCAGATCTTGGAGGCAAGGATACAAAAGCAGGGAAACATGGAAACATAGAAAATAGGAGCAGAAGTAGGCCATTCGGTCCTTCGAGCCTGCTGCACCATTCGTTATGATCATCGCTGATCATCCAACTCAGTAATCTTTTCCCCCCATATCCTTTGATCCCTTTTGAACCAAAGGCTATATCTAACTCCTTCTTAAAAACATACAATGTTTTGGCCTCGACTGCTCCCTGTGGTAGCGAATTCCACAGGCTCACCACTCTCTGGGTGAAGAAATTTCTCCTCATCTCAGTCCTGAAAGGTTTACCCCTTATCCTTAGACTGTTGCCCCTTGTTCTGGACATCCCAACATCGGGAACATCCTTCCCACATCTAGTCTGTCCAGACTGATTATAATTCTGCAGGTTTCTATGAGATCCCTCCCTCACTCTTCTGAACTCCAGCGAATATAATCCTAACCGACTCAATCTCTCCTCATACATCAGTCCCGCCATTCCAGGAATGAGTCTGGTAAACCTTCGCTGCACTCCCTCCATTGCAAGAACCTTCTTCCTCATAAATGGAGACCAAAACTGAACACAATATTCCAGATGTGACCTCACCAAGGCTCTGTATAATTGCAGCAAGACATCCCTGCTCCTGTACACGAATCCTCTCGTTATAAAGGCCAGCGTACCATTTGCCTTTTTACCGCCAGTTGCACCCGCATGCTTACCTTCAGCAACTCGTGTACGAGAACATCAATAATTCCCTTCTCTCAGTTTATACCAGTTCTGATAATAATCTGCCTTCCTGATTTTGCTACCAAAGTGGATAACCTCACATTTGCCCACAATAATACTGCATCTTCCATGCATTTGTCCACGCACTCAACTTGCCCAAATCACACTGAAGCCTCTATGCATCCTCCTGACAACTCACCCTCCCACCCAATTTTATGTCATCTGAAAATTTCGAGATATTACATTTAGTTCCCTCATCTAAATCATTAATATATATTGTCCGTAGCTGGGGTCCTAACACCGATCCCTGTGGCACCCACTGTTCACGTTCTGCCATTCAGAAAAAGACCCGTTTGTTCCTACTCTTTGTTTCCTGTCTGGCAACCAATTTTCTATCCATCACAATAAACTACCCCCAATCCCATGTGCTTTAATTTTACACGCTAATCTCTTACATGGTACTTTGTCAAAAGCCTTCTGAAAGTCCAAATAAACCATATCCACTGGCTCCCCCTCATCAACTCTTCCTAGTTACATCATCGAAGAATTCCAGTAGATTTGACTAGCATGATTTCATTTTCGTAAATTCATGATGACTTTGTCCAATTCTATCACTGTTCTCCAAGTGCTCTGCTATAAAATCTCTGATAATGGCTCCAGGATTTTCCCCACTTTCGACGTCAGGCTCATTGGTCTATAATTCTCTGTTTTCTCTATATATCCCTTTTTAAACAGTGGGGTTACATGAGCTACCGTCCAATCTGTTGGAACTGTTCCAGAGTCCATGGAATCTAGGAAGATGTCCACCAGTTCATCCACTATTTCTGGGGTCACTTCCTTAATTATTCTTGGATTAAGATTATCAGGCCCAACACCATTTCTCTACTAATACTGATTTATTTAACTTCCTATCTCTCACTAAACCCTGTGTTCCCCAACATTTCTGGTATGATATTTGTGTCCTCCTTTGTGAAGACAGAATCAAAGTATGCACTTAGATGGTCAGCCATTTCTTTGTTCCGCATAATAAATTCCCCTGTTTCTGAGTGTAAGGGAACTACATTTGTCTTCACCAATTGTTTTCTCTTCACATACCTATAGAAACTTTTACACTCAGTTTTTATGCCCCCACAAGCTTACACTCGTACTCTATTTGCTGCTTCTTAATCAATCCCTATGTCCTCCTTTGCTGAATTCAAAACTGCTCCCAATCCTCAGGTCTGTTGTATTTTTTATCCCTGGAGAATTTGTGTGCCTCTTCCTTGGATCTAATGTTATCTCTAATTTCCCTTGCAAGCCATAATTTGGCTACCTTTCTCGTTGCTTTTCTTTAGTGCCAGGTATGCTTTTACAGATGCTATGCTGAAACTTTGTAATGCTTTGGTTAGACTCCAACTAGAGAGCTCTGTCCAGTTCTAATCACCACACTTTAGGAAGGATGTAAAGGTCCTTGAGAGAGTGCAGTGAAGATTTACAAGAATGGTTTCAGGGATAGGGGGTTTAGTTACAAGGTTAGTTTGGAGAAGCTGGATTTGTTGTCCCTGGAGCAATGGGGATTGAGATAGATTTGATAGATGTGTACACGATTATTATAAGCTTGGATAAGATATTGAAGGAAAAGCTGTTCCCGTGATGAAACACGGACTAGGGGTCACAGATGGAACATTTTGGGTAAGAGCTGCAGGTGGAATATGAGGAAGAACTTTTTAACACAGTGGATGGTAACGATCTGGAACTCACTGCCCATGAGAGTGGTGGAAGCCGAGACAATCAATGACTTCAAAAGGAAACTGGGTGGAACCTGAAGGAAATGCACTTCCAGGGCTACGGGGATTGAGCAGGGGATTGAGACTGACTGGATTGTTCCACATAGAACCGGAAAGGATGGACCGAATGGCCTCCTTATGTGTCGTAAATGACGCTATGACTCCATCAACCTCCACTACTCTATACTGGATATGTCTCCTGCTCCTGCCTGGAAATATCCAAATACATAGAGTTTCAATGAAACTGCGATCTTAACGTCCACTAACAGCTCCGTCCTCACTCTGGTGTGAGGCTCCATGTGTTGCAGGAGGTGACACAGCTCTGTGACTAACTCCTTTTTGAATCAGAGTCACCTCAAACACTGCTCCTGGGGCAGGTAAGGTAGGGACAGTGCTCTTGGAAAACCCAGGGTAGGTAGGGTAAAGCCCCTTCCTCCTCCCTCTTTAGAGCGCGCCCCCTCTCAACATCCTCTGCTCCATTTGTTGGTCATGTTACAGACCCAGAGACACGGCAACTACAGTCCCCATACCTCGTCCAGAGTTGGGTTACCAAATGCTCTGTCCTCCCTGAATGTCTGCAGCAGCTCACAACACAACTTCCAGAAAACCATCCACAGCACCTCCACAACTTTACAACAGCAAAAGTAAGTCAAAAGCCCCTCACCTGTAACTTGGATGTCTGGTCCTTTTAAATAACACTAGAGGGGCTCCTCGTGCTGCTGAATATATGTTCAGCTGAGAATGACTAACACAGGCGGTCAGTGGACATGCACAGGCCAAGTTTGGCACCATATTCAGACCCTTCCTCACACTACCAGTACATGCTTGATAAACCCGGGCTAAATCCCTATCCAGCGCTAAATCCCTGTCCAGCATGGAGCACTGGAAGTGACCGGCAGCTCAGCTCGTACCATTTTATGGATCCAAGCGTCCATGACGTTGGGCCCTGTGGCGCTGTGGAGCTGATAATCGTGGTCAGTGGTAGAATAAAGAGGGGGTGAAGTTTATTTTTAAAGCTAATTGAAGAAAATACTAGAAGGTCAAAAGGAATATGGGAACGGTCAGGGGAATGGGACTTACTGGAGGGGTGAGACCATGGAGGGATTCAAACACATGAATGAGAATAATAAAATTAAGGTGCTGCCAGACTGGGAGTCAATGTAAATCAGTGAGCACAAGGGTGATGGGTGATCGGGATTGGTGTGAGTTAGAATACAGGCAGCAGAGTTCTGGATGGGCTGTGGTTTATGGAGGTTTATAAATGGGAGAGTGACCAGGATAGAATTGGAATAGTCAAGTGTATATTTAACAAAGGCACAGATGAATGTTTATGCAGCAGATGGGCTGAGGCAGAGGTGGAGATGTGTGATAGTACAGAGGTGGTAGTAGGCAGGGTTGGTGAGAATATGGAGATGAACTCAGCTCAGATTTAAATAGAACACAGAGGTTGCAAACTGTCTGGTTCAGCCTCAGATATTTGGCAATGAGGAGATCATGGTTCATGGATAGTGGATGGAATTTCTTATGGAGACCGATGACAACTGCACTCTTCCCAAATTTAAATAGCAAGAACATTATTTCAGTGAAACAAATTTTACAGATCTCATAGCGGGAAATAGAGACTTACCAGAGACAGCAAAGATGGGAGAGTAAATTACAAGCACTCTAATGCACATAGCAATGGTTTATTGAGCTAATATCTGGGGACTGAAATTTGCCAGGAATAACAACAGCAGCAAGGAGGGCAGAGGAAATGACAAGAATGGTAATGCAGTTAAACATGGTTTATAGAATTAATAGCTAGATACAGAGACTTACTAGGGACACCAATAATAGCCAGGAAGGGGTAGTAAATGTTTTGAATATTCCTCAGTGAGTAATAGATCCGACTGTTTAATGAGAACTGATCATAATCTGCAGAAAGAAAGTTAAACTCCCAGATGAAACTCCTGTTCATTGTTGTAACATTCCAATCTATTGTACTCTGATTCTGATCTTTCCTCTCCCTCTCTCCGGAGCCGCTGATCCCTGTTAGTGCCGGGAGTGATGTGATACTCCCACTGGCACTATGTGATAACACATTGAACGGAGCTCCTTATTAATAGAAGAGGGAAATCTTCCTGTGACACAATTAAGGTCCATGGAGCCTGACATTAATTGCAGTCACTGAACAAACAGGTTCAGTTAACCCCTTTCAATCCAACAACTTTTGTATCACAATAAAGTAGAACATTTACCCGGTCTGGATGGGAATTCTGAGGGTTGGTGAGAGAAGGAATGGTGCAAATGGAAGAAGCACTGCACAGAATCTATCAATTCTCTCTGGATATAGGAGTGATGACAGAGCACTGGAGGGCTGCAAATTATACACCTAGTTTACAAAAAGGAGGGATGTGGTAAACCCTGTACTGTCCAGTCAATCTGACGTCAGTGGTGGTGAAATTTCACAACCCAGGACAGAAATATTATTTGCTTGGAAAAGCATAGCATAATAAATTTCAAGCCACATGGATATGCTAATGACAATTCATGTCTGGCAAAGTTCAGCAAGAACTTATCCCAAGGTACTTCACAGCAGCATGATGAAACAAAGTATAACACTGAACCACCAAGGGAGATATTAGGTTAGGTGACCAAATGTTTGGTCAAAGAGGCAAGTTTTAAAGGAGTGTCTTAAAGGATAAAAGCGAGGTGGAGAGATGGAGAGATGGAGCTGTGTCGGGCGTGTATTCCAGAGCTTTGGGCCGAGGCAACTGAAGGTGTGGCCACAATGGTGGAGTAATTAAAATCAGGGATGCACAAGAGGCCAGAATTAGAGGAGCAGAGATATCTCAGAGGTTTGTGGGGCTGGAGGGGATTACAGAGTTAGTGAGGGGTGAGGCAATGGAGGGATTGGAAAACAAGAATGAGAATTTTAAAATCAAGACATTGCTTGACTGTGAGCTGATGTCGGTCAGTGATTGGGGAATTAGACTTGCTGTGAGTTAAGGCACAGGCAGCAGAGTTTTAGATGACCTCAAGGTTACAGACAGTAGAATGTGGGAGAATGAGTTCGAATAGTCCAGTCTACAGGTCATGAAAGCATGACTGAGAGCTTCAGCAGCGGATGAGTTAAGACAGGGGTGAAATAAGGCGATGTTATTGAAGTGGAAATAGGTGGTGATAGTGATGGCACGAATATAACGGTGGAAGCTCATTTTGTGGTCAACTGTCACAGAATCACAGAATTGTTACAGGCGGCCATTCAGTCCATCGTGTCTGCACTGGCTGTCCAAAAGAGCAATTTATCTAGTACCGCTTCCCTGTCTTCTCCCTGTAACTCTGTACAAACTTCCTTTTCAGACAGCTATCCAATTTCCTCCTGAATGCCTCGATTGAATCTGCCTCCACCACACTCTCAGGCAGTGCATTCCAGACTTTAAGCACTCGCTGTGTGAAAAAGTTTTCTTCATGTTACTTCTGCTCCTTTTACCAATTACTTTTATTCTTTGCCCTCTCGTTTTAGAACCTTTCAGGAGTGGGGACAGTTTTTTCCCGATCCACTCTGTCCAGACACCTCATAATTGTGAATACCTTTTTTTCTAATCTCCTCTCAGCCTTCTCTTCTCTAAGGAAAATGTTCCCAGTTCTCCAGTCTCTCTTCATAACTGATATTCTTCATCTCTGGAACCATTCTTGTGAATGTTTATGTACACTCCCCAATGTCTTCACGTTACCTAAAGTGTGGTGCCCAGAACTAGACGTAATACTGCCACTGAGGCCAAACTAGTGTCTCATACAAGTTCAAAATAACCTCTTTGCTTTTGCATTCCATGCTGCTGTGAATAAAGCACAGGATACTGTCTGGTTTATTAAGTGCTCTCAACCTCTCCTGCCAACTTCAATGACCCATGCATATATACACCCAGGTCCTCTGCTCCTGCACACCCTTTAGAGTTGTACAATTTATTCTATATTGCCTCTCCATGTTCTTCCTATCGAAATGAATCACATCACATTCCTCCACATTGAATTTCATCTGCCACCTGTCTGTCCATTCCACCAACTTGTCTATGTCCGTTTGAATTTCTACACTATCCTCCTCACAGTTCACAATGCTCCCAAGTTTTGCATCATCTGCAAACTTTGAAATTGTGCCCTGTGCACCAAGGTCCATGTCATTAATATTTGTCAGGAAGAGAAACGATCCCAACATTGATCCCTGGGGAACTCCACTACAAGTCTTAAATGAAAACAAAAAGTGCTGGAAAGACTCAGCAGGTCTGGAAGCATCTGTGGAGAGTGAAGCAGAGTTAACGCTTCAGGCCTGTGACCTTTCATCAGAATTGGCAAAGGTTAGAAAGGTCAGGTTTTAAGGAAATAAAGCAAGGGTGGGGCAAAAGAGAAAAAATAGGTGTTGAAAGGACAGAGGGTCATAGAGATTAACTGACAAGGAGGTCATGGGGCAAAGGCAAAGAGAGTGTGCTTGTGGTGTGGTGAAAGAGAAAGCGTTAGTGCAGCGAAGGTGTTAAATGACAAAATAATGAACAGCCCAAGCCAAAAGCAGCAACATAAAAAAATCCAGTTTAAGGCCAGGACATGGCAAAAAAAATGATAAAGCAAAATAATTAAAAGAGCCAGTCTTGATCTGAAATTATTGAACTCAATGTTCAGTCTGGAAGTCTGTAGAATGCCTAATCCGACAATGAGGTGTTGTTCCTCGAGCTGACGTTGATGTTCACTGAGGCACCGCCGCAGGCTGGGTTGTGGTTTATGGAGGTTTATAACTGGGAAGGTGACCATGATAGAACTGGAATAGTCACGTGTAGATTTAACAAAGGCACAGATGAGAGTTTATGCAGCAGATGGGCTGAGGCCGAGGTGGAGACGGCAGGTATTGCAGAGGTGGTAGTGGGCATGTTTGTTGATGGAGAGAATATTGAGGTGAAATCAGCTCAGGTTTAAATTACTACAGAGGTTGTAGACTGTCTTGTTCAGTCTCAGACACTGGCCAGTGAAAGGTAAGTGGTTCACAAATAGGGTATGAAGTTTCTTATGGAGACCAATGACACTAGCTTCAGTCTTCAAAAAAATAAATAAATTCCAAATCAGTATTTCAGTGAAGCAAGGTTTACATATCTCATGGCTGGAACTAGACTCTTACCGGGGCAACAACAGAAGCAAAGATGAGAGATTAAATTACACAAACCATAATGTGGATAGCAATGGTTATATAAAGATAATAGCTGGAGGGATACCAAAATCAGCAAGGGCAGAGTAAATGAGAAGTACAGTAATGCAGTTTAACATAGTTTATAGAATGAAGAGCTGGATATAGAGACTTACCAGGAACACCAACGATAGCGAGGATGAGATAGTAAATGTATTCAATAATGTTCACTGCGTAATTGATGCTAGATGCTAATGGTAGCCGATCATAATATGCAGAAAGAGTGTCAAGATCCCAGGATAACCCCCTGCCCATTTTTGTTTCATTACAATCTATTGTTCTAAGATTCTGACCCATTATTGTCAGATTCCAATCTATTGTCCTCAGATTCTGATCTATCCTCCCCCTCTCTCTGGAGACGCTGGTCCCTATTAGTGTCAGGGATGATGCTCCCACTCACACTATGTGAAAACACATTGAAAACAGTCCCTTACTATTAGAAGATGGAGCACCTCCAGTGAAATAATTAGGTTGCATAGAGACTGACATTAATTACAGTCACTGAGCAAATAGATTCCGTTAACCTCTTTCATTCCGACACCTTGCATACCACAATAAAGCAGAAAATTTACTCTGGACAGGATGCGTGAGGGTTACTGAGGGAAGGAATGGTGAAAATAGTAGAGGCACTGGCCAGAATCTTTCAATCCTCCTTGGAAATGGGAGCGATGACAGAGGACTGGAGCACTGTAATTGTTACACCCTGTTTAGAAAAGGAGAGATAGAGTAAACCCTGTAATTACTGAGCAGTCAGACACGCATCACTACTGGAGAAATTTCATGGGGTCACAACCCAGGAGAAATATATTCGTTTCTTTGAAAAACATACGATAACAAACAAGAAGCAGTAGGGGTCTGGTAATAACAAATCATGTTTGGCAAACTTCAACAACAATTTATATTTATATAGCGCCTTGAACATAATGAAATGTCCCAAGGTGCTTCCCGAAAATGAGATACTAGTTTAAAGCTTGGTCAAAGAAGTAGGTTTTAACGGGCGTGTTAAAGGATGAAAGCGAGGTGGAGAAGCGGAGAGGTGAAGGGAGGGTATTCTCGAACTTGGAGCCTCATTAGCTAAAGGTGCAGATAATCGTGGTGGAGTGATGAAAATCAGGGATGCACAAGAGGCCAGAATTAAAGATGCACAGATATCTTGGCGGATTGTGGAGCTGGAGGATATTACAGAGATAGGGAGCATATATAAGGAGCAAGAGGGTAACTAGAGAACTCAAGGACAAAGGAGGAATGTTATGCGTGGAGTCAGAGAAAATGGGTGAGATTCTAAATGAGTACTTTGCATCGGTATTCACCGAGGAGAGGGACATGACGGATGTTCAGGTTAGGGACAGATGTTTGATTACTCTAGGTCAAGTCGGCATAAGGAGGGAGGAAGTGTTGGGTATTCTAAAAGGCATTAAGGTGGACAAGTCCCCAGGTCCGGATGGAATCTATCCCAGGTTACTGAGGGAAGCGAGAGAGGAAATAGCTGGGGCCTTAACAGATATCTTTGCAGCATCCTTAAACACGGGTGAGGTCCCGGAGGACTGGGGAATTGCTAATGTTGTCCCCTTGTTTAAGAAGGGTAGCAGGGATAATCCAGGTAAATATAGACCGGTGAGCCTGACGTCAGTGGTAGGGAAGCTGCTGGAGAAGATACTGATGGATAGGATCTATTCCATTTGGAAGAAAATGGGCTTATCAGTGATAGGCAACATGGTTTTGTGCAGGGAAGGTCATGTCTTACCAACTTAATAGAATTCTTTGAGGAAGTGACAAAGTTGATTGATGAGGGAAGGGCTGTAGATGTCGTATACATGGACTTCAGTAAGGCGTTTGATAAGGTTCCCCATGGTAGGCTGATGGAGCAAGTGAAGGCGCATGGGGTCCAGGGTGTACTAGCTAGATGGATAAAGAACTGGCTGGGCAACAGGAGACAGAGGAGCAGTGGAAGGGAGTTTCTCAAAATGGCGACGTGTGACCAGTGGTGTTCCACAGGGATCCGTGCTGGGACCACTGTTGTTTGTGATATACATAAATGATTTGGAGGAAAGTATAGGTGGTCTGATTAGCAAGTTTGCAGACGACACTAAGATTGGAGGAGTAGCAGATAGTGAAGGGGACTGTCAGAGAATACAGCAGAATGTAAATAGATTGGAGAGTTGGGCAGAGAAATGGCAGATGGAGTTCAATCAGGGCTAATGCGAGGTGATGCATTTTGGAAGATCCAATTCAAGAGTGAACTATACAGTAAATGGAAAAGTCCTGGGGAAAATTGATGTACAGCGAGATTTGGGTGTTCAGGTCCATTGTTCCCTGAAGGTGGCAACGCAGGTCAATAGAGTGGTCAAGAAGGCATATGGCATGCTTTTCTTCATCGGACGGGGTATTGAGTACAAGGGTTGGCAGGTCATGTTACAGTTGTATAAGACATTGGTTCGGCCACATTTGGAATACTGCTTGCAGTTCTGGTCGCCACATTACCAAAAGGATGTAGATGCTTTGGAGAGGGTGCAGAGGAGGTTCACCAGGATGTTGCCTGGTCTGGAGGGCGCTAGCTATGAAGAGAGGTTGAGTATATTAGGATTATTTTCATTAGAAAGACGGAGGTTGAGGGGGGACCTGATTGAGGTGTACAAAATCATGAGAGGTATAGACAGGGTGGATAGCAAGAAGCTTTTTCCCAGAGTGGGGGATTCAATTACTTGGGTTCACGAGTTCAAAGTGAGAGGGGAAAGGTTTAGGGGGGATATGCGTGGAAAGTTCTTTACGCAGAGGGTGGTGGGTGCCTGGAACACGTTGCCAGCGGAGGTGGTAGACGCGGGCACGATAGCGTCTTTTAAGATGTATCTAGACAGATACATGAATGGGCAGGAAGTGAAGAGATACAGAACCTTAGAAAATAGGCGACATGTTTAGAGAGAGGATCTGGATCGGCGCAGGCTTGGAGGGCCGAAGGGCCTGTTCCTGTGCTGTAATTATCTTTGTTCTTTGTTCTATGGAGGTATTGAAAACGAGAATGAGAATTTTAAAATCAAGACATTGCTTGACTGGGAGCCATGTCGGTCAGTGATAGAGGAAGAAAACTTGGTGTGAGCTAGGACATGGGCAGCAGAGTTTTGGATGACCTCAAGTTTACAGAGAGTAGAATGTGGGAGATCAGCCAGGAGTGAGTTGGAATAGTTATGCACAGAGGTAACAAAGGCATGAATCAGGGAATCACATAATTGTTACAGCACAGAAGGAGGCTATTCAGTGTATCATGTACACATCGGCTCTCTGAAAGAGCAATTAACCTCGTGCCATTCCCCGCCTTCTCCCCATAACCCTGCACATTCTTCCTTTTCAGATAACAGTCTGATTGCATTTTGAATGCTTCAATTGAACCTGTCTCCATCACATTCTCAGGCAGTACATTCCAGTCCTTAGCCATTCCTTGCGTGAGAAAATATTGCCTCATGTCACTTCTGCCTCTCTTACCCATTAATTTCAATCTGTGCCCTCTCGTTCTCGATTCTTTTCACGAGTGGAAACAGTTTCTCTCTATCTCCTCTGTCCAGACCCCTCATGGTTTTGAACAACTCTATCAAATCAACTCACCTCTCAGCCTTCTCTTCTCCAAGGAAAATGATCCTAACTTCTCCTGTCTATCTTCATAACTGAAATTCCTCATGCCTGGAAGCATTCTCATGGATCTTTTCTGTACTCTCTCCAATGCCCTCACAATCTTCCTAAAGTGTGGTGCCCAGAATTGGACAGAATACTTCAGCTGAGGCTGAATCAGTGTTTTATATAAGTTCAACATAACTTCCTTGCTCTTGTACTGAATGTCCCTGTTAATAAAGCCCAGGATACTGTATGCTATATTAAATGCTCTCTCAACCTGTCCTGCCAACATCAATGACTTATGCACATATACACCTCGGTCTCTCTGCTCCTTTAGAATGGTGCCCTTTATTTTACATTACCTCAATATTCTTCCTACCAAAATGAATCACTTCATATTTCTCTGCATTGAAATTCATCTGCCACCTGCCTGCCCTTTCCACCAAGTTGTCTAAGTACTTTTGAAATTCAACACCATCCTCCTCACAGTTCACAATGCTTCCACGTTTCGTATCATCTGCAAACTCTGAATTTGTGCCCTGAACACCATGGTCTTGGTCAGTTACCTTCTTTGGCCTCCTTGTCTCGAGAGAAAATGTATAAGCGCCTGGAGGTGGTCAGTGGTTTGTGGAGCCGCACCTGGAGTGGCTATAAAGGCCAATTCTAGAGTGAATTGGCTCTTCCACAGGCGCTGCAGATAAAATTGGTTGTCGAGGCTATTTCATGGTTGGCTCTCTCCTTGTACTTTTGTCTTTTTTCCTGTCAACTGTTAAGTCTCTTCGACTTGCCATTCTTCAGACCCGCCATTATGGCTATCTGCTAGCACTAGAGATCACTGGCAATTGACTCCCACAACTTGTGGTCAATGTCACAGGACTTCATTTCGCGTTTGCAGATGTCTTTAAAGCAGCGACACGGATGGCCGGTGGGTCTGATACCAGTGACAAGCTCGCTGTACAATGCGTCATTGGGGATCCTACCATCTTCCATGTGGCTCACATGGCCAAGCCATTTCAAGCACTGCTGACTCAGTAGGGTGTATATGCTGGGGATATTGGGCGCCTCGAGGACTTCCACGTTGGAGATATGGTCCTGCCACCTGATGCCAAGGATTCTCCGGAGGCAGCGAAGATGGAATGAATTGAGACGTCGCTCTTGTAATATATATCAGGAAAATCAAGGGTGCCAACACTGATCCCTGGGGACCTCCAGCCTTTCCTCCAGCCCCCAAGAAACATTCACAAACTACAATTCTTTCTTTCCTGCCACTCAGCCAAAGCCGTATCCATGTTGTTACCGTCCCTTTTCATTCATGAACTATAAGTTTTCTCACAAGTCTGTTATGTGGCACAGTATCAAATGCCTTTTGTAAATACAATACACCACATCAATCGCATTGCCCTCATCAACCCTCTCTGTTACCTTCTCAAAATGTCCAGGCTGTTAGTTAAATAGTATTTGCACTTCAGGAATCCATGCTGTTTTCCTTACTTAACCCGAATTTGTCCATGTGACTATTAATTTGTCCCGAATTATTATTACTAGAAGTTTCCCCACCACTGCAGTTAAATTGACTGGCCTGGAGTTCTTGGGATTATCTTTACACCCATTTTTGAACAAGGATGTAATAGTTGCAATTCTCCAGTCCTCCGGCATCACCCCGAGTCTAAGGAAGATTGAGAATTTATGGCCAGTGCCTCTGCGATTTCCACCCTCACTTCCCTCATAATCCTTGGATGCACCTCATTGGCCCTGGTGCTTTATTCACTTTACCTCTAGACAGCCTATCTAATATGTCCACTTTATCAATTTTAAACCCTTCTTGTTTTTTAATTACCTGCTCTTTCGCCATTGCCTGTGTTGTACCTTCTTCCTTGTGTTATGACCCGAGGCGAGAGGTGTGCACTGTTCATTCAGTCCAGCTTCTCCACAGGTCACAGCATTTTTTTCTCATTTTCCCACTTGCTGAAACAGTCCATCAGATACACTATTCTCATCAGAATAGAACACACTTTACTGAACTAAACAATTAACAGTTTATCATAAATGAAGCAGGTGTAAGACCAGGAATCCTGCAGCGAGTAACTCACCTCCTGACTCCCCAAAGCCTGTCCACCATCTATAAGGCACAAGTCAAGAGAGTGATGGAATACTCTGCACTCGCCTGGATGGCTGCAGCTCCAACAACACTCAAGAAGCTCGACATCATCCAGGACAAAGCAGCCTATTTGATTGGCACACCATCCACAAACATGCTCCCCCTTCACCACTGACGCACAGTGGCAGCAGTGTGTACCGTATACAAGATGCACTGCAGCAATGCACCAAGGCACCTTAGACAGCACCTTCCAAACCCGCGACCTCTACCATCTAGGACAAGGGGAGCAAATGCATGGGAACATCACCACCTGCAAGTTCCCCTCCAAGTCATACACCATTCTGACTTGGAACTATATCGCCATTCCGTCACTGTCGTTGGGTCAAAATCCTGGATGTCCATTCCTAACACAATTGTGAGTGAACCTACCTCCCATGGACTGCAGCGATTCAAGAAGGCAGTTCACCACCACCTTCTCAAGGGTTATGGAGAGATGGGTAATAAATGCTGGCCTAGCCAGTGATGCCTACATCCCAGGATCGAATAAAAAAGTCTCAACTAGAAATGAAGTAAAACAATATCACAGATCAAATTTTTTAAAATCCAACAATTGATTTTTAACTTCCCCTTCCCACCTTAACCAAACTTCAAAGTCCCTTTTAACCAGAACCAAATTTTAAAGTTACTTTTTTTTACCTTAGTCCCTTAAAACTCAAACACAGACATATACACTGGTTAACCGAAAACAAGATCTAAAAAAAAAGATTTTTCGATCAGAGCTCTGTTACAAACAAAAAGCATTTGGGTTAACTAGTTGCCCATTTTGAAGGAAGCAGCAGATGAGTTATGTTGTTCCAAACCAGCATGCAGTCTAACTTCTGAGCACACACATCCAGGTTACCAGACAACAGTTCTCTTCAGGCGGCATTGAGAATTATTTTTAGCAGGCTTTCTTCAAACAGGAAACAAGATGACTCAACTCCGTGGACTTCACAAGGTCTGTTCTGGAACTTCTGGAAAATGAGCTGGGTTGTGGTCTTCTCTGCTTTCTTGACTTTTTCTTCAGACTTGACGTTATCTCTTTCCAGAAGGTAAAACCACACACACTGACCGACAACCAGAAAGCTTGTCAGTTTTTCTGTCCATCCCAGGTGTTCTCTGCGACAACGGGGCTTGTCTAATCAAAGGAGAACTTATCACTTTTCTGCCCGCTACCAGGGTTTCGGCTTCATCTCCAACCCGAGCCTTGTGATAACCAGTAACTCTGTTGCCAGTCCAGCTCCCTCTCAGTGACCTCTTGGTGGTTCAATTTTTAATAAAAAAAAAGGTCTAACATTTATTCAGCTGAACCATAAATGCCTTCAGAAATATTTTTTTTTTACCAAAAAAGAATCACTTTTATTACACTTGGTAGAGACAGATGCAACGTATTCATTTAATACCTCAACTATGCCCTCTGCATGCATGTGCAAATCCTCTGTGTGGCCCCTAATTGGTGCAACTCCTCCTTTTGCTACCTGTTTATACGTCTATAGAAAATTTAGGAACTCCATTTAATGCTAGCCGCCAGACTCTTCTCATATTCTATTTTACTTCTCTTACTTGCTTTTATGCTTCCGCTCTGCCTGGTTCTCAGTAGGATTGTCTACCTGGCGTCTGTCATAAGCACACTTTTTCTTCTTCATCTTAATCTCTGCGTCACTCACCTCTTTTGTAATTCAGGGAGCTCTGGATTTGTTTACACTACCTTTCCCCTTCGAAGGAATATACCTTGACTGAGCCCAAACTATCTCTTCTTTGAAGGTAGCCCATTGTTCAGCTATTGTTTTCCTGCCAATCGTTGACTCCAATTTATTTTCCCCAGCTGCATTCTTACCCCGCTGAAGTTGGCCTTCCCTCAGTTAATTATTCTTACCCTTTGTCCTTTTATGTAGTCAGCCTGAACCTTATGACGTAATGACCACTGCCCTTTAAGTGCTTCCCTACTGGTATTTGATCCACTTGGCCCACCTCATTCCCAAGTACCAGATCCAGCAGCGCCTCTTTTCTTGAATGAGGGTTTCAGCAGCAGATGAGCTGAAGCAGGGATTTAGTCAGGTGATGTTACAGAGATGGAAATAGGCGATTGTGGTGATGGCACCAGTATGAGGTTAGAAGCCTATTTTGTGGTCCAATGTGACACCAAGGTTGTGAACAGACTATAGTAATCTCAGACAGTTACCAGGAAGAAGGAAGGAATTGCTAGCTGGGGAAGGGAGATTGGAGCGGGAAGCAAAAACAAGGGGCTGAATTTTATTCTCCCCAGCGCAGTGCAAAATATTGGTGGCCCATCTGTGCAGTCTGTGTCTGCTGTGCCACTGTGATGTAGCAGGCGACGGCTCATTTTAATACAGTGAACGGGCCGCCCACTCCACCCCCAATCACGTAACAGGGACGGCCTCAGCGACAACAGTAGTGCTGTCAGCTGTCTCTGTATAGACACTGGTGCCATTTTTAAAGGGCAACCAGACCTGCCACAAAAAGTGCAAAGTTTAACCCCGTACACACACCCCCGCCAGTGCACTGCAAATAAAATGTTGCCCATTTCCCCCAAAAAACTTACAGTGTATAGTTGCCTTCCCACCATCCCCTCCAAAGACTTAAACTGCCGAGTACACTCGCAACCCAACAACTGTCCAAAGTGTAGAGTTTTCCCCCTCTTCCCCTACACTATTAATGCAGAGTTGACCACGCCCACCACAAGCACCAGCCAACACCCCCCACCCCATCAGTACTCTAAAAATCCTACTTTCCCCCCTTCCCCACCTCTGTGGCGTTGGCTTTCCCTGGACGGGAAAGCGACGGTGTGTGAGAAGAAGGGTCACTGACCCGAAACGTCAACTCTGCCTCTCTTTCCAAAGATGCTGCCAGACCTGCTGAGTGGTTCCAGCATTTCTGGATTTTATTTCAGATTTCCAGCATCTGCAGTATTTTGCTTTTATTATGAAGGTGTTTGAGTGTCAGCCGCTGCATGGAAGATCCCGAGCTGTCAGTTAGATCACAGGGAATTGGACTGAAATGTATACATTAAGTTTATTGAAATATTTAAAGGAGGGTACCGCTGCCGAGCGGTTGGGGAGAGGGGGCGGGGAGCCATGAGCCTCTGCACAGCTGGAAAGATCAGGCCCAGCAATCCCGATGTGTGGCTCCATGGAGAACTACATCAGGAGCCCAATAGAATCCAGCCCAATGGTTTCAGTATTCCCAATAATTAATTGGAGGAAATTTCTGCTCATCCAGTACTGGATGTTGCATAAGCAGTCTGATAATTTAACAACAGTGGAGGAGTGGAGAGAGGTGGTGGTGAGGTAAACTTGATGGAGTTCTTTGATAAAACAATGGAGAGGGCTGATGAGGGTGGTGTGATTGAAGTTATATATATGGATGTTCAAAAGGTGATTGATCAAATGACATTCAATAGACAGGTTAGGAAAACTGAACCCTATGGATTAAAGGGACAGTTATATTGTGGATATAACATTGGCTGATGAAAAGTCAACAGAGAGAAATGGTGAAAGGTTGTTGGTCAGACTCCAGGTGAGTATACAGTGGTGTTCCCCAGGGCTCGATATTAGGACCACTGCTCTGTTTGCTCTTGGAGAACCCGGGGTGGGTAGGGCAGAGTCCCCTCCTCCTCCCACTTTACAGAGTGTCCCCTCTCTAGCCTCTGCTCCATTTGTAGGTCATGTAACTACAGTCCCCATAACTCGTCCAGAGTTCGGTTAGCAAATCCTCTATCCTCCATGAATGTCTGCAGAAGCTCACAACGCAACCTCCAGAAAACCATCCACAGCACCTCCACTAACTTTACAATAACAGAAGTAAGTCAAAAGCACCTCACATGTCAGCTGAGTAAAAAATACACGCATATTAACTAGGAGCAGACGTAGGCCATTCGGCCCTCGAATCTGCACCGCCATTCAATCAGATCATAGCTGATCGGTTTGTGTTTCGAATTCCACACTCCCATCTAACCTTGATAACCTTTCATTCCCTGACCTGATAAGAATCTATCTATCTCCACCTTAAAAATATTCAATGACCCCGTCTCCACCACCTTCTGTGGCAGAGAATTCCAAAGTCACACAACCCTCTAGAGAAAAATGTTCTCCTCCTCTCTGTCCTAAAGCAACGACCCCTAATTTCGAAACAGTGCCCCCTAGTACTGGACTCACCCACAAGAGGAAACATCCTTTCCTCATTCACCATGTCAAGGCCTTTCAGGTTCTTATAAACTTCAGTCAAATCTCCCCTCACCATTCTAAATTCCAGTGAAAACAAGACCTTCCGTCCAACCTTTACTCAGAACACAACCTGCTCATTCCTAGTATCAATCTAGTAAACCACATCTGAACCGCCTCCAAAGAATTCACATCCTCCATTAAATAAGGAGACCAAAACTACAGACAGTATTCGAGATGTGGTCTCACCAATGCCCTGTATAACTGAAGCATCACATGCTGACTTTTATTTTCAATTCCTCTTGTAATAAAGGAGAGCATTCCATTAGCCTTCTTTGTTACTTGCTGTACCTACCTACTCACAGTTTGTGACTCATGCACTACAGAACCTAGATCCCTCAGCACCTCGGAATTTTGCAGTCCTCCTGCCAAAGTGAAAAACTTCACATTTTCCCACATTATACTCCATCTGACAGATTTTTTCCCCACTCACTCAACCTATCTATATTGGCCTACAACCTCCTTATGTACTTTTCACAACATACTTTCCTACCTATCTTTGAGTCATTTGCAAATTTAGCTAACATGCCATCGCTTCCCTCATCTAAGTCTTTCATATAAATTGTAAAATGTTGAGGCCCCAGAACAGACCCATGATGGACTCAACTTGTCACATCCTGCCAGTCTGAAAAGGACCCATTCATGCATACTCCCTCTTTTCGGCAACCGGCCAATAAAACTTTGATCCAAGCTAATATGTTACCCACTACACCATGAGCTCCTACTTTGCACAATAACCTTTTATGTGGCACCTTGTCTAATGCATTCTGGAAATCCAAGCGCGGTATGTCAAAGGGCTCCCCTTTACCCAGATCGCATGTTACTCCTTCAAAGAACTCCAATAAATTGGTTAAAGATGACTTCCCTTTCACAAAACAAGGCTATCTATTCGCGATTACCTTGAGTTTTTCTAAGTGCCCAGCGAAAGCCTCCTGAATGATCGATTCAAACATCTTCCCCAGGACAGATGTCAAGCTAACTGGCCTATAGTTACCTGCTTTCTGCATCCCCCTCGTCTTGAATAGAGGGGTTATATTTATTACTTTCCAGTCTGATCGAACCTTTCCAAAATTAGTGAACTTTGAAAAATTAACAACAACACGACTACTACCTCATTAGCCACCTCTTTTAAGACTCTAGGATGAAGCACATCAGGACCTGGGGACTTTTCAGCCCGCAACTCCATAAGTTTGCTCAGTAAAGCTTCCCTGGCAATTGTATTTTCACCAAGTTTCTCTCTTCCTTCCACCTCCTGATTTACAGCTCCGACTGGAATGTTTCTTGTATCCTCTATAGTGAAGACAGAAACAAAATATTTGTTCATTGCATCCGCTGTTTCCTTTTTATCTACTATTAACTCCACATTCTCACTGTCCAGAGGACCAACGCTCTTTTTACTTAATCTTCTCCTTTTTAAATACGCCGAGAAACTCTTGCAATCCATTTTTACATTTCTAGCTCGCTTCCTATCATACTCGAATGTCTTTCTCCTGATTAACCCGTTAGCCATTGTCTGCTGTTCTTTATATTCTGACCAATTATCTGAACTGCCACTCATCTTTGCACAATTATCTGCCTTTTCCTTAAGTATGATGTTTTCCGTAATTTCTTACTAAACCGCTGGTGGGTCCTCCACCTTATAGTAGGAATATACTTATTATGGAGTTTCCTGAAATATCCCCTTAAATGTCTACCACTGCTTCTCTATTTATCTATCTCCAAGACAAGTAACCCAGTTCACTTCAGCGAGCTCAACTTTCATGCCCAAATAGTTGCCCTTATTCACGTTTAAAATACTGATCTTAGATCCACTCTTCTCTCTTTCAAACTGGGTGTAAAATTCAGTCATAATGTGGTCGCTGCGACCTAGAGCTGCCTTTACTCTGAGGTCATTAATTAATCCTGTCACATTACATTATACGAAGTCTAATATAACCTTATCTCTGGTTGTTTCCAGAATGTGCTGCTCCAAGAAACTACCTCGAAAACATTCTATGAACTCTTCATCCGGGCTACTGTTCCCAATCTGATTTTTCCAGTTTATATGTAGATTAAAATCAGCCATGATTATTGCCGTACGTCTATCACAAGTAAACAATATTTCTTCTTGTATACGATGTCCTAAATTGTGATTATTGTTAGGAGGTCTGTAGCCCACACCTGCTAGGGACTTCTTTCTCCTGGTATTCCTCACCTCCACCCAAATCGATTCTACATTTCGATCTCCTGAACCAAGGTCATCTCGAACTAATGCCCCAACACCATCCTTGATTAACAGTGCCACCCCTCCACATTTACCTAGCTTCCTATTCTTCTTGAATGTCAAATGTCCCTCAATATTCAGGACCAGGAAGCCTGGTCCTTTTAAAAATACTAGAGGGGATACCTGGTGTTGCTGAATGTATGCTAAGTTGTGAGTGACTAACACACGTGATCAGTGGACACGCACGGACCAAGTTTCAAAGATGTACATATTAGCTGCTAGAAAGGGACATTGACGTTACTCCAAACCCCTCCTCAGACTAACAACAAATGCACAGTGCACCCAGGCTAGATCCCTACACAGAATGGGGGACTGTGCTGGCCACACTGGAAGTGGTTGGCTGTTCCATTCACATCGTTTTTATAGATCCAGGTTTTTGTTACATTGGCACCAGTGGCACATTAGTGTAAAAATCACAGCCGGAGGTGCTAGGGAGGGGAAAGAAACTCACTTTCAAAAGGGAATTTAAAAAAGTTTCAAAGGCATAAGATTTACAAGAATATGTGAAATCGAGAGTGGAATAGGGCTAATTGGAGTGGTGAGGCCATGGAGAGATTCAAAGACAAGAATGAGAATATTAAAATTAAGGTGTTGCCAGAACGGAAGACAATGTAGATCAGTGAGCACAGGGGTGATGGGTGATCGGAATTTGGTGTGAGTTAGAACACAGGCAGCAGATTTCTGGATGGGCTGTGGTTTATGGAGGTCAATTACTGGGAGGGTGACCAGGATAGAATTGGAAGGTGACCAGGATAGAATTGTAATAGTCAAGTGTGGATTTAACAAAGGCACAGATGAGGGTTTATGCGATAGATGGGCTGAGGCAGAGGTGGAGACGGGACAATTTACAGAGGTGGTGATAGGCAGGGTTGGTGATGGAGAGAATATGGAGATGAACTCAGCTCAGTGTCAACTGGATGCAGAGGTCGCAAACAGTCTGTTTCAGCCCCAGACATTGGGCAGCGAGAGGAATGCAGACAGTGGATAGAGAATGGAGTTTGTGGCAGTGACTGAAGACAATGGCTTCAGACTTCCCAAGATTGACATGACAAGAACATTAAATCTGCAAAATATGTTTATAATTCTAAACGTTGGATACAGAGACTCACCAGGGACACCAATAATAGCGAGGATGGGATAATAAATCGTTTGAATCATCTTCAGTGCATAATAGATCCGATCATGTAATGTTAGCCAAAAATAATCTGCAGTAACTAGGCCAAGCCAATCGGAGAAACACCTGCTTCCCATTGTAGTAACATCCCAATCTACTGTTCTCAGATTCTGACCCATTGTTGTAACATTCCAATCTATTGTTCTCAGATTCTGACCCATTGTTGTGACATTCCAATCTATTGTTCTCAGATTCTGACCCATTGTTGTGACATTCCAATCTATTGTTCTCAGATTCTGACCCATTGTTGTGATATTCCAATCTATTGTTCTCAGATTCTGACCCATTGTTGTGATATTCCAATCTATTGTTCTCAGATTCTGGGCTATCCTCTCTCTCGCTGGGGCTGCTGATCCTTGATCGCGCCGGAATGATGCTGTTGTTGACACTATGGGATAACACACTGAAAGGAGTCCTGTATTAATAGAAGAGGGAAACCCTCCAACGACACAATTAGGGTCCATGATGACTGACATTAATTACAATCACTGAACAAACAGGTTCAGTTAACCCCTTTCAATCCAACTCTTCTTGTGCCACAATAAAGTAGACCATTTACCCTGTCTGAATGGGATGTGTGGGGGATGCTGACAGAAGGAATGTTGAAAATAGCAGAGGTAGTGACAGAATGTTCCAATCCTCCTTGGATATGGGCTTGATGCCAGAGATGGGAGGGTTGTAAATGTTACACTCGGTTTAAAAAAGGAGAGATGGAGCAAACGGTGTAATTACTGACCAGTCAGTCTAACGTCGCTGATGGGAAATTTCTAGACTTCACAGCCCAGGACAAAAACATTCGTTGCTTGGAAAAAAAACACGGGACAATAAATACACGGGACGGCAGCAGGGATATGGTAATGACAAATCATATCTGGCAAAGCCCAACAACAACAACTTACATTTCTTGGTCAAAGCAGGAGGTATTAAGTAGTGTCTTAAGGGAGGAAAGTGAGGCAGAGAGGCAGTGACAGTGGTATAGCGGTAATGTCACTGAACTAGAAAACCAGAGGTTCAGGCTAATGCCATGGGTTCAATTCCCACATGGCAGTTGGTGGGAATTAACATTCAATCAATTAATAATTTCAATTCATCAATAAAAATCTGGAAATGAAATTTAGTCTCAGTCATGGTGCCATGAATCTATCATCGATTGTTGTAAAAACCGATCTGATTTACTAATGTCCTTTCGGGAAGGAAATCTGCTGTCCTTACCTGATCTGGCCTTCATGTGACTCCAGACCCTCAACAATGTGGTTAACTCTTAACTGCCTTGTGAAATGTCCCAGCAAGTCACTCATTTGTCAAGGGCAATTAGGGATGGGAACAAATGCTGGCCTTGCCAGCGATGCACATATCCCACACACGAATAAAATAAAAGAGGTGTAGTTAGGGAATTCCAGAGCTTTGGGTCTAGGCAGCTGAAGACCTGGCTGGCAGTGGAGCAATGATGAAAATCAAGCATACACAAGAGACCAGGATTGGAGGAGTGCAGATGTCTTGGAGGGTTGTGGGGCTGGCGAATATTACATAGATAAGGAGGGGTGAGGACATCGAGGGAGTTGCAAACACGGTTGAGTATTTTAAAATCAAGACATTGCTTAACTGGCAGCTGATGTATGTCAGTGATCGGGGAACGGGACTTGGTGTGAGTTTACACAAGAGCAGCAGAGTTTGGATGACCTCAAGTTTAAAGAGAGTAGAATGTGTGAGACAAGCCAGGAGTGTGTTAAAATCTGGAATAGAAAGCTAGTCTCAGTCATGGAGCCATGAAACTATCATCGTTTTTTGTTAAACACCATCTGATTCACTAATGTCCTTTAGGGAAAGTAATCTGCCGTCCTTTCCTGGTCTAGCCCACATATGACTCTAGACTCACAGCAATGTTATTGACTCTTAACTGCACTCTGTAAATGCCTAGCAAGCAACTCTGTTGAAGCATTTGAAAAGAAGGCTGAGAGTTTTTAAATTGATGTGTTGCTGACCAGGATCCAATGTCGGTCAGTGAGTTCAGGGGGTGATGGGTGAACATGACTTGGTGTGAGTTAGGACATGGGCAGCAGTGTTTTTCATCACCTCAAGTTTATGGCGGGTAGAATGTGGGAGACCAGCCAGGAGTGTGATGGAATAGTCAAGTCTACAGGTAACACAGGCAAGGGGGAGTGTTTCATCAGCAGAGGAGCTGAGACAGGGATGAAGTCGTCCTATGTTAAGGGGGTGGAAATAGGCAGTTTTATTGATAGCGTGAATATTTGGTAGGAAGCTCATCGCAGGAGCAACTATGACACCAGGTTGTAAACACTTTGCTTTAGTCTCAGACAGTTGCCAAGGAGAGGGATGGAGTCTGTAGCTAAGAAATGTTTGATGTGGGGTTTGAAAACACTGGCTTTAGTTTTCCTAATATTTAATTGGCCTGGCAGATGTGTGAAGTGATACATTGTGGAAAGATTTTATAATATTGTTTATTCATGGGTTGTGGGTGTCGCTGGCTGGGCCAGCAGTTATCACCCACCCCTAATAGCCTTTGAGAAGGTGATAGCGAACTGCAGGTGGATGAATGAGGAGAGATAACACAACTTTAAAGGTGGTGAGAATAACAGAGAGACCTGGGGTGTTTGTGTGCAATCTTTGAAGTGAGCTGGACAGGTTAACAAACAGTTAACAAAGAAAATAGATTCCTAGGTTTTATTAATAGAGATACAGAGTCGAATAGTCAGGATGTTATGTTACACCGATAGAAAAGACTAGATCGGCTCCACCTAGAGCATTGTGTCCAATACAGGGAACCACATTTTAGGAAGGACATGAGCCCATTGGAGAGGGGATAAAAGAGTTTTACTGGAATTTTTCCAGGGATGAGGGATTACAGTTATGTAGCTGGGATGGTTCAACTTAGAGCAGGGAAATGTAAAATCAGATCTGATCGAGATGCGAAGCAGAAAGCAGAGAGTAGTGGAGAATATTTATTGTTCAGTCTGGAGGGAAGTACACAATGGCGTTCCCCTGTTCTGAAGAAGGGTCACTGACCTGAAATATTAACTCTACTTCTCTCTCCACAGATGCTCCCAGACCTGCTGTGTATTTCCAGCATTCCTTGTACTTATTTCAGATTTCCATCATCCTCAGTATTTTGCTTTTATTATCCCGAGGGTCACTGTTGGGATCACTGTTGCAGTATGTTAATACAATGGGCTTGTGTACAGAGGGGATAATGTCAAGGTTTTGTGATGAGTGGAAACTCAGAAATGTTAATAAACAGTGAGAAGGATAGTAACAAACTTCAGGAGGACAGAGACTGACTGGTGTAATGGACAGGAACATGGCAGATGTAATTTAACACAGTGAAGTGTGAAGTGAGACATGGGTAGGAAGTATGAGGAGAAACAATATAAACTAAATGGTACCATTATAAAGCGGGTGCAGGATTAGAGAGACCTGCGGCGTACACACACAGATCTTTGACGGTAACATGTAGTGTCCTTGGTGTCAGAGAGAGAGGCACAGAGTAATAAAACTCATGAGGAAATGCTGATGTTTGGACATCATTGGTTAGGTCCCAGCTCGAGAATTGTGTCCAATTCTGGTCACCACACTTTGATAAGGATGTCAAGGACTTAGTGAAGAGACTGAGGTGATTTATTAGAATGGTACCAGGGATAAGGGAATTCAGTTATGTGGAGAGATTGGAAAAGCTGGGATTGTTCTCTTTGGAGCAATGAAGGGTAAGGGGTGATTTAATATATAATTCAAAATCATTAAGGGTTTTGATAGGGTAATTAATGTGAAACTGTTTCCAGTGTCAGGAAGTTCAGTATTAAGAAGACACAGATTGAAGGTAATTGACAAAGAACCAGAGGTGAAATGAGGAGAATTTTCTTACACAGCGAGTTGTTGGGATGTGGGATTCACTGCCTGAAAACATGGTGGAAGCAGATTCAATAATATCTTTCAAAAGGGAATTTAGAAAATACTTGAATAGGAAAAAAGGAGACTGCGGAAAGTTGAGGGGGGTGGGTATTGGTGGTGGAATTCATTAAGTAGCTCATTCCAAGAGACAGCACTGAAACAATGGGCCGAATAGCCTCCTTTTGTACTGCATCAGTCTCTGATTCTATGAGAAACAGACAGAGAGTGTAAAGAGCGAGTGAGGACATGCGTAAGTGGGAAAGGAAGATAGATATAGCGAGAAAATCGGGTTTGCTTCATTTTTCGGGTGTAGGGATTGTAATTCGTGATCTGCCCTTGCCTATTCGTGTTGAGGCAGGTGACACACAAACTTCCTGCTGCCTTCTCATTTCCACGAATTCTATGTACCGCCTAGGGTGACACGCGGTGCTGTCTGTCTGCTGGGGCCTAAGGTTGTGTGAGGCTGGCTCGTGTTTCATCCAGGATTCAGCTCTTAAAGACAGTCTGTTCCTCTTAAAGGGAGGTTGCACTGAATCACAGGAGGCTGCTGCTGACTGTGAAATGCCGCAATTAGAGACAAGGTAAATGGAGTACTGGGACAGAGAGAGGGTTCTGCGGTTCACGGATGTGGTGCTGGAGGCCTTAGTCATGGAGGGTGACATGAGCAGACAGGCCATGTTCCCATGGGGTGGGGTGCAGACCCTCAAGAAATGCACTTCGAAGTTAATAGGAGCAGGTGGCCAGGGAGGTCAGTGCAAGACGTCTGGCCCCGAGGACCTGGCAGAAGAGCCAGAAGAAGTTAAATGAACTCACACGGGTGGTCAATGTCAGTGAATTCATCTCCACATGACATCTCCTGCCCTCAACACCAGTAACCTCTCACACTGCTCAATGAACCACACCCCCATCACTCACCCATCAGCTGTCCCTAACACTCAGGACCCACACCTAACATTCACATACTCCATCTCACCCTCACACACCTTCCACTGATACCAGCCTCACATCCACCTCTCCCTGCCTCCACATGCCTCCAGCTCTTCAGCTATGGCAGGCACATCACCCAAACACAGTGCAACACAATCAATGACATTCTGCCCTCTCTCTTACAGGACAAGGTGGCTTATAAACACAGGGAGCAACAGTGATCCGGTGGGGACCAGGCATTCCTTCATCCCCTGATCCTGAGGGAGGAGGTGATTCTCCACATCATGGAACCGGCTGTGACAGAGCACGTGGCATCCAGCATCACCGAGAGCATTCAGGATGATGTTATGTTGCTGCCTTATGTTCCTTCTTAACTCCCACCTCCCCCTCATCCTACTGTCTGGGAAGAAGTACAAGCTGCAGATGGTGGGACCATGGACCTCCTGCTTTCCATCCCATTCCCAATCCCTCACCACAACCCTCCCCTTCTGATTTTATACTTTCCAATGATAACCCAGAACTGCCAGCTTCCCAGTCACAGCAGCTCCAGGTGACAGAGAGAGAGTAGCAGCACAGCACTGATGGCGAAGAACCATCACTTGGTCTGAAACTCACAGTCACCAGATCAAATACTTTCGCTGTGTGTACCTTAGAGGGTGGTATAGAGTCGGAATCTGCATGTGGTGAGTCACCGAGCATGAGTGAGCTGCAGCCAGGCCAGGGGGAAAGGATAGTTCATGTGCCAGATCACCGGAGGGCGAGGTCACAAACGAGTTAGAATACACAGGACTCAGATGTAAACATTGCTGGAACAGCATACAGGAGAATGCTGATGGACATGTACACTGAGATACTTTGTCCATTGACAGTCTGTTGTCACTGTCAAAGAACATGGAGGAGTCCGACTCCAACATGGCACAGGACATTGCACAGAGTTTGAAGCACATTCTTTCCCATGTGGAAGTGGTCACTAACTCCATGACATCAATCATGGACCCAGCTGTGATACCGTGTCTGGTGACCATTGTCACAGCTTCCACTGCAGCACAGATGGCAGACACCCAACGTCTCAGTGCTGCAGTGGAAACTCAGACTCAGATTGCTTGCTGCCATGCAGGATCAGACTGCTTCCATCATGGCTGTGGATCTCAGTGTTCAAAGGATTTTGCAGGCTCTCACAGCAGTCCAGCAATCTGTGATCCAGTAGATTACTAGGATTGCTGCGGTGTCACCCCGTGGGAATGACAGTGTCTCCGTGGAGCAGGAACCTGTTGTCCTCTCTCAGGATGACAGTATTTGGTCTCCCTTCACTGTCACTCCACCAATGTCCTTGCTGTTACCCATCAGCCAGCCCAGGCTGCTGCTGCCCATGTCGAGGTGGTGCACTCCGAATCCGAGCCCTCAAAGCCCAGAGCTGCTCGAGGAAGTCCTGCAAGGCCATATGCAGTCTCCCCAGTGAAAGTCAGCAGCCTTCCATCAGCCATGCTGCAGACACTGGGGAAACACTGTGTAGGATCCCTAGCAAAGTCGAGGGAACCCACAAGACAGTCACTAAGGGAATCTACAAGGGTGAATAGTTGCGTTGTGTTTGCATAATTGGATGTGTTGTTGGATAAAGATGTTCATGAAAAGGTTTTTATTGCAGGATGGTGACCAAGCGGATGCTGTGATGGGGCATCTCAGATGGGGGCAATGGTGGAGAATGGGGAATCCGTGGTGGGAAAGTGAAGTTGTCCTATGGCAACCGGAATCTGGCAATCGCCGGCAGCCTGTCCGGGTGGAAGGCATCCAGGAAATATTCTGGAAATATCCTGGTTGGTTGGCGATGGTTGGTGGGGTTTGAATTCCTTGGGGGTGAATCATGAGCCATGTAAAGACAGGGTAGTGATTCTCTCCGAGCAGTTACATTCTGGTTCTCCACAGAGTTCTGAAGTTCGTGGGATCAGAGGAGAAGGTGTCGGGCTTCTTGCAAAGCATTAAGGTAAATAAGTCCCCAGGGCCTAATGGGATCTAATGCAGAATACTGAGGGAGGCAAGGGAAGAAATAGCTGGGGCCTTGACAGAAATCTTTGCATCCTCATTGGCTATAGGTGATGTCCCAGAGGACTGGAGAATAGCAAATGTTGTTCCTTTGTTTAAGAAGGATAGCAAGGATAATCCAGGAAATTACAGGCCGGTGAGCCTTTGGTCAGTGGTAGGGAAATTATTAGAGAGGATTCTTCGGGGCAGGATTTACTTCCATTTGGAAACAAATGAACTTATTAGGAGCGAGAGGCAGCATGGTTTTGTGAGGGGGAGGTCGTGTCTCACTAACTTGAATGAGTTTTTTGAGGAAGTGGCGAAGATGATTGATAAAGGAAGGGCAGTGGATGTTGTCCATACAGACTTCTGTAAAGCCTTTGACAAGGTCCCTCATGGCAGACTGGTGCAAAAGGTGAAGTCACACGGAAGCAGAGGTGAGCTGGCAAGATGGATACAGAACTCGCTCGGTCATAGAAGACAGAGGGTATCAGTGGAAGGGCACTTTTCTGAATGGAGGGCTGTGAATAGTGGTGTTCCGCAGGGATTAGTGCTGGGGCCTTTGCTGTTAGTAGTATATCTATACGATTTGGAGGAAAATGTAGCTGGTATGATTAGTATGTTTGTTCAAAACACAAAGCTTGGTGGAGTTGCGGATAATGATGAGGATTGTCAGAGGATACAGCAGGATCTGGATCGGTTGGAGACTAGGGCGGAGAAATGGCAGATGGAGTTTTTCCAGACACTCGCTGGCACGAGAGTGTCAATATAAATTTGTGTTTACATTCCCGGACAACTGTACACCTGGATGTGTCTCCCCGAGGGATTACATGATAATCCGTCAACATTCCACCAGTGGTTGGCCATAAATCCGGTGTTACAGGTGCCGGACCCACCCCTACCCTTTGCCCTCGATGTCGCTACCACAGATACCACCTTATCAGCGGTATTCCTTCAGAAGAAACATGGCCGATTCTGCCGAGTGGAATACGCAGCTCACTTGTTAACGTCAGTAGAAAGGGTCTTGACAATGTGTGAAAAAGATTTGCTGGCCGTCTTCTGGGTGATTCAAAATGTTACTTATATTGTCAGCCTCAGCCCCGTTACTATCCTAACTGAACATACACCCTTCCAGTTGTTACTGGATGACTGAAGGACGGTAATGTCATATTGTCAGCCTCAGCCACGTTACTATCCTAACTGAACACACACCCTTCCAGTTGTTACTGGATGGACGGTTGAAGGACGGTAATGTAATATTGTCAGCCTCAGCCCCGTTAATATCCTAACTGAACACACACCCTTCCAGTTGTTACTGGATGGATGACTGAAGGACGGTAATGTTATATTGTCAGCCTCAGCCCTGTTACTATCCTAACTGAACACACACCCTTCCAGTTGTTACTGGAAGGACGGTTGAATAACGGTAATGTTATATTGTCAGCCTCAGCCCCGTTACTATCCCAACTGAACACACACCCTTCCAGTTGTTACTGGATGGATGACTGAAGGACGGTAATGTTATATTGTCAGCCTCAGCCCCGTTACTATCCTAACTGAACACACACCCTTCCAGTTGTTAGTGGATGGATGACTGAAGGACGGTAATGTTATATTGTCAGCCTCAGCCGTGTTACTATCCTAACTGAACACACACCCTTCCAGTTGTTAGTGGATGGATGGTTGAAGGACGGTAATGTTATATTGTCAGCCTCATCCCTGTTACTATCCTAACTGAACACACACCCTTCCAGATGTTACTGGATGGACGGTTGAAGGACGGTAATGTTATATTGTAATTCTCAGCCACGTTACTATCCTAACTGAACACACACCCTTCCAGTTGTTACTGGATGGACGGTTGAAGGACGGTAATGTAATATTGTCAGCCTCAGCCCCGTTAATATCCTAACTGAACACACACCCTTCCAGTTGTTACTGGAAGGACGGTTGAATAACGGTAATGTTATATTGTCAGCCTCAGCCCCGTTACTATCCTAACTGAACACACACCCTTCCAGTTGTTAGTGGATGGATGACTGAAGGACGGTAATGTTATATTGCCAGCCTCAGCCTTCTTACTATCCTCACTGAACACACACCCTTCCAGTTGTTACTGGATGGATGGTTGAAGGACGGTAATGTTATATTGTCAGCCTCATCCCTGTTACTATCCTAACTGAACACACACCCTTCCAGATGTTACTGGATGGACGGTTGAAGGACGGTAATGTTATATTGTAATTCTCAGCCCTGTTACTATCCTAACTGAACACACAACCTTCCAGTTGTTACTGGATAGACGGTTGAAGGACGGTAATGCTTTATTGTCAGCCTCAGCCTTGTTACTATCCTAACTGAACACACACCCTTCCAGTTGTTACTGGATGGACGGTTGAAGGACGGTAATGTTATATTGTCAGCCTCAGCCCTCTTACTATACTAACTGAACACACACCCTTCCAGTTGCTACTGGATAGACGGTTGAAGGACGGTAATGCTTTATTGTCAGCCTCAGCCTTGTTACTATCCTAACTGAACACACACCCTTCCAGTTGTTACTGGATGGACGGTTGAAGGACGGTAATGTTATATTGTCAGCCTCAGCCCTCTTACTATACTAACTGAACACACACCCTTCCAGTTGTTACTGGATAGACGGTTGAAGGACGGTAATGCTGTATTGTCAGCCTCAGCCTTGTTACTATCCTAACTGAACACACACCCTTCCAGTTGTTACTGGATGGACGGTTGAAGGACGGTAATGTTATATTGTCAGCCTCAGCCCTCTTACTATCCTAACTGAACACACACCCTTCCAGTTGTTACTGGATGGACGGTTGAAGGACGGTAATATTATATTGTCAGCCTCAGCCCTGTTACTATCCTAACTGAACACACACCCTTCCAGTTGTTACTGGATGGATGACTGAAGGACGGTAATGTTATATTGTCAGCCTCAGCCCTGTTACTATCCTAACGGAACACACACCCTTCCAGTTGTTACTGGATGGACGGTTGAAGGACGGTAATGTTATATTGTCAGCCTCAGCCCCGTTAGTATCCTAACTGAACACACACCCTTCCAGTTGTTACTGGATGTACGGTTGAAGGACGGTAATGTTATATTGTCAGCCTCAGCCCTGTTACTATCCTAACTGAACACACACCCTTCCAGTTGTTACTGGATGGACGGTTGAAGGACGGTAATGTTATATTGTCAGCCTCGTCCCTGTTACTATCCTAACTGAACACACACCCTTCCAGTTGTTACTGGATGGACGGTTGAAGGACGGTAATGTTATATTGTCAGCCTCAGCCCTGTTACTATCCTAACTGAAAACACACCCTTCCAGTTGTTACTGGATGGATGACTGAAGGACGGTAATGTTATATTGTCAGCCTCAGCCTTGTTACTATCCTAACTGAACACACACCCTTCCAGTTGTTACTGGATGGGTGACTGAAGGACGGTAATGTTATATTGTCAGCCTCAGCCCCGTTACTATCCTAACTGAACACATACCCTTCCAGTTGTTACTGGATGGATGACTGAAGGACGGCAATGTTATATTGTCAGCCTCAGCCTTGTTACTATCCTAACTGAACACACACCCTTCCAGTTGTTACTGGAAGGATGACTGAAGGACGGTAATGTTATATTGTCAGCCTCAGCCCTGTTACTATCCTAACTGAACACACACCCTTCCAGTTGTTACTGGATGGATGACTGAAGGACGGTAATGTTATATTGTCAGCCTCAGCCCTCTTACTATCCTAACTGAACAGACACCCTTCCAGTTGTTACTGGATGGATGACTGAAGGACGGTAATGTTATATTGTCAGCCTCAGCCCTGTTACTATCCTAACTGAACACACACCCTTCCAGTTGTTACTGGATGGACGGTTGAAGGACGGTAATGTTATATTGTCAGCCTCATCCCTGTCACTATCCAAACTGAACACACACCCTTCCAGTTGTTACTGGATGGATGACTGAAGGACGGTAATGTTATATTGTCAGCCTCAGCCCTGTTACTATCCTAACTGAACACACACCCTTCCAGTTGTTACTGGATGGACGGTTGAAGGACGGTAATGTTATATTGTCAGCCTCAGCCCTGTTACTATCCTAACTGAACACACACCCTTCCAGTTGTTACTGGATGGACGGTTGAAGGACGGTAATGTTATATTGTCAGCCTCAGCCCTGTTACTATCCTAACTGAACACACACGCTTCCAGTTGTTAGTGGATGGATGACTGAAGGACGGTAATGTTATATTGTCAGCCTCAGCCCTGTTACTATCCTAACTGAACACACACCCTTCCAGTTGTTACTGGATGGATGACTGAAGGACGGTAATGTTATATTGTCAGCCTCAGCCCCGTTACTATCCTAACTGAACACACGCCCTTCCAGTTGTTACTGGATGGACGGTTGAAGGACGGTAATGTTATATTGTCAGCCTCAGCCCTCTTACTATCCTAACTGAACAGACACCCTTCCAGTTGTTACTGGATGGACGGTTGAAGGACGGTAATGTTATATTGTCAGCCTCAGCCCCGTTAATATCCTAACTGAACAAACACCCTTCCAGTTGTTACTGGATGGACGGTTGAAGGACGGTAATGTTATATTGTCAGCCTCAGCACTGTTACGATCCTAACTGAACACACACCCTTCCAGTTGTTACTGGATGGATGACTGAAGGACGGTAATGTTATATTGTCAGCCTCAGCCCTGTTACTATCCTAACTGAACACACACCCTTCCAGTTGTTACTGGATGGACGGTTGAAGGACGGTAATGTTATATTGTCAGCCTCAGCCCTGTTACTATCCTAACTGAACGCACACCCTTCCAGTTGTTTCTGCATGGATGACTGAAGGACGGTAATGTTATATTGTCAGCCTCAGCCTTGTTACTATCCTAACTGAACACACACCCTTCGAGTTGTTACTGGATGGGTGACTGAAGGACGGTAATGTTATATTGTCAGCATCAGCCCCGTTACTATCCTAACTGAACACACACCCTTCCAGTTGTTACTGGAAGGATGACTGAAGGACGGTAATGTTATATTGACAGCCTCAGCCCTGTTACTATCCTAACTGAACACACACCCTTCCAGTTGTTACTGGATGGATGACTAAAGGACGGTAATGTTATATTGTCAGCCTCAGCCCTGTTACTATCCTAACTGAACACACACCCTTCCAGTTGTTACTGGATGGATGACTGAAGGACGGTAATGTTATATTGTCAGCCTCAGACTTGTTACTATCCTAACTGAACACACACGCTTCCAGTTGTTAGTGGATGGATGACTGAAGGACGGTAATGTTATATTGTCAGCCTCTGCCCTGTTACTATCCTAACTGAACACACACCCTTCCAGTTGTTACTGGATGGATGACTGAAGGACGGTAATGTTATATTGTCAGCCTCAGCCCCGTTACTATCCTAACTGAACACACGCCCTTCCAGTTGTAACTGGATGGACGGTTGAAGGACGGTGAAGTTACATTGTCAGCCTGAGCCCTCTTACTATCCTAACTGAACAGACACCCTTCTAGTTGTTACTGGATGGATGACTGAAGGACGGTAATGTTATATTGTCAGCCTCAGCCCCGTTGCTATCCGAACTGAACACACACCCTTCCAGTTGTTAGTGGATGGATGACTGAAGGACGGTAATGTTATATTGTCAGCCTCAGTCCTGTTACTATCCTAACTGAACACACACCCTTCCAGTTGTTAGTGGATGGATGACTGAAGGACGGTAATGTTATATTGTCAGCCTCAGCCTTGTTACTATTCTCACTGAACACACACCCTTCCAGTTGTGACTGGATGGATGACTGAAGGAAGGTAATGTTATATTGTCAGCCTCAGCCTTGTTACTATCCTAACTGAACACACACCCTTCCAGTTGTTACTGGATGGACGGTTGAAGGACAGTAATGTTATATTGTCAGCCTCAGCCCTGTTACTATCCTAACTGAACACACACCCTTCCAGTTGTTACTGGATGGACGGTTGAAGGACGGTAATGCTGTATTGTCAGCCTCAGCCTTGTTACTATCCTAACTGAACACACACCCTTCCAGTTGTTACTGGATGGATGACTGAAGGACGGTAATGTTATATTGTCAGCCTTAGCCCTCTTACTATCCTAACTGAACACACACCCTTCCAGTTGTTACTGGATGGACAGTTGAAGGACGGTAATGCTGTATTGTCAGCCTCAGCATTGTTACTATCCTAACTGAACACACACCCTTCCAGTTGTTACTGGATGGACGGTTACAGGACGGCAATGTTATATTGTCAGCCTCAGCCCTCTTACTATCCTAACTGAACACACACCCTTCCAGTTGTTACTGGATGGACGGTTGAAGGACGGTAATGTTATATTGTCAGCCTCAGCCCTGTTACTATCCCAACTGAACACACACCCTTCCAGTTGTTACTGGATGGATGACTGAAGGAACGTAATGTTATATTGTCAGCCTCATCCCCGTTACTATCCTAACTGAACACACACCCTTCCAGTTGTTACATGGATGGATGACTGAAGGACGGTAATGTTATATTGTCAGCCTCAGCCCCGTTACTATCCGAACTGAGCACAGAACCTTCCCGTTGTTACTGGATGGATGGTTGAAGGACGGTAATGTTATATTGTCAGCCTCATCCCTGTTACTATCCTAACTGAACACACACCCTTCCAGTTGTTACTGGATGGATGACTGAAGGACGGTAATTTTATATTGTCAGCCTCAGCCCCGTTACTATCCTAACTGAACACACGCCCTTCCAGTTGTAACTGGATGGACGGTTGAAGGACGGTGAAGTTACATTGTCAGCCTGAGCCCTCTTACTATCCTAACTGAACAGACACCCTTCTAGTTGTTACTGGATGGATGACTGAAGGACGGTAATGTTATATTGTCAGCCTCAGCCCCGTTGCTATCCGAACTGAACACACACCCTTCCAGTTGTTAGTGGATGGATGACTGAAGGACGGTAATGTTATATTGTCAGCCTCAGTCCTGTTACTATCCTAACTGAACACACACCCTTCCAGTTGTTAGTGGATGGATGACTGAAGGACGGTAATGTTATATTGTCAGCCTCAGCCTTGTTACTATTCTCACTGAACACACACCCTTCCAGTTGTGACTGGATGGATGACTGAAGGAAGGTAATGTTATATTGTCAGCCTCAGCCTTGTTACTTTCCTAACTGAACACACACCCTTCCAGTTGTTACTGGATGGACGGTTGAAGGACAGTAATGTTATATTGTCAGCCTCAGCCCTGTTACTATCCTAACTGAACACACACCCTTCCAGTTGTTACTGGATGGACGGTTGAAGGACGGTAATGCTGTATTGTCAGCCTCAGCCTTGTTACTATCCTAACTGAACACACACCCTTCCAGTTGTTACTGGATGGATGACTGAAGGACGGTAATGTTATATTGTCAGCCTTAGCCCTCTTACTATCCTAACTGAACACACACCCTTCCAGTTGTTACTGGATGGACAGTTGAAGGACGGTAATGCTGTATTGTCAGCCTCAGCATTGTTACTATCCTAACTGAACACACACCCTTCCAGTTGTTACTGGATGGACGGTTACAGGACGGCAATGTTATATTGTCAGCCTCAGCCCTCTTACTATCCTAACTGAACACACACCCTTCCAGTTGTTACTGGATGGACGGTTGAAGGACGGTAATGTTATATTGTCAGCCTCAGCCCTGTTACTATCCCAACTGAACACACACCCTTCCAGTTGTTACTGGATGGATGACTGAAGGACGGTAATGTTATATTGTCAGCCTCATCCCCGTTACTATCCTAACTGAACACACACCCTTCCAGTTGTTACATGGATGGATGACTGAAGGACGGTAATGTTATATTGTCAGCCTCAGCCCCGTTACTATCCGAACTGAGCACAGAACCTTCCCGTTGTTACTGGATGGATGGTTGAAGGACGGTAATGTTATATTGTCAGCCTCATCCCTGTTACTATCCTAACTGAACACACACCCTTCCAGTTGTGACTGGATGGATGACTGAAGGACGGTAATTTTATATTGTCAGCCTCAGCCCTGTTACTATCCTAACTGAACACACCCCCTTCCAGTTGTTACTGGATGGACGGTTGAAGGACGGTAATGTTATATTGTCAGCCTCAGCGCTGTTACTATCCTAACTGAACACACACCCTTCCAGTTGTTACTGGATGGACGGTTGAAGGATGGTAATGTTATATTGTCACCCTCAGCCCTGTTACTATCCTAACTGAACACACACCCTTCCAGTTTTCTACTGGATGGATGACTGAAGGACGGTAATGTTATATTGTCAGCCTCAGCCTTGTTACTATCCTAACTGAACACACACCCTTCCAGTTGTTACTGGATGGACGGTTGAAGGACGGTAATGTTATATTGTCAGCCTCAGCCCTGTTACTATCCTAACTGAACACACACCCTTCCAGTTGTTACTGGATGGACGGTTGAAGGACGTTAATGTTATATTGTCAGCCTCAGCCCTCTTACTATCCTAACTGAACACACACCCTTCCAGTTGTTACTGGATGGATGACTGAAGGACGGTAATGTTATATTGTCAGCCTCAGCCCTGTTACTATCCAAACTGAACACACACCCTTCCAGTTGTTGGTGGAAGGACGGTTGAAGGACGGTAATGTTATATTGTCAGCCTCAGCACTGTTACTATCCGAACTGAACACACACCCTTCCAGTTGTTACTGGATGGACGGTTGAAGGACGGTAATGTTATATTGTCAGCCTCAGCCCTGTTACTATCCTAACTGAACACACACCCTTCCAGTTTTCTACTGGATGGATGACTGAAGGACGGTAATGTTATATTGTCAGCCTCAGCATTGTTACTATCCTAACTGAACACACACCCTTCCAGTTGTTACTGGATGGAAGGTTGAAGGACGGTAATGTTATATTGTCAGCCTCAGCCCTGTTACTATCCTAACTGAACACACACCCTTCCAGTTGTTACTGGATGGACGGTTGAAGGACGGTAATGTTATATTGTCAGCCTCAGCCCCGTTACTATCCTAACTGAACACACACCCTTCCAGTTGTTACTGGAAGGATGACTGAAGGACGGTAATGTTATATTGACAGCCTCAGCCCTGTTACTATCCTAACTGAACACACACCCTTCCAGTTGTTACTGGATGGACGGTTGAAGGACGGTAATGTTATATTGTCAGCCTCAGCCCTGTTACTATCCTAACTGAACACACACCCTTCCAGTTGTTACTGGATGGATGACTGAAGGACGGTAATGTTATATTGTCAGCCTCAGACTTGTTACTATCCTAACTGAACACACACGCTTCCAGTTGTTAGTGGATGGATGACTGAAGGACGGTAATGTTATATTGTCAGCCTCAGCCCTGTTACTATCCTAACTGAACACACACCCTTCCAGTTGTTACTGGATGGATGACTGAAGGACGGTAATGTTATATTGTCAGCCTCAGCCCCGTTACTATCTTAACTGAACACACGCCCTTCCAGTTGTAACTGGATGGACGGTTGAAGGACGGTGAAGTTACATTGTCAGCCTGAGCCCTCTTACTATCCTAACTGAACAGACACCCTTCTAGTTGTTACTGGATGGATGACTGAAGGACGGTAATGTTATATTGTCAGCCTCAGCCCCGTTACTATCCTAACTGAACACAGACCCTTCCAGTTGTTAGTGGATGGATGACTGAAGGACGGTAATGTTATATTGTCAGCCTCAGTCCTGTTACTATCCTAACTGAACACACACACTTCCAGTTGTCAGTGGATGGATGACTGAAGGACGGCAATGTTATATTGTCAGCCTCAGCTCTGTTACTATCCTAACTGAACACACACCCTTCCAGTTGTTACTGGAAGGATGACTGAAGGACGGTAATGTTATATTGACAGCCTCAGCCCTGTTACTATCCTAACAGAACACACACCCTTCCAGTTGTTACTGGATGGATGACTGAAGGACGGTAATGTTATATTGTCAGCCTCAGCCCTGTTACTGTCCTAACTGAACACACACCCTTCCAGTTGTTACTGGATGGACGGTTGAAGGACGGTAATGCTGTATTGTCAGCCTCAGCCTTGTTACTATCCTAACTGAACACACACCCTTCCAGTTGTTACTGGATGGATGACTGAAGGACGGTAATGTTATATTGTCAGCCTTAGCCCTCTTACTATCCTAACTGAACACACACCCTTCCAGTTGTTACTGGATGGACGGTTGAAGGACGGTAATGTTATATTGTCAGCCTCAGCCCTCTTACTATCCTAACTGAACACACACCCTTCCAGTTGTTACTGGATGGACGGTTGAAGGACGGTAATGTTATATTGTCAGCCTCAGCCCTGTTACTATCCCAACTGAACACACACCTTTCCAGTTGTTACTGGATGGATGACTGAAGGACGGTAATGTTATATTGTCAGCCTCAGCCCCGTTACTATCCTAACTGAACACACACCCTTCCAGTTGTTACTGGATGGATGACTGAAGGACGGTAATGTTATATTGTCAGCCTCAGCCCCGTTACTATCCGAACTGAGCACAGACCCTTCCCGTTGTTACTGGATGTATCACTGAAGGACGGTAATGTTATATTGTCAGCCTCAGCCTTGTTACGATCCTAACTGAACACACACCCTTCCAGTTGTTACTGGATGGATGGTTGAAGGACGGTAATGTTATATTGTCAGCCTTATCCCTGTTACTATCCTAACTGAACACACACCCTTCCAGTTGTGACTGGATGGATGACTGAAGGACGGTAATGTTATATTGTCAGCCTCAGCCCTGTTACTATCCTAACTGAACACACCCCCTTCCAGTTGTTACTGGATGGACGTTTGAAGGACGGTAATGTTATATTGTCAGCCTCAGCCCTGTTACTATCCTAACTGAACACACACCCTTCCAGTTGTTACTGGATGGACGGTTGAAGGACGGTAGTGTTATATTGTCAGCCTCAGCCCTGTTACTATCCGAACTGATCACACACCCTTCCAGTTGGTACTGGATGGATGACTGAAGGACGGTAATGTTATATTGTCAGCCTCAGCCTTGTTACAATCCTAACTGAACACACACCCTTCCAGTTGTTACTGGATGGACGGTTGAAGGACGGTAATGTTATATTGTCAGCCTCAGCACTGTTACTATCCTAACTGAACACACACCCATCCAGTTGTTACTGGATGGACGGTTGAAGGACGGTAATGTTATATTGTCAGCCTCAGCCCTCTTACTATCCTAACTGAACACACACCCTTCTAGTTGCTACTGGATGGATGACTGAAGGACGGTAATGTTATATTGTCAGCCTCAGCCCCGTTACTATCCTAACTGAACACACACCCTTCCAGTTGTTGGTGGAAGGACGGTTGAAGGACGGTAATGTTATATTGTCAGCCTCAGCCCTGTTACTATCCGAACTGAACACACACCCTTCCAGTTGTTACTGGATGGACGGTTGAAGGACGGTAATGTTATATTGTCAGCCTCAGCCTTGTTACTATCCTAACTGAACATACACCCTTCCAGTTGTTGGCGGATGGACGGTTGAAGGACGGTAATGTTATATTGTCAGCCTCAGCCCTGTTACTATCCTAACTGAACACACACCCTTCCAGTTGTTACTGGATGGACGGTTGAAGGACAGTAATGTTATATTGTCAGCCTCAGCCCCGTTACTATCCTAACTGAACACACACCCTTCCAGTTGTTACTGGGTGGACGGTTGAAGGACGGTAATGTTATATTGTCAGCCTCAGCCCTGTTACTATCCTAACTGAACACACACCCTTCCAGTTGTTACTGGATGGATGGTTGAAGGACGGTCATGTTATATTGTCAGCCTCAGCCCTGTTACTATCCTAACTGAACACACACCCTTCCAGTTGTTACTGGATGGATGACTGAAGGACGGTAATGTTATATTGTCAGCCTCAGCCCCGTTACTATCCGAACTGAGCACACACCCTTCCCGTTGTTACTGGATGGATGACTGAAGGACGGTAATGTTATATTGTCAGCCTCAGCCTTGTTACGATCCTAACTGAACACACACCCTTCCAGTTGTTACTGGAAGGATGGTTGAAGGACGGTAATGTTATATTGTCAGCCTCATCCCTGTTACTATCCTAACTGAACACACACCCTTCCAGTTGTGACTGGATGGATGACTGAAGGACGGTAATGTTATATTGTCAGCCTCAGCCCTGTTACTATCCTAACTGAACACACCCCCTTCCAGTTGTTACTGAATGGACGGTTGAAGGACGGTAATGTTATATTGTCAGCCTCAGCCCTGTTACTATCCGAACTGAACACACACCCTTCCAGTTGTTACTGGATGGACGGTTGAAGGACGGTAATGTTATATTGTCAGCCTCAGCCCTGTTACTATCCTAACTGAACACACACCCTTCCAGTTGGTACTGGATGGATGACTGAAGGACGGTAATGTAATATTGTCAGCCTCAGCCTTGTTACTATCCTAACTGAACACACACCCTTCCAGTTGTTACTGGATGGACGGTTGAAGGACGGTAATGTTATATTGTCAGCCTCAGCACTGTTACTATCCTAACAGAACACACACCCTTCCAGTTGTTACTGGATGGACGGTTGAAGGACGGTAATGTTATATTGTCAGCCTCAGCCCTGTTACTATCCTAACTGAACACACACCCTTCCAGTTGTTACTGGATGGATGACTGAAGGACGGTAATGTTATATTGTCAGCCTCAGCCCCGTTACTATCCTAACTGAACACACACCCTTCCAGTTGTTGGTGGAAGGACGGTTGAAGGAAAGTAATGTTATATTGTCAGCCTCAGCCCTGTTACTATCCGAACTGAACACACACCCTTCCAGTTGTTACTGGATGGACGGTTGAAGGACGGTAATGTTATATTGTCAGCCTCAGCCTTGTTACTATCCTAACTGAACATACACCCTTCCAGTTGTTGGCGGATGGACGGTTGAAGGACGGTAATGTTATATTGTCAGCCTCAGCCCCGTTACTATCCTAACTGAACACACACCCTTCCAGTTGTTACTGGGTGGACGGTTGAAGGACGGTAATGTTATATTGTCAGCCTCAGCCCTGTTACTATCCTAACTGAACACACACCCTTCCACTTGTTACTGGATGGATGGTTGAAGGACGGTCATGTTATATTGTCAGCCTCAGCCCTGTTACTATCCTAACTGAACACACACCCTTCCAGTTGTTACTGGATGGATGACTGAAGGACGGTAATGTTATATTGTCAGCCTCAGCCCCGTTAGTATCCTAACTGAACACACACCCTTCCAGTTGTTACTGGATGGATGACTGAAGGACGGCAATGTTATATTGTCAGCCTCAGCTCTGTTACTATCCTAACTGAACACACACCCTTCCAGTTGTTACTGGAAGGATGACTGAAGGACGGTAATGTTATATTGACAGCCTCAGCCCTGTTACTATCCTAACAGAACACACACCCTTCCAGTTGTTACTGGATGGATGACTGAAGGACGGTAATGTTATATTGTCAGCCTCAGCCCTGTTACTGTCCTAACTGAACACACACCCTTCCAGTTGTTACTGGATGGATGACTGAAGGACGGTAATGTTATATTGTCAGCCTCAGCCCTGTTACTATCCAAACTGAACACACACCCTTCCAGTTGTTAGTGGATGGATGACTGAAGGACGGTAATGTTATATTGTCAGCCTCAGCCCTGTTACTATCCTAACTGAACACACACCCTACCAGTTGTTACTGGATGGATGAATGAAGGACGGTAATGTTATATTGTCAGCCTCAGCCCCGTTACTATCCTAACTGAACACACGCCCTTCCAGTTGTTACTGGATGGACGGTTGAAGGACGGTAATGTCACATTGTCAGCCTCAGCCCTGTTACTATCCTAACTGAACACACACCCTTCCAGTTGTTACTGGATGGATGGTTGAAGGACGGTAATGTTATATTGTCAGCCTCAGCCCTGTTACTATCCAAACTGAACAGACACCCTTCTAGTTGTTACTGGATGGATGACTGAAGGACGGTAATGTTATATTGTCAGCCTCAGCCCTGTTACTATCCAAACTGAACACACACCCTTCCAGTTGTTACTGGATGGACGGTTGAAGGACGGTAATGTTATATTGTCAGCCTCAGCCCTCTTACTATCCTAACTGAACAGACACCCTTCTAGTTGTTACTGGATGGATGACTGAAGGACGGTAATGTTATATTGTCAGCCTCAGCCCTGTTACTATCCAAACTGAACACACACCCTTCCAGTTGTTACTGGATGGACGGTTGAAGGACGGTAATGTTATATTGTCAGCCTCAGCCCTCTTACTATCCTAACTGAACAGACACCCTTCCAGTTGTTACTGGATGGATGACTGAAGGACGGTAATGTTATATTGCCAGCCTCAGCCCTGTTACTATCCTAACTGAACACACACCCTTCCAGTTGTTACTGGATGGATGAATGAAGGACGGTAATGTTATATTGTCAGCCTCAGCCCCGTTACTATCCTAACTGAACACACGCCCTTCCAGTTGTTACTGGATGGACGGTTGAAGGACGGTAATGTCACATTGTCAGCCTCAGCCCTGTTACTATCCTAACTGAACACACACCCTTCCAGATGTTACTGGATGGATGGTTGAAGGACGGTAATGTTATATTGTCAGCCTCAGCCCTGTTACTATCCAAACTGAACAGACACCCTTCTAGTTGTTACTGGATGGATGACTGAAGGACGGTAATGTTATATTGTCAGCCTCAGCCCTGTTACTATCCAAACTGAACACACACCCTTCCAGTTGTTACTGGATGGACGGTTGAAGGACGGTAATGTTATATTGTCAGCCTCAGCCCCGTTACTATCCTAACTGAACACACACCCTTCTAGTTGTTACTGGATGGATGACTGAAGGACGGTAATGTTATATTGTCAGCCTCAGCCCTGTTACTATCCAAACTGAACACACACCCTTCCAGTTGTTACTGGATGGACGGTTGAAGGACGGTAATGTTATATTGTCAGCCTCAGCCCTCTTACTATCCTAACTGAACAGACACCCTTCCAGTTGTTACTGGATGGATGACTGAAGGACGGTAATGCTATATTGTCAGCCTCAGCCCTGTTACTATCCTAACTGAACACACACCCTTCCAGTTGTTACTGGATGGATGACTGAAGGACGGTAATGTTATATTGTCAGCCTCAGCCCTGTTACTATCCTAACTGAACACACACCCTTCCAGTTGTTGGTGGATGGACGGTTGAAGGACGGTAATGTTATATTGTCAGCCTCAGCCCTGTTACTATCCTAACTGAACACATACCCTTCCGGTTGTTGGTGGATGGACGGTTGAAGGACGGTCATGTTATATTGTCAGCCTCAGCCCTGTTACTATCCTAACTGAACACATACCCTTCCAGTTGTTAGTGGATGGATGACTGAAGGACGGTAATGTTATATTGTCAGCCTCAGCCCTGTTACTATCCTAACTGAACACACACCCTACCAGTTGTTACTGGATGGATGAATGAAGGACGGTAATGTTATATTGTCAGCCTCAGCCCCGTTACTATCCTAACTGAACACACGCCCTTCCAGTTGTTACTGGATGGACGGTTGAAGGACGTTAATGTCACATTGTCAGCCTCAGCCCTGTTACTATCCTAACTGAACACACACCCTTCCAGTTGTGACTGGATGGACGATTGAAGGACAGTAATGTTGTATTGTCAGCCTCAGCCCTGTTACTATCCTAACTGAACACACACCCTTTCCAGTTGTTACTGGATGGACGGTTGAAGGACGGTAATGCTGTATTGTCAGCCTCAGCCTTGTTACTATCCTAACTGAACACACACCCTTCCAGTTGTTACTGGATGGATGACTGAAGGACGGTAATGTTATATTGTCAGCCTTAGCCCTCTTACTATCCCAACTGAACACACACCCTTCCAGTTGTTACTGGATGGATGACTGTTGGACGGTAATGTTATATTGTCAGCCTCAGCCCCGTTACTATCCTAACTGAACACACACCCTTCCAGTTGTTACTGGATGGATGACTGAAGGACGGTAATGTTATATTGTCAGCCTCAGCCCCGTTACTATCCGAACTGAGCACAGACCCTTCCCTTTGTTACTGGATGGATGACTGAAGGACGGTAATGTTATATTGTCAGCCTCAGCCTTGTTACAATCCTAACTGAACACACACCCTTCCAGTTGTTACTGGATGGATGGTTGAAGGACGGTAATGTTATATTGTCAGCCTCATCCCTGTTACTATCCTAACTGAACACACACCCTTCCAGTTGTTACTGGATGGATGACTGAAGGACGGTAATGTTATATTGTCAGCCTCAGCCCTGTTACTATCCTAACTGAACACACACCCTTCTAGTTGTTACTGGATGGACGGTTGAAGGACGGTAATGTTATATTGTCAGCCTCAGCCATCTTACTATCCGAACTGAAAAGACACCCTTCCAGTTGTTACTGGATGGATGACTGAAGGACGGTAATGTTATATTGTCAGCCTCAGCCTTGTTACTATCCTAACTGAACATACACCCTTCCAGTTGTTGGCGGATGGACGGTTGAAGGACGGTAATGTTATATTGTCAGCCTCAGCCCCGTTACTATCCTAACTGAACACACACCCTTCCAGTTGTTACTGGGTGGACGGCTGAAGCAGCGTAATGTTATACTGTCAGCCTCAGCCCTGTTACTATCCTAACTGAACACACACCCTTCCAGTTGTTACTGGATGGATGGTTGAAGGACGGTCATGTTATATTGTCAGCCTCAGCCCTGTTACTATCCTAACTGAACACACACCCTTCCAGTTGTTACTGGATGGACGGTTGAAGGACGGTAATGTTATATTGTCAGCCTCAGCCCATTTACTATCCTAACTGCACACACACCCTTCCAGTTGTTACTGGAAGGATGAATGAAGGACGGTAATGTTATATTGTCAGCCTCAGCCCCGTTACTATCCTAACTGAACACACGCCCTTCCAGTTGTTACTGGATGGACGGTTGAAGGACGGTAATGTCACATTGTCAGCCTGAGCCCTCTTACTATCCTAACTGAACAGACACCCTTCTAGTTGTTACTGGATGGATGACTGAAGGACGGTAATGTTATATTGTCAGCCTCAGCCCTGTTACTATCCAAACTGAACACACACCCTTCCAGTTGTTACTGGATGGATGACTGAAGGACGGTAATGTTATATTGTCAGCCTCAGCCCTGTTACTATCCTAACTGAACACACACCCTTCCAGTTGTTGGTGGATGGACGGTTGAAGGACGGTAATGTTATATTGTCAGCCTCAGCCCTGTTACTATCCTAACTGAACACACACCCTTCCAGTTGTTGGTGGATGGACGGTTGAAGGACGGTAATGTTATATTGTCAGCCTCAGCCCTGTTACTATCCTAACTGAACACATACCCTTCCGGTTGTTGGTGGATGGACGGTTGAAGGACGGTAATGTTATATTGTCAGCCTCAGCCATCTTACTATCCGAACTGAAAAGACACCCTTCCAGTTGTTACTGGATGGATGACTGAAGGACGGTAATGTTATATTGTCAGCCTCAGCCTTGTTACTATCCTAACTGAACATACACCCTTCCAGTTGTTGGCGGATGGACGGTTGAAGGACGGTAATGTTATATTGTCAGCCTCAGCCCCGTTACTATCCTAACTGAACACACACCCTTCCAGTTGTTACTGGATGGATGACTGAAGGACGGTAATGTTATATTGTCAGCCTCAGCCCTGTTACTATCCTAACTGAACACACACCCTTCTAGTTGTTACTGGATGGACGGTTGAAGGACGGTAATGTTATATTGTCAGCCTCAGCCATCTTACTATCCGAACTGAAAAGACACCCTTCCAGTTGTTACTGGATGGATGACTGAAGGACGGTAATGTTATATTGTCAGCCTCAGCCTTGTTACTATCCTAACTGAACATACACCCTTCCAGTTGTTGGCGGATGGACGGTTGAAGGACGGTAATGTTATATAGTCAGCCTCAGCCCCGTTACTATCCTAACTGAACACACACCCTTCCAGTTGTTACTGGGTGGACGGCTGAAGCACGGTAATGTTATATTGTCAGCCTCAGCCCTGTTACTATCCTAACTGAACACACACCCTTCCAGTTGTTACTGGATGGATGGTTGAAGGACGGTCATGTTATATTGTCAGCCTCAGCCCTGTTACTATCCTAACTGAACACACACCCTTCCAGTTGTTACTGGATGGACGGTTGAAGGACGGTAATGTTATATTGTCAGCCTCAGCCCATTTACTATCCTAACTGCACACACACCCTTCCAGTTGTTACTGGATGGATGACTGAAGGACGGCAATGTTATATTGTCAGCCTCAGCTCTGTTACTATCCTAACTGAACACACACCCTTCCAGTTGTTACTGGAAGGATGACTGAAGGACGGTAATGTTATATTGACAGCCTCAGCCCTGTTACTATCCTAACTGAACACACACCCTTCCAGTTGTTACTGGATGGATGACTGAAGGACGGTAATGTTATATTGTCAGCCTCAGCCCTGTTACTGTCCTAACTGAACACACACCCTTCCAGTTGTTACTGGATGGATGACTGAAGGACGGTAATGTTATATTGTCAGCCGCAGCCCTGTTACTATCCAAACTGAACACACACCCTTCCAGTTGTTAGTGGATGGATGACTGAAGGACGGTAATGTTATATTGTCAGCCTCAGCCCTGTTACTATCCTAACTGAACACACACCCTACCAGTTGTTACTGGATGGATGAATGAAGGACGGTAATGTTATATTGTCAGCCTCAGCCCCGTTACTATCCTAACTGAACACACGCCCTTCCAGTTGTTACTGGATGGACGGTTGAAGGACGGTAATGTCACATTGTCAGCCTGAGCCCTCTTACTATCCTAACTGAACAGACACCCTTCTAGTTGTTACTGGATGGATGACTGAAGGACGGTAATGTTATATTGTCAGCCTCAGCCCTGTTACTATCCAAACTGAACACACACCCTTCCAGTTGTTACTGGATGGATGACTGAAGGACGGTAATGTTATATTGTCAGCCTCAGCCCTGTTACTATCCTAACTGAACACACACCCTTCCAGTTGTTGGTGGATGGACGGTTGAAGGACGGTAATGTTATATTGTCAGCCTCAGCCCTGTTACTATCCTAACTGAACACATACCCTTCCGGTTGTTGGTGGATGGACGGTTGAAGGACGGTCATGTTATATTGTCAGCCTCAGCCCTGTTACTATCCTAACTGAACACACACCCTTCCAGTTGTGACTGGATGGACGATTGAAGGACAGTAATGTTGTATTGTCAGCCTCAGCCCTGTTACTATCCTAACTGAACACACACCCTTTCCAGTTGTTACTGGATGGACGGTTGAAGGACGGTAATGCTGTATTGTCAGCCTCAGCCTTGTTACTATCCTAACTGAACACACACCCTTCCAGTTGTTACTGGATGGATGACTGAAGGACGGTAATGTTATATTGTCAGCCTTAGCCCTCTTACTATCCCAACTGAACACACACCCTTCCAGTTGTTACTGGATGGATGACTGAAGGACGGTAATGTTATATTGTCAGCCTCAGCCCTGTTACTATCCTAACTGAACACACACCCTTCCAGTTGTTACTGGGTGGACGGCTGAAGCACTGTAATGTTATATTGTCAGCCTCAGCCCTGTTACTATCCTAACTGAACACACACCCTTCCAGTTGTTACTGGATGGATGGTTGAAGGACGGTCATGTTATATTGTCAGCCTCAGCCCTGTTACTATCCTAACTGAACACACACCCTTCCAGTTGTTACTGGATGGATGACTGAAGGACGGTAATGTTATATTGTCAGCCTCAGCCCATTTACTATCCTAACTGCACACACACCCTTCCAGTTGTTACTGGATGGATGACTGAAGGACGGCAATGTTATATTGTCAGCCTCAGCTCTGTTACTATCCTAACTGAACACACACCCTTCCAGTTGTTACTGGAAGGATGACTGAAGGACGGTAATGTTATATTGACAGCCTCAGCCCTGTTACTATCCTAACTGAACACACACCCTTCCAGTTGTTACTGGATGGATGACTGAAGGACGGTAATGTTATATTGTCAGCCTCAGCCCTGTTACTGTCCTAACTGAACACACACCCTTCCAGTTGTTACTGGATGGATGACTGAAGGACGGTAATGTTATATTGTCAGCCTCAGCCCTGTTACTATCCAAACTGAACACACACCCTTCCAGTTGTTAGTGGATGGATGACTGAAGGACGGTAATGTTATATTGTCAGCCTCAGCCCTGTTACTATCCTAACTGAACACACACCCTACCAGTTGTTACTGGATGGATGAATGAAGGACGGTAATGTTATATTGTCAGCCTCAGCCCCGTTACTATCCTAACTGAACACACGCCCTTCCAGTTGTTACTGGATGGACGGTTGAAGGACGGTAATGTCACATTGTCAGCCTGAGCCCTCTTACTATCCTAACTGAACAGACACCCTTCTAGTTGTTACTGGATGGATGACTGAAGGACGGTAATGTTATATTGTCAGCCTCAGCCCTGTTACTATCCAAACTGAACACACACCCTTCCAGTTGTTACTGGATGGATGACTGAAGGACGGTAATGTTATATTGTCAGCCTCAGCCCTGTTACTATCCTAACTGAACACACACCCTTCCAGTTGTTGGTGGATGGACGGTTGAAGGACGGTAATGTTATATTGTCAGCCTCAGCCCTGTTACTATCCTAACTGAACACATACCCTTCCGGTTGTTGGTGGATGGACGGTTGAAGGACGGTCATGTTATATTGTCAGCCTCAGCCCTGTTACTATCCTAACTGAACACACACCCTTCCAGTTGTGACTGGATGGACGATTGAAGGACAGTAATGTTGTATTGTCAGCCTCAGCCCTGTTACTATCCTAACTGAACACACACCCTTTCCAGTTGTTACTGGATGGACGGTTGAAGGACGGTAATGCTGTATTGTCAGCCTCAGCCTTGTTACTATCCTAACTGAACACACACCCTTCCAGTTGTTACTGGATGGATGACTGAAGGACGGTAATGTTATATTGTCAGCCTTAGCCCTCTTACTATCCCAACTGAACACACACCCTTCCAGTTGTTACTGGATGGATGACTGAAGGACGGTAATGTTATATTGTCAGCCTCAGCCCCGTTACTATCCTAACTGAACACACACCCTTCCAGTTGTTACTGGATGGATGACTGAAGGATGGTAATGTTATATTGTCAGCCTCAGCCCCGTTACTATCCGAACTGAACACAGACCCTTCCCTTTGTTACTGGATGGATGACTGAAGGACGGTAATGTTATATTGTCAGCCTCAGCCTTGTTACAATCCTAACTGAACACACACCCTTCCAGTTGTTACTGGATGGATGGTTGAAGGACGGTAATGTTATATTGTCAGCCTCATCCCTGTTACTATCCTAACTGAACACACACCCTTCCAGTTGTTACTGGATGGATGACTGAAGGACGGTAATGTTATATTGTCAGCCTCAGCCCTGTTACTATCCTAACTGAACACACACCCTTCTAGTTGTTACTGGATGGACGGTTGAAGGACGGTAATGTTATATTGTCAGCCTCAGCCCTCTTACTATCCTAACTGAAAAGACACCCTTCCAGTTGTTAATGGATGGATGACTGAAGGACGGTAATGTTATATTGTCAGCCTCAGCCCTGTTACTATCCTAACTGAACACACACCCTTCCAGTTGTTACTGGATGGATGACTGAAGGACGGTAATGTTATATTGTCAGCCTCAGCCCTGTTACTATCCTAACTGAACACACACCCTTCCAGTTGTTGGTGGATGGACGGTTGAAGGACGGTAATGTTCTATTGTCAGCCTCAGCCCTGTTACTATCCTAACTGAACACACACCCTTCCGGTTGTTGGTGGATGGACGGTTGAAGGACGGTCATGTTATATTGTCAGCCTCAGCCCTGTTACTATCCTAACTGAACACACACCCTTCCAGTTGTTACTGGATGGACGGTTGAAGGACAGTAATGTTGTATTGTCAGCCTCAGCCCTGTTACTATCCTAACTGAACACACACCCTTCCAGTTGTTACTGGATGGATGACTGAAGGACGGTAATGTTATATTGTCAGCCTCAGCCTTGTTACTATCCTAACTGAACACACACCCTTCCAGTTGTTACTGGATGGACGGTTGAAGGACGGTCATGTTATATTGTCAGCCTCAGCCCTGTTACTATCCTAACTGAACACACACCCTTCCAGTTGTGACTGGATGGACGATTGAAGGACAGTAATGTTGTATTGTCAGCCTCAGCCCTGTTACTATCCTAACTGAACACACACCCTTTCCAGTTGTTACTGGATGGACGGTTGAAGGACGGTAATGCTGTATTGTCAGCCTCAGCCTTGTTACTATCCTAACTGAACACACACCCTTCCAGTTGTTACTGGATGGATGACTGAAGGACGGTAATGTTATATTGTCAGCCTTAGCCCTCTTACTATCCCAACTGAACACACACCCTTCCAGTTGTTACTGGATGGATGACTGAAGGACGGTAATGTTATATTGTCAGCCTCAGCCCCGTTACTATCCTAACTGAACACACACCCTTCCAGTTGTTACTGGATGGATGACTGAAGGACGGTAATGTTATATTGTCAGCCTCAGCCCCGTTACTATCCGAACTGAACACAGACCCTTCCCTTTGTTACTGGATGGATGACTGAAGGACGGTAATGTTATATTGTCAGCCTCAGCCTTGTTACTATCCTAACTGAACACACACCCTTCCAGTTGTTACTGGATGGATGACTGAAGGACGGTAATGTTATATTGTCAGCCTCAGCCCTCTTACTATCCTAACTGAACACACACCCTTCCAGTTGTTGGTGGATGGACGGTTGAAGGACGGTAATGTTATATTGTCAGCCTCAGCCCTGTTACTATCCTAACTGAACACACACCCTTCCGGTTGTTGGTGGATGGACGGTTGAAGGACGGTCATGTTATATTGTCAGCCTCAGCCCTGTTACTATCCTAACTGAACACACACCCTTCCAGTTGTTACTGGATGGACGGTTGAAGGACAGTAATGTTGTATTGTCAGCCTCAGCCCTGTTACTATCCTAACTGAACACACACCCTTCCAGTTGTTACTGGATGGATGACTGAAGGACGGTAATGTTATATTGTCAGCCTCAGCCTTGTTACTATCCTAACTGAACACACACCCTTCCAGTTGTTACTGGATGGACGGTTGAAGGACAGTAATGTTATATTGTCAGCCTCAGCCTTGTTACTATCCTAACTGAACACACACCCTTCCAGTTGTTACTGGATGGATGGTTGAAGGACGGTAATGTTATATTGTCAGCCTCAGCCCCGTTACTATCCTAACTGAGCACAGACCCTTCCCGTTGTTACTGGATGGATGACTGAAGGACGGTAATGTTATATTGTCAGTCTCATCCCTGTTACTATCATAACTGAACACACACCCTTCCAGTTGTTACTGGATGGATGACTGAAGGACGGTAATGTTATATTGTCAGCCTCAGCCCTGTTACTATCCTAACTGAACACACACCCTTCCAGTTGTTACTGGATGGATGACTGAAGGACAGTAATGTTATATTGTCAGCCTCAGCCCTCTTGCTATCCTAACTGAACAGACACCCTTCCAGTTGTGACTGGATGGACGGTTGAAGGACGGTAATGTTATATTGTCAGCCTCAGCCCTGTTACTATCATAACTGAACACACACCCTTCCAGTTGTTACTGGATGGACGGTTGAAGGACGGTAATGTTATATTGTCAGCCTCAGCCCTTTTACTATCCTAACTGAACACACACCCTTCCAGTTGTTACTGGATGGACGGTTGAAGGACGGTAATGTTATATTGTCAGCCTCAGCCCTCTTACTATCCTAACTGAACAGACACCCTTCCAGTTGTGACTGGATGGACGGTTGAAGGACGGTAATGTTATATTGTCAGCCTCAGCCCTGTTACTATCCTAACTGAACACACACCCTTCCAGTTGTTACTGGATGGATGACTGAAGTACGGTAAAGTTATATTGTCAGCCTCAGCCCTGTTACTATCCTAACTGAACACACACCCTTCCAGTTGTTACTGGATGGATGACTGAAGGACGGTAATGTTATATTGTCATCCTCAGCCCCGATACTATCCTAACTGAACACACACCCTTCCAGTTGTTACTGGATGGACGGTTGAAGGACGGTAATGTTACATTGTCAGCCTGAACCCTCTTACTATCCTAACTGAACACACGCCCTTCCAGTTGTTACTGGATGGATGACTGAAGAACGGTAATGTTATATTGACAGCCTCAGCCCTGTTACTATCCAAACTGAACACACACCCTTCCAGTTGTTACTGGATGGACGGTTGAAGGACGGTAATGTTATATTGTCAGCCTCAGCCCTCTTACTATCCTAACTGAACAGACACCCTTCCAGATGTTACTGGATGGATGACTGAAGGACGGTAATGTTATATTGACAGCCTCAGCCCTGTTACTATCCTAACTGAACACACACCCTTCCAGTTGTTACTGGATGGATGACTGAAGGACGGTAATGTTATGTTGTCAGCCTCAGCCCTGTTACTATCCTAACTGAGCACACACCCTTCCAGTTGTTGGTGGATGGACGGTTGAAGGACGGTAATGTTATATTGTCAGCCTCAGCCCTGTTACTATCCTAACTGAACACACACCCTTCCGGTTGTTGGTGGATGGACGGTTGAAGGACGGTAATGTTATATTGTCAGCCTCAGCCCTGTTACTATCCTAACTGAACACACACCCTTCCAGTTGTTACTGGATGGACGGTTGAAGGACAGTAATGTTATATTGTCAGCCTCAGCCCTGTTACAATCCTAACTGAACACACACCCTTCCAGTTGTTACTGGATGGATGGTTGAAGGACGGTAATGTTATATTGTCAGCCTCAGCCCTGTTACTATCCTAACTGAACACACACCCTTCCAGTTGTTACTGGATGGATGACTGAAGGACGGTAATGTTATATTGTCAGCCTCAGCCCTGTTACTGTCCTAACTGAACACACACCCTTCCAGTTGTTACTGGATGGATGACTGAAGGACGGTAATGTTATATTGTCAGCCTCAGCCCTGTTACTATCCAAACTGAACACACACCCTTCCAGTTGTTAGTGGATGGATGACTGAAGGACGGTAATGTTATATTGTCAGCCTCAGCCCTGTTACTATCCTAACTGAACACACACCCTACCAGTTGTTACTGGATGGATGAATGAAGGACGGTAATGTTATATTGTCAGCCTCAGCCCCGTTACTATCCGAACTGAACACACGCCCTTCCAGTTGTTACTGGATGGACGGTTGAAGGACGGTAATGTCACATTGTCAGCCTGAGCCCTCTTACTATCCTAACTGAACAGACACCCTTCTAGTTGTTACTGGATGGATGACTGAAGGACGGTAATGTTATATTGTCAGCCTCAGCCCTGTTACTATCCAAACTGAACACACACCCTTCCAGTTGTTACTGGATGGACGGTTGAAGGACGGTAATGTTATATTGTCAGCCTCAGCCCTCTTACTATCCTAACTGAACAGACACTCTTCCAGTTGTTACTGGATGGATGACTACAGGACGGTCATGTTATATTGTCAGCCTCAGCCCTGTTACTATCCTAACTGAACACACACCCTTCCAGTTGTTACTGGATGGATGACTGAAGGACGGTAATGTTATATTGTCAGCCTCAGCCCTGTTACTATCCTAACTGAACACACACCCTTCCAGTTGTTGGTGGATGGACGGTTGAAGGACGGTAATGTTATATTGTCAGCCTCAGCCCTGTTACTATCCTAACTGAACACATACCCTTCCGGTTGTTGGTGGATGGACGGTTGAAGGACGGTCATGTTATATTGTCAGCCTCAGCCCTGTTACTATCCTAACTGAACACACACCCTTCCAGTTGTGACTGGATGGACGATTGAAGGACAGTAATGTTGTATTGTCAGCCTCAGCCCTGTTACTATCCTAACTGAACACACACCCTTTCCAGTTGTTACTGGATGGACGGTTGAAGGACGGTAATGCTGTATTGTCAGCCTCAGCCTTGTTACTATCCTAACTGAACACACACCCTTCCAGTTGTTACTGGATGGATGACTGAAGGACGGTAATGTTATATTGTCAGCCTTAGCCCTCTTACTATCCCAACTGAACACACACCCTTCCAGTTGTTACTGGATGGATGACTGAAGGACGGTAATGTTATATTGTCAGCCTCAGCCCCGTTACTATCCTAAATGAACACACACCCTTCCAGTTGTTACTGGATGGATGACTGAAGGACGGTAATGTTATATTGTCAGCCTCAGCCCCGTTACTATCCGAATTGAGCACAGACCCTTCCCTTTGTTACTGGATGGATGACTGAAGGACGGTAATGTTATATTGTCAGCCTCAGCCTTGTTACAATCCTAACTGAACACACACCCTTCCAGTTGTTACTGGATGGATGGTTGAAGGACGGTAATGTTATATTGTCAGCCTCATCCCTGTTACTATCCTAACTGAACACACACCCTTCCAGTTGTTACTGGATGGATGACTGAAGGACGGTAATGTTATATTGTCAGCCTCAGCCCTGTTACTATCCTAACTGAAAACACACCCTTCTAGTTGTTACTGGATGGACGGTTGAAGGACGGTAATGTTATATTGTCAGCCTCAGCCCTCTTACTATCCTAACTGAAAAGACACCCTTCCAGTTGTTACTGGATGGATGACTGAAGGACGGTAATGTTATATTGTCAGCCTCAGCCCTGTTACTATCCGAACTGAACACACACCCTTCCAGTTGTTACTGGATGGATGACTGAAGGACGGTAATGTTATATTGTCAGCCTCAGCCCTGTTACTATCCTAACTGAACACACACCCTTCCAGTTGTTGGTGGATGGACGGTTGAAGGACGGTAATGTTATATTGTCAGCCTCAGCCCTGTTACTATCCTAACTGAACACACACCCTTCCGGTTGTTGGTGGATGGACGGTTGAAGGACGGTCATGTTATATTGTCAGCCTCAGCCCTGTTACTATCCTAACTGAACACACACCCTTCCAGTTGTTACTGGATGGACGGTTGAAGGACAGTAATGTTGTATTGTCAGCCTCAGCCCTGTTACTATCCTAACTGAACACACACCCTTCCAGTTGTTACTGGATGGATGGTTGAAGGACGGTAATGTTATATTGTCAGCCTCAGCCCTGTTACTATCCGAACTGAACACACACCCTTCCAGTTGTTACTGGATGGATGACTGAAGGACGGTAATGTTATATTGTCAGCCTCAGCCTTGTTACTATCCTAACTGAAAACACACCCTTCCAGTTGTTACTGGATGGACGGTTGAAGGACAGTAATGTTATATTGTCAGCCTCAGCCTTGTTACTATCCTAACTGAACACACACCCTTCCAGTTGTTACTGGATGGATGGTTGAAGGACGGTAATGTTATATTGTCAGCCTCAGCCCCGTTACTATCCTAACTGAGCACAGACCCTTCCCGTTGTTACTGGATGGATGACTGAAGGACGGTAATGTTATATTGTCAGTCTCATCCCTGTTACTATCCTAACTGAACACACACCCTTCCAGTTGTTACTGGATGGATGACTGAAGGACGGTAATGTTATATTGTCAGCCTCAGCCCTGTTACTATCCTAACTGAACACACACCCTTCCAGTTGTTACTGGATGGATGACTGTAGGACAGTAATGTTATATTGTCAGCCTCAGCCCTCTTGCTATCCTAACTGAACAGACACCCTTCCAGTTGTGACTGGATGGACGGTTGAAGGACGGTAATGTTATATTGTCAGCCTCAGCCCTGTTACTATCATAACTGAACACACACCCTTCCAGTTGTTACTGGATGGACGGTTGAAGGACGGTAATGTTATATTGTCAGCCTCAGCCCTGTTACTATCCTAACTGAACACACACCCTTCCAGTTGTTACTGGATGGACGGTTGAAGGACGGTAATGTTATATTGTCAGCCTCAGCCCTCTTACTATCCTAACTGAACAGACACCCTTCCAGTTGTGACTGGATGGACGGTTGAAGGACGGTAATGTTATATTGTCAGCCTCAGCCCTGTTACTATACTAACTGAACACACACCCTTCCAGTTGTTACTGGATGGACGGTTGAAGGACGGTAATGTTATATTGTCAGCCTCAGCCCTGTTACTATCCTAACTGAACACACACCCTTCCATTTGTTACTGGATGGATGACTGAAGGACGGTAATGTTATATTGTCAACCTCAGCCCTGTTACTATCCAAACTGAACACACACCCTTCCAGTTGTTGGTGGATGGACGGTTGAAGGACGGTAATGTTATATTGTCAGCCTCAGCCCCGTTACTATCCAAACTGAACACTCACCCTTCCAGTTGTTACTGGATGGATGACTGAAGGACGGTAATGTTATATTGTCAGCCTCAGCCCAGTTACTATCCTAACTGAACACACACCCTTCCAGTTGTTACTGGATGGACGGTTGAAGGACGGTAATGTTATATTGTCAGCCTCAGCCCCGTTACTATCCTAACTGAACACACACCCTTCTAGTTGTGACTGGATGGACGGTTGAAGGACGGTTATGTTATATTGTCAGCCTCAGCCCCGTTACAATCCTAACTGAACACACACCCTTCCAGTTGTAACTGGATGGATGACTGAAGGACGGTAATGTTATATTGTCAGCCTCAGCACTGTTACTATCCAAACTGAACACACACACTTCCAGTTGTTACTGGATGGATGACTGAAGGACGGTAATGTTATATTGTCAGCCTCAGCCCAGTTACTATCCTAACTGAACACACACCCTTCCAGTTGTTACTGGATGGACGGTTGAAGGACGGTAATGTTATATTGTCAGCCTCAGCACTGTTACGATCCAAACTGAACACACACCCTTCCAGTTGTTACTGGATGGATGACTGAAGGACGGTAATGTTATATTGTCAGCCTCAGCCCAGTTACTATCCTAACTGGACACACACCCTTCCAGTTGTTACTGGATGGACGGTTGAAGGACGGTAATGTTATATTGTCAGCCTCAGCCCCGTTACTATCCTAACTGAACACACACCCTTCCCGTTGTTTCTGGATGGACGGTTGAAGGACGGTAATGTTATATTGTCAGCATCAGCCCCGTTTCTATCCAAACTGAACACACACCCTTCCAGTTGTTCCTGGATGGATGACTGAAGGACGGTAATGTTATATTGTCAGCCTCAGCCCCGTTACTATCCTAACTGAACCCACACCCTTCCAGTTGTTACTGGATGGACGGTTGAAGGACGGTAATGTTATATTGTCAGCCTCAGCCCCGTTACTATCCTAACTGAACACACACCCTTCTAGTTGTTACTGGATGGACGGTTGAAGGACGGTAATGTTATATTGTCAGCCTCAGCCCCATTACTATCCTAACTGAACACACACCCTTCCAGTTGTTACTGGAAGGACGGTTGAAGGACAGTAACGTTATATTGTCAGCCTCAGCCTTGTTACTATCCTAACTGAACACACACCCTTCCAGTTGTTACTGGATGGATGGTTGAAGGACGGTAATGTTATATTGTCAGCCTCAGCCCCGTTACTATCCTAACTGAGCACAGACCCTTCCCGTTGTTACTGGATGGATGACTGAAGGACGGTAATGTTATATTCTCAGCCTCATCCCTGTTACTATCCTAACTGAACAGACACCCTTCCAGTTGTGACTGGATGGACGGTTGAAGGACGGTAATGTTATATTGTCAGCCTCAGCCCTGTTACTATCCTAACTGAACACACACCCTTCCAGTTGTTACTGGATGGACGGTTGAAGGACGGTAATGTTATATTGTCAGCCTCAGCCCTGTTACTATCCTAACTGAACACACACCCTTCCAGTTGTTACTGGATGGACGGTTGAAGGACGGTAATGTTATATTGTCAGCCTCAGCCCTCTTACTATCCTAACTGAACAGACACCCTTCCAGTTGTGACTGGATGGACGGTTGAAGGACGGTAATGTTATATTGTCAGCCTCAGCCCTGTTACTATCCTAACTGAACACACACCCTTCCAGTTGTTACTGGATGGACGGTTGAAGGACGGTAATGTTATATTGTCAGCCTCAGCCCTGTTACTATCCTAACTGAACACACACCCTTCCAGTTGTTACTGGATGGATGACTGAAGGACGGTAATGTTATATTGTCAACCTCAGCCCTGTTACTATCCAAACTGAACACACACCCTTCCAGTTGTTGGTGGATGGACGGTTGAAGGACGGTAATGTTATATTGTCAGCCTCAGCCCCGTTACTATCCAAACTGAACACTCACCCTTCCAGTTGTTACTGGATGGATGACTGAAGGACGGTAATGTTATATTGTCAGCCTCAGCCCAGTTACTATCCTAACTGAACACACACCCTTCCAGTTGTTACTGGATGGACGGTTGAAGGACGGTAATGTTATGTTGTCAGCCTCAGCCCCGTTACTATCCTAACTGAACACACACCCTTCTAGTTGTGACTGGATGGACGGTTGAAGGACGGTAATGTTATATTGTCAGCCTCAGCCCCGTTACAATCCTAACTGAACACACACCCTTCCAGTTGTAACTGGATGGATGACTGAAGGACCGTAATGTTATATTGTCAGCCTCAGCACTGTTACTATCCAAACTGAACACACACCCTTCCAGTTGTTACTGGATGGATGACTGAAGGACGGTAATGTTATATTGTCAGCCTCAGCCCAGTTACTATCCTATCTGAACAGACACCCTTCCAGTTGTTACTGGATGGACGGTTGACGGACGGTAATGTTATATTGTCAGCCTCAGCACTGTTACTATCCAAACTGAACACACACCCTTCCAGTTGTTACTGGATGGATGACTGAAGGACGGTAATGTTATATTGTCAGCCTCAGCCCTGTTAATATCCTAACTGAACACACACCCTTCCAGTTGTTACTGGATGGACGGTTGAAGGACGGTAATGTTATATTGTCAGCCTCAGCCCCGTTACTATCCTAACTGAACACACACCCTTCCCGTTGTTTCTGGATGGACGGTTGAAGGACGGTAATGTTATATTGTCAGCCTCAGCCCCGTTTCTATCCAAACTGAACACACACCCTTCCAGTTGTTACTGGATGGATGACTGAAGGACGGTAATGTTATATTGTCAGCCTCCGCCCTGTTACTATGCTATCTGAGCACACACCCTTCCAGTTGTTACTGGATGGACGGTTGAAGGACGGTAATGTTATATTGTCAGCCTCAGCCCCGTTACTATCCTAACTGAACACACACCCTTCTAGTTGTTACTGGATGGACGGTTGAAGGACGGTAATGTTATATTGTCAGCCTCAGCCCCGTTACTATCCTAACTGAACACACACCCTTCCAGTTGTTACTGGATGGACGGTTGAAGGACGGTAATGTTATATTGTCAGCCTCAGCCTTGTTACTATCCTAACTGTACACACACCCTTCCAGTTGTTACTGGATGGATGACTGAAGGACTGTAATGTTATATTGTCAGCCTCAGCCCTGTTACTATCCAAACTGAACACACACCCTTCCAGTTGTTGGTGGATGGACGGTTGAAGGACGGTAATGTTATATTGTCAGCGTCAGCCCTGTTACTATCCTAACTGAACACACACCCTTCCAGTTGTTACTGGATGGACGGTTGAAGGACGGTAATGTAATATTGTCAGCCTCAGCCCCGTTACTATCCTAACTGAACACACACCCTTCTCGTTGTTACTGGATGGACGGTTGAAGGACGGTAATGTTATATTGTCAGCCTCAGCCCCGTTACTATCCTAACTGAACACGCACCCTTCCAGTTGTTACTGGATGGACGGTTGAAGGACGGTAATGTTATATTGTCAGCCTCAGCCCTCTTACTATCCTAACTGAACAGACACCCTTCTAGTTGTTAGTGGATGGATGACTGAAGGACGATAATGTTATATTGTCAGCCTCAGCCCTCTTACTATCCAAACTGAACACACACACTCCCAGTTGTTACTGGATGGACGGTTGAAGGACGGTAATGTTATATTGTCTGCCTCAGCCCTGTTACTATCCTAACTGAACACACACCCTTCCAGTTGTTACTGGATGGATGACTGAAGGACGGTAATGTTATATTGTCAGCCTCAGCCCTGTTACTATCCTAACTGAACACACACCCTTCCAGTTGTTACTGGATGGATGACTGAAGGACGGTAATGTTATATTGTCAGCCTCAGCCCCGTTACTATCCTAACTGAACACACACCCTTCCAGTTGTTACTGGATGGATGACTGAAGGACGGTAATGTTATATTGTCAGCCTCAGCCCCGTTACTATCCTAACAGAGCACAGACCCTTCCCGTTGTTACTGGATGGATGACTGAAGGACGGTAATGTTATATTGTCAGCCTCAGCCTTGTTACGATCCTAACTGAACACACACCCTTCCAGTTGTTACTGGATGGATGGTTGAAGGACGGTAATGTTAAATTGTCAGCCTCATCCCTGTTACTATCCTAACTGAACACACACCCTTCCAGTTGTTACTGGATGGATGACTGAAGGACGGTAATGTTATATTGTCAGCCTCAGCCCTGTTACTATCCTAACTGAACACACACCCTTCCAGTTGTTACTGGATGGATGACTGAAGGACGGTAATGTTATATTGTCAGCCTCAGCCCTGTTACTATCCTAACTGAACACACACCCTTCCAGTTGTTGGTGGAAGGACGGTTGAAGGACGGTAATGTTATATTGTCAGCCTCAGCACTGTTACTATCCGAACTGAACACACACCCTTCCAGTTGTTACTGGATGGACGGTTGAAGGACGATAATGTTATATTGTCAGCCTCAGCCTTGTTACTATCCAAACTGAACATACACCCTTCCAGTTGTTGGTCGATGGACGGTTAAAGGACGGTAATGTTATATTGTCAGACTCAGCCCCGTTACTATCCTAACTGAACACACACCCTTCCAGTTGTTACTGGGTGGACGGTTGAAGGACGGTAATGTTATATTGTCAGCCTCAGCCCTGTGAATATCCTAACTGAACACACACCCTTCCAGTTGTTACTGGATGGATGGTTGAAGGACGGTCATGTTATATTGTCAGCCTCAGCCCTGTTACTATCCTAACTGAACTCACACCCTTCCAGTTGTTACTGGATGGATGACTGAAGGACGGTAATGTTATCTTGTCAGCCTCAGCCCCGTTACTATCCTAACTGAACACACACCCTTCCAGTTGTTACTGGATGGATGACTGAAGGACAGTAATGTTATATTGTCAGCCTCAGCCCTGTTACTGTCCTAACTGAACACACACCCTTCCAGTTGTTACTGGATGGATGACTGAAGGACGGTAATGTTATATTGTCAGCCTCAACCCCGTTACTATCCTAACTGAACACACGCCCTTCCAGTTGTTACTGGAAGGACGGTTGAAGGACGGTAATGTTATATTGTCAGCCTCAGCCCTGTTACTATCATAACTGAACACACACCCTTCCAGTTGTTACTGGATGGACGGTTGAAGGACGTTAATGTTTTATTGTCAGCCTCAGCCCTGTTACTATCCTAACTGAACACACACCCTTCCAGTTGTTACTGGATGGACGTTAGAAGGACGGTCATGTTATATTGTCAGCCTCAGCCCTCTTACTATCCTAACTGAACAGACACCCTTCCAGTTGTGACTGGATGGACGGTTGAAGGACGGTAATGTTATATTGTCAGCCTCAGCCCTGTTACTAACCTAACTGAACACACACCCTTCCAGTTGTTACTGGATGGACGGTTGAAGGACGGTAATGTTATATTGTCAGCATCAGCCCTGTTACTATCCTAACTGAACACACACCCTTCCAGTTGTTACTGGATGGATGACTGAATACGGTAATGTTATATTGTCAACCTCAGCCCTGTTACTATCCAAACTGAACACACACTCTTCCAGTTGTTGGTGGATGGACGGTTGAAGGACGGTAATGTTATATTGTCAACCTCAGCCCTGTTACTATCCTAACTGAACACACACCCTTCCAGTTGTTACTGGATGGACGGCTGAAGGACGGTAATGTTATATTGCCAGCCTCAGCCTTGTTACTATCCAAACTGAATACACACCCTTCCAGTTGTTACTGGATGGATGACTGAAGGACGGTAATGTTATATTGTCAGCCTCAGCCCCCTTACTATCCTAACTGAACACACACCCTTCCAGTTGTTACTGGATGGATGGTTGAAGGACGGTAATGTTATATTGTCAGCCTCAGCCCCGTTACTATCCTAACTGAACACACACCCTTCTAGTTGTTACTGGATGGACGGTTGAAGGACGGTCATGCTATATTGTCAGCCTCAGCCCCGTTACAATCCTAACTGAACACACACCCTTCCAGTTGTGACTGGATGGACGGTTGAAGGACGGTAATGTTATATTGTCAGCCTCAGCCTTGTTACTATCCTAACTGAATACACACCCTTCCAGTTGTTACTGGATGGATGACTGAAGGACGGTAATGTGATATTGTCAGCCTCAGCCCTGTTACTATCCAAACTGAACACACACCCTTCCAGTTGTTGGTGGATCGACGGTTGAAGGACGGTAATGTTATATTGTCAGCCTCAGCCCTGTTACTATCCTAACTGAACACACACCCTTCCAGTTGTTACTGGCTGGACGGTTGAAGGACGGTAATGTTATATAGTCATCCTCAGCCCCGTTACTATCCTAACTGAACACACACCCTTCTAGTTGTTACTGGATGGACGGTTGAAGGACGGTAATGTTATATTGTCAGCCTCAGCCCCGTTACTATCCGAACTGAACACACACCCTTCCAGTTGTTACTGGACGGATGACTGAAGGACGGTAATGTTATATTTTCTGCCTCAGCCCTGTTACTATCCTATCTGAGCACACACCCTTCCAGTTGTTACTGGATGGACGGTTGAAGGACGGTAATGTTATATTGTCAGCCTCAGCCCCGTTACTATCCTAACTGAACACACACCCTTCTAGTTGTTACTGGATGGACGGTTGATGGACGGTAATGTTATATTGTCAGCCTCAGCCCTGTTACTATCCTAACTGAACACACATCCTTCCAGTTGTTACTGGATGGACGGTTGAAGGACGGTAATGTTATATTGACAGCCTCAGCCTTGTTACTATCCTAACTCAACACACACCCTTCCAGTTGTTACTGGATGGATGACTGAAGGACGGTAATGTTATATTGTCAGCCTCAGCCCTGTTACTATCCAAACTGAACACACACCTTTCCAGTTGTTGGTGGATGGACGGTTGAAGGACGGTAATGTTATATTGTCAGCCTCAGCCCTGTTAACATCCTAACTGAACACACACCCTTCCAGTTGTTACTGGATGGATGACTGAAGGACGGTAATGTTATATTGACAGACTCAGCCCTCTTACTATCCTAACTGAACACACACCCTTCCAGTTGTTACTGGATGGACGGTTGAAGGACGGTAATGTTATATTGTCAGCCTCAGCCCTGTTACTATCCTAACTGAACACACACCCTTCCAGTTGTTACTGGATGGACGTTTGAAGGACGGTAATGTTATATTGTCAGCCTCAGCCCTGTTACTATCCTAACTGAACACACACCCTTCCAGTTGTAACTGGATGGACGGTTGAAGAACGGTAATGTTATATTGTCAGCCTCAGCCTTGTTACGATCCTAAATGAACACACACCCTTCCAGTTGTTACTGGATGGACGGCTGAAGGAGGGTAATGTTATATTGTCAGCCTCAGCCCTGTTACTATCCTAACTGAACACACACCCTTCCAGTTGTTACTGGATGGACGGTTGAAGGACGGTAATGTTATATTGTCAGCCTCAGCCCGGTTACTATCCTAACTGAACACACACCCTTCCAGTTGTTACTGGATGGATGACTGAAGGACGGTAATGTTATATTGTCAGCCTCAGCCTTGTTACTATCCTAACTGAACACATACCCTTCCAGTTGTTACTGGATGGAAGGTTGAAGGACGGTAATGTTATATTGTCAGCCTCAGCCCTCTTACTATCCTAACTGAACACACACCCTTCCAGTTGTTACTGGATGGATGACTGAAGGACGGTAATGTTATATTGTCAGCCTCAGCCCTGTTACTATCCAAACTGAGCACACACCCTTCCAGTTGTTGGTGGATGGACGGTTGAAGGACGGTAATGTTATATTGTCAGCCTCCGCCCTGTTACTATCCGAACTGAACACACACCCTTCCAGTTGTTACTGGATGGACGGTTGAAGGACGGTAATGTTATATTGTCAGCCTCAGCCTTGTTACTATCCTAACTGAACATACACCCTTCCAGTTGTTGGTAGATGGACGGTTGAAGGACGGTAATGTTATATTGTCAGCCTCAGCCCCGTTACTATCCTAACTGAACACACACCCTTCCAGTTGTTACTGGGTGGACGGTTGAAGGACGGTAATGTTATATTGTCAGCCTCAGGCCTTTTACTATCCTAACTGAACACACACCCTTCCAGTTGTTAGTGGATGGATGGTTGAAGGACGGTCATGTTATATTGTCAGCCTCAGCCCTGTTACTATCCTAACTGAACACACACCCTTCCAGTTGTTACTGGATGGATGACTGAAGGACGGTAATGTTATATTGTCAGCCTGAGCCATGTTACTATCCTCACTGAACACACACCCTTCCAGTTGTTACTGGATGGATGACTGAAGGACGGCAATGTTATATTGTCAGCCTCAGCCCTGTTACTATCCTAACTGAACACACACCCTTCCAATTGTTACTGGAAGGATGACTGAAGGACGGTAATGTTATATTGACAGCCTCAGCCCTGTTACTATCCGAACTGAACACACACCCTTCCAGTTGTTACTGGATGGACGGTTGAAGGACGATAATGTTATATTGTCAGCCTCAGCCTTGTTACTATCCAAACTGAACATACACCCTTCCAGTTGTTGGTCGATGGACGGTTAAAGGACGGTAATGTTATATTGTCAGACTCAGCCCCGTTACTATCCTAACTGAACACACACCCTTCCAGTTGTTACTGGGTGGACGGTTGAAGGACGGTAATGTTATATTGTCAGCCTCAGCCCTGTTAATATCCTAACTGAACACACACCCTTCCAGTTGTTACTGGATGGATGGTTGAAGGACGGTCATGTTATATTGTCAGCCTCAGCCCTGTTACTATCCTAACTGAACTCACACCCTTCCAGTTGTTACTGGATGGATGACTGAAGGACGGTAATGTTATCTTGTCAGCCTCAGCCCCGTTACTATCCTAACTGAACACACACCCTTCCAGTTGTTACTGGATGGATGACTGAAGGACAGTAATGTTATATTGTCAGCCTCAGCCCTGTTACTGTCCTAACTGAACACACACCCTTCCAGTTGTTACTGGATGGTTGACTGAAGGACGGTAATGTTATATTGTCAGCCTCAACCCCGTTACTATCCTAACTGAACACACGCCCTTCCAGTTGTTACTGGAAGGACGGTTGAAGGACGGTAATGTTATATTGTCAGCCTCAGCCCTGTTACTATCATAACTGAACACACACCCTTCCAGTTGTTACTGGATGGACGGTTGAAGGACGTTAATGTTTTATTGTCAGCCTCAGCCCTGTTACTATCCTAACTGAACACACACCCTTCCAGTTGTTACTGGATGGACGTTAGAAGGACGGTAATGTTATATTGTCAGCCTCAGCCCTCTTACTATCCTAACTGAACAGACACCCTTCCAGTTGTGACTGGATGGACGGTTGAAGGACGGTAATGTTATATTGTCAGCATCAGCCCTGTTACTAACCTAACTGAACACACACCCTTCCAGTTGTTACTGGATGGACGGTTGAAGGACGGTAATGTTATATTGTCAGCATCAGCCCTGTTACTATCCTAACTGAACACACACCCTTCCAGTTGTTACTGGATGGATGACTGAATACGGTAATGTTATATTGTCAACCTCAGCCCTGTTACTATCCAAACTGAACACACACTCTTCCAGTTGTTGGTGGATGGACGGTTGAAGGACGGTAATGTTATATTGTCAACCTCAGCCCTGTTACTATCCTAACTGAACACACACCCTTCCAGTTGTTACTGGATGGACGGCTGAAGGACGGTAATGTTATATTGTCAGCCTCAGCCCCGTTAATATCCAAACTGAATACACACCCTTCCAGTTGTTACTGGATGGATGACTGAAGGACGGTAATGTTATATTGTCAGCCTCAGCCCCGTTACTATCCTAACTGAACACACACCCTTCCAGTTGTTACTGGATGGATGGTTGAAGGACGGTAATGTTATATTGTCAGCCTCAGCCCCGTTACTATCCTAACTGAACACACACCCTTCTAGTTGTTACTGGATGGACGGTTGAAGGACGGTCATGCTATATTGTCAGCCTCAGCCCCGTTACAATCCTAACTGAACACACACCCTTCCAGTTGTTACTGGATGGACGGTTGAAGGACGGTAATGTTATATTGTCAGCCTCAGCCTTGTTACTATCCTAACTGAACACACACCCTTCCAGTTGTTACTGGATGGATGACTGAAGGACGGTAATGTGATATTGTCAGCCTCAGCCCTGTTACTATCCAAACTGAACACACACCCTTCCAGTTGTTGGTGGATCGACGGTTGAAGGACGGTAATGTTATATTGTCAGCCTCAGCCCTGTTACTATCCTAACTGAACACACACCCTTCCAGTTGTTACTGGCTGGACGGTTGAAGGACGGTAATGTTATATAGTCATCCTCAGCCCCGTTACTATCCTAACTGAACACACACCCTTCTAGTTGTTACTGGATGGACGGTTGAAGGACGGTAATGTTATATTGTCAGCCTCAGCCCCTTTACTATCCGAACTGAACACACACCCTTCCAGTTGTTACTGGACGGATGACTGAAGGACGGTAATGTTATATTGTCTGCCTCAGCCCTGTTACTATCCTATCTGAGCACACACCCTTCCAGTTGTTACTGGATGGACGGTTGAAGGACGGTAATGTTATATTGTCAGCCTCAGCCCCGTTACTATCCTAACTGAACACACACCCTTCTAGTTGTTACTGGATGGACGGTTGAAGGACGGTAATGTTATATTGTCAGCCTCAGCCCTGTTACTATCCTAACTGAACACACATCCTTCCAGTTGTTACTGGATGGACGGTTGAAGGACGGTAATGTTATATTGTCAGCCTCAGCCTTGTTACTATCCTAACTCAACACACACCCTTCCAGTTGTTACTGGATGGATGACTGAAGGACGGTAATGTTATATTGTCAGCCTCAGCCCTGTTACTATCCAAACTGAACACACACCTTTCCAGTTGTTGGTGGATGGACGGTTGAAGGACGGTAATGTTATATTGTCAGCCTCAGCCCTGTTAACATCCTAACTGAACACACACCCTTCCAGTTGTTACTGGATGGATGACTGAAGGACGGTAATGTTATATTGACAGACTCAGCCCTCTTACTATCCTAACTGAACACACACCCTTCCAGTTGTTACTGGATGGACGGTTGAAGGACGGTAATGTTATATTGTCAGCCTCAGCCCTGTTACTATCCTAACTGAACACACGTCCTTCCAATAGTAACTGGATGGACGGTTGAAGAACGGTAATGTTATATTGTCAGCCTCAGCCTTGTTACGATCCTAAATGAACACACACCCTTCCAGTTGTTACTGGATGGACGGCTGAAGGAGGGTAATGTTATATTGTCAGCCTCAGCCCTGTTACTATCCTAACTGAACACACACCCTTCCAGTTGTTACTGGATGGACGGTTGAAGGACGGTAATGTTATATTGTCAGCCTCAGCCCGGTTACTATCCTAACTGAACACACACCCTTCCAGTTGTTACTGGATGGATGACTGAAGGACGGTAATGTTATATTGTCAGCCTCAGCCTTGTTACTATCCTAACTGAACACATACCCTTCCAGTTGTTACTGGATGGACGGTTGAAGGACGGTAATGTTATATTGTCAGCCTCAGCCCTCTTACTATCCTAACTGAACACACACCCTTCCAGTTGTTACTGGATGGATGACTGAAGGACGGTAATGTTATATTGTCAGCCTCAGCCCTGTTACTATCCAAACTGAGCACACACCCTTCCAGTTGTTGGTGGATGGACGGTTGAAGGACGGTAATGTTATATTGTCAGCCTCAGCCCTGTTACTATCCGAACTGAACACACACCCTTCCAGTTGTTACTGGATGGACGGTTGAAGGACGGTAATGTTATATTGTCAGCCTCAGCCTTGTTACTATCCTAACTGAACATACACCCTTCCAGTTGTTGGTAGATGGACGGTTGAAGGACGGTAATGTTATATTGTCAGCCTCAGCCCCGTTACTATCCTAACTGAACACACACCCTTCCAGTTGTTACTGGGTGGACGGTTGAAGGACGGTAATGTTATATTGTCAGCCTCAGGCCTTTTACTATCCTAACTGAACACACACCCTTCCAGTTGTTAGTGGATGGATGGTTGAAGGACGGTCATGTTATATTGTCAGCCTCAGCCCTGTTACTATCCTAACTGAACACACACCCTTCCAGTTGTTACTGGATGGATGACTGAAGGACGGTAATGTTATATTGTCAGCCTGAGCCATGTTACTATCCTCACTGAACACACACCCTTCCAGTTGTTACTGGATGGATGACTGAAGGACGGCAATGTTATATTGTCAGCCTCAGCCCTGTTACTATCCTAACTGAACACACACCCTTCCAATTGTTACTGGAAGGATGACTGAAGGACGGTAATGTTATATTGACAGCCTCAGCCCTGTTACTATCCGAACTGAACACACACCCTTCCAGTTGTTACTGGATGGATGACTGAAGGACGGTAATGTTATATTGTCAGCCTCAGCCCTGTTACTATCCTAACTGAACACACACCCTTCCAGTTGTTACTGGATGGATGACTGAAGGACGGTAATGTTATATTGTCAGCCTCAGCCTTGTTACTATCCTAACTGAACACACACCCTTCCAGTTGTTACTGGATGGATGGTTGAAGGACGGTAATGTTATATTGTCAGCCTCAGCCCTGTTACTATCCTAACTGAACACACACCCTTCCAGTTGTTACTGGAAGGATGACTGAAGGACGGTAATGTTATATTGACAGCCTCAGCCCTGTTACTATCCTAACTGAACACACACCCTTCCAGTTGTTACTGAATGGATGACTGAAGGACGGTAATGTTATATTGTCAGCCTCAGCCCTGTTACTGTCCTAACTGAACACACACCCTTCCAGTTGTTACTGGATGGATGACGGAAGGACGGGAATGTTATATTGTCAGCCTCAGCCTTGTTACTATCCTAACTGAACACACACCCTTCCAGTTGTTAGTGGATGGATGACTGAAGGACGGTAATGTTATATTGCCAGCCTCAGCCCCGTTACTATCCTAACTGAACTAACGCCCTTCCAGTTGTTACTGGATGGACGGTTGAAGGACGGTAATGTTACATTGTCAGCCTGAGCCCTCTTACTATCCTAACTGAACAGACACCCTTCTAGTTTTTACTGGATGGATGACTGAAGGACGGTAATGTTATATTGTCAGCCTCAGCCCTGTTACTATCCAAACTGAACACACACCCTTCCAGTTGTTACTGGATGGACGGTTGCAGGACGGTAATGTTATATTGTCAGCCTCAGCCCTCTTACTATCCTAACTGAACAGACACCGTGCCAGATGTTACTGGATGGATGACTGAAGGACGGTAATGTTATATTGTCAGCCTCAGCCCTGTTACTATCCTAACTGAACACACACCCTTCCAGTTGTTACTGGATGGATGACTGAAGGACGGTAATGTTATATTGTCAGCCTCAGCCCTGTTACTATCCTAACTGAACACACACCCTTCCAGTTGTTGGTGGATGGACGGTTGAAGGACGGTAATGTTATATTGTCAGCCTCAGCCCTGTTACTATCCTAACTGAACACACACCCTTCCAGTTGTTGGTGGATGGACGGTTGAAGGACGGTAATGTTATATTGTCAGCCTCAGCCCTGTTACTATCCTAACTGAACACACACCCTTCCAGTTGTTACTGGATGGACGGTTGAAGGACAGTAATGTTATATTGTCAGCCTCAGCCCTGTTACTATCCTAACTGAACACACACCCTTCCAGTTGTTACTGGATGGATGGTTGAAGGACGGTAATGTTATATTGTCAGCCTCAGCCCTGTTACTGTCCTAACTGAACACACACCCTTCCAGTTGTTACTGGATGGATGACTGAAGGACGGTAATGTTATATTGTCAGCCTCAGCCTTGTTACTATCCTAACTGAACACACACCATTCCAGATGTTACTGGATGGACGGTTGAAGGACAGTAATGTTATATTGTCAGCCTCAGCCTTGTTACTATCCTAACTGAACACACACCCTTCCAGTTGTTGGTGGATGGACGGTTGAAGGACGGTAATGTTATATTGTCAGCCTCAGCCCTGTTACTATCCTAACTGAACACACACCCTTCCAGTTGTTACTGGATGGATGGTTGAAGGACGGTAATGTTATATTGTCAGCCTCAGCCCTGTTACTATCCTAACTGAACACACACCCTTCCAGTTGTTACTGGATGGATGACTGAAGGACGGAAATGTTATATTGTCAGCCTCAGCCTTGTTACTATCCTAACTGAGCACAGATCCTTCCCGTTGTTACTGGATGGATGACTGAAGGACGGTAATGTTATATTGTCAGCCTCATCCCTCTTACTATTCTAACTGAATACACACCCTTCCAGTTGTTACTGGATGGATGACTGAAGGACGGTAATGTTATATTGTCAGCCTCAGCCTTGTTACTATCCTAACTGAACACACACCCTTCCAGTTGTTACTGGATGGATGACTGAAGGACGGTCATGTGATATTGTCAGCCTCAGCCCTGTTACTATCCAAACTGAACACACACCCTTCCAGTTGTTGGTGGATCGACGGTTGAAGGACGGTAATGTTATATTGTCAGCCTCAGCCCTGTTACTATCCTAACTGAACACACACCCTTCCAGTTGTTACTGGCTGGACGGTTGAAGGACGGTAATGTTATATAGTCATCCTCAGCCCCGTTACTATCCTAACTGAACACACACCCTTCTAGTTGTTACTGGATGGACGGTTGAAGGACGGTAATGTTATATTGTCAGCCTCAGCCCCGTTACTATCCGAACTGAACACACACCCTTCCAGTTGTTACTGGACGGATGACTGAAGGACGGTAATGTTATATTGTCTGCCTCAGCCCTGTTACTATCCTATCTGAGCACACACCCTTCCAGTTGTTACTGGATGGACGGTTGAAGGACGGTAATGTTATATTGTCAGCCTCAGCCCCGTTACTATCCTAACTGAACACACACCCTTCTAGTTGTTACTGGATGGACGGTTGAAGGACGGTAATGTTATATTGTCAGCCTCAGCCCTGTTACTATCCTAACTGAACACACATCCTTCCAGTTGTTACTGGATGAACGGTTGAAGGACGGTAATGTTATATTGTCAGCCTCAGCCTTGTTACTATCCTAACTCAACACACACCCTTCCAGTTGTTACTGGATGGATGACTGAAGGACGGTAATGTTATATTGTCAGCCTCAGCCCTGTTACTATCCAAACTGAACACACACCTTTCCAGTTGTTGGTGGATGGACGGTTGAAGGACGGTAATGTTATATTGTCAGCCTCAGCCCTGTTAACATCCTAACTGAACACACACCCTTCCAGTTGTTACTGGATGGATGACTGAAGGACGGTAATGTTATATTGACAGACTCAGCCCTCTTACTATCCTAACTGAACACACACCCTTCCAGTTGTTACTGGATGGACGGTTGAAGGACGGTAATGTTATATTGTCAGCCTCAGCCCTGTTACTATCCTAACTGAACACACACCCTTCCAGTTGTTACTGGATGGACGTTTGAAGGACGGTAATGTTATATTGTCAGCCTCAGCCCTGTTACTATCCTAACTGAACACACGCCCTTCCAGTTGTAACTGGATGGACGGTTGAAGAACGGTAATGTTATATTGTCAGCCTTAGCCTTGTTACGATCCTAAATGAACACACACCCTTCCAGTTGTTACTGGATGGACGGCTGAAGGAGGGTAATGTTATATTGTCAGCCTCAGCCCTGTTACTATCCTAACTGAACACACACCCTTCCAGTTGTTACTGGATGGACGGTTGAAGGACGGTAATGTTGTATTGTCAGCCTCAGCCCGGTTACTATCCTAACTGAACACACACCCTTCCAGTTGTTACTGGATGGATGACTGAAGGACGGTAATGTTATATGGTCAGCCTCAGCCTTGTTACTATCCTAACTGAACACATACCCTTCCAGTTGTTACTGGATGGACGGTTGAAGGACGGTAATGTTATATTGTCAGCCTCAGCCCTCTTACTATCCTAACTGAACACACACCCTTCCAGTTGTTACTGGATGGATGACTGAAGGACGGTAATGTTATATTGTCAGCCTCAGCCCTGTTACTATCCAAACTGAGCACACACCCTTCCAGTTGTTGGTGGATGGACGGTTGAAGGACGGTAATGTTATATTGTCAGCCTCAGCCCTGTTACTATCCGAACTGAACACACACCCTTCCAGTTGTTACTGGATGGACGGTTGAAGGACGGTAATGTTATATTGTCAGCCTGCCTTGTTACTATCCTAACTGAACATACACCCTTCCAGTTGTTGGTAGATGGACGGTTGAAGGACGGTAATGTTATATTGTCAGCCTCAGCCCCGTTACTATCCTAACTGAACACACACCCTTCCAGTTGTTACTGGGTGGACGGTTGAAGGACGGTAATGTTATATTGTCAGCCTCAGGCCTTTTACTATCCTAACTGAACACACACCCTTCCAGTTGTTAGTGGATGGATGGTTGAAGGACGGTCATGTTATATTGTCAGCCTCAGCCCTGTTACTATCCTAACTGAACACACACCCTTCCAGTTGTTACTGGATGGATGACTGAAGGACGGTAATGTTATATTGTCAGCCTGAGCCATGTTACTATCCTCACTGAACACACACCCTTCCAGTTGTTACTGGATGGATGACTGAAGGACGGCAATGTTATATTGTCAGCCTCAGCCCTGTTACTATCCTAACTGAACACACACCCTTCCAATTGTTACTGGAAGGATGACTGAAGGACGGTAATGTTATATTGACAGCCTCAGCCCTGTTACTATCCGAACTGAACACACACCCTTCCAGTTGTTACTGGATGGATGACTGAAGGACGGTAATGTTATATTGTCAGCCTCAGCCCTGTTACTATCCTAACTGAACACACACCCTTCCAGTTGTTACTGGATGGATGACTGAAGGACGGTAATGTTGTATTGTCAGCCTCAGCCTTGTTACTATCCTAACTGAACACACACCCTTCCAGTTGTTACTGGATGGATGGTTGAAGGACGGTAATGTTATATTGTCAGCCTCAGCCCCGTTACTATCCTAACTGAACACACACCCTTCTAGTTGTTACTGGATGGACGGTTGAAGGACGGTAATGTTATATTGTCAGCCTCAGCCCCGTTACTATCCTAACTGAACACACACCCTTCCAGTTGTTACTGGATGGACGGTTGAAGGACGGTAATGTTATATTGTCAGCCTCAGCCCTCTTACTATCCTAACTGAACAGACACCCTTCTAGTTGTTACTGGATGGATGACTGAAGGACGGTAATGTTATATTGTCAGCCTCAGCCCTGTTACTATCCAAACTGAACACACACCCTTCCAGTTGTTACTGGATGGATGACTGAAGGACGGTAATGTTATATTCTCAGCCTCAGCCCTCTTACTATCCTAACTGAACAGACTCCCTTCCAGTTGTGACTGGATGGACGGTTGAAGGACGGTAATGTTATATTGTCAGCCTCAGCCCTGTTACTATCATAACTGAACACAAACCCTTCCAGTTGTTACTGCATGGACGGTTGAAGGACGGTAATTTTATATTGTCAGCCTCAGCCTTGTAACTATCCTAACTGAACACGCACCCTTCCAGTTGTTACTGGATGGATGACTGAAGGACGGTAATGTTATATTGTCAGCCTCAGCCCCGTTACTATCCTAACTGAACACACACCCTTCCAGTTGTTACTGGATGGACGGTTGAAGGACGGTAATGTTATATTGTCAGCCTCAGCCTTGTTACTATCCTAACTGAACACGCACCCTTCCAGTTGTTACTGGATGGATGACTGAAGGACGGTAATGTTATATTGTCAGCCTCAGCCCCGTTACTATCCTAACTGATCACACACCCTTCCAGTTGTTACTGGATGGACGGTTGAAGGACGGTAATGTTATATTGTCAGCCTCAGCCCCGTTACTATCCTAACTGAACACACACCCTTCTAGTTGTTACTGGATGGACGGTTGAAGGACGGTAATGTTATATTGTCAGCCACAGCCCCGTTACTATCCTAACTGAACACACACCCTTCCAGTTGTTACTGGATGGACGGTTGAAGGACGGTAATGTTATATTGTCAGCCTCAGCCCTATTACTATCCTAACTGAACACACACCCTTCCAGTTGTTACTGGATGGATGACTGAAGGACGGTAATGTTATATTGTCAGCCTCAGCCCTGTTACTTTCCTAACTGAACACACACCCTTCCAGTTGTTACTGGATGGACGGTTGAAGGACGGTAATGTTATATTGTCAGCCTCAGCCCCGTTACTATCCTAACTGAACACACACGCTTCCAGTTGTTACTGGATGGACGGTTGAAGGACGGTAATGTTATATTGTCAGCCTCAGCCTTGTTACTATCCTAACTGAACACGGACCCTTCCAGTTGTTACTGGATGGATGACTGAAGGACGGTAATGTTATATTGTCAGCCTCAGCCCCGTTACTATCCTAACTGAACACACACCCTTCCAGTTGTTACTGGATGGACGTTTGAAGGACGGTAATGTTATATTGTCAGCCTCAGCCTTGTTACTATCCTAACTGAACACGCACCCTTCCAGTTGTTACTGGATGGATGACTGAAGGACGGTAATGTTATATTGTCAGCCTCAGCCCCGTTACTATCCTAACTGATCACACACCCTTCCAGTTGTTACTGGATGGACGGTTGAAGGACGGTAATGTTATATTGTCAGCCTCAGCCCCGTTACTATCCTAACTGAACACACACCCTTCTAGTTGTTACTGGATGGACGGTTGAAGGACGGTAATGTTATATTGTCAGCCAAAGCCCCGTTACTATCCTAACTGAACACACACCCTTCCAGTTGTTACTGGATGGACGGTTAAAGGACGGTAATGTTATATTGTCAGCCTCAGCCCTATTACTATCCTAACTGAACACACACCCTTCCAGTTGTTACTGGATGGATGACTGAAGGACGGTAATGTTATATTGTCAGCCTCAGCCCTGTTACTTTCCTAACTGAACACACACCCTTCCAGTTGTGACTGGATGGACGGTTGAAGGACGGTAATGTTATATTGTCAGCCTCAGCCCCGTTACTATCCTAACTGAACACACACCCTTCCAGTTGTTACTGGATGGACGGTTGAAGGACGGTAATGTTATATTGTCAGCCTCAGCCCTGTTACTATCCTAACTGAACACACACCCTTCCAGTTGTTACTGGATGGACGGTTGAAGGACGGTAATGTTATATTGTCAGCCTCAGCCCTCTTACTATCCTAACTGAACAGACACCCTTCTAGTTGTTACTGGATGGATGACTGAAGGACGGTAATGTTATATTGTCAGCCTCAGCCCTGTTACTATCCAAACTGAACACACACCCTTCCAGTTGTTACTGGATGGATGACTGAAGGACGGTAATGTTATATTCTCAGCCTCAGCCCTCTTACTATCCTAACTGAACAGACTCCCTTCCAGTTGTGACTGGATGGACGGTTGAAGGACGGTAATGTTATATTGTCAGCCTCAGCCCTGTTACTATCATAACTGAACACAAACCCTTCCAGTTGTTACTGCATGGACGGTTGAAGGACGGTAATTTTATATTGTCAGCCTCAGCCTTGTAACTATCCTAACTGAACACGCACCCTTCCAGTTGTTACTGGATGGATGACTGAAGGACGGTAATGTTATATTGTCAGCCTCAGCCCCGTTACTATCCTAACTGAACACACACCCTTCCAGTTGTTACTGGATGGACGGTTGAAGGACGGTAATGTTATATTGTCAGCCTCAGCCTTGTTACTATCCTAACTGAACACGCACCCTTCCAGTTGTTACTGGATGGATGACTGAAGGACGGTAATGTTATATTGTCAGCCTCAGCCCCGTTACTATCCTAACTGATCACACACCCTTCCAGTTGTTACTGGATGGACGGTTGAAGGACGGTAATGTTATATTGTCAGCCTCAGCCCCGTTACTATCCTAACTGAACACACACCCTTCTAGTTGTTACTGGATGGACGGTTGAAGGACGGTAATGTTATATTGTCAGCCACAGCCCCGTTACTATCCTAACTGAACACACACCCTTCCAGTTGTTACTGGATGGACGGTTGAAGGACGGTAATGTTATATTGTCAGCCTCAGCCCTATTACTATCCTAACTGAACACACACCCTTCCAGTTGTTACTGGATGGATGACTGAAGGACGGTAATGTTATATTGTCAGCCTCAGCCCTGTTACTTTCCTAACTGAACACACACCCTTCCAGTTGTTACTGGATGGACGGTTGAAGGACGGTAATGTTATATTGTCAGCCTCAGCCCCGTTACTATCCTAACTGAACACACACGCTTCCAGTTGTTACTGGATGGACGGTTGAAGGACGGTAATGTTATATTGTCAGCCTCAGCCTTGTTACTATCCTAACTGAACACGGACCCTTCCAGTTGTTACTGGATGGATGACTGAAGGACGGTAATGTTATATTGTCAGCCTCAGCCCCGTTACTATCCTAACTGAACACACACCCTTCCAGTTGTTACTGGATGGACGTTTGAAGGACGGTAATGTTATATTGTCAGCCTCAGCCTTGTTACTATCCTAACTGAACACGCACCCTTCCAGTTGTTACTGGATGGATGACTGAAGGACGGTAATGTTATATTGTCAGCCTCAGCCCCGTTACTATCCTAACTGATCACACACCCTTCCAGTTGTTACTGGATGGACGGTTGAAGGACGGTAATGTTATATTGTCAGCCTCAGCCCCGTTACTATCCTAACTGAACACACACCCTTCTAGTTGTTACTGGATGGACGGTTGAAGGACGGTAATGTTATATTGTCAGCCAAAGCCCCGTTACTATCCTAACTGAACACACACCCTTCCAGTTGTTACTGGATGGACGGTTAAAGGACGGTAATGTTATATTGTCAGCCTCAGCCCTATTACTATCCTAACTGAACACACACCCTTCCAGTTGTTACTGGATGGATGACTGAAGGACGGTAATGTTATATTGTCAGCCTCAGCCCTGTTACTTTCCTAACTGAACACACACCCTTCCAGTTGTTACTGGATGGACGGTTGAAGGACGGTAATGTTATATTGTCAGCCTCAGCCCCGTTACTATCCTAACTGAACACACACCCTTCCAGTTGTTACTGGATGGACGGTTGAAGGACGGTAATGTTATATTGTCAGCCTCAGCCTTGTTACTATCCTAACTGAACACGGACCCTTCCAGTTGTTACTGGATGGATGACTGAAGGACGGTAATGTTATATTGTCAGCCTCAACCCCGTTACTATCCTAACTGAACACACACCCTTCCAGTTGTTACTGGATGGATGGTTGAAGGACGGTAATGTTATATTGTCAGCCTCAGCCTTGTTACTATCCTAACTGAACACGCACCCTTCCAGTTGTTACTGGATGGATGACTGAAGGACGGTAATGTTATATTATCAGCCTCAGCCCCGTTACTATCCTAACTGATCACACACCCTTCCAGTTGTTACTGGATGGACGGTTGAAGGACGGTAATGTTATATTGTCAGCCTCAGCCCCGTTACTATCCTAACTGAACACACACCCTTCTAGTTGTTACTGGATGGACGGTTGACGGACGGTAATGTTATATTGTCAGCCTCAGCCCCGTTACTATCCTAACTGAACACACACCTTCCAGTTGTTACTGGATGGACGGTTGAAGGACGGTAATGTTATATTGTCAGCCTCAGCCCTGTTACTATCCTAACTGAACAGACACCCTTCTAGTTGTTACTGGATGGATGACTGAAGGATGGTAATGTTATATTGTCAGCCTCAGCCCTGTTACTATCCAAACTGAACACACACCCTTCCAGTTGTTACTGGATGAATGGTTGAAGGACGGTCACGTTATATTGTCAGCCTCAGCCCTGTTACTATCATAACTGAACACACACCCTTCCAGTTGTTACTGGATGGACAGTTGAAGGACGGTAATGTTATATTGTCAGCCTCAGCCCTGTTAGAATCCTAACTGAACACACACCCTTCCAGTTGTTACTGGATGGACGGTTGAAGGACGGTAATGTTATATTGTCATCCTCAGCCCTCTTACTATCCTAACTGAACACACACCCTTCCAGTTGTGACTGGATGGACGGTTGAAGGACGGTAATGTTATATTGTCAGCCTCAGCCCTGTTACTATCCAAACTGAACACACAGCCTTCCAGGTGTTGGTGGATGGACGGTTGAAGGACGGTAATGTTATATTGTCAGCCTCAGCCCTGTTACTATCCTAACTGAACACACACCCTTCCAGTTGTTGGTGGATGGACGGTTGAAGGACGGTAATGTTATATTGTCAGCCTCAGCCCTGTTACTATCCTAACTGAACACACACCCTTCCAGTTGTTACTGGATGGACGGTTGAAGGACGGTAATGTTATATTGTCAGCCTCAGCCCCGTTACTATGCTAACTGAAAATACACCCTTCCAGTTGTTACTGGATGGACGGTTGAAGGACGGTAATGTTATTTTGTCAGCCTCAGCCCTGTTACTATCCTAACTGAACACACACCCTTCCAGTTGTTACTGGATGGACGGTTGAAGGACGGTAATGTTATATTGTCAGCCTCAGCCCTCTTACTATCCTAACTGAACAGACACCCTTCTAGTTGTTACTGGATGGATGACTGAATGACGGTAATGTTATATTGTCAGCCTCAGCCCTCTTACTATCCTAACTGAACAGACACCCTTCCAGTTGTGACTGGATGGACGGTTGAAGGACGGTAATGTTATATTGTCAGCCTCAGCCCTGTTACTATCCTAACTGAACACACACCCTTCCAGTTGTTACTGGATGGATGACTGAAGGACGGTAATGTTATATTGTCAGCCTCAGCCCCGTTACTATCCTAACTGAACACTCACCCTTCCAGTTGTTACTGGATGGACGGTTGAAGGACGGTAATGTTATATTGTCAGCCTCAGCCTTGTTACTATCCTAACTGAACACGCACACTTCCAGTTGTTACTGGATGGATGACTGAAGGACGGTAATGTTATATTGTCAGCCTCAGCCCTGTTACTATCCTAACTGAACACACACCCTTCTAGTTGTTACTGGATGGATGACTGAATGACGGTAATGTTATATTGTCAGCCTCAGCCCTCTTACTATCCTAACTGAACAGACACCCTTCCAGTTGTGACTGGATGGACGGTTGAAGGACGGTAATGTTATATTGTCAGCCACAGCCCTGTTACTATCCTAACTGAACACACACCCTTCTAGTTGTTACTGGATGGATGACTGAATGACGGTAATGTTATATTGTCAGCCTCAGCCCTCTTACTATCCTAACTGAACAGACACCCTTCCAGTTGTGACTGGATGGACGGTTGAAGGACGGTAATGTTATATTGTCAGCCTCAGCCCTGTTACTATCCTAACTGAACACACACCCTTCCAGTTGTTACTGGATGGATGACTGAAGGACGGTAATGTTATATTGTCAGCCTCAGCCCCGTTACTATCCTAACTGAACACACACCCTTCCAGTTGTTACTGGATGGACGGTTGAAGGACGGTAATGTTATATTGTCAGCCTCAGCCTTGTTACTATCCTAACTGAACACGCACACTTCCAGTTGTTACTGGATGGATGACTGAAGGACGGTAATGTTATATTGTCAGCCTCAGCCCCGTTACTATCCTAACTGAACACACACCCTTCCAGTTGTTACTGGATGGACGGTTGAAGGACGGTAATGTTATATTGTCAGCCTCAGCCTTGTTACTATCCTAACTGAACACGCACCCTTCCAGTTGTTACTGGATGGACGGTTGAAGGACGGTAATGTTATATTGTCAGCCTCAGCCTTGTTACTATCCTAACTGAACACGCACCCTTCCAGTTGTTACTGGATGGATGACTGAAGGACGGTAATGTTATATTGTCAGCCTCAGCCCCGTTACTATCCTAACTGAACACACACCCTTCCAGTTGTTACTGGATGGACGGTTGAAGGACGGTAATGTTATATTGTCAGCCTAAGCCTTGTTACTATCCTAACAGAACACACACCCTTCCAGTTGTTACTGGATGGATGACTGAAGGACGGTAATGTTATATTGTCAGCCTCAGCGCCGTTACTATCCTAACTGAACACACACCCTTCCCGTTGTTACTGGATGGACGGTTGAAGGACGGTAATGTTATATTGTCAGCCTCAGCCCTGTTACTATCCTAACTGAACACACACCCTTCCAGTTGTTACTGGATGGATGACTGAAGGACGGTAATGTTATATTGTCAGCCTCAGCCCTGTTACTATCCTAACTGAACACACACCCTTCCAGTTGTTGGTGGATGGACGGTTGAAGGACGGTAATGTTATATTGTCAGCCTCAGCCCTGTTACTATCCTAACTGAACACACGCCTTTCCAGTTGTTGGTGGATGGACGGTTGAAGGACGGTAATGTTATATTGTCAGCCTCAGCCCTGTTACTATCCTAACTGAACACACACCCTTCCAGTTGTTACTGGATGGATGACTGAAGGACGGCAATGTTATATTGTCAGCCTCAGCCCTGTTACTATCCTAACTGAACACACACCCTTCCAGTTGTTACTGGATGGACGGTTGAAGGACGGTAATGTTATATTGTCAGCCTCAGCCCCGTTACTATCCTAACTGAACACACACCCTTCCAGTTGTTAGTGGATGGACGGTTGAAGGACGGTAATGTTATATTGTCAGCCTCAGCCCTCTTACTATCCTAACTGAACAGACACCCTTCTAGTTGTTACTGGATGGATGACTGAAGGACGGTAATGTTATATTGTCAGCCTCAGCCCTGTTACTATCCAAACTGAACACACACCCTTCCAGTTGTTACTGGATGGACGGTTGAAGGACGGTAATGTTATATTGTCAGCCTCAGCCCTCAGACTATCCTAACTGAACAGACACCCTTCCAGTTGTTACTGGATGGACGGTTGAAGGACGGTAATGTTATATTGTCAGCCTCAGCCCCGTTACTATCCTAACTGAACACACACTTTTCCAGTTGTTACTGGATGGATGACTGAAGGACGGTCATGTTATATTGTCAGCCTCAGCCCCGTTACTATCCGAACTGAACAGACACCCTTCCAGTTGTTACTGGATGAATGGTTGAAGGACGGTAATGTTATATTGTCAGCCTCAGCCCCGTGACTATCCTAACTGAGCACAGAACCTTCCCGTTGTTACTGGATGGATGACTGAAGGACGGTAATGTTATATTGTCAGCCTCAGCCTTGTTACTATCCGAACTGAACACACACCCTTCCAGTTGTTACTGGATGGACGGTTGAAGGACGGTAATGTTATATTGTCAGCCTCATCCCTGTTACTATCCTAACTGAACACACACCCTTCCAGTTGCGACTGGATGGACGGTTGAAGGACGGTAATGTTATATTGTCAGCCTCATCCCTGTTACTATCCGAACTGAACACACACCCTTCCAGTTGTTACTGGATGGATGGTTGAAGGACGGTAATGTTATATTGTCAGCCTCCTCCCTGTTACTATCCTAACTGAACACACACCCTTCCAGTTGTTACTGGATGGATGACTGAAGGACGGTAATGTTATATTGTCAGCCTCAGCCCTGTTACTATCCTAACTGAACACACACCCTTCCAGTTGTTACTGGATGGACGGTTGAAGGACGGTAATGTTATATTGTCAGCCTCAGCCCCGTTACTATCCTAACTGAACACACACCCTTCCAGTTGTTACTGGATGGATGGTTGAAGGACGGTAATGTTATATTGTCAGCCTCAGCCTTGTTACTATCCTAACTGAACACACACCCTTCCAGTTGTTACTGGATGGATGACTGAAGGACGGTAATGTTATATTATCAGCCTCAGCCCCGTTACTATCCTAACTGAACACACACCCTTCCAGTTGTTACTGGATGGACGGTTGAAGGACGGTAATGTTATATTGTCAGCCTCAGACCTGTTACTATCCTAACTGAACACACACCCTTCCAGTTGTTACTGGATGGATGACTGAAGGACGGTAATGTTATATTGTCAGCCTCAGCCCTGTTACTATCCTAACTGAACACACACCCTTCCAGTTGTTACTGGATGGATGGTTGAAGGACGGTAATGTTATATTGTCAGCCTCAGCCCTCTTACTATCCTAACTGAACACACGCCCTTCCAGTTGTTACTGGATGGATGGTTGAAGGACGGTAATGTTATATTGTCAGCCTCAGCCCTCTTACTATCCTAACTGAACACACACCCTTCCAGTTGTTACTGGATGGATGACTGAAGGACGGTAATGTTATATTGTCAGCCTCAGCCCTGTTACTATCCTACCTGAACACACACCCTTCCAGTTGTTACTGGATGGACGGCTGAAGGACGGTAATGTTATATTGTCAGCCTCAGCCCCGTTACTATCCAAACTGAACACACGCCCTTCCAGTTGTTAGTGGATGGATGACTGAAGGACGGTAATGTTATATTGTCAGCCTCAGCCCCGTTACTATCCTAACTGAACACACACCCTTCCAGTTGTTACTGGATGGATGACTGAAGGACGGTAATGTTATATTGTCAGCCTCAGCCCTGTTACTATCCTAACTGAACACACACCCTTCCAGTTGTTACTGGATGGACGGTTGAAGGACGGTAATGTTATATTGTCAGCCTCAGCCTTGTTACTATCCTAACTGAACACACACCCTTCCAGTTGTTACTGGATGGATGACTGAAGGACGGTAATGTTATATTGTCAGCCTCAGCCTTGTTACTATCCTAACTGAACACACACCCTTCCAGTTGTTACTGGATGCACGGTTGAAGGACGGTAATGTTATATTGTCAGCCTCAGCCCCGTTACTATCCTAACTGAACACACACCCTTCCAGTTGTTACTGGATGTACGGTTGAAGGACGGTAATTTTATATTGTCAGCCTCAGCCTTGTTACTATCCTAACTGAACACACACCCTTCCAGTTGTTACTGGATGGACGGTTGAAGGACGGTAATGTTATATTTTCAGCCTCAGCCATGTTACTATCCTAACTGAACACACACCCTTCCAGTTGTTACTGGATGGACGGTTGAAGGACGGTAATGTTATATTTTCAGCCTCAGCTTTGTTACTATCCTAACTGAACACCCACCCTTCCAGTTGTTACTGGATGGACGGTTGAAGGACGGTAATGTTATATTGTCAGCCTCAGCCCTGTTACTATCCTAACTGAACACACACCCTTCCAGTTGTTACTGGATGGACAGTTGAAGGACGGTAATGTTATATTGTCAGCCTCAGCCCTGTTACTATCCTAACTGAACACACACCCTTCCAGTTGTTAGTGGATGGATGACTGAAGGACGGTAATGTTAGTCAGAATCACATTGCTCGGTGGGCATTGCTCTTGCAGGGTAGATATATTTCAGTAAAAAAGGAAAATACTTTGACATGCTTGGCATACAATTTAATCTACCAGGCTGAACCCCATGAGTGTCAGGTTTTGACAGAAAAGGCCTTCAAGGGACATTTTGTGTCAAAATCAGTGCGGGGCGGGAGTGTCCAACGGAACAAAACAGAAATCAAACCAGCACTCAACATATTTGTTGACGGTTCATCTGCAGTGGAGGATGGGATTAGGCAGGCAAAGTGCGGATTACAAATACAGGATCATAATGGAAAACCTATTAAAGACATTGCCTTACAGTTACTGGCGAGTTTAAGTGTGCAGTGTGCCGAATGAGCTGCAGTCACTTTGTGCTGACACAACCACATGTTTCCCCCATTGGTTGATATAAATTCTGACAGTATGTACGTGTGTAACTGTTTGACCGAGTACCTACCTCTGTGGGAAGCGAGAGGTTTTGTGTCAGCAGATGGCAAACCTTTTCCATCTGTCCTGTTACTGCAGAGAATAGTAGATGCAGCGAGGAGAGGATTACAGAAAATACTATGATATATTGACCTTTGTTGTGAAAATTGGATAGGAGATAATTGGGACAACTTTGTCTAAGTGTCGTCTGGAAAACCAGGTGGTCATATGTCCTTACCCTATATATATATATATACATACATATAAAACAGCAGAATCAAAATGTGGATTTAATACCACTGTAAATTGCACCATGGAAACGAGGAAGGCATTATCAGGTTAACCCATGTGGCCTATAAGGCAAAGGGGACTTATTGCTTAACCACCACAATGAAGAAGTACCAGTATGGACATAACCGGATTTGTCTGGTGAGCAACAGTACGTCGCTTGTCAACCCACAAATACCAACTTGAGTAGAGAAGACGGAGTTGGTCGGCATACATAAAAGAAAGACAGAAACGATAATTGTTACAGAAAGTATTAAGGACGACTTGATAAATTACCTTCGGGAACATAAATATACTATTCAGCCATTGCCCATACGTTTGGGTCAAGAGAGGCAGCAACGAGAAACCATTGATGTAGTGTACTACAATCTGGAACAACAGTGGAAGATGATACAAGTTCAGATTGATGAGATAAATGATTCTACCTGGTGGGAGGACTTATGGAACTGGGGGTCAAACGTGAAGATACACCCTGGTTTAGAAATATCTCCCATGTCCTGATAGTCGTTTCGGGTGTCATGGTGATAGATGTGACATACTTAATTTGGAAACTTAAGAAATTGATTAAGGAATGTGAGAGGATGTATGAACACAGGTTGGACAGCTACCTTAAAGGCAATCAGTATTCGAAGTTGCTCCATTAAAATATTGACAATTAATTATGTAACACGAGGGTAGTTGTATAACTATTGGTAGATACTTAAAATGAATTAATGAATGACAAATGTATTCTAAAAGTTAAATTGCGACTGCGTTATGCTCGCACAAGTGATTAATTATGTAACAATGATGTTAACATTGTGCTTTCTTTAACATTACACTGCTTATGATCTTGCGTTAACAATGAAATTATAATTGCAGAAGTGTACTACCAAAGAGACATGAGAGTGTGATCCCTTGGGCATAGCCCTGCATGATCAGAGGCGGACGGGGGGACGGGGGGTGGGGGGGGGGTGGTGTGGTGGTGGGTGTAGACTCAGTAAAAATACATAAGAACGTAATTGAAACAATGAGGCTCGTCACACAACAATACACAACGTTTTGAAACATAGGGGGGCTGGTTAGAAGGAGCACAGCAAACAGATGGTCAAGGAATTGTAGACCATACAGAAAAGCAGGCTGAAACAAGAGAGAGATTCTACCAGACAGTGTCCCTGCACAAACCAGATAAAGGAGTTTCTATTGGCATGAGGTCGGATTAGACTCACAGTAGACAATGGCTGAAAATGGTGACAGCACGAGAACCCCGAGGAAGAACACTCAAGAAAATTCCCTGAGTCATGGACTCAGAGAATAGAAAGGCAGCTGCCATTCTGAGACTGATCACCTCGTGTCTTGGGGTAGTATAACATGCAAGTAGTGAGTGCTTGTACCTGATGATTTAATGTGTGAATAAACATTGATATACCTTCCACCAGTCCGATTCTGTGAATTCTTCAAGAGTAAGTGCAGATTAGGCACAGTAACAATCTGATAGCTCTATACAAGGTCTTACCAGGAACATAAACACAAGCAACGCCTAGAGAGAAAATTACACGACCAGTAACAAAATTAGCAATGCTTTGTCGAGTTTACAGCCTTTATCAAAGACTCACCAGGACTAACAACAACAGCAAAGAGGGATGAGAAAATGACAGGGGCAGTAATTCAGTTAAACACGGTTCTTAGAATTAATAGCTGGATAAAGAGTCTTACCAGGAACACCAATAATAGCGAGGATGGGATAGTAAATATATTGAATAACCTGAAGAGCTAAAAAGATCCGATAGTCTAATGAGAACCAGTCATAATATGTGGAAAGATCGTCAAATTGCCAGATGAAACTCCTGTCCATTGTTGTAACATTCCCATCGATTGTTTTCAGATTCTGACCCATTGTTGCAACATTCCCATCTATTGTTCACAGATTCTGACCCATTGTTGTAACATTCCAATCTATTGTTCTCAGATTCTGATCTATCCTCTCCCTCTGTCTGGAGCTGTTGGTCCCTCTTACTGCCGGGTTTGATGCTCCTGTTGACACTATGTGATAATACATTGAAATGACTCCCATATTAATAGAAGTTGGAAACCCTCCAGTGAAACAATTAGGGTCCGTGGAGACTGACATTAATACCAGTCACTAAACAAACAGTTTCAGTTAACCCCTTTCAGTCCAGCACTGTAGTACCACAATAAAGTAGAACATTTATCTGGTCTGGATGGGATGTATGAGAGATGCTGAGGGAAGGAAAGGTGGGAATAGCGGAGGCACTGAACAGAATTTTTCAATCCTCCTTGGATATGGGAGTTGTGACAGAGGTCTGGAGGGTTGTAAATGTTACACCCTACTTGAAAAAAAGGAGTGTTTGAGTAAACGCTGTATTTACTGACCAGACAGTTTAACGTCACTGATGGGGAAATTTCATAACCCAGGACAAATATATTCATTGCTTTGAAAAACATGGAATAATAAATAGACAGCAGTAGGGATATGGTAATGACAAAGCATGTCTGGCAAACCTCAACAACAACTTATATTTATATAGTGCTTTTAATGTTATAAAACATCCCAAAGTGCTTCTCAGGATCATTACGAAGCAAAGTATGACACTGAGACACAACATGAGATATTAGATCAGATGGCCAACAGCTTGAACAAAGAGATAGGTTTTAAGGAGTACCTGAAAGGAGGAAAGCGAGACGGAAAGGTGGTGACCGTAGCGGAGTGGTAATATTACCAAAATTGTAATACTGAGGCTCAGGCTGATTCTCTGAGGACATGGGTTCAAACCCCACCGTGGTAACTGGTGCAATTTAAAATTCAATAAGAGCTAACATTCAATTAATTAATACAAATCTGCATTTGAAAACTATTCTCAGCAATGGTGCCATGATGCTATCAATGATCATCATAAAAAAAACAGCCTAGCTTACTGATGTTCTTCAGCAATGGAAATCTGCCATCCTTATACGGTCTGGCCTCCATGTGACTCCAAACCCACAACAATATGGTTGACTCTAAACTGAATTCTGAAAGGTCCAGCAAACCACTCAGTCATCAAGGGCAATTAGGGATGGGCAAAAAATGCTGGCCTTGTCAGTGACACCCACATCCCATGAACGAATGAAAAAAAAAACAGTGCAGTGAGGATATTCCAGAACATTGGTCCTCGGCAGCTGAAGACCTAGTCGCCAGTGGTGCAGTGATTAAAATCTGGGTGCACTAGAGGCCGGAATTAGAGGAGTACATATATCTCGGTGGGTTGTGGAGGTGGAGGAGATTACAAAGATATGGGGCGGGGGGCGAGGCCATGGAGGGATCTGAAAACAAGGAAAATAATTTTAAAATCAAGACATTGCTTGACTGGGAGTCAATGTCAGTCAGTGATAGATGAACGGGACTTGGTGTGAGTTAAGACATGGGCAGCAGAGTTTTGGATGACCTGAAGTTTACAGAGAGTAGAATGTGGGAGATCAGCCAGGAGTGAGTTGGAATAATCACATCTAGAGGTGACGAATGCATGAATGAGGTTTCAGCAGCAGATTGGCTGAGACAGGGGTGAAGTCGGGTGACGTTACTGAGGTGGAAATAGGCGGCTGCAATGAATTCCTGAAAATGAGGTTAAAGATCGTTTTGGGTGAAATGTGACACCAAGGATGTAAACAGACTGTCTGCATCTCAGACTGCCAACAGGAAGAGGGATGGAATCAATAGCAAGGGAACAGAGTTGGAGTGGGGAGTGAAAACAATGGCTTCAGTCTTCCCAATATTTAACTGGAGGAAATTTCTGCTCATCCAGTACTGGATGTCGGATAATCAGTCTGATAATTGAACAACAGTGGAGGAATGGAGAGAGGTGGTGCTGAGGTAAACTTGATGGAGTTATTTGATAAAACAATGGAGAGGGTTGATGAGGGTGGTGTGATTGAAGTTATATATATGGACTTTCAAAAGGTGTTTGATCAAGTGTCATTCAATGGACAGGTTAGGAAAACTGAACCTTATGGATGAAAGGGACAGTGACAGTGTGGATATAACATTGACTAAGGAACAGTAAACAGAGAGAAGTGGTGAAAGGTTGTTGTTCAGACTCGATAGGAGTATACAGTGGTGTTCCCCAAGGCTCGGTATTAGGACCACTGCTCTTTTTGCCCTTGGAAAACCAGGGGTGGGTAGGGCAGAGCCCCCTCCTCCTCTCTCTTTACAGAGCTTCCCCTCTCTGCAGCCTCCGCTCCATTTGTTGGTCATGTTACAGACACAGAGACACTGTAACTACAGTCCCATACCTCGTCCAGAGTTGTGTCACCAAATACTCTGTCCTCCCTGAATGTCTGCAGCAGCTCACAACACAACCTCCAGAAAACCATCCACAGCACCTCCACTAACTTTACAATAGCAGAAGTACGTCAAAAGCCCTAAACCTGTAATTTGGAAGCCTGGTCATTTTAAATAACACCAGGGGGTTCTTCGTGCCGCTGAATGCATGTTCAGCTGAGAGCGACTAACACAGGCGGTCAGTGGACATGCACAGACCAAGTTTCACAGACGTGCATCAAAGCTGCGGGAATGGATGATTGACATCTTATTCAGACCCCTCCTCACGCTGCAGACACACACATGTTACACCCACGCTATCACCCCGGCCAGCCTGGGTGTCCTGCACAATGTGCTGGATGTGACCGGCAGTGCAGCTCACACCATTGTATGGATCCAAACTTCCACAACATCAGTGGAGCTGGAGAGATGAAATGTGCGGTCAGGGAGAGGCAGAGTGAATGAAACTCACTTTAAAAAGGGAATTAGAACAAGACTTTCAGATGAACAAGTTTCAGGAATATTGGAAATGAACAGGGGATTGGGATAATCAGAGGGTTGAGGACATGGAGGGATTTGATCACATGAGTGAGAATATTAAAATTGAGGTGTTACTGGAACAAGAGCCAATGTAGGTCAGTGAGCACGGGGATGTTAGGTGAACAGAATTTGGTGTAAATTAGAAGATGACAGCAGAGTTTTGGATGATTACAAGGTTACAGAAAGTTTTAATGTGGGAGACCAGCTGGGAGTGTGTTAGAATAGTCAAGTCTCAAGTCAACAAAGGCATGGATGAGAGTTTGAGCAGCAGATGAGCTGAACTCTCTCTCTCTCTCTCTCCCTGTTTCTTTCTCTGTCTCCCTCTCTTGCTCTGGCCCACACTCAGAGTCTTATATGCTTCAATCTTGTCGCCTCTTACTTTCCTAATCGTCTTATATGTTTCAATCTTGTCGCCTCTTACTTTTCTAAACCCCAGCTGATATAAGACTAGCCCGCCAGCCTTTCAACATAAGACAACCCGCCCATTCCAGGTATTAGTCTAGGAAACCTTCTCTGAATTGCTTCCAACGCATTTGCATGCTACCTTAAATAAGGAGACCAATACTGTACACAGTACTCCAGATGAGGTCTCATCAATGACCTGTATAACTGAAATATAAACACCCTACATTTGTGTTCTATTCCGCTCGCAATAAATGATAATATTTTATTAGTTTTCCTAATTACTTGCTGAACCTGCAGACTAACCTTATACAATTCATGCAGCAGGATACACATATCCCTCTGCAACTCTGACTTCTGCAATCCATCACCATTCAAATAATATGATCAGTTTTTATTCTCACTGTCCAAATGGATTAGGAGACAGAGAGAGTTTACACTCGATCAAACGTGTGTGTGTTCATCGCTAAGAGTTGCGGGGCGGGGCGGGGGTAGGGGAACTTTAAGAGAGTTTTGAATAAGTAAAGCCAGAAATACAATGAAATTAGCATATCACAGGAAATTGTCAATTGAACCGGTAAATGTTAGAAATGTAACAGTCTTTGAGCAAGTGAAAGAGGGGAAGGGGAAGAGGAACAAGAAGGAAGGATTGTGATGGGACGGAGAGGGGAGAGTTTAAATGACAGACTGTTACATTTCTAACGTTTTCCAGTTCTGATGAAGGGTCACAGATCTGAAACATTAACTCTGTTTCTCTCTGCACAGATGCTGCCAGACTTGCTGAGTATTTCTGGCACTTTCTGTTCTCATTTCAGATTTCCAGCAACCGCAGTATATTGTTTTTATTTTAGTATTTAATTCACTGTCACTTCTATTCCAGGAATGCCTACCTTAAAGACGTTCTGCTCTTCTCTTCCAGAGCTTAGGGCCTCGGCAGCCGAAGGTACGGCCATCAATGGTAGAGTAATTAAACTCGGAGATGCTCAAGAGTCCAGAGTTATATGACGTCTCAGTGCTGCAGTGGAAGCTCAGACTGAAGTCATGAGATCCATAACAAAAACAAGAAATGCTGGAATCACTCAGCAGGTCTGGCAGCATCTGTGGAAAGAGAAGCACAGTTAACATTTCGGGTCAGTGACCCTTCTTCGGAAGGGTCCTACTTTTCCGAAGAAGGGTCACTGACCCGAAACGTTAACTCTGCTTCTCTTTCCACAGATGCTGCCAGACCTGCTGAGTGATTCCAGCATTTCTTGTTTTTGTTTCAGATTTCCAGCATCTGCAGTATTTTGCTTTTATGTCATGAGATCCATGCTTGCTGTCATGCAGGATCAGACTGCTGTCAACATGGCTGTGGATCTCAGTGTTCAAAGGGGTTTTCAGGATCTCACAGCAGTCCAGCAATCTGTGATCCAGTAGATTACTCGGATTGATGAACTGTCGCCCCGTGGGACTGACAGTGTCTCCATGGAGCATGAACCTGCTGTCCTCTCTCAGGATGACAGTATTTGTTCTCCCTTCACCGCCACTCCACCAGTGTACTTGCTGTTACCCATCAGACATCCTAGGCTACTGCTGCCCATGTCGAGGTGGTGCAGTCCGACGCCCAGTCCTCAAAGCCCAGAGCTGCTCGAGGACGTCCTGCAAGGCCACCTGGAGTCTCCCCCAGGGAACGTCAGCAGCCCTCCATCAGCCATGCTGCAGTCATTGGAGAAACACTGTGTAGGAGCACTAGTCAAGTCGAAGGAACCCACAAGACAGGCACTAAGGGAATACACAGGGGTGCATAGTTCAGTTTTGTTTGTATAATTGGATGTGCTGTAGGATAAAGATGTCAAAGTAAATAATTTTGTTGGTGTTTTTTATTGCAGGATGGTGAGCAAGGGGACAATGTGATGGGGCGTCTCAGATTGGTGTAATGATGGAGAATGGGGGATCCATGGTGGGAAAGAGATGTTGTCCTATGGGAAACAGAATATTAGCAGGGTCTCTCCGACGGTCTTTCTGGGTCGAAGGCATCCAGGAAATGTCCTCCCTGCCTCCTCCTCCTCCTCCTGAGGTAGCCTCCGGATTCCTGGTTCCCATGCCTGTGTCCTCATGATGGTGATGATATGAAGGGTGCAGCAGAACACCATGAACTTGGACACCTGCTCCAGTGTGGACTGGAGGGCTCCCTCTGGCGAACCGGACAGTGGCTGCATTACTTCATCACACTGATGGTCTGTTCCACCATGTTCCTGGTGACTTCATTGTTCACATTATACACATGTTAATTGTGTGAGGTTGGGTGGTGGTGGGAGGAGGTTTCGGGGAGTAGAAACATGAGCTGTGTCTGGAGAGGGGGGGGTTACATTTGTCTCCGAGGAGCCACATTCTGGTTCTGCATGGGGGCCCGATGTGTCGGGACGGGCTGACTGCTTCAGAATGAAGGGATGGTGGCTGCTGCCAGGATGGTGGACATTCACCAACATGATGTACTGGGCATGCTCACACACCAACTGTACATTAATGGAGTGAGAGTTCTTCCAGTTCCTGTACCTCTCCCCGTTGACATGGGGACACCATAGAGACATCTCAAAAAACAGGAATGCAGCTATCCTCACAAAGCCAGGGGTCCCCTTATCCTGTTTCTCCCCGCTGAGGGAGAAAAAGGTGTATTAACTTCACCCAACATAGATGGCCTCTCTCACCTAGCGGATACATCAATGGACAGCACACATTACTCACAACTACAGGCCAGATAGTCCAACATCAGTGGTGGGAAAGGGTTTAGAACAATTATCAGGGATAAAACCACAAGCATTTGAGAGGTTTGAGTTACTTCAGGATAGCCAGCATAGATTTACAAAAGGAAAGTCATGCTTGACTAATCTAATTGCACTTTTGATGATGTAACAGAGAAGGTTGATGAAGGGAATGTGATGGAGGTTGTCTAGATTGGTTTGAACAATGTGTTTGATAAAGTGCCACAGAAAAGGTTAATTACCAACATTGAGTCAAATGGAATGGGAGGGTCAGTGTCCAATTGGATAAAAAAATGGTTTACATAGAGAAAACAGTGTGTCATAGTAAATGGGAGTTTTTCAGACTGAAAGGTGTTAGACAGTGAGTGTTCCGCCAGGGCCAGTGCTCGGGCCACTGTTTAATTTTGCTGTGTATAAATGACTTGGATCTTGGAATACAGAGTAGAATTTCAAAATCCGCCTCTGATACCAAACATGGAGCTGTGACAAACAGTGAGGATGTTCAGAACCACCTGCAACAGGACATAGATACTAAGTAGATTGAGCAGACGAGTGGCAGATGAAAGTGTGAGACAAGTGTGAGGTGATGCATTTTGTCAGAAAGGATAGGAAGGCAATATAGGTTTAATAATACTGTTCTAAACAGTGTGCAGGAACAGAGAGACCTGTGGGTGTATGAATATCCATCGTTTAAGGTGGCAGGACATATTGAGAGATTGGATAGTAAAATACATATAATCTTGGACTTCATACAGAGAGGTATTGAGTTCAAAAGCAGAGAAGTTATGATGAATGTTTAAAAATCTCTGGTTAGGTCTCAGCTGGACTACTGTGTCCAATTCTGGTCACCACACTTCAGAAAGATTATGAAGGTCCTTGGTGCTGAGGAGATTTAACAGGATGGTTCCAGGGATGGAGGATTTTAGTTCCAAGGTTAGCTTACACGATTATGACAGGTTTAGATAATTTAGACAATGACAAAGTGTTCCCATTAACTGATGGAAGAAAGACTAGGGACACGGATTGAAGGTTCTGGACAAGAGATGCAGGAGGAATATGAGGAAGAATGTTTTTCTTTATGCAGCGGGTGTTAATGATCTGGAACTCACTGCCCACATGTGTGTTAGAAGCAGAGACAATCATTGATTTCAAATGAAAGCTGGTGGAGACCTGAAGGAAATGAATTTGCTACAGGGATTGAGTGGGGGAGTGGGACTGACAGGATTGCTCCATGGAGAGCCAGCATGGATATGATGGGATGAATGGCCTCCTTCTATGTCCTAAATGACTCTATCAGTCTCTGTGACTCGATGTTGGATACGTCTCCTGCTCTTGTCTCGAAAGATCCAGATACAAAGAAGTTCAATTAAACTGTGACCTTAACATCCACTGACAGCTCCGTGCTCACCCTGGTGTGAGGCTCTAGGTCGTGTTACAGGAGGTGACACAGCTCTGTGACCACCTCCTAATTGAATCAGAGTCACCTCACACACTGCTCCTGGGTTAGGTGTAGGTAGGAAAAGTGCTCTTGGAAAACCCGGGGTTGGTAGGGCAGAGCCCCTTCCTCATCCATTCTTTCAGAGCATCCCATCTCTGCAGCCTCTGCTCCATTTGTTGGTCATGTTACAGACCCAGAGACACTGTAACTACAGTCCCTATACCTTGTCCAGAGTTATAGAACATAGAACATAGAACATTGCAGCGCAGTACAGGCCCTTTAGCCCTCGATGTTGCGCCAACCTGTGAAACCATCTGACCTACACTATTCCAGTTTCATCCATAGGTCTATCCAATGACCACTTAAATGCCCTTAAATTTGGCGAGTCGAATACTGTTTCAGGCAGGGCGTTCCACGCCCCTACTGTTGGGTCAACAAATTCTCTGTCCTCCCTGAATGTCTGCAGCAGCTCACAACACAACCTCCAGAAAACTGTAAGATGGATACCTGGTCTTTTTAAATAACACTAGAGGGGGTTCCTCGTGCTGCTGAATGTATGTTCAGCTGAGAGTGACTGACACAGGCGGTCAGTGGACATGCACAGACCAAGTTTCAAAGACGTCCATCAAAGCTGCTGGAATGGCTGATTGACACCATATTCAGACCCTTCCTCACACTACAGAAGCACACATGTTACACCCACGTTATCACCCCGGACAGCCTGGGTGTCCTGTACAATGTGCTGGATGTGACCGGCAGTGCAGCTCACACCATTTTATGGATCCGAACTTCCACAGCACCAGTGGAGCTGGAGAGATGAAATGTGTGGTCAGGGAGTGAGACAGAGGGAAAGAAACTCACTTTTAAAAGGGAATTAGAAAAAGACTTTAAGATGCACAAGCTTCAGGAATATTGGAAATGGACAGGGGATTGGGATAATCAGAGGGGTGAGGACATGAGGGATTTGATCATACGAGTGAGAATATTAAAATTGAGGTGTTACTGGACCAAGAGCCAATGTAGATCAGTGAGCACAGGAATGTTGGGTGAACAGAATTTAGTGTAAATTAGAAGGTGGCAGCAGAGTTTTGGATGACCACAGGTTTACAGAGAGTAGGTTATGGGAGAGCAGCCAGGAGTGAGTTAGAATAGTTAAGTCTCGAGGTAACAGTCAAGTCTTCCAACCAAAATGGACAGTTTGATCTTTTCCCACATTATACTCCATTTGCCAGTTCTTTGACCACTCATTTAACCTTTCCTAATCCCTTTGTAGCCTCCTTATGTCCTCTTCAGAACTTACCTTCTTACCAATCTTGGAGTAATTAGCAAATTTCGAAAGCATACCTTCGGTCTATTCATCAAAGTTTTTTGTATCAATTGTAAAAAGTTGAGGCCCCAGCACTGATCATGGTGGCACACCACTTGCCGTAGCTTGCGAACCAGAAAATAACCCATTTATGCCTACTCTGTTTCCTGTTAGCTAGCCTATCCTCTATCCATGCCAATTATGTTACCCCCTACACTATGGCATTTTATTTACCACAATGACGTTTGATGTGGTACGTTATCAAATGCCTTCTGTAAATCTAAGTACAGTAAATCCACCAGTTCCCCTTTATCCATAGTGCATGTTACTTCTTCAAAGAACTCCAGTATATTGGTTCAACATGATTTCCCTTTCACAAAACCATGTTGACTCTGCCTGATCACCTTGATTTTTTTCTACGTGCCCTGCTATAACGTCTTTAATAATAGCTTCTAACATTTGATCCATAACTGAAAGCCATTCTCACCTGCCACAGGTCGTATGCACATAATGTCTCTTCTGATGTTGTGCTGTATTTGAACTGTTACTCCTCAATAGAGTCATAGAATTATAGAGATATACAGCACAGAAACAGGACCTTCAGCCCATTGTGTCTGTGCTGGCCATCAAGCACCGAACTATTCTAATCCCAATTCCCAGCACTTGGCCTGTAGCCTTGTATGCTATGGCGTTTCATGTGCTCATCTAAATACTTCTGAAATGTTGCGAGGGTTCCTGCCCGGACCATCTCTTAAGGCAGTGTGTTCCAGATTCGAACCACCCTCTGGGTGAAAATTATTTTCCTCAAATCCCTTCTAAACCTCCTGCCTCTTACCTTAAATCTATTCCCCCTGGTTATTGACCCGTCCACTGAGGGAAAAAAGATTCTTCATGTCTAACCTATCAATGCCTCTCATTATGTTGTATACCTCAAAAATGACACCCCTCATCCTTCTCTGCTCTAAGGAAAACAACCCTAGCCTTTTCTGTCACTCTTCACAGCTGAAATGCTCCAGCCCAGGCAACATCCTGGTGAATCTATTCTGCACCCTCTCCATTGCAATCACCTCCTTTCTATAGTGCGGCAACCACAACTATACACAGTACTCCAGTTGTGGCCTAACTGGCGTTTTATACTGCTCCATCATAACCTCCCTGCTCTTATATTCTACACCTCGGCTAATAAAGGAAGGTGTCCCATACGTCTTCCTGACCGCATTGTCTACCTGTGCTGCTGCCTTCAGTGATCTATGGACAAGTACACCTAGGTCCCTCTGACCTTCAATACTTCCTAGGGTCCTACCATCCATTGTATATTTCCTTGTATTGTTCGCCGCCCCCCCCCCCCGAAAATGTATCACCTCACACTTCTCAGGATTAAATTCCATTTGCCACTCCTCTGCCCATCTTACCAGCCCATCTATATCGTCCTGTAATCTAAGGCTTTCCTCCTCACTATTTACAACACCACCAATTTTCGTGTCAGCTGCGAACTTACTGATCAGTCCTCATATATTCACGTCTAAATCATTAATGTACACTACAAACAGCAAGAGTCCCAGCACCGATCCCTGCAGTACACCACTGGTCACAGGCTTCCACTCGCAAAAACAACCCTTGACCATCACCCTCTGCCTCCCACCGCTAAGCCAATTTTGGATCCAATTTGCCAAATCGCCCTGGATCCCATGGGCTCTTACCTTCTTAACAAATCTCCCATGCGGGACCCTATCAAAAGCCTTACTGAAGTCCATATAGACTACTGCTTTACCCTCATTTAAACCCCTAGTCACCGCCACGAAAATAATCTATCAATTTAGTTAGACAGGAACTCCCCTTGACAAAGCCATGCTGACTACTCCTGATTAATCCCTGCCTCTCCACGTGGAGATTAATCCGGTCCCTCCGAATTTTTTCCAATGGTTTCCCTGCAAAAAATTGCTTGTGACCCTTCGACCCCCTTTCTGTTAATCAGTGACCCTCGATCAGATCTTACAGTGGTGTAGGAGTGGCAACAGAGTTCCTGCCTCCCTTTTATATGATTTTTCAGGGTGGAAGATGAAGAGATGAAATGTGTGGTCAGGGATAGAGACAGGGGGAAAGAAACCCACCTTTATCAAGGGAATTAGCAAAAGAATTTAAGATGAACAAGTTTCAGGAATATTGGAAATGGACAGGGGATTGGGATAATCAGAAGGACGAGTACATGGAGGGATTTGATCTCATGGTTGGAATATTAAAATTGAGGTGTTACTGGACCAAGAGCCAATGTAGGTCAGTGAGCACTGGGATGTTGGGTGAACAGAATTTGGTGTAAATTAGAAGATGGCAGCAGAGTTTTGGAAGACCACAAGGGACAAGGTTACAGAGAGTAGAATGTGATAAACAAGCCAGCAGTGTGCTGGAATAGTCAAATCTCGAGGTAACTAAGGCATGGATGAGGTTTTCAGCAGCCGATGAGCTCAGCTCTCTCCTTCTGTCTTTCTCTATCTATCCCTCTCTCTCTCTGTCGCCCTCACTTGCTCTATCCCACGCTCAGAATCTTCAATGTTTCAATCAAGTCGCCCCTTACTCTTCTAAACTCCAGCTGATATAAGCCTAGCCTGTCCGGCCTTTCCTCATAAGACAGTCCGCCCATATTCATCTAATAAACCTTCTCTGAACTGTTTACAACGCATTTACATGCTTCCTTAAATAAGGAGACCAGTACTGAACACAGAATTCCAGATAATGTCTCATCAATGCCCTCCCTACCTTTGTATTCAATTCCTCTCACAATAAATGATAACATTATATTAGCTTTCCTAATTACTTTCTGAACCGACATACTAACCTTATGCAATTCATACACCAGGACACCCAGATACTCCTGCATCTCAGAGTTCTGCAATCCCTCACCATTCAGATAATATGCTTAGTTTAATTTCATTATTACTACCAATATGGACAATTTCAAATTTCCCCACATTCCACTCCATTTCCCAGATCTTTGCCTTCTCACTCAATCTATCTATGTCCGTTTGCAGCCGCCTTATGTCCTCTTCAGAACTTTGTTTCATCAACAGATTTACCAACCACACCTTCGGTCCTTGCATCTAATTCATTTAAACAAACTGTACAAAGTTGAGGCCCCAGCACTGATACCTGTGGCACCCCACTCGTTACATCCTGCCAACCAGAAAATTACCCATTTATGGCTGCTGTCTGTTTCCTGTTAGCTAACCAAACGTCTATCCATGGCAATGTGTTACCCCATACACCATGAGCTTTTATTTTTCGCAATGACCTTTGATGTGGCACCTTATCAAATGCCTTCTGGAAATCCAGTACAGTACATCCACCAGTTCGCCTTTATCCACAGCACATGTTACTTCTTCAAAGAACTCCAGTTAATTGATTAAACGTAATTTCCCTTTCACAAAACCATGTTGACTCTGCCTAATCACCTTGAATTTTTCGACCTGCCCTGCTATAACATCTTTAATAATAGCTTCTAAAAAACTAATTCACAGCCAGAAAGCCTTTCTCGTATGTCACAGATTGTTTCTCCACTGTGTTTATTCTGATTTTGTGCTGTATTTGAACTGTCACTCCTTAATAAACTGCTTGTGACCCTTTGACCTGCTTTTTGGGTGATCTCTGACCCTATATCAGACCTTACAGTGGTGTAGGAGACGGAACACAGACATCAGGATGATCGGCTTGGTTTACTTGGTTTGTGAAAAATAGTAAACTCAGTTGAGTGATGAATGAGGAGGAGATTTGGCAACAAAAAGAGTTTACACTCAATCAAACGTGTGTGTTCATCACTAAGAGCGTGGGTGGGGGGGAGGACTTTCAGAGAGTTTTGAATAAAAAAAGCCAGAAATACAATCTCACTCGCATATCACAGGAAATAGTCAATTGATAACCTGGTAGAGAAGAAAAACAGGCACGCCTGGGGAGACGGACATCCTGAGGATTTTCGAGGTGTATGATGGGAATTACGATTTTATTCTCAATGGAATATCTGAGGATGTCCAGAAATACAAATTTAAGCAAAAAAAAGGGCTGAGATAAGTTGGTCAATGGGGCACATCTGTGTACCTGAACAGAAAGTGCTGGAAATACTCAGTGGGTCTGGCAGCATCGGTGCAGAGAGAAACAGAGTTAATGTTTCAGATCTGTGACCCTTCATCAGAACTGGTAAACGTTAGAAATGTTGATGTACAAGCTGGAGATAGTGAGACCATGGACCTCCTGCTTTCCATACCACCCCCAATCCTTCACCTCAAACCTCCCCTTCTGATTTTATACTTTTCAATGATAACCCAATACTACCAACTTCCCAGTCACAGCAGCTCCAGGAGACAGAAAGAGAGCAGCAAAAGAGCACTAAAGCCCCATCACTTGGTCTGATGCTCACAGCCACCAGATCAAATACTTACAGTGCGTGTACCTTAGAGGCTGGTATAGAGTCAGAATCTGCATGTGGTGAGTCACCGAGCATGAGTGAGCTTCAGCCAGGCCAGGGGGAAAGGATAGTTCATGTGTCAGATCACCGGAGGGCGAGGTCACAAACGAGTTATAATACATCGGACTCAGATGTGAACATTGCTGGAGCTGCTGCCCATGTCGAGGTGGTGCAGTCTGAATCCGAGTCCTCAAGGCCGAGAGCAGCTCGAGGAAGTCCTGCAAGGCCATCTGCAGTCACCCCCAGTGAAAGTCAGCAGCCTTCCACCAGCCATGCTGCAGTCACTGGGAAACACTGTGTAGGAGCAGTAGGCAGGTTGAGGGAACCCACAAGACAGGGACTAAGGGAATACACAAGGGTGAATAGTTCAGTTTTGTTTGTATAATTGCATGTGTTGTTGGATAAAGATGATCATGAAAAACATTTTGTTGGTGTTTTTATTGCAGGATGGTTACCTCGGGGACGCTGTGATGGGGCATCTCAGATGGGTGTAATGGTGGAGAAGTGGTGGATCCATGGTGGGAAAGGGAAGTTGTCCTCTGGGAACTGGAATCTTAGCAGCGTCTCTACGACAGCCTTTCCGGTTTGAAATCATCCAGGAAATATCCTCCCTGCCTCCTCCTCCTCCTACTGAGTTAGCCTGCGGATCCCTGGTGCCAAAGCCTGTGTCCTCATGATGGTGCTGATGTGAAGGGTGCAGCAGAACACCATGAACTTGGACACCTGCTCCAGTATGTACTGGAGGGCTCCCCACGAGCGGTTCAGACATCTGAAGCATTGCTTCACCTGGTGGTTTTGTGTGGAGGAGGGGAGTGTCTAGTGTTTAGAGGTCATGAGCCACATTCGGGTTCTGCATGGGGGCCCGATGTGTTGGGACCGGCTGACTGCTTCAGAATGAAGGTACAGTGGCTGCTGCCAGGACAGTGGACATTTACCAAGATGATGTACTGGGCATGCTCACACACCAACTGTACATTAATGGAGTGAGAGCTGTATCAGTTCCTGTACCTCTCCCCGTTGCCTTGGGGACCCCGCAGAGACACCTCGACCATCAGGAATCCCGTTATCCTGACAAAGCCACGGGATCTCTCACCTGCTTCTCCCTGCTGAGAGAGCAGGCAGTATAATTCAGCTCACCCGACATAGATGGCCTCCGTCACACAGCAGATACATGAATGGACAACAGAGAGAGAGATAATGGATACGTCACCCGCTCTTGTCTGGAAAGATACAGATAAGAACATAATAACATAAGAAGTAGGAGCAGGAGTAGGCAATTCAGCCCCTCGAACCTGCTTCGCCATTCAATATGATCATGGCTGATCTCATCTCGGTCTCAACTCCACTTTCCTGCCCGTTCTCCATATCTCTTCTACCCATTACTAATTAAAAATATGTCTATCGCCTCCTTAAATTTACTCAATGTCCCGGCATCTATTGAATCCGGGTATTGAATCCCACAGACTCACGACCCTTTCAGAGAAGAAATTTCTCTTCATCTCTATTTTAAATCCTTATCCCTTATCCTAAAACAATAACCTCTCATTCTAGGTTGCCCCTCAAGAGGAAACGTCTTCTCTGTGTCTACTTTGTCAATCCCCTTAACCATCTTCTCTACCTCAATTAGATCGACTCTCATTCTTCTAAACTCCATAGAGTAAAGGCATAAAGAGCTCAATCTCTCTTCATAAGACAAACCCCTCCTCCCTGGACTCTCTAGTGAATCTCCTCTGATCTGCCTCCAGTACAACTGCATCCATCCTCAAGTCAGGAGACTAAAACTATACACAATACTCCAGGTGCGGTCTCATTAATGCCTTGTACAGTTGCAGCAGCACTTTCCTACTTTTATATTCTATTCCATTAGCAAGAAATACCAAAATTCAATTTGCCTTCCTTTTCACCTGTTGTACCTGCAAACTAGCTTTCTGCGATTCATACACGAGGACAACCAGATCCTTCTGCACCGAAGCACTCAGAAGTTTATCTCCATTTAGATAATAATTTGCCTTTCTATTCTTCCGACCAAAATGGATAACCTTACACTTATCCACATTAAACTCCATCTGCCAAATTTTCGTTCATTCACCTAACCTATCCATATCAATTTGTAAATTACTTATTTAATTATTGCAACATACTATCCCACCTATTTTAGTGTCATCTGGAGATTTGGCTATAGTAACTTCTATCCTTGCATCCAAATCATAAATATATATTGTAAATAGCAGGGGCCAAGGACCAAATCCTGTGGTACCCCACCAGTTACATATTGCCAACCAGAAAAAGATCCATTTATCCCGACTCTCTGTTTTCTGTTGGTTAGCCAATCCTCTATCAAAGTTAATAAATTGCCCCTGAACTCATGTGATCTTACCTTCTGTATTCACCTTTTGTGCGGCACTTTATCAAATGTCTTCTGGAAATCCAGATATACTACATCTACAGGATCACCATTTTCCACTTTTCTTGTCACAGCTTCGATGAACACTAGCAAATTCGTCAAATAGGATTTACCCTTCATAAAACCATGCTGACTCTGATGGATTGCGTTTTGACTTTCTAAACGTCCTGTTATTACTTCCTTAATAATGGGTTCTAACAATTTCCCAACGATAGATGTTAAACTAACTGGTCTATAGTTTCCTACTTTCTGCCTCCCTCCCTTTTTGAATAAGGGCGTTATATTAGCTTTTTTCCAATCCACTGGAACCTTTCCCGCATCCAGCGAATTTTAGAATATTGTAACCAATGGATCCATTATCTCTGCTGCCACTTACTTTAAGACACTCTGATGCAGGCCATCAGGCCTGGTTACTTGTCTGCCTTCAATTCCAATAGTTTGCTCTGCACTTTTTACCTAGTAATGATGATTGTTCTAAATTCCTCTCTTTCTATAACCTCTGCATTACCTGTTACTATTTAGATGGTACTGGTGTCCTCCACCGTGAAAACTGAGGCAAAATACTGATTTAGTGTCTCCACCATTTCTGTGTTCCCCTCTATCAACTTCCCAGTCTCATCCTCCAAGGGATCAACATTCACTTTAGCCACTCTCTTACCTTTTATATACTTAAAGAAGTTTTTACTATCCGTTTTTATATTTTGCTCTAGTTTTCTTTCATAATTTATCTTTGCTCTTTTTATTACTTTTTTAGTAACCCTTTGTTGATCATTAAAAATTTCCCAATCTTCCAGCCTGCCACTGGCCTTTGCAATATGGTATGCCTTAGATTTTGTCTTTACGTTATCCTTAACTTCCTTGCTTAGCCATGGATGTTTTCCCCCCTCCTAGAATATTTCTTCCTCTCTGGAATATATTGTAGTTGGGAGGAATTGAATATCTCCTTAAACATCTGCCACTGCTCATCAACTGTCCTACCTTTTAGTCTTCCTGCCCAGTCCACTAGGGCTAAATCTGTACTCATGCCGATGTAATTACCTTTGTTTATGGATCTAATAGTTGGATACAGAGACTTACCAGGGCCACCAATAATAGCGAGGATGGGGTAGTAAACCGTTTGAATCATCTTCAGAGCATAATAGATCCGCGCTTCTAATGTCATCCGAAAATACTCAGCTATAACCAGGCCAAACCAATAATACGTACTCCTGCTGTCCATTGCTGTAACATTCCAATCTATTGTTCCCAGATTCTGACCCATTGTTGGAACATTGAAATCTATTGTCCTCAGATTCTGACCCATTGTTGTAACATTCCAATCTATTGTCCTCAGATTCTGACCCATTGTTGGAACATTCCAATCTATTGTCCTCAGATTCTGACCCATTGTCGGAACATTCCAATCTATTGTCTTCAGATTCTGACCCATTGTTGTAACATTCCAATCTATTGTTCTCAGATTTTGATCGATCGTCTTTCTCTCTCTCTCTCTCTTTCTGCAGCCACGGATCCCTGTTCGGGCCGGGGTTGATGCTCCCACTGACACTATGATTTAACACATTGAAAGGAGTCCCTTATTAATAGAAGAGGGAAACCCTCCAGTGACACAATTATCGTCCGTAGTGACTGACATTAATTACAGTCAATGAACAAACAAGTTCAGTTAATCTCTTTCAATCCAATACTTTTTGTACCACAATAGTGTAGAAGTGTTCCTCAGTCTAGATGGGAGATACGAGGTGAGTTGAGGGAGGGAATGGTGGAAAAAGCAGAGGCATTGGCTGGAAGCTTTCAATCCTCCTTGGATCTGGGAGTGATGACAGGGGACTGCAGGGTTGTCTATGTTACACCCTGCTTATAAAATGAGACATTAGATAAATCCTGTAGCTACTGACCAGTCAGTCTAATGTCGGTGGTTGGAAATTTCTAGAGGCCATAAGCCTGTACAAAATATATCTTTCTTGGAAAAACATGGGATAATAAATGACAAACAGCACGGGTAAGTAATGACCAATCACGTACGATAATCTTGATCAAGTTCATTGATGACATAACTGTGAGTGTTGATGAGGATAGTGTGTTTCATGTTATGTATAAGGACTTTCAAAAGGCCTGTGATCAAATGACATTTCATAGACTTGTTATGAGAAATATAACACATGGAATATTTTGACAGTGATAGTGTGAATATGACACTGACTCAGGGACAGAAAGCACAGAGACGTGGTGAACAGACTTTGTTCAAACTGGGGGAGGGGGAGTATAAATTGCTGTTTCTCAGGGGTCAGTATTAGTATCAGTGCTCTTCCTGACATGTAGATAGATATACAAGTAATAGAGACTTATATGCAAAAAAACATAATTTCAACGCTTGAAGATGACATGAAACTCATAAGTACGGGTGGCAAAGACGCAGACCACAGAATTATCCAACATCACAGACTTTGTTTATTTTTAATTTATTCTGGACTCCAATCCAAATACAAATTTATTTCTCACTGTATACTTCATTTGAGTGATTTGCCTGTGAGCTTGTGCATGAATGTCTAACGTATATTTTTATTATTTTATTTAGATTCATTTTAGATTTTAAATTACAATAAACTCACTTCTTGATTAAACTTAAGAAAACCTGTCTGATTGGTTCTTTCACGATCACAGTAAAGGTAAAAGGTAAAATACTCACTGAGGTGGTCAGCATGTCCACTGCTAAAAAGGACTAAATCCCATTGTGATCAAAGAAACTATAGGACAAGAGGGGAGCCTGGAACCCCTCCTCACCTGGCTGTATCAGAAATGTGGAGGTTCTAGTTATTGTAACGCAATGACAAACGAGAAATTGGAAGTGTCATAGAGTCACAGAGTTATAGAGCAAAGGAACAGGCCCTTCGGCCCACTGTGTCTGTGCCGGCCAACAAGCCTATCCATTCTAATCCCATTTTCCAGCACCTGGCCCGTAACCTTGTACGCTATGGCGTTTCAAGTGCTCATCTACATAATTCGTAAATGTTGTGGAGGGTTCCTGCCTCTGCAGCCCCTTCAGGCAGTGTGTTCCGGATTCCAAATACCCTCTGGGTGATTTTTCTTCCCCTCAAATCCCCTCTCAACCTCCTGCCCCTTAATTTAAATCAATGCCCCCCGGTTATTGACACCTCCGCTAAGGAAAAGGTTTTTTCCTATCTACCCTATCCATACCCTCATAATTTTTCGTGCTTTCTGTCTCTGTCCCTTTTTTAAATAAAGAATTTACATTCCCAATAAAGGAATTACATACAGAGTGAAGTAACTCGGTACAGGTTAAAACTCCTCTCTGTTGAAAAGTTGTGTAATGTCGCTGGACAGTTAGGGATTATTCTCCGTCCAAAAGATTGGAAACCCGAAATCCTAAGACTTGTGGCCAACCATTTTTTATTTGCAGCAGAAAATTCAAACAGGGTTAGAATCACTGACAGATAGAGTAATGTTAGCTAAGGTAAAACTAGAACAGAAAAGACTAGAATTAGAATTCTAGAGAGAGCGAGAAAGAGCAGAGCGTCAAGAAAGGGAAAAAGTAAGAGTGTTCCAGAAGGAGAAGGAGGAAAGGGAGTTAAGGTGGCTCAAACAACTAGAGGAAGACCCAGTACACCCAGTGAAGGCACAGTTAGTGAGGGAGCTGCCCCTAGCTCAGGACAATGTGATGAGCTCTTAATGTTCTCCCAGTTAGTTCCAAATTTCAATGAGGAGGATGTGTCAGAATTTTTCATCAGTTTTGAAATGCTTGCAAAGCCGCTGAAATGACTGACAGAGAGCTGGACACTGTTTTTACCAAGTAGAATAACAGGAAAAGTCCATGAGGTTTATTCACTGTTGCCAGATGAAAGTTCATCACATTATGAGATGGATAAAAATGGTATCCTGGGTGCATATGAGATAGTATCAGAAGTGTACTGTAAAACATTCTGAACCCTGGGAAAGCAGCCTGACTAAACTGACCTCGAGTTTGAAAGAGTTAAGCAGCTTCCGAACATAGGAACATAGGAGCTGAAGTAAGCCATTCAGCCCATCGAGCCTGCTCCACCATTCAATATGATCATGGTTGATCATCCAATGCCTTTTCCCCCACACTACCCTCATATCCCTTTTTGTCAGTGGTATTTATAAAACTGTCAATCACTACTTTAAACATGCTCAATGACTGAGCTTCCACAGCTCTCTGGGGTAGAGAATTTCAAAGATTCAGAACCATCTGAGTAAAGAAATGTCTCCTCATCTCTGTCCTAAGTGGCTTCTCTTTTATTTTGAAATTATGTCTGCTATTTCTGGACTCCCCAACCAGGGGAAACATCTTAGCTGCATCTACCCTGTCTATCCCTTTAAGTATTTTGTAGGTTTCAATGAGATCACCTCTCATTCTTCGAAACTCTGGAGAATACAGGCCCAGCTTCCCCAATCTCTCTTCATAGGACAGTCCCACCATCCCAGGAAGAAGTCTGGTGAACCTTCTTTGCACTCCCTCTGTGGTCATAATATCCTTCCTCAGGTAAAGAGACCAGAACTGTGCACAGCACTCCATCTGCGGTCTAACAAAGTTTCTAGACAATTGCAGCAAGACTTCACTACTCAAATCAACTCGTGATAAAGGCCAACATACCATTTCCCTTCCTAATTGCTTGCTGCACCTGCATGTTAGCTTTCAATTACGTATAATGAGGATACCCAGGTCCCTTAGTACATCTACACTTTCTAATCTCTCACCAATTAGAACACTCTGCACATCTATTCATCCTACCACCGTGGCTAACTTCACATTTTTCCACATTATATTCCATCTGCCATGTTTTTACCCACTCACTACGTCTGTCCAAATTTCCTTGAACCCACTTTGCATCTTCCTCACAACACACATTTCCACCTAATTTTGTGTCATCTGCGAACTTGAAATATTACTTTGGTCCCAATATCCAAATCATTGATAGATATTGTGAACAGCTGGGGCCCAAGCACAGATCCCTGCGGTACTCCATTAGTCACAGCCTGCCAAAGCAAGAATGGCCCATTTATTCCTGCTCTCTGTTTCCTGCCTGTTTACCAATCCTTACTGCTAGTCAGTATATTACCTCCGATCCCATGTTCTTTAACTTTGCTGACCAACATACTGTGGGGCACTTTATCAAAAGCTTTCTGAAAATCCACCGACTCCCCTTCTCTATTTTGTTCGTGACATCCAAAAAATAAAAACCAACAGGTTCATCAAGCATGATTTCCCATTCATAAATCCATGTTGACTCTGCCCAATCAGATCTATTTATCGCATAATTTAGAATAGATTCTAACATGTTCCCTAGTACTGATGAAATGCTAACCACGTGGGCTTTCGCCGGGTGCTCCGGTTTCCTCCCACAGCCAAAGACTTGCAGGTGATAGATAAATTAGCCATTATAAATTACCCCGAGTGTAGGTAGGTGGTAGGGAATATGGTATTACTGTAGTGTTAGCATAAATGGGTGGTTGTTGTTCCCAATTTTCTCTTTCCCTCCCTTCTTAAACAGTGGGATGAGATTTGCTACCTTCCAATCTGCAGGAAGCGTTCCGGAAGTGATAGAATTTTGAACGATGACCGCCAATGCATGAACAATCTCCATTACTACTTCCTTCAACACTCTGGGATATAGAATATCAGATACTGGATAATTGTCAAACATCAGCCCTACTAATGTCTCCAATACAAACTTCTCACTAATACCAATTTCCTTCAATTCTTCATTCTCCCAATCCCTTGGATCTCTAATTCTGGGAGATTTCTTGTATCTTCCTCAGTGAAGACAGACACAAAATATTGTTTTGTTTAGTTTAGAGATACAGCACTGAAACAGGCCCTTCGGCCCACCGAGTCTGTGCCGACCATCAACCTCTCATTTTATACTACACTAATCCCATATTCCTACCACATCCCCACCTGTCCCTATATTTCCCTACCACCTACCTATACTAAGGGCAATTTATAATGGTCAACTAACCTACCAACCTGCAAGTCTTTTGGCTGTGGGAGGAAACCTGAGCACCCGGAGAAATCCCACGTAGACGCAGGAAGAACTTGCAAACTCCACACAGGCAGTACCCAGAATTGAACCTGGGTCGCTGGAGCTCAGAGGCTGCGGTGCGAATCACATTTCACTTCTCTGTCATTTCTCAATTCCCCATTATAAATTCTCCTGACTCTGCCTGTAATGGCCCTACATTTGTCTAAGCTAAACATTACCATTTTATGAACCAATAGTAGATTTCCAGTCTGTTTTGGTGCTTACTTTTGACCAGTGGATACAGAAGATCAGGATACAGCCCACATATATAAATCTCAGAGCAGTGATCCATCTCGAAGAGTTCACAAACTCGCTCTCCCTCCCATTAAAACACACACAGAGGAACAGAAGGTTCAAAGAGCCAGGCAGGTTGCACTTCTGGCTGATGAATTTTCCCTTGTATACAAGGCCTTAGCCCCAAAGGGAAACCCTTCCCTAGTAACCCCAAAGACCCGAGAATAAAAGGTGGGAGGCTGATCGGACCCTGAACAGCCATGGGCAAGAAGGAAAAGCTGGACACACGGGAGCCCTTCCTCAGGCCAAATAGGATGGTACTGAGAGCAGGAGTAACAGCCGAAGCCATGTGTGTTTCCATTGTAATGAGGCAGATCACCGTCATGCTGATTGGTGGAAGTGTCGGGAAAACCTGTAAGATTAATGAGAGTCCTGATTACCACCTACCGCCCTCCTCAGCTAATGACTCAGTACTCCTCCATGTTGAACACCACTTGTAAGAAGCACTGAGGGTAGCAAGGGCACAAAATGTACTCTGGGTGGGGGACTTCAATGTCCATCACCATGAGTGGCTCAGTCGCACCACTACTGACCAAGCTGGCCGAGTCCTAAAGGACACAGCTGCTAGACTGGGGCTGCGGCAGGTGGTGGGGGAACCAACACGAGGGAACAACATACTTGACCTCGTCCTCACCGATCCGCCTGCCACAGATGCATCTGTCCATGACAGTATTGGTAGGAGTGACCACTGCATAGTCCTTGTGGAGACGAAGTCCCGCCTTCAGATTGAGGATACCGTCCATTGTGTTGTGTGGCACTATCACCGTGCTAAATGGGACAGATTTCCAACAGATCTAGCAATGCAAAACTGGGCATCCATGAGGCGCTGTGGGCTATCAGCAGCAGCAGAATTGTACTCAACCACAATATGTAACCTCATGGCCCGGCATATCCCCTACTCTACCATTACCATCAAGCCAGGATACCAACCCTAGTTCAATGAAGAGTGCAGGAGGACATGCCAGGAGCAGCACCAGGCATACCTCAAAATGAGGTGTCAACCTGGTGAAGCTACAACCCAGGACAAATTGCATGCCAAACTACGTAGAGCTAAGCGATCCCATAAACAACGGATCCGATCTCAGCTCTGCAGTCCTGCCACATCCAGCCGTGAATGGTGGTGGACAATTAAACAACTAACTGGAGGAGGTGGCTCCACAAATATCCCCATCCTCAATGATGGGGGAGCCCAGCACATCAGTGCAAAAGATAAGGCTGAAGCATTTGCAACAATCTTCAGCCAGAAGTGCCGAGTTGATCCATCTCGGCCTCCTCCTGAAGTCCCCAGCATCACAGATGCCAAACTTTAGCCAATTCGATTCACTCCGCGTGATATCCAGAAACGACTGCAGCGAATGGATACTGAAAAAGCTATGGGGCCTGACAATATTCCGGCAATAGTACTGAAGACCTGTGCTCCAGAACTTGCTGCGGCCCTAGCCAAGCTGTTCCAGTACAGCTACAACACTGGCATCTACCCTGCAATGTGGAAAATTACCCAGGTATGTCCTGCACACAAAAAACAGGACCAATCCAACCCGGCCAACTACCGCCCCATTAGCCTCCTCTCAATCATCAGTAAAGTGATGGAAGGTGTCATCAACAGTGCCATCAAGCGGCACTTGCTTAGCAACAACCTGCTCAGTGATGCTCAGTTTGGGTTCCAAAAGGGCCACTCATCCTGATCTCAATACAGCCTTGGTTCAAAAATGGACAAAAGAGCTGAACTCAAGAGGTGAGGTGAGAGTGACTGCCCTTGACATCAATGCAGCATTTGTCCGAGTATGGCATCAAGGAGCCCTAGCAAAACTGAGGGCAATGGGAATCAGGGGGAAAACCCTCCGCTGGCTGGAGTCATACCTAGCGCAAAGGAAGATGATTGTGGTTGTTGGAGGTCAATCAGCTGAGCTTCAGGACATCACTGCAGGATTACCTCAGGGTACTGTCCTGGGCCCAACCATCTTCAGCTGCTTCATCAATGACCTTCCTTCAATCATGAGGTCAGAAGTGGGGATGTTCGTTGATGATTGCACAATGTTCAGCACCATTCGCGACTCCTCAGATACTGAAGCAGTCTGTGTAGAAATGCAGCAAGACCTGGAAAATATCCAGGCTCGGGCTGATAAGTGGAAAGTAGCATTCGCGCCACACAAGTGCCAGGCAATGAGCATCTCCAAGAAGAGAGAATCTAACCATCTGTCCTTGACATTCAATGGTATTACCATCGCTGAATCCCCCACTATCAACATCCTAGGGGCTGCCATTGACCAGGAGCCGAACTGGAGTAGCCATATAAATACCGTGGCTACAAGAGCAGGTCAGAGGCTAGGAATCCTGAGGCGAGTAACTCACCTCCTGACTCCCCAAAGCCTGTCCACAATCGACAAGGCACAAGTTAGGAGTGTGATGGAATACTCTCCACTTGCCTGGATGGGTGCAGCTCCAACAACACTCAAGAAGCTTAACACCATCCAGGACAAAGCAGCCCGCTTGATTGGCACCCCATCTACAAACATTCACTCCCTCCACAACCGACGCACAGTGGCAGCAGTGTGTACCATCTACAAGATGCACTGCAGCAATGCACCAAGGCTCCTTAGACAGCACCTTCCAAACCCGCGACCTCTACCAACTAGAAGGACAAGGGCAGCAAATACATGGGAACACCACCATCTGCAAGTTCCCCTACAAGTCACACACCATCCTGACTTGGAACTTTATCGCCGTTCCTTCACTGTCGCTGGGTCAAATTCCTGGAACTCCCTTCCCAATAGCACTGTGGGTATACCTCCCCCATATGGACTACTGCGGTTCAAGCAGGCAGCTCACCACCACCTTGGCAAGGGCGATTAGGGTTGGGCAATAAATGCTGGCCTGGCCAGCCACGCCCACATTCTGTGAATGAATAATTTTTTTTTTAAATGTCCACCAGATCAGTGCAGGAAAACGGGCCCTGATGGAAATCACAGCAGATCAGGCTGTGCCTTTAACTGTGGCAGTCAGACCCAGTAAACCTACCACTGAGAGTGCAGGAAATCTTAACAAAATCCCTGAGAGTTACCAGGAATTATAATCCCAAGGAAAAGTGACCCCATCCACCTTGAGTGAGGCAAGCAAGCCCATAATCATACTAAGGGATACAGGGGCCACCCAATCCCTTCTGCTGGGAAAAGGAATGACCTTTCTTCGAGAGTGCAGTAAATGCTAAAGAGTTAGTGAATTGTATCGGAAGACAGTATATGTCCATACCTTTATAACGACTGCATTTGGAGTGTGACCCAGTTTCAGGACCGGTAACCAAGGGGATTATACCTAGTTTACTGATGGATGGGTCGACCTGCTCCTGGGTAATGATCTGACGGGGAAAAGGTGCCAGCTTCCCTGCTAGTTCTCGAGAGACTAAAATAGGGCCAGAAGACAGAGCAGTTACAGGAGAAGGCCCCTGACATTCTCCCTGATTGTGTGGTGACACAGTCCACGGTCAAACAATCCCTGAACTGACACTGTAGATGGATGACCCGACTGCCTGGCTGTCTGCAACCTTCTTTGGGAAGTTAGAGAACAGAAAGGATTTGCTAAACAGATCTTCCTTAGTTGAGGCTCAATCCCCCGACCCTGTGTTAAAAAATAGCACAGACTGTCCAAACCAAAACTGAAGCAGAGGGAATAGTAGACTGCTACTATTTAAGGAACGAGGTGCTGATGAGGAAGTGGAGACCTCCTCACAGACCTGCGGATGAGGAGAGGACAGTGGTTCACCAGATAGTGATGCCGCTGAGGTCCCTTAAAGAAATATTAAGAATGGCCGACGAACTTCCAATGACTGGACATGTCAGTGTATGAAAAATCGAAGCCGCATAAGACAGCATTTTGACTGGCCACAACTCCACAAAGATGTGGTGGAGTTCTGTAAAACTAGTCACATGCGCTAGGTGGTGGGGAAGCCCCAACCTGCAATAAAATCTGCACCCTAATTCATCTACCAGCTTTTGGGGAACCCTTCAGCAGAGTGCTGGTGGATTTTGTGGGACACCTGCTGAAAACAAAACGGGACTACCAGTATCTTCTCACCATTATGGATGTGGTGACCTGATTCCCAGAGGCCATTCTCCCGAAGAGCTATCTCTGCCAAGGTAGTGGTGGAGGGGCTAACCCAATTCCTTACCCGATAATGGGCTGCCTGCTGAGATCCAGTTGGATCAGGGCACACATTTTATGTCCAGTATTTTTGAAAAGGTCATGGGCAATCTGGACATAACCCAGCTAAGGTCCTTAGCCTACCACCCACAGTCACAAGGGGCTTTGGAGCGTTACCACCAGACCCTAAAGACAATGAACAGGCCATACTGCTATGAGTAACCCCATGACTGGGACAAAGGGCTAGGATTTCACCTGTTGGTTACCAGGGACTTATTCAATGCTTCCACTGGCTTTAGCCTCTTTGAATTAATTTATGGACACGAGGTGAGAGCTCTGCTTAAATGATTCAAGAAGTTTTTCGGACACAGGGATGAGTCTTCCATGTTAGAATACATTTCCATGCTCTGGGATCGGCTCACGGGAGCCTGTGCAATGACTCAGGAACAACCAAAGACCCCCCAGGCAGCCATGAGAAGGTAAGCAGGAAGAAATGCCAAGGCGAGAACATTTCCGCCCAGAGACCATGTATTGTTATTACTCCCAATAGAGGGTCTACCCCTGAAAGCCCGTTTCAGTGGTCCATATCGAGTGACAAAAAGAATAGCGGGTAAATTATATAATTGACTCCCCAGAGCAAAGGCAAAAAATCAAGTCTGTGGAGGGGACAGACAAGTACAGATCTGTCAGACAGTCAGGAGGGAAGGATTCAAAAGGACAGTGAGGACAGGTTGGAGGAGGGCCAGGAGGATTACCAATTGGAACCCCCTATTCTCCGATTAGCCAACCCTGAAATGTTAGAGAAATTAGACCACTCACTCTCCTCCTTAAATGCAGGTCAAACAGGGACCATAAAAAGGCTGCCAACAACATTTACAGAAACGTGGAGGGACAAAGAAAGTTCCCAAAAAGGCATGCCAATGGTAAGGGAGATGTCTGAACTAGTCAAAGTGCCGCTGGAAAGTTCAGTGAAAGCTGGACAGACACTGGCGAACACTACTGTCCCAGAGGAAATAGGGCAGATTAGGAAAAATATCCTCCTCATAGTGAAGAGAAAAGGGAAGGGAAATTGCCCTAAAGTGAACAGCACTTGCGTACCTCAGCAGAAAGTTAAAAGTAAGGTCAGTGTGAAGAACCCAATGATCAGATCCCAAACCCAAAGCTAATCAAACCCTGCAACTTGGGGCTGCAAAGTTGTGCAGTGCTTAGCGCTACAACCTCATAGCTCCTGTGACCCAGGTTCGATTCTCGGTATTGCCTGTGTAGAGTTTGCAAGTTCTCCCTTTGACCACGTGGGTTTTTGTCGGGTGCTCCGGTTTCCTCACACAGCCAAAGACTTGCAGGTTGATAGGTAAATTGGCCATTATAAATTGCCCCTAGTATAGGTAGGTGGCAGGGGAAGGTGGGGATGTGGTAGGAATATGGGATTCATGTAGGATTAGTATAAATGGGTGGTTGATGGTCGGCAGAGACTTGGTGGGCCGAAAGGCCTGTTTCAGTGCTGTACCTCTAAATAAATAAATTTCAAAGCCGTGCTCAGCAAGAACAAAGGTCCACAGGAAATCTCAGCCACCTCACAGGGAGAAAGATCATCAAGGTGCAGGAACCTGAATAGTTAAAGCTTCATTGCAAGAGAGAAAAAAAACCTATGTAATCGCTGATGCAATGTCCAGGGTCGAACCCGACACATAACCATCCCAGACAAAACTCCAAAACAATTAAATCAGCACAACTGTAACAGACAATGACAGCTGCAGTAATTCCAAGATTCATGTGTGAATTTGAGAAGTGATTATTGAGAATGAATGTGTATTTCCCTCTATTTCTTCCCACAATTCTGTAATGAAATGTTCCTATTATCAAATTTCTTTCAGTGTGCTGTGGTGGTGTCAAGATAACACCATATGCCCAATGAGGAATTTTAATTCACCGATTTGAAACTTGCAATAAACCTTTAATGAAAAAAGAAATCCCACAGTTAACCTTGACAAAACTGGCAGCCAAGATGCCCACCGCAATTGGCATCTGAAACACCTTTTCACATTCATAGGCCACCAACGGGAGACACATGTCTGCTGAGTCTAGACCTGTATCATTGGCTTGCTCTAGTGATTGAATTACCTTAAATTACTTTCATTAACACGGCATACAAGGGCATCCTGACATATTGACTTTGAAAGAGCAAACTCCTACAATTATAAATACTGGCATCCTGAGCCCCGGGGTGACAGAAGTTTCTAACCTTGAATCTCATTATCAGGTTCCAGCGAATGCACTGAGACAGTCATGAGGCCTTCTGTCCATCTATGTGAAAGTTGGGAGTTTCCCCTGGACAAAGACAGACAAGCCAGTGATTCAAACTGTGCAGAATCAGAAGGGCTGTGTCCCCCCGTCTCTCTCTCTCCAGATAACGTCACAAGTTTGAATACCACATGCGACTGTGGTCCCTCCAAGCCGACAGATTACTACAGACAGAGACAGCAGGGAAAGAAAGCCACCTACAAGTCTGCCTCAAAGAAATCCCTGAGCCACGTGGGCCAGCCACAAAGGGTGCTTCGACCAGCCAAAGACTTCAAGAATACAACTGCAGCCGGAAGACCTCCGTGTCATCCAACATCACAGAATGAGTATTTTATTTTTCTATTTATGCCGGACTCCCATCTTCTCACTCTGTAATCTATTTCTGTGTAATTCTCGTACGAATGTGTGCGTAAATGTGTGGTGTATTTTTTATGATTTTATTGAGATCGGGTTGACATTGTTAAGTATAATAAACTTACCTCTTTCCTGTTTAAACTCAAGAGAACCTGCCCGATCAGGTCCTTCACAATCACTCCAAAGGTAAAAGGTCAAATACTCAATGAGAGGGTTAGCACATCCACTGGTTAAAAAGAACAAACAGAGTTGTGGTCAAATAAGAGGAGCGACTGTGACCCATCCTCACCTGGCCGTAACAATAGGCAGGGTTGGGGATCGCGAGAATATGGGGATGAACTCAGCTCAGCATTAAACAGGTACCAGAGATTGTAAAATTCCTGGTTCAGCCTCAGACAACGGTCAGTGAGGGGGATGCAGACCGTGGATAGGGAATAGAGTATGTGACAAAAACTGAAGACAATGACTTCAGTCTTCTCATGATTTAAATGACAAGAACATTAAATCAGTGAAATATGTTTTCTGAATCCAATAGTTGCAGATGGAGACTTACCAGGGACACCAATAATAGCGAGTATGGGATAGTAAATAAATTGAATCATCCTCAGTGCATAATAGATCCGCAATTCTAATGTCATCCAATAATAATCTGCAGTAACCAGATCAAACGAAGAGGATAAACTCCTGTCCATTGTTGTAACATTCCAATCTATTGTTCTCAGATTCTGACCCATTGTTGTAACATTCCAATCTATTGTTCTCAGATTCTGACCCATTGTTGTAACGTTCCAATCTATTGTTCTCAGATTCTGATCCATTGTTGTAACATTCCAATCTATTATTCTCAGATTCTGACCCATTGTTGTAATATTCCAATCTATTGTTCTCGGATTCTGACCCATTGTTGTAACATTCCAATCTATTGTTCTCGGATTCTGATCTATCCTCTCCCTCTGTCTGAAGCCGCTGATCTCTGTTGGTGCCGGAGGCGATGCTGCTGCTGATACCATGGAATAGCACATTGAAAGGAGCCCCTTATTAATAGAAGTTGAAAACACTCCAGTGACACAATTTGGGTCCATGGAGACTAACATTAAATACAGTCACTGAACAAACAGGTTCTGTTAACCCCTTTCAATTCCACACTTTTTGTACAATAACAAAGTTGAACATTTGCCTGGTCTGGATGGGATGAATGAGGGTTGCTGAGGGAAGGTATGGTGGAAGCAGCAGAGACACTGGCCAGACTCTTTCAGTCATCCTTGGATATGAGAGTGATAGAAGATGGAAACTCTCCAGTGAAACATAAGGTTCACTAATGTTCTTTAGGGAAGGAAATCTGCTGCCCTTACCTGGTGGCCTACATATGACTCCAGACCAAATCAATGTGGTTGGCTTTCACATGCCTTCTGAAATGGGCTAGCAAGCCACTCAGTTGTACCTAACTACTATGAAGTCAATAAAAAGGAATGACACCGGATGGACTACCCAGCATCGACCTCGGCACCGGAAACGACACGGACAAACCAAGCCCTGTCGACCCTCCAATGTCCTCCTTAAGAACATCTGGGGGCTTGTGCCAAAGTTGGGAGAGCTGTCCCACAGACTAGTCAAGCAGCAGCCTGACATAAAAATATATCTTGCTTGTAAAATCATGGGATAATAAATGACAAGCAGCACGGATAGGTTAATGGAAAATCGTTTCTGATAATCTTGATAGGGTTTCTTGATATAACTGTGAGTGTTAATGAGGATAGCGTGTTTCATGTTATAGAATGATAGACTCGTAGAAACCTTAAGGGACAGAAAGAGGCCACTTGGCCCATCGTGTCTGTACCAGCCGAAAAATGATCCACCTATTCGAATCCCACCTTCCATCATTTGATCCATAGCCCTACAGATTATTATACCTGAGGTGCATATTCAGACTGCTTTTTAATGAGTAGAGGGTTTCTGCCTCAAACATCCTTGCCGACAGTGGGTTCCAGACCGTCACTAAAAGCCGGGGACCCAGTACTGAGCCCTCTGGAACACCACGGGAAACAGTGCTCCAGTCACTAAAATACCCTTCAACAATTACCCTTTGTTTACTGCCACTGAGCCAATTTTGTATTTCTGGTTGTACAAGTTTTTCCTCATCTCCCCTCTGATCTTTCTACCAATCACTTACCTCTCTGCTCAGGTGAATAGACCCTTCACCTCCAGTCAATCCAGGCCACTCACAATTTTGTACATTTCAATCAGATCTCCTCTCAGCCTTCTCTGTTCCAAGGAGAACAACCCCAGACTCTCCAATCTTTCCTCACAACTGCATTATTTCAGTCCTGGCAACATCCTCGTAAATCTCCTCTGTACCCTCACTAGTGCAATTACATTCTTTCTGTAATGTTGTTGCCAGAACTGAACACATTACTCAAGTAGTGGTCCAACCAATGATTTATACAGTTCCAGCATAACTTCCCTGCTCTTATATTCTGTATCTCGGCTAATAAGGGCTAGGATTCATATGCCTTCTTAACCACCTTCTTGACCTGTCCTGCTATCTTCACGGATCTGTGGACATTGACTCCAAGGTCCCTTACTTCCTCCACACTTCTCAGTATTTTCCCAATAATCGTGTATTCCTTTGTCTTATTTGAGCTCCCCAATTGCATCACCTCACACTTCTCCAAGTTGAATTCCATTTGCCATTTTTCTGCCCATCTGTCCAGACCGCCAATAACTTACTGCAGTCTACAGCTATCCTTCTTGCTATCTACCACACGGCCGATCTTTGTGTCATCCGTAGATTTCTTGATCATGCCCCCTACATTTATGTCGAAATCGTTAATATACACCACAAAAAGCAGGAGATTCAGTACTCAGCCCTCTGGAATACCACTGGAAACAGCCCTCCAGTTGCAAAAATGCCCGTCAACAATTACCCTTTGTTTCCTGCCACTGAACCAATTTTTTATCCACCTCGCTGCATTTCCCTGGATTACAAGGAATTTTCTTTTTGAACCAGTCTGTCATGTGGGATCTTGTCAAAAGCCTTGCTGAAATCCATGTAAACCACATCAACTGCACTACTTTCATCGATATCCCTTGTTACATCTTCGAAAAATTTGATCAAGTTGGTCAAACAAGCTCTTCCCTTAACAAATCCATGCTGACTATCCTTGATTAACCTGTGCCTGTCTCAGTGACAGTTTACCCCGTCTCTCAGAATAGATTCCAACCATTTTCCCACTACTGAGGTTAGACTGACTGGCCTGTAATTATTCAGACGATCCTTCACTCCCTTTTTAAACAGAGGTCCAACGTCAGCAATTCTCCAATACTCCGGCATCACATACTGTATCCAGTGAGGACTGGAAAATGATGGTCAGACTCTTTGCTATTTCCTCTGTTGCTTCTTGTAGCAACCTGGGACACATTTCAATTGGATCAGGTGATTTATCAACTTTCAAGGATACTAATCCCATTAACGCTTCCTCTCTCAGTATGTTCATCACATTCAATAATTCACACTCTTCCTCCTTAACTACAATATCTGCATCCCCCCTCTTTTCTGAAGACACTAAAAGTATTCAATAAAACCATACCAATATCTTCCACCCCTACGCATAGGTTACCTTTTTGGTCTATTATGGGCCCTACTCTCCCCTTAGTTAACCTCTTACTCTTAATGCATTGAGAAAACATCTTTGGGTTCACCTTGACTTTGCTTGCCAATATTCTTTCATGCTCTCTCTTTGCTGTCCTAATTTCCTTTTTGATTTAATCCTTCCACTTTCTAAAGTCCTCTCAACTTTCTGTAGTATTGAGTTCTCAGTGTTGGATGTATGCTTCCCTTTTCTGTTTTATCTTACAATATAGGCTCCTTGACATCCATGGGACTCGAGATTTGGCCGCCTCACCCTTTTTCTTTGTGGGAACATGTTTACACTGAACCCCTTGAATCTCCACTTTGAATGCCTCCCAGTGCTCTGAGACTGATTTACCTTCAAGTCGCTGTTTCCAGTCCACTTTCGCTCCTCGGTTTAGTAAAATTGGCCTTGCACCAATTGAGAACTCTAAATCCTATTCTATGTCTGTACGTTTCCATAGTTATGTTATAACTGACTGAATTATGATCACTCCCACCAAAATGCTCTCCCCTGACACTCCATACACCTGCCCGTCGTCATTTCCAAAAAAAAAGTCTAAAACTGCACCCTCTCCTGTTGGACTTTCTGCATGCTGGACAAAAATGTTGTCCTGAATGCACCTCAAGAATGCTGCTCCCTCAATTCTTTTCATACTAAAATTATCCTCGTTAACATCGGGGTGATTAAAATACTCTACTATTACTGCCCTATTGTTCTTGCCCATCTCAGAGACTTGCCTACTTATCTGCTCCTCTATCAACCTCTGACTATTTGGCTGTCGAGATCACTCTCCCAGCAGTGAGATTGCCCCTTTATGGTCCCTTCGCTGAATCGATATGGCCTCACTTGATGAACCTTCCAACATATCATCCCTCCTCACAGCTGCAAAAGATTCCTTGACCAGAATTGCCATTCCCCTCCTTTCTTAACCCCCTCCCTATCGCATCTAAAAACCTGGTAACCAGGAACGTTGAGCTGCCATTCCTGTCCCTCCTTAAGCCAAGTTTCTGTAAAAACTATGATATCATACTGCCACATGTCTATCTTTGCCCTCCGCTCATCTGCTTTATTTGCAGCACTCCATACATTGAAACAGATAGCCTTGAGCACTGCCAAAACTTTTTTTCATTTTTTCACCCTCATTTCCTCTGTCTTCTTGACTCATCCATTAATTTGCCACCTTCAATTTCCATTTCTGATTTTGTCCCAGCTAAGTCTACCCTCAGGTCCCCCACCTCCCTGCTAAACTAGTTTAAACCCTCCCCAACAGTACTCGCAAAACGTTCCGCAAGGAACCCAGTCCTGGCTCTGTTCACGTGCAACCCGTCCGGCCTGTAAAGGTCCCATCTCCCCCAGAGCCGGTTCCAGTGTCCCAGGAATATGAATCCCTCCCTCCTGCACCATCTTTCCAGCCACAGATTCGTCTGCCTTATCTTTCTATTTATATACTAAGTTGCACCTGGCACTGGGAGTAATCTGGAGAATTCTACTTTTTGGCTGTGTTTGTGGTCCTGCTTGCTAATTTCTTCCCTAGCTCCCTAAATTCTGACTGCAAGACCACATCCCGCTTTCTACCTCTGTCGTTGGTTCCCATGTGGACCACGACTTCTGGCTGTTCCCCTCCTGCTTCAAGATGCTCTGCAGTCGCTGAGTGACATCCTTGACCCTGGCACCTGGGAGACAACACCCCATCCTGGATTCACGTCTGTGGCCACAGAAACGCCTGTCAGTTCCCCTGATTATTGACTCACCTATCACTATGGCTCTTCCAGTCATCCCTGTATCCCGCACTGCGGCTGAGCCACCCGTGGTGCCATGGACTTGCTGTGGCTGCTCTCCTCAGGAGAAGCATCACTTCCCTCAGTATACAGAACTGAATACCTGTTGGAGAGTGAGATGCACTCAGGGGTCGCCGGCACTACCTGCCTGATAATTTTTGACTGCCTGCTGATCACCCATTCCCTCTCTGCCTGCATGCTCTTCAGCAGTGTGGTGACCACATCTATGAACATGCTAAAGCTGAATAAACTGGTATATGAGAAGGAAGAATGTGCAGGGTTCCGGGAAGAAGGCAGGAAATGGGATTAGGTGAATCGTGCATTCGGAGAGCCGGTGCAGACACTATGAGCTGAATAGTTCCTTCTGTGCTGTAATAACACTGTGATGGGGCATCTCAGATGGGTGTAATGGTGGAGAATGGGGGATCCATGGTGGGAAAGAGAAGTTGTCCTATGGGAACCAGTATCTTAGCAGGGACTCTCCAACAACCTGTCCGGCTGGAAGGCATCCAGGAAATATCCTCCCTGCCTCCTCCTCCTCCTGAGGTATCCTCCAGATTCCTGGTGCCAATGCCTGTGTCCTCATGATGGTGATGATATGAAGGATGCAGCAGAACACCATGAACCTGGACACCTGCTCCAGTGTGTACTGGAGGGCACCCCCGAGCGGTTCAGACATCGGAAGCATTGCTTCATCACACCGATGGTCTGTTCCACCATGTTCCTGGCGATTCCATTGCTCACATTATACACATGGTAATTTTGTGAGGTTGGTTGGTGTGGGATGTGATTTGGGGGTGCAGAAGCATGAGCTGTGTCTAGAGGAGTTTCCTTCGCCTCCGAGAAGCCACATTCTGGTTCTGCAAGGAGCCCCGGAGTATAGGGACCGGCTGACTGATTCAGAATGAAGGTATCCTTGCTGCTGCCAGGATAGTGGACATTCACCAACATGATGTACTGGGCATGCTCACATACCAACTGTGCATTAATGGAGTGAGAGTGCTTCCAGTTCCTGTACCTCTCCCCGTTGACATGGGGGCCCCGCAGAGCCACCTATGTCATCAGGAATCCCGCTATCCTGACAAAGCTACAGGATCACTCATTCTGCTTCTCCCTGCTGAGGGAGAAATTGATGACATAGATGGTCACCCTCACCTCCCTGAATTATCAATGGACAACAGACAGGCCTCGCAACTACTGGTCAGTTAGTTTAACATCATTGGTGAGTTAAGTTTTAGAAGCAATTATCAGGGAAAAATCAACACACACTTGGAGAGGTTTGAGATATTTATGGATTGTCAGCACGGATTTCTAAAAAGGCAGATCATGCTTGACTGAACTAATTGAATTTATTTCGATGATCTGAGAAGATTGATGAAGGGAATGTGGTGGATGTTGTATGCATGGATTTTATGAAATTGCTTGATGAACAACCACACAAAAGCTTGGTTAAAAAAATTGAATCTCAGGAATAGCATCCAGTTGAATCAAAAATTGTCCAAATGACAGAAAAAAGAGAAATGTGTTAAATGGTTGTTTTTCAGACTGGAGGATGGTAGACAGTGATGTTCCCCAATGGTCAGTGCGAGGAACACTGTGCTTTTTTTTTGCTACATATAAATGACATGGATCTTGGAATAATGAGTAGAATTTACATTTTTTCTGATGATTGATATCTTGGAGGAGTAGTAAGCAGTGAGGATGTCACAAACCACCTGCAACATGATATAGATCAGCTAGCAGAATGGACAGAGAAGTGACAGGTGGAATTTAATACAGAGGAGCGTGATTTGATGTATTTTATCAGATGGACGAGGAAGGCAATATAGACATAATGACACAGTTCTAAAGATTGTGCAGGAACAGAGGGACCTGGGGCTCCATATGCATTGATCTTTGAAGGTGCCAGGACATATTAGGAGGGTGCTTAGCAAATCATATCAGATCTTGGGCTTCATCATTGGATGCAAAGATAGAAAATAAGGGAAGTTATGCAGAACATTCATAAAGCTTTGGTTAGACCCCAACTAGAGAACTGTGTACAGTTCTGGTCACCACACTGTCGGAAGGATGTGAAAGTCCCTGAAAGGGTGCAGAGGAGATTTACCAGAATGATTCCAGGGATGGGAGTTTAGTTACAAAGTGAGTTCGGAGAAGATGGAGTTGTTCTCCCTGGTGTAAAGGAGATTGAGAGAGATTTGATAGAGGTGCACATGATTATGATAGACTTAGATAAGATAGACAAGGAAAAACTGTTCCCATTAACTGATGAAGCAAGGACTAGGGGACACAGATGGAAGGTTTTGGGTAAGAGATACAGGGGGAATATGAGGAGAAAAATTTTTACATAGTGGATGGTAATGAGCTGGAACTCACTACCCATGAGGGTGGTGGAAGCCAAGACAATCAATGATTTCAAAAGGAAACTGGATGGACACCTGAAGGAAATGAACTTGCAGGGATACGGGAATTGAGCGGGGAAGTGGAACTGACTGGATTGTTCCACAGAGAGCCGGCATAGAGTGGCTGAATGGCCTCCTTCAGTGTTGTAAATGACTCCATCGATTTCTACCACTCTATGTTGGATATGTCACCTGCTCCTGCCTGGAACCATCCAGATACATAGAAGTTCAATTAAACTGTGACCTGAACGGCCACTGACAGCTCCGTCTTCACCCTGGTGTGAGGCTCCAGGTTGTGTTACAGGAGGTGACACAGCTCTGTGACCACCTCCTTATTGAATCAGATTCACCTCACACACTGCTCCTGGGTTAAGTGTAGGTCGGAAAAGAGCTCTTGGAACACCCGGGGTGGGTAGGGCAGAGCCCCCTGCTCCTCTATATTTACAGAGCTTCCCTCTCTGCAGCCTCTGCTCCATTTGTTGGTCATGTGACAGACCCAGGGACACTGTAACTACAGTCCCAATACCTCTTCCAGAGTTGGGTCACCAAATCTTCTGTCCTCCCTGAATGTCTGCAGCAGCTCCCAACACAACCTCCAGAAAACCATCCACAGCACCTCCATTAACTTTACAATAGCAGAAGTAAGTCAAAAGCCCCTCACCTGTATGTTGGATGCCTGGACCTTTTAAATAACACTACAGGGGGTTCCTCCTGCTGCTGAATGTATTTTCAGCTGTGAGTGACTAACACAGGCGGTCCGTGGACATGCACAGACCAAGTTTCAGAGAAGTACATCAAAGCTGCTGCTATGGTACATTGACATCACTTTCAAATCCACCCTCAAAGGAACAACACATCCATGGTACAATTGAGCTAGAGCTCTGCCCAGCTTGGGACAGTGTGCAGGCCACAGTAGAAGTGGCCGGCTGTGAAGACCACGCGAACAGCACATAGATGATACGACTGGGCTGGAGCCCCGTCCAGCATGGGATATTGTGCAGACCGCACTGGAAGTGGCCGGCTGTGCGATTCACATCTCTTTATGAATCCCAGCTTCTGTACCGTCAGCAGCAGTCTTGCTGCGGAGTCTATAATCCTGTCTCGGGACACAGACAGATAAAGAAATTCACTTTACAAGGAGACCTGAAAAAAGAGTGAAGTCGAAAGATTTGCAGGAATATATGAATTGGAGAGGGGAAAATGAATAAATGGAGGGCTGAGGCCATGGAGAGATTCAAACATAAGAATGAGAATATTAAAATTAAGGTGCTGCCAGACCGGTAGCCAATGTAGATCAGTGAGCACAGGGGTGATGGGTGATCGGGATTTGGAATGAGTTAAAATACAGGCAGCAGAGTTCTGGATGGGCTGTGGTTTATGGAGGTTTATAACGAGAAGGGTGACCAAGATGGAATTGGAATAGTCAAGTGTGGATTTATCAGTGATGCGGATGAGGGTTTACGCAGCAGATGGGCTGAGGCAGAGGTGGAGATGGGTGAAATCACAGAGGTGGTATTAGGCAGGGTTGGTGATGGAGAGAATATGAAGATGAACTCAGCTCAGGTTTAAATATAACTCAGAAGTTGTAAACTGTCCGGTTGAGCCTCAGATATTGGGCAGGGTGGAGTATGTGCTTCCCAGATAGGGGATGGAGTTTGTGATGGAGACCAATGACACTGGCTTCAGTCTTCCCAAAATTTACATAACAGAACAGTATTTCAGTGAAACAGGGTTTACAGATCTCCGAGCCTGAAATAGAGACAGCAACAACAGCAAAGAACAAGAACAAAGAACAAAGAAAAGTACAGCACAGGAACAGGCCATTCGGCCCTCCAAGCCTGCGCCGATCTTGATGCCTGCCGAACCTAACACCGTCTGCACTTCCGGGGTCCGTATCCCTCTATTCCCATCCTATTCATGTATTTGTCAAGATGCCTCTTAAACATCTCTATGGTATCCGCTTCCACCACCTCCCCCGGCAACACGTTCCAGGCACTCACCACCCTCTGTGTAAAGAGCTTGCCTCTCACATCCCCTCTAAACTTTGCCCCTCTCTCCTTAAACCTATGTCCCCTAGTAACTCACTCTTCCACCCTGGGAAAAAGCTTCTGACTATCCACTCTGTCCATGCCGCTTATAACTTTGTAAACCTCTATCATGTCACCCCTCCACCTCCGTCGTTCCTGTGAAAACAATCCGAGTTTATCCAACCTCTGCTTCTAGCTAATGCCCTCCAGACGAGGCAACATTCTGGTAAACCTCCTCTGTACCCTCTCCAAAGCCTCCACATCCTTCTGGTAGTGTGGCGACCAGAATTGCACGCAATATTCTAAGTGTGGCCTAACTAAAGTTCTGTATAGCTGCAGCATGACTTGCCAATTTTTATACTCTACGCCCCGACCCATGAAGATAAGCATGCCGTATGCCTTCTTGACTACCTTATCCACCTGCGTTGCCACTTTCAATGATCTGTGGACCTGGACGCCCAGATCTCTCTGCCTGTCAGTACTCCTAAGGGTTCTGCCATTTACTGCAAACCTCCCACCTGGATTAGACCTTCCAAAATGCATTACCTCACATTTGTCCGAATTAAACTCCATCTGTCATTTCTCCTCCCAAGTCTCCAACTGATCTATATCTTGCTGTATATTCTCACAATCCTCATGACTATCCGCAACTCCACCAAACTTTGTGTCGTCCGCAAACTTACTAATCAGACCAGCTACATTTTCCTCCAAATCATTTATATATACTACAAACAGCAAAGGCCCCAGCACTGATCCCTGCGGAACACCATTAGTCACATCCCTCCATTCAGAAAAGCACCATTCCACTGCTACCCTCTGTCTTCTATGACCGAGCCAGTTCTGCATCCATCTTGCAATCTCCCCTCTGTTCCCATGTGACTTCACCTTTTGTACCAGTCTGCCATGAGGGACCTTGTCAAAGGCTTTACTGAAGTCCATATAGATGACATCCACTGCCCTTCCTTCATCAATCATCTTTGTCACTTCGTCAAAAAACTCAATCAAATTAGTGACACACGACCTCCCCATCACAGAACCATGCTGCCCGTCGCTAATAGGTTCATTTGTTTCCAAATGGGAGTAAATCCTGTCCCGAAGAATCCTCTCTAATAATTTCCCTACCACTAACGTAAGGCTCACTGGCCTATAATTTCCTGGATTATCCTTGCTAACCTTCTTAAACAAAGGAACAACATTGGCTATTCTCCACCCCTCTGGGACCGCACCTGGAGCCAATGAGGATGCAAATATTTCTGTCAAGGCCCCAGCAATTTCTTCCCTTGCCTCCCTCAGTATTCTGGGGTAGATCTCATCAGGCCCTGGGGACTTATCTACCTTAAAGTTTTGCAAGACACCCAACACCTCCTCCTTTTTGATAATGGGATGACTGAGGCTATCTGCACTCCCTTCCCTAGGCTCATCATGTAGAAAGTCCTTCTCCTTGGTGAATACTGATGCAACGTACTCATTTAGTACCATTTCCTCTGGCTCCACACATAGATTCCCTTCTCGGTCCTTGAGTGGGCCAACCCTTTCCCCGGTTACCCTCTTGCTCTTTATATACGTATAAAAAGCTATGGGATTTTCCTTAATCCTGTTTGCCAATGACTTTTCATGACCCCTTTTAGCCCTCCTGACTCCTTGCTTAAGTTCCTTCCGACTGTCTTTATATTCCTCAAGGGATTCGTCTGTTCCTAGCCTTCCAGCCCTTACGAATGCTTCCTTTTTCTTTTCTTTTTGACGAGGCTCACAATATCCCGCGTTATCCAAAGTTCCCGAAACTTGCCAAACTTATCCTTCTTCCTCACAGTAACATGCTGGTCCTGGATTCTAATCAACTGACGTTTGAAAGACTTCCACATGTCAGATATTGATTTACCATCAAACAGCCGCCCCCAATCTAAATTCTTCAGTTCCTGCCTAATATTGTTATAATTAGCCTTCCCCCAATTTAGCACTGTCACCCGAGGACTACTCTTATCCTTATCCACAAGTACCTTAAAACTCATGGAATTATGGTCAATGTTCGCGAAATGCTCCCCTACTGAAACGTAGACCACCTGGCCAGGCTCATTCCCCAATACCAGGTCCAGTACGGCCCCATCCCTTGTTGGACTATCTCCGTATTGTTTCAAGAAGCCCTCCTGGATGCTCCTTACAAATACTGCCCCATCCAAACCCCTAACACTAAGTGAGTCCCAGTCAATACAGGGGAAGTTAAAATCACCCACCACTACAACCCTGCTACCTGTACACCTTTCCAAAATTTGTCCACATTTCTGCTCCTCTACCTCCCACCGGCTGTTGGGAGGCCTGTAGTAAAGCCCCAACATCGTGACTGTACCCTTCCTATTCCTGAGCTCCACCCATATTGCCTCGCTGTATGACCCCTCTGAGGTGTCCTCCCGCAGTCCAGCTGGGATATTCTCCTTAACTAGTAATGCAACTACCCCACCACTTTTATATCCCCCTCTATCCCTTCTGAAGCTTCCGAAGCCTGGGACATTTAGCTGCCAATCCTGTCCTTCCCTCAACCAAGGCTCTGTAATAGCAAAAACATCATAGTTCCAAGTACTAATCCAAGCTCTTAGTTCATCTGCCTTACCCGTTATACTTCTCGCATTGAAACAAATGCACTTCACACCACCAGTCCCGCTGTTCTCCGCAACATCTCCCTGCCTGCTCTTCCTCTTAGTCTTACTGGCCTTATTTACTAGTTCCTCTTCATTTATGTCACATGCTGTCCTACTACTCTGGTTACCACCCCCCTGCCACATTAGTTTAAACCCTCCCGAGTGACGCTAGCAAACCTCGCAGCCAGGATATTTGTACCCCTCCAGTTTAGATGCAACCCGTCCTTCTTGTACAGGTCCCATCTGTTCCTGAAGAGATCCCAATGGTCCATATATCTGAAACCCTCCCTTCTACACCAGTTGCTCAGCCACGTGTTTAGCTGCACTGTCTTCCTATTTCTAGCCTCACTGGCATGTGGCGCAGGGAGTAATCCGGAGATTACAACCCTCGAGGTCCTGTTTTTTAACTTTCTGCCTAACTCCCTAAACTCCCCCTGAAGGACCTCATCACTCTTCCTGCCTATGTCGTTGATACCGATGTGTATCACAACCTCTGGCTGTTCACCCTCCCCCTTCAGAATTCCCCCTGTCCATTCAGAGACATCCTTGACCCTGGCGCCAGGGAGGCAACATACCATCCCGGAGTCTCTTTCACGTCCACAGAAGCGCCGATCTGTGCCCCTGACTATAGAGTCCCCGATAACTATTGCTCTTCTGTGTTTTGTCCCTCCATGCTGAACAACAGTGCCAGCCGTGGTGCCACTGCTCTGGCTGCTTCTGTTTTCCCCTGATAGACCATCCCCCCCAACAGTATCCAAAACGGTATACTTGTTAGAGAGGGGGATAGCCACAGGGGATTCCTGCACTGACTGCCTGCCCCTTCTAGCGGTCACCCATCTATCCCCTGCACCTTGGGTGTAGCCACTTCTCTAAAACTCCTGACTATGACGTTTTCCGCCACTTGCATGCTCCTAACTGCATCCAGTTGCCGCTCCAACCGATCCATGCGGTCTATGAGGAGCTGCAACTGGGTACACGTCCTGCAGATGTAGTCCTCCAGAACGCTGGAAGCGTCACGGGCTTCCCACATCTCACAGGTGAAGCACTTCACCCCTCCAACTGACATTTCTAACACTAATTAGTTAATTATTATTAAATAAATAAAATGAGAGAGTAAATGACAAGAACTGTAATACAGTTGACAATGGTTTATAGAGCTAATATCTGGAGATATTCACCAGGCAGACAACGGCAGCAAGAAGGGCAGAGTAAATTACAGGAGCAGTAATGCAGTCAAACATGGTTTAAAGGATTTATAGCTAGATAGAGAGACTTACCAGGGACACCAATAATAGCCAGGATGGGATAGTAATTATATTGAATAATCTTCAGTGCGAGATAGATACGAGAGTTTAATGAGTACCGATCATAATATGTAGAAAGAGAGTAAAGTTCCAAAGATAAACTCCTGTCCATTGTTGTAACATTCCAATCTATTGTTCTCAGATTCTGACCCATTGTTGTAACATTCCAGTCTTTTGTTCTCAGATTCTAACCTATCCTCTCTCTATCTCTCTGGAGCAGCTGATCTCTGTAAGTGCCGGGGCTGATGTTCCCACTGACACTATGGAATAACACATTGAAAGAAGCCCCTTATTAATAGAAGATGGAAAACACAATTAGGGTCCATGGAGACTGACATTATGTACAGTCACGGAATTAACAGATTCAGTTAACTCTTTTCAATCCAACACTTTTTGTACCGCAATAAAGTTGAACATTTACCCAGTCTGGATGGGATGTATGAGGGTTGCTGAGGGAAGGAATGGTGGAAATAGCCGAGGCACTGGCCAGAATCTTCCAATCCCCCTTGGATATGGGCGTGATGACAGATTTTCACAGGCTCAGCACTCTCTGGGTGAAGAAATTTCTCCTCATGTCAGTCCTGAAAGTTTTACCCCGTATCCTTAGACTATGACCCCTGGTTCTGGACTCCCCACCATCGGGAACATCCTTCCTGCATCTACCGTGTCAAGTCCTGCTTGAATTTTATTGGTTTCGTTTTATTTTGTGTCATACACAAACTTGGAAATATTACATTTGGTCCCCACATCCAAATCATCGATACATATTGTGAACAGCTGAGGCCAAGCTCTGATCCTTGCAGTACCCTACTAGTCACACCATGCCAACGTGAAAATGCCAGGATACTACCTCCTATCCCATTTATTTTAATTTTGTGAAGCAAGCTCCTTCTGGTGGACTTCATCAAAAACCTTCTGAAAATACAAGTATACCATGTCCACCAACTCCCCTTTATCAATTCTGTTAGTAACATCCTCAAAATCTCCAACAGGTTCATCAAACATCATTTCCCATTCATAAATCCATGTTAACTGTGCCCAATCAGATCATTGTTATCCAAGTCCATTTATCACATCCTTTAGAAATGATTCTCGCAGGTTCCCAACGATTAATGAAAGGCTAACAGCTTTGGAATTCCCTGTTTTCTCTCTCCCTCCCTCTTAAATAGTGCATGACATTTGCGACCTTCCAAGCTGTAGGAACCGCTCCGGAATCTGCAGATTCTTTGAAGATGATCAGCAATGCATTTCCATAGCTATCTCGTCAACACTCTGGCAAGTAGAATATCAGGTCCTGGGGACATACCAACCTTCAGCCCAATTAATTTCTTCAATTTCTTCTAAGTAATACTAATTTCCTTCAATTCATTGCAGTTCTGAAGAAGGGTCACGTTATCTCTGCTTCTCTCTACACAGATGCTATCAGACCTGCTGAGTGTTTTCAGCATTTCTTGTTGTTATTTCAGATTTCCAGCATCCATAGTATTATGCTTTTAACTTCCTTCAATTTTTCATTCCTACAATCCCTTGAATCTCTCATTCTGGGAGATTTCTTATATATTCCACTGACACAAAATAATCATTTAGCTTCTCTGCCATTTCTCTGTTCCCCATTATAAATTCTACTGACACTGCCTGTGATGGACCCACATTTGTCTTCGCCAAACGTTTCCTTTTTATGTACCTGTGGAAGCTTTTACAGTCCGTTTTCATATTTTTTCCAACAAACTTTCATATTCTATTCTCCCTTTCTTTATCAGTTTCTTCTTCCTCCTTTAATGTATTCTAAAGTCCTCCCAATTCTCAGGTTTACTCCGATTTATGGCAACTTTATCGGCCTTTTATAGAGTCATAGAGAGATACAGCACTGGAAAAGGCCCTTCAGCCCACCGAGTCTGTGGCGAACAACAACCACCTATTTATACCAATCCGACATTAATCCCATATTCCCCACCACATTCCCACCATTCTTCTACCACCTACCTACACTAGGAGCAATTTACAATGGCCAATTTACCTATCAACCTGCAAGTCTTTGGCTGTGGGAGGAAACTGAAGCACCCCGCTGAAACCCACGCGGTCACAGGTAGAACTTGCAAACTCCACATAGGCAATACCCAGGACTGAACCCGGGTTGCTGGAGCTGTGAAGCTGCGGTGCTAACCACAGTTTTAATCTTATACAATCCTTAACTTCCTTTGTTGTCCACAGTTGACTGCCTTTACTTTTGGGGTTTATGTGCCTGCAAGCAATGTATCGGTGCTGTAAACTATATAATCTTTCTTTAAAGACTATCGATTGCCTATGTACTATCATACCTTTCAATGTAGTTTCCCAATCCACCTCGGGCAATTTGCTCCTCATATCTTCATAATTTTCTTTGTGCAAATTTAACACCCTGGCTTAAGATTGAACGAACGTACTTTCAAGCATAATGTAAAATTCTATCACATTATGGTAATTCAACCCTGAAGGTAATTTTACAATACAATTAATAATTAGCCCTGTCACATTACATAATACTAGATCTAAAATAGCCTGTTTTCTAGTCGGTTCCTGAACATACTGCTCTGGAAAACCATCCGTAACACACTCCAGAAATTCGCTATCCATGAAATTTGTTCTCATTAGGCTACCCAGTCTATATGAAGATCTAACGCACCCCTGATTATTGCATTACCCATGCTATATGATTCTCCCATCTGCATTAATGCTGTACCCCACATTAACACTACTGTTTGGTGGCCTATAAACAGCTCTCCTACCAATGTTTTCTGCCCTTTCTGTTTCTTCACTCCAACCAAACAGATTCCATATTTTGTTCTGCAGACCTGAGATCCTCCCTTACTAATGTACTGATCCCATCCCTTATTATCAGCGCAACATTACGTCGTTTCCCTTGTTGCCTGTCCTTCCAAAAGGTCGAATATGCCTGCATATTCAGTTCTCAGTCTTGGTCACTCTGTAGCTACGTTTCCGTTATGACTATTAGATCATTCCCATGTACCTCTCTTTGGGCCTTTAAATCATCTACCCTGTTCCAAATACTGCGCGCATTCAGGTACAGTGCCCATAACCGTGCCTTATTGACATTCTGCATTCTAGTTGAAGATCACCTTTGTTTCGCCTCCCTTCGAATGTCACCTTCTACTTTTCAACCTCCTGTTACCAGCTTTACTTCCTTCCAATTTGATCCTTCCTTCCAATTTCAAAAGGAAACTGGATGGGTGATTGAAGGAAGTGGACTTGCAGGGCTACGGGAATTGGGCGGGGGAGTAAGACTGACTTGATTGATCCACAGAGAACCAGCATGGTCTCGATGGGACGAATGGACTCCTTCTGTGTGGTAAGTGACTTAGACTCTATCACTGTCTATGACTGAATGTTGGATATGTCTCCTGCTCCTGCTTGGAAAGATCCAGATACATAGACGTTCAATGAAACTGTGACCTTAACAGCCACTGACAGCTCCGTCCTCACCCTGGTGTGAGGCTCCAGGTTATGTGACAGGAGGTGACACAGCTCTGTGACCACATCCGTATTGAATCAGAGTCACCTCACACACTACTCCTGGGTTAGATGTAGGTAGGAGAAGTGCTCTTGGAAAACCCGGGGTGGGTAGAGCAGAGTCCCCTCCTCCTCCATCGTTACAGAGCTTCCCCTCTCTGCAGCCTCTGTTCCATTTGTTGGTCATGTTACAGACCCAGAGACACTGTAACTACAGTCCCCATACCTCGTCCAGAGTTGCGACACCAAATCCTCTGTCCTCCCTGAATGTCTGCAGCAGCTCACAACACAACCGCCAGAAAACCATCCACAGCACCTCCTCCAACTTTACAAAAGCAGAAGTAAGTCAAAAGCCCCTCACCTGTAAGTTGGATGTCTGGTCCTTTTAAATAACACTAGAGGGAGTTCCCCGTGCTGCTGAATGTATGTTCAGCTGAGAGTGACTAACACAGGCGGTCAGTGGACATGCACAGATCACGTTTCAAAGACGTGCATCAAAGCTGCCGGAATAGCAGTTTGACATGACATTCCACAACTCCTCATGCTACTAGTGCACACAATGTACACCCGGGCTAGAGTACTGCACAGCATGGGACAGTGTGCAGGCCACACCAGAAGTGGCTGGGAGCTCAGTTCAGACCCTTTTCTGGATCCAGGCTTCCACAGTGTGGGCAACAATGCTGCTGTAAGAGCTGAAACTCGCCACCAAGGTGAGATAGTGAGGGAAGGAAATTCACTTTAAAAGGGGACATGGAAATAGACTTGATGGTGGAAGAAATGCAGGAATATGGGAATGGGCAGGGGAATGGGGCTAATTGGAGGGGCGAGGCCATGGAGGGATTCAAACACAAGAATGAGATTATTAAAATTAAGTGCTTTCAGACCGGGAGCCAATGTAGATCAGTGAGCACAGGGGTGATGGGTGATCGGGATTTGGTGTGAGTTAGAATACAGGCAGCAGATTTCTGGATGGGCTGTGGTTTATAGAAGTTTATAACCTGCAGGGGGACCAGGATAGAATTGGAAAAATCAAGTGAATAAAGGCACAGATGAGGGTTTATGCAGCAGAAGGGCTGAGGCAGAGGTGGAGATGGATGATATTACAGAGGTGGTAATAGGCAGGATTGGTGATGTAGGGAATATGGAGATGAACTCAGCTCAGGTATAAATAGAATACAGAGGTTGTGAACAGTCTGGTTCAGCCTCAGATATCGGGCAGGGTGGGGTATATGTTTCACAGATAGGGGATGGAATTTGTGATGAAGACCAATGACACTGGCTTCAGTCTTCCCAATATTTGCATTACAGAACAGTATTTCAGTGAAACAGGGTTTGCAGATCTCCTAGCGGAAAATAGAGACTTACAAGGAGCACAGACAGGACCGAAGATGAGTGATGAACTTGCAAGAACTGCAATACAATTGGCAATGGATTTACAGCTCATAGCTGGAGGTAGAGATTCACCAGCAACAGTCGCAGCAGCAAGAAGGGAAGAGTAAATTACAGGAGCAGTATTGCAATTAAACATGGTTTGTAGAAATAACAGCTGTATAGAGAGACCGACCAGGGACACCAACAATAGCCAGGATGGGATAGTAAATATATTGAAATATCACAAATGCATACAGGATCCGATCTTCTAATGAGTACCAATCCCAATATGTAGAAAGATAGTAAAGATCCGAGGATAAACTCCTGTCCATTGTTGTAACATTCAAATCTATTGTTCTCAGATTCTGATCTATCCCTTCCCTCTCTCTGGAGCCACTGATCCCTGTCAGTGCTGAGCGTGATGTTCCCTTTGACGCTATGTGATAACACATTGAAAGAGTCCCTTATTAATAGAAAAGAAAAACCCTCCAGTGACACAGTTAGGGTCCATGGAGACTGACATTAATTGCAGTTACTGAACAAACAGGTTCAGTTAACCCTTTTCATTTGGACACCTTTTGTACCACAATAAACGATAACATTTGCCCAGTCTGAATGGGATGTATGAGGATTGCTGACGGAGGGAAAGATGAGAATAGCAGATGCACAGGCCAGAATCTTCCAATACACCTTGGATATGGGAGTCGTGGCAGAGGACTGGAGGGTTGCCAATGTTGCACTCTGATTAAAAAAGGAGAGGTGGAGTAAACACTGTATTTACTGTCACTGATGGGGAAAATTCTAGAGTTCACATCCCAGGACAAACGTATTTGCTGCTTGAGAAAAGAAAAAAACCATGGACAACAAATGGCCAGCAGCAAGGATATGGTAAGACAAGTCATGTCTAGTAAATGCCAACAACAACAACGTATATTTAGATCGTGCCTTTTATGCAATAAAACATCGCAAGAGCTCCACAGGAGCATTATGAAGCAAAGTATGACACAGAGCCACAACAGGAGATATGAGGTCAGATGACCAACAGCTTGGTCAAAGAGGAAGGTTTTATGTAGTGTCTTAAGGGAGGAATGTGATGCAGAGAGGCAGTGACAGTGGGACAGTGGTAATGGCACTGAACTAGTAATCCAGAGGCTCAGGCTAATGCCCTGGGTTCAAATCCCACCATAGCAGCTGGCGGAATTTAAAATTCAATGATTTAATATATTCAATTGATAAATACAAATTTGGAATTGAAAGTTGGACTTAAGAATGTTGCCATGAAAGTATCATTGATTTTTATAACAATCTATATGGTTCACTAATGTCCTTTAGGGAAGGTGATCTACCATCCTTATCTGTTCTGGTCGCCATGTAACTCAATGTGGTTCACTTTTAACTGTCCTCTGAAATAGTCTAGAAAGCCAATCAGTGTCAAGCATAATTATGGATGGACAACAAAGATGCAGGAATGGTATTCCAGAGATTTTCATAAGGGTCGTTAACTAGTCTCGGTCGTAACTCTGGACACAGGTCTTTGGGTCGACATTCCTGGGAATGATAATGTGAAGCCTCATGTCCACATTTCGAAACAATTGTTGTTTATATAAACTGTCATCTTTTTGATTGGTTACTCGATGGTTCAATCATGAGTATTACAAGAAATAATGAGACAGCACTCAGAGCTCAAATTAAACACCAATGACTCTACTAGATTCAGTAGGAATACTACTAGTTTACAATTATACAAAATACCCATTCGCAATGTACCGGTGAACAATACACCCATTAGTCACAAACATGTTGCAAAGAGTCATGCATACATGATAACCCAGTGAGCATTTCCCTCCCTGCTAATTGTTCTGCCGCTGACCAATCTCCTCGACCTTATCATTGAATCACTATTTCCAATGATTTTGCACCTTTCATATCAAGGTGGGCTGAATGTTTCACTGACAAGATCACACTGTCCTATCAAAATACACCGTAAGCTACAATTATCCAATGAGATGCCTAATTCTTTGTTCAGATGATGATATGAGAGACTGCCTTGATGGTGAGCATGTGCTTACATTTCCTTCAGTATTTTCATCACCACTTGTGGATGTTACAGATGCCTCAGGATTGTTCTCAGCACAAACAATAGCAGCTTTTCTTCCTGGTCACATACACATTTTAAACCACAGGACAATTAAACAATCCAAATCTCTTACATTCCTGACGTCTTACAAACTGTTGCTTAGAGAATTTCTGGTTTATTTGCATTTCAAAACAAGACATACTCTGACATCATTAATCATCTTGAATAAAACTCTAGAATTAAAATATCTATTCTCATGGTGTTCATTGTCAATTATTGTAAAAACACATCTGATTCACCAATGTCCATTAGGGAAGGAAATCTGCCATCCTAACCTGGTCTGGCCTACATGTGACTCCAGACTCACAGCAATGTGGTTGATTCTGAAATGGCCTAGCAAGCTGCTCAGTTGTACGAAACGGCTACAAAATCTAAGAAAAGCAATGAAACCAGACAGACCACCCAGCATCGACCTAGGCACCAGAAACAACAAAGACAAACCCAGCCCTGTCGACCCTGTAAGGTCCTCCATACTAACATCTGGGGGCTTGTGCCAACGTTGGGAGAGCTGTCCCACAGGCCAGTCAAGCAGCAGAAAACATAGTCATACTCATCGAATCACACCTTACAGACAGTGTCCCAGACAATGCCATCACCATCCCCAGGTATGGACTACAGGGGTTCAAGAAGACAGCTCAGCACCGCCTTCTCAAGGGCAATTAGGGATGGCAATAAATGCTGGCAGAGCCAGCGACACCCACATCCCATGAATGAGCGAATAAAAGAAATGCCCTGTGTTTAGCTAAAACCCAACAGCTTCAGACACAATCAGTCAACAGTGGGCAGTAGTGGCTGCTGTTTCCAAACACAAAGCTAGATATCTGCGTCCTTGTTGGGACAAAACTGTAGGATTGAGTTTATTTTATGATAGGACTGTTAGAACTTAGTTGTCATTTCCTTCAGTATAACGGTTAAAATAGTATTCTGTATGTAACATAACCACAACGCATGATGTTAGCTAAATATCTGGACAAGTCCTGACCTGTTGAGACCCTTTATTTTAAAGTCATTAGACTGTGGATTATCCCAGGGAGACTGCTGGTTTTTAAACGGTATAAAACTGTAAACAATGCCCGTGTGGCCAGGAAGCTGTGAAATGAGATATGTACAATTCAATGCCATTAAATGGTCACTGTGGTTGAATAGGCACAGCAGGGTGGCACCGGGTCGATATGACCTTTTGAAAAGGAATTCGTAGAGTTAAGGCAGCTGGAATCTGGACACCGTGCACAGTGCGATGAGGAAGTGATCGAGTCACAGGTGAGAGAAATGGTAGCTCAAAGTGAACAGACCCAGCAGCAGCAGCAGACACAGCTACATGAGTTACACAATAAGCTAGTGTACTTTACTGTCACTATACAACAACAGACACTTAATGCAGGACAGGCTTGTGCAGTTCAGCAGCAGTTAGAGTTAGCAGAGAAACATATTGTTACTGTCACACAGGATAATGTCCAGTTGACCCAGAAGTTAGAGGATTCTAGAGGTGTCCTTAGGGAGTTACAGGTGTGACCCCACCTGAAGACAGAGCATGCACAGTACAGGTCTAACATTCAGTGATTGCAAACCCAGAGGGAAAGCAGCTCCCAGGCGGGTGTAGCAGCCTTCACAAAAAGCAGAGTATCACACAGGTGGCACTAAAACGGAGCAGGAGGCCTCGGAGGGGGACAATGTTGGAGAGGGAGAACGTTTACCGTTAAGGTAACCTCCTTGACAGGCTGTCCCGTTAATGTGGTGACAACAACGAATGGAACAGTCTGTTACTCTCAATCCCACCAAGTCACGTGTGACGTTAACAAAGAACAAAGAAAATTACAGCACAGGAACAGGCCCTTTGGCCCTCCAAGGCTACGCCGATCCAAATCCTCTATCTAAACCTGTTGCCTATTTTCTAATGGTCTGTATCTCTTTACTTCCTGCCCATTCATGTATCTGTCTCGATACATCTTAAAAGACGCTATCGTGCCCGCGTCTACCACCTCCACCAGCAATGCGTTCCAGGCACCCACCACCCTCTGCGTAAAGAACTTTCCACGCATATCCCCCCTAAAGTTTTCACCTTTCACTTTGAACTCGTGTCCCCTTGCAATTGAATCCCCCACTCTGGGAAAAAGCTTCTTGCTATCCACCCTGTCTGTCCCTGAGATATAAAAGGAAAGGAAATCTTTCGGAGCCACAGTAAGGCTTAAACAATGTCTGAGGAGAACAGGAGGAAAAGCTTGTGTTTGAGTAAGTGGGTCTGTTTTTGTATTTGAAGTTTCCTGTTTGATTTCTTTGTCTGTCTCAGCCAGTGTCTATTACGGTCAGTTACGTCTGGTCCTGCATGCTGTCTGAATGTAGTTGGTTGTTTAACATGTGTGTATAGTTATATTTTAAATTGGTGTGAGTGGGGAGGACAAAAGTTTTGATAACGTGGATGTTGGAGTGTTAAAAGCAATTGCTTTCTGCTGGGAAGGAGACAGAGAGAAAGAAAGAAAGAGAGACAGAGAGAGAGAGAGAGTGAGAGAGAGAATGAGTGAGAGAGCGAGACAGAGAGAGAGAGGGGGAGAGAGTGAGAGAGGGAGTGAGTGAGAGAGAGAGAGAGAGAGGTGTTTCTCCAGGGGGGATAATGAGTAATGACACTCAGGGACAGAGGAAATGTGAGCTCTGGTACTTTGATTGTTCCTGTAGGTAAAAACCTTGAAAACCCTCTTTCCACCTCCTGCCGCTATGGGTGTGGATGACATGGACTGAAGTTCCTGTCTTTAACAGGGATCTATTCAGAATCTGGCACACTTGAGGCCTTCCACCATCGGTGGGTACCGCAGGGGCTGGGATGCATCTTTAATGCCGAGAATGGCATTTTAATTTGAGTTTTTGGTTTATTTGTCTGTTTTTAATAAACTTAATTCAAAATTTAAATAAAGGGGTCCTGGCGAATAAAGTCCTCCTGGACAAAAAAACAAAACGGGCCTGAGGGTCAGATCGAGAGTAAATCTCCCTCTACACTGTTGAGGGTGTGGAGGGATAAACATAGATGTCTCGTGAGACTGAGGTCTCTGAACCTCCTCACCTCTCCATGAATAAGAGGAGGAGGCATCCCTCCACTGCAGATTGCCGAGAGGAACAGGATCAGTCTCCTGGCGGGTCCTCGGACTCCCCGCACTACCAGCACCATTGGGGCTCGAGCCCTAAGTCACAGCTTTCTATCCCATAAAATGGAGTGGGGACAGAAGCCTCTGTACCATTCGCAACACCCGAGGTGGGGCGGGGGAGTGGTGAAGGGCCCCTCCCCTGATGGGGGAGCCTGTGGATCCACCAGGAGAAAACATTCCATCTCCCACTTGGTCCGGTGTCCTGGGTGGGGCTGAGATCTGTGAGGGTCAACGCTCTCGGCGCCTGTTGCTGTCATCCAGGATGGATCCGACCCGGAGGTTGATTTGAATAATGTTAGCAGTGCTCTGTCTGCTGGTACTGTGGCGCTGGCAGGGTGGGAGATGGCCTCCTCTCTCTTCCTCGGGTCCCGCTCCGGCTGGATTTCCAGAGTCAAGAAACAACTGCCTCCCCCGAGGCTGATCACAAGCCCGGGCACTGAGGGGGAGAGGCTGTCCTCAACCACAGGCACTCATATTCCCAGTTTCCCCAGAGGAATATAGGAATGACTCCTCCACCACCGATCCTGGGGATGTGATCATCAGGGAGGTGAGACTCGCTGGCGTGGCCGGGATGTCCACACCACATTGTGTGGTGGGTGTGTCGGCCACTGGCGGTGACGGCACGGAGGAGGATGGTGTCTCGGTGAGGGGCACGGAGGACGACCTTGAATCCATTGCCAGTGAGGCGGTGGACCCCTTCCTGCCTCCTTCCGAGTCTCCTCTCATCCCCATTGTAGAACTCCGGGACTTCCTTGCTGCTTGCAGGGAAGTTCAGCCGCCCCTTGACCAGTGTGTGTAGCTGGCGCTGATCATCTGGTCTGTCCGTCTTGCCCTCAAGGAGGGTTGCAAATGTGCAGACATGAAAAAGGTCGTGCGATGCCTGTTCAATGCGTTCCTCTCCGGGTTGCTGGGGGAGTGCAAGGCGATGAGCAGTTCCACTCTCTCCTCACAGTAAGGTATTGGTGACAGGATGGTGGTATTTTTGACATGAAAAGATCCATAGCCAGCCTCAACATCAACAGCAGTAGGGTGTCTCTCAGCCGTTTTCACAATCTCACAGTCCTCAGGGAAGGGAGATTTGTGATGGGTTTTATGCAGGAAACCCACACCGTTCCGGGAGATGAAGCCACCTGGCTCCTGGAGTAGCAGGGTGACTTGATGGATCAACTACCTCAAATTAGTGGACGCCTGGTGGAATCTCCATCCCAACTCCAGTGCTTTCGTCTGGAGGACTCAGAAGAAGGGTCCCGGAATTGACCGCCTCTACATTTTACAGGCATACGCCTCCTGCATCTCGGTGGCCTCCAAGTGGCTGGTTCCGTGCTCGGACCACCACCTGATGTGGGAGGAATTCACTCCACTCCGCACACGGGACGGGTCCCTGCAATGGCACTTTTAACAAATGGCTGCTGGAGGACGAGTGATTCCGTGACTCATTCCGTCGATTCTGGGCTGACTGGAGAAGGAAGCAGGGAGGCTTCCTCTACTTGAGGCTATGGTGGGATGTGGTCAAGACTCACATCCGTGTCTTCTGTCAGGGGAACACGAAGGTATCGACCAAGAGGCGGGAAGCCGAGATCGAGCTTCTAGAGAGGGAGGTGCTTGACTTGGAGTCCCATCTCGGTCAGGCCATCACAGACCCCATCCTGTGGCAGGTGTACAAAGAGAAGAGGGCGCGCTGAGGGACCTGCAGCTCACGAGGCGTGTACGTGAGGTCGCGGATCCAGATCCTGGAAGATTTGAACCGCGCCTCACTCTTCTTCCACTCACTGGAAAATTGGCAGAGGGTGCATCAGCAGCTCTTCGAGCAGCTGGCAGACGATGGATCCGGAGGGAATGGGAATATTGGTCCGAACCTATAACAGTGCATTGCTCTCTTCGGACCCGTCCAGCGAGGACACGTGTAGAGTTTTGTCGGAGGACCTGCCAAAGATCAGACTGGAGGGCGCCAAAGGATTGGAGACTCCGCTCACATTAGCACAATTGTACGGTGCCCTCCACCAGCACTGAATGGGCAAATCGCCGGGGCTGGACGGGGCCACCGTGGAGTTCCTCGGGGCATTGGGATACGTCCTGAGGACAATAACGTGCAGTTCCTGGGGGAAAGCCTGGCGACTCGGGGGTGCCCCTCTCGTGGCACAGGGTGGTTGTCATCCTGTTGCTGAAAAGGGGTGATCTCTGCTTGCTTAAGAACGGGCGTCCGTTCTCCCTCCTCAACATGGATTATAAGATCTACCTACGTCCAGGAATTCCCAGAGAAACACATCTCCAGAGGCACTAATTACAGTCCCCATATCTCATGCAGAGTTGGGTCAGGAAATCCTCTGTCAACCCTGAATGTCTGTACAGCTCACAACATAACCTAGAGAAAGCTATCCACAGCACCTCCACTGACTTTACAATAGCAGAAGTAAGTCAAAACACCCACACCTGTAAGTTGGATGCCTGGTCCTTTTACATAACACTCGTGCTGCTGAATGTATGTTCAGGTGAGCGTGACTAACACAGGCGGACAGTAGACGTGCACAGACGAAGCTAGAAAGACGTCTGTCAAAGATGTCGGAATGGTTGATTGATGTCAATTCAAACCCCTCCTCACACTAACAGCACATGGTCAATTAGCCTGGGCGAGAGACTGGCACAACATGGGACATGTAATGACCACACTAGAGCCCTGTCCAGAATGAGGCACAGTGTTAAGCACACCAAAGCCCTGCCCGTCATGGGTCACAGTGCTGACCACATTAGAGCCCTGCCCAAAATGGAGGGATGTCATGGCCACACGAGAGCTCTGTCCAACATGGGTAACTATGCTGACCACACTATAGACGTGCACAACATCGGGCACAGTGCTGACCACACTGGAACCCTGCCCAGCATGGGGCACCATGCTGACCACACTGGAACACTACCCAGCATAGGGCACCATGCTGACCACGCGAGAACCCTACCCAGCAAATGGGAACGGAGCTGACCACACTAGAACCCTGCCCAGCATGGAGCACCGTGCTGACCACACACGAACCCTACCCAGCAAATGGGAACGGTGCTGACCACACACGAACCCTACCCAGCATCGGGCACCATGCTGACCACACTAGAACACAGCCCAGCATGGGGCACTGTGCTGACCTCACTAACGCCCAGCCCAGCATGGGGCACTGTGCTGACCACACTAGAGCCCTGTACAGCATGGGGCACTGTGCTAATCACACGACAGTCCTGTCCAGCATGGGGCCCTGTGCTGACCACACCAGAGCCCTGGACAGCATGGGGCACTGTGCTGATCACACTACAGTCCTGTCCAGTATGGGGCACTGTGCTGACCACACTAGAGCCCTGTCCAGCATGGGGCACTGTGCTGACCACACTAGAACCCTGTGCAGCATGAGGCACTGTGCTGATCACACTACAATCCTGTCCAGCATGGGGCACATTGCTAACCACACTAGAGCCCTGTACAGCATGGGGCACTGTGCTGACCGCACTAAAGTCCTGTCCAGAATGGGGCACTGTGCTGACCACACTAGATCCCTGTCCAGCATAGGGCACTGTGCTGACCACACTCGAGCCCTGTCCAGCAGAGGGCACTGTGCTGATGTCACTCCAGTCCTGTCCAGCATGGGGCACTGTGCTGACCTCACGAACGACCAGCCCAGCATGGGGCATTGTGCTGAGCACACTAGAACCCATGTCCAACCTGGGGCATTGTGCTGAACACACTAGGTCCATGTCCAATACGGGGCACTGTGCTGACCACACGATAACCCTGACCAGCATGGGGCTCTGTGCTGACCACACTAGAATCGTTCCAGCATGGGGCACTGTGCTGACCACACTAGCGTCTTTCCAGCATGGGGCACTGTGCTGACCACACTAGCGTCTTTCCAGCATGGGGCACGGTGCTAACCACATTTGATCCCTTCCCAGCATGGGGCGCTGTGCTGACCTCTCTGGCGCACTGTAAAGCATGGGGCACTGTGCTGACCAACTGGAGTCCTGCCCAGCACGAGGAGGCAAGTGCTGACCACACTGGAGCCCTACCTTTCATGGGGCAATGTGCTGAGCACACTAGTGACCTGTGCAACATGGAGCACTGTGCTGACCACACTAGAGACCTGCCCAGCATGGGGCACTGTGCTGATCACACCACAGTCCTTTACAGCAAGAGGCACTGTGCTGACCACACTACAGGCCTGTACAGCATGGGGCAATGTGCTGACCACACTAGAGTCCTGTCCAGGATGAGGCACAGTGCTGATCACACTACAGTCCTGTCCAGCATGAGGCACTGTGCTGACCACACTGGAACACTGCCCAGCATGGGGCACTGTGCTGACCACACTAGAACCCTGCCCAGCATGGGGCACTGTGCTGACCACACTAGAATCCTTCCAGCATGAGGCACTGTGCTGACCACACTAGCGTCTTTGCAGCATGGGGCACTGTGCTGACCACTGTGGAGCACTGTAACGCATGGGGCACTATGCTGACCAGGCTACAACCCTGCCCAGCATGGGGCAATGTGCTGATCACACTGGAACCCTGCCCAGCATGGGGCTCTGCGCTGTACACACTAGAGCCCTGGCCGGCATGGGGCTCTGTGCTGCACACAATAGAACCCTGACCAGCATAGGGCACTGTGCGGACCTCACTAGAACCCTGCCCAGCATGGGGCACTGTGCTGGCCACACTATAACCCTGCCCAGCATGGGGCTCTGTGCTGACCACACTAGAATCTTTCCCACATGGGGCACGGTGCTGACCAGATTTGATCCCTTCCCAGCATGGGGCGCTGTGCTGACCACTCTGGAGCACTGTAAAGCATGGGGCACTGTGCTGACCACATTTGATCCCTTCCCAGCATGGGGCGCTGTGCTGACCTCTCCAGAGCACTGTAAAGCATGGGGCACTGTGCTGACCACCCTGGAGCCCTACCTAGCATGGGTCATTGTGCTGATCACACTCGTGACCTGCCCAAAATGGAGCACTGTGCTGACCACACTAGCGACATCCCCAGCAGGGGCACTGTGCTGAACACACTACAGTCATGTACAACATGGAAAATGTGCTGACCACACCAGAGTCCTGTCCAGCATGAGGTACTGTGCTGATCACACTACAGTCCTGCCCAGCATGGGGCACTGTGCCGACCACTCTAGACGACTGTCCAGCATGAGGCACAGTGCTGATCACACTACAGTCCTGTCCAACATAGGGCACTGTGCTGACCACACTAAAGCCCTGTCCAGCATGGGGCACTGTGCTGATCACGCTACAGTCCTGTCCAGCATGAGGCACTGTGCTGACCACACTAGAGCCCTGTGCAGCATGGGGCACTGTGCTGATCACAATACAGTCCTGTCCAGCATGAAGCAATGTCCTGATCACACTACAGTCCTGTACAGCATGGGGTACTGTTCTGACCACTCGAGCGCCCTGTCCAAAATGGGGCAAAGTGCTGAACAAACTAGATCCCTTTCCAACATGGTGCACTGTTCTGATCACACGACAGTCCTGCACAGCAGGGCGGCACAGTGGCGCAGTGGTTAGCACCGCAGCTTCACAGCTCCAGGGACCCGGGTTCGAATCCGGGTACTGCCTGTGTGGAGTTTGCAAGTTCTCCCTGTGTCTGCGTGGGTTTTCTCCGGGTGCTCCGGTTTCCTCCCACAAGCCAAAAGACCTGCAGGTTGATAGGTAAATTGGCCATTATAAATTGTCACTAGTATAGGTAGGTGGTAGGGAAATATAGGGACAGGTGGGGATGTTTGGTAGGAATATGGGATTAATGTAGGATTAGTATAAATGGGTGGTTGATGGTCGGCACAGACTCGGTGGGCCGAAGGGCCTGTTTCAGTGCTGTATCTCTAATCTAATCTAAAAAAAAAAAGCATGGGGCACTGTTCTGATCACACGACAGTCCTGCACAGCATGGGGAACTGTGCTAATCACGCTACAGTCCTGTCCAGCATGGGGCACTGTGCTGACCACTCGAGCGCCCTGTCCAAAATGGGGCATAGTGCTGAACACACTAGATCCCTTTCCAACATGGTGCATTGTGCTGAACACACTAGATCCCTGTCCAACATGGGGCACTGTGCTGAACACACTAGATCCCTGTCCAACCTGGGGCGTTGTGCTGAACACACTAGATCCCTGTCCAACATGGGGCACTGTGCTGAACACACTAGATCCCTGTCCAACCTGGGGCATTGTGCTGAACACACTAGATCCCTGTCCAACCTGGGGCATTGTGCTGAACACACTAGATCCCTGTCCAACATGGGGCACTGTGCTGAACACACTAGATCCCTGTCCAGCATTGGGCATTGTGCTGAACACACTAGCTGCCTGTCCAACATGGGGCACTGTGCTGAACATACTAGATTCCTGTCCAACATGGGGCATTGTGCTGAACAAACTGGTTCCCTGTCCAACATGGGGCATTGTGCTGAAAACACTGGATCCCTGTCCAACATGGGGCATTGTGCTGAACCCACTAGATCCTTGTCCATCATGGGGCACTGTGCTGATCACACTACAGTCCTGTCCAGCATGAGGCACTGTGCTGATCACACTACAGTCCTGTCCAGCATGAGGCACTGTGCTGATCACACTACAGTCCTGTCCTACATAGGGCACTGTGCTGATCACACTACAGTCCTGTCCAGCATGAGGCACAGTGCTGATCACACTACAGTCTTGTCCAGCATGGGGCACTGTTCTGAAATCAGTACAGTCCTGTCCAGCATGGGGCTCTATGCTGACCACACTACAGTCCTGTCCAGCATGAGGCACTGTGCTGACCACACTGGAGCCCTGTCCAGCATGGGGCACTGTGCTGAGCACACTACATTCCTGTCCAGCATGAGGCACTGTGCTGATCACACTGCAGTCCAGTCCAGCATGGGGCACTGTGCTGATCACACTACAGTCCTGTCCAGCATGAGGCACTGTGCTGATCACACGACAGTCCAGTCCAGCATGGGGCACTGTGATGATCACACTACAGTCCTGTGCAGCATGAGGCACTGTGCAGACCTCACAGGAGCCCTGTCCAGCATGGGGCACTGTGCTGATCACACTACAGTCCAGTCCAGCATGAAGCACTGTGCTGATCACACTACAGTCCTGTCCAGCATGGGGCACTGTGCTGATCACACTACAGTCCTGTCCAGCATGGGACAATGTGCTGATCACACTACAGTCCTGTCCAGCATGGGGCACTGTGCTCATCACACCAGAGCCCTGTCCAGCATGGGGCACTGTGCTCATCACACTACAGTCCTGTCCAGCATGGGGCAATGTGCTGATCACACTACAGTCCTGTCCAGCATGGGGCAATGTGCTGATCACACTACAGTCCTGTCCAGCATGGGGCACTGTGCTGATCACACTACAGTCCAGTCCAGCATGGGGCACTGTGCTGATCACACTACAGTCCTGTCCAGCATGGGGCAATGTGCTGATCACACTGCAGTCCTGTCCAGCATGGGACAATGTGCTGATCACACTACAGTCCTGTCCAGCATGGGGCACTGTGCTCATCACACCAGAGCCCTGTCCAGCATGGGGCACTGTGCTCATCACACCAGAGCCTTGTCCAGCATGAGGCACTGTGCTGATCACACTACAGTCCTGTCCAGCATGAGGCACTGTGCTGATCACACTACAGTCCTGTCCAGCATGAGGCACTGTGCTGATCACAATACAGTCCAGTCCAGCATGGGGCACTGTGCTGATCACACTACAATCCTGTGCAGCATGAGGCACTGTGCTGACCACACAGGAGCCCTGTCCAGCATGGGGCACTGTGCTGACCACACTACAGTCCTGTCCAGCATGAGGCACTGTGCTGATCACACTACAGTCCTGTCCAGCATGAGGCACTGTGCTGATCACAATACAGTCCAGTCCAGCATGGGGCACTGTGCTGATCACACTACAATCCTGTGCAGCATGAGGCACTGTACTGACCACACAGGAGCCCTGTCCAGCATGGGGCACTGTGCTGACCACACTACAGTCCTGTCCAGCATGAGGCACTGTGCTGATCACACTACAGTCCAGTCCAGCATGGGGCACTGTGCTGAGCACACTACATTCCTGTCCAGCATGAGGCACTGTGCTGATCACACTACAGTCCTGTCCAGCATGGGGCACTGTGCTGATCACACTACAGTCCTGTCCAGCATGAGGCACTGTGCTGATCACACTACAGTCCTGTGCAGCATGAGGCACTGTGCTGATCACACTACAGTCCAGTCCAGCATGGGGCACTGTGCTGATCACACTACAGTCCTGTGCAGCATGAGGCACTGTGCTCATCACATCAGAGCCCTGTCCAGCATGAGGCACTGTGCTGAGCACACTACATTCCTGTCCAGCATGAGGCACTGTGCTGATCACACTACAGTCCTGTCCAGCATGGGGCACTGTGCTGATCACACTACAGTCCTGTCCAGCATGAGGCACTGTGCTGATCACACAACAGTCCTGTCCAGCATGGGGCACTGTGCTGATCACACTACAGTCCTGTCCAGCATGAGGCACTGTGCTGATCACACTACAGTCCTGTCCAGCATGAGGCACTGTGCTGATCACACTACAGTCCTGTGCAGCATGAGGCACTGTGCTGACCACAAAGGAGCCCTGTCCAGCATGGGGCACTGTGCTGATCACACTACAGTCCAGTCCTGCATGAAGCACTGTGCTGATCACACTACAGTCCTGTCCAGCATGGGGCACTGTGCTGATCACACTACAGTCCTGTCCAGCATGAGGCACTGTGCTGATCACACAACAGTCCTGTCCAGCATGGGGCACTGTGCTGATCACACTACAGTCCTGTCCAGCATGAGGCACTGTGCTGATCACACTACAGTCCAGTCCAGCATGGGGCACTGTGCTGATCACACTACAGTCCTGTGCAGCATGAGGCACTGTGCTGACCACAAAGGAGCCCTGTCCAGCATGGGGCACTGTGCTGATCACACTACAGTCCAGTCCTGCATGAAGCACTGTGCTGATCACACTACAGTCCTGTCCAGCCTGAGGCACTGTGCTGATCACACTACAGTCCTGTCCAGCATGGGGCACTGTGCTCATCACACTACAGTCCTGTCCAGCATGGGGCACTGTGCTGATCACACTACAGTCCAGTCCAGCATGAGGCACTGTGCTGATCACACTACAGTCCTGTCCAGCATGAGGCAATGTGCTGATCACACTACAGTCCTGACCAGCATGGGGCAATGTGCTGATCACACTACAGTCCTGTCCAGCATGGGGCAATGTGCTGATCACACTACAGTCCTGACCAGCATGGGGCAATGTGCTGATCACACTACAGTCCTGTCCAGCATGGGGCACTGTGCTCATCACACTACAGTCCTGTCCAGCATGAGGCAATGTGCTGATCACACTACAGTCCTGTCCAGCATGGGGCAATGTGCTGATCACACTACAGTCCTGTCCAGCATGAGGCAATGTGCTGATCACACTACAGTCCTGTCCAGCATGGGGCAATGTGCTGATCACACTACAGTCCTGTCCAGCATGGGGCAATGTGTTGATCACACTAAAGCCCTGTCCAGCATGGGGCACTGTGCTGATCACGATACAGTCCTGTCCAGCATGAGGCACTGTGCTGACCACACTAGAGCCCTGTGCAGCATGGGGCACTGTGCTGATCACACTACAGTCCTGTCCAGCATGAAGCAATGTCCTGATCACACTACAGTCCTGTCCAGCATGGGGTACTGTTCTGACCACTCGAGCGCCCTGTCCGAAATGGGGCAAAGTGCTGAACAAACTAGATCCCTTTCCAACATGGTGCAGTGTTCTGATCACACGACAGTCCTGCACAGCATGGGGCACTGTTCTGATCACACGACAGTCCTGCACAGCATGGGGAACTGTGCTGATCACGCTACAGTCCTGTCCAGCATGGGGCACTGTGCTGACCACTCGAGCGCCCTGTCCAAAATGGGGCATAGTGCTGAACACACTAGATCCCTTTCCAACATGGTGCATTGTGCTGAACACACTAGATCCCTGTCCAACATGGGGCACTGTGCTGAACACACTAGATCCCTGTCCAACCTGGGGCGTTGTGCTGAACACACTAGATCCCTGTCCAACATGGGGCACTGTGCTGAACACACTAGATCCCTGTCCAGCATTGGGCATTGTGCTGAACACACTAGATCCCTGTCCAACATGGGGCATTGTGCTGAACACACTAGATCCCTGTCCAACATGGGGCGTTGAGCTTAACACACTAGATCCCTGTCCAACTTGGGGCATTGTGCTGAACACACTAGATCCCTGTCCAACATGGGGCACTGTGCTGAACACACTAGATCCCTGTCCAGCATGGGGCATTGTGCTGAACACACTAGATCCCGTCCAATATGGGGCACTGTGCTGAACACACTACATCCCTGTCCAACATGGGGCACTGTGCTGACCACACTAGATCCCTGTCCATCATGGGGCATTGTGCTGAACACACTAGATCCCTGTCCAACTTGGGGCATTGTGCTGAACACACTAGATCCCTGTTCAACATGGGGCATTGTGCTTAACACACTAGATCCCTGTCCAACCTGGGGCATTGTGCTGAACACACTAGATCCCTGTCCAATATGGGGCATTGTGCTGACCACACTAGCTGCCTGTCCAACATGGGGCACTGTGCTGAACATACTAGATTCCTGTCCAACATGGGGCATTGTGCTGAACAAACTGGTTCCCTGTCCAACATGGGGCATTGTGCTGAACACACTGGATCCCTGTCCAACATGGGGCATTGTGCTGAACCCACTAGATCCTTGTCCATCATGGGGCACTGTGCTGATCACACTACAGTCCTGTCCAGCATGAGGCACTGTGCTGATCACACTACAGTCCTGTCCAGCATGAGGCACTGTGCTGATCACACTACAGTCCTGTCCTACATAGGGCACTGTGCTGATCACACTACAGTCCTGTCCAGCATGAGGCACAGTGCTGATCACACTACAGTCCTGTCCAGCATCAGGCACAGTGCTGATCACACTACAGTCCTGTCCAGCATGAGGCACTGTGCTCATCACACTACAGTCCTGTCCAGCATGGGGCACTGTGCTGATCACACTACAGTCCTGTCCAACATAGGGCACTGATCTGACCACACCAGAGCCCTATCCAGCATGGGGCACTGTGTTGATCACACAACAGTCCTGTCCAGCATGAGGCACTGTGCTGATGGCACTACAGTCTTGTCCAGCATGGGGCACTGTTCTGAAATCAGTACAGTCCTGTCCAGCATGGGGCTCTGTGCTGACCACACTACAGTCCTGTCCAGCATGAGGCACTGTGCTGACCACACTGGAGCCCTGTCCAGCATGGGGCACTGTGCTGAGCACACTACATTCCTGTCCAGCATGAGGCACTGTGCTGATCACACTGCAGTCCAGTCCAGCATGGGGCACTGTGCTGATCACACTACAGTCCTGTCCAGCATGAGGCACTGTGCTGATCACACGACAGTCCAGTCCAGCATGGGGCACTGTGCTGATCACACTACAGTCCTGTGCAGCATGAGGCACTGTGCAGACCTCACAGGAGCCCTGTCCAGCATGGGGCACTGTGCTGATCACACTACAGTCCAGTCCAGCATGAAGCACTGTGCTGATCACACTACAGTCCTGTCCAGCATGGGGCACTGTGCTCATCACACTACAGTCCTGTCCAGCATGGGCCAATGTGCTCATCACACTACAGTCCTGTCCAGCATGGGGCAATGTGCTAATCACACTACAGTCCTGTCCAGCATGAGGCACTGTGCTGATCACACTACAGTCCTGTCCAGCATGGGGCACTGTGCTCATCACACTACAGTCCTGTCCAGCATGGGGCACTGTGCTGATCACACTACAGTCCTGTCCAGCATGGGGCAATGTGCTGATCACACTGCAGTCCTGTCCAGCATGGGGCACTGTGCTCATCACACTACAGTCCTGTCCAGCATGGGGCAATGTGCTGATCACACTACAGTCCTGTCCAGCATGGGGCAATGTGCTGATCACACTACAGTCCTGTCCAGCATGGGGCACTGTGCTCATCACACTACAGTCCAGTCCAGCATGGGGCACTGTGCTGATCACACTACAGTCCTGTCCAGCATGGGGCAATATGCTGATCACACTGCTATCCTGTCCAGCATGGGACAATGTGCTGATCACACTACAGTCCTGTCCAGCATGGGGCACTGTGCTCATCACACCAGAGCTCTGTCCAGCATGGGGCACTGTGCTCATCACACCAGAGCCTTGTCCAGCATGAGGCACTGTGCTGATCACACTACAGTCCTGTCCAGCATGAGGCACTGTGCTGATCACACCACAGTCCTGTCCAGCATGAGGCACTGTGCTGATCACAATACAGTCCAGTCCAGCATGGGGCACTGTGCTGATCACACTACAATCCTGTGCAGCATGAGGCACTGTGCTGACCACACAGGAGCCCTGTCCAGCATGGGGCACTGTGCTGACCACACTACAGTCCTGTCCAGCATGAGGCACTGTGCTGATCACACTACAGTCCAGTCCAGCATGGGGCACTGTGCTGATCACACTACAGTCCTGTCCAGCATGAGGCACTGTGCTGATCACACTACAGTCCAGTCCAGCATGGGGCACTGTGCTGAGCACACTACAGTCCTGTGCAGCATGAGGCACTGTGCTGATCACACTACAGTCCAGTCCAGCATGGGGCACTGTGCTGATCACACTACAGTCCTGTGCAGCATGAGGCACTGTGCTGACCACACAGGAGCCCTGTCCAGCATGGGGCACTGTGCTGATCACACTACAGTCCTGTCCAGCATGAGGCACTGTGCTGATCACACTACAGTCCTGTCCAGCATGAGGCACTGTGCTGATCACACTACAGTCCTGTCCAGCATGGGGCACTGTGCTCATCACAGTACAGTCCTGTCCAGCATGGGGCAATGTGCTGATCACACTACAGTCCTGTCCAGCATGGGGCAATGTGCTGATCACACGACAGTCCTGTCCAGCATGGGGCACTGTGCTCATCACACTACAGTCCAGTCCAGCATGGGGCACTGTGCTGATCACACTACAGTCCTGTCCAGCATGGGGCACTGTGCTGATCACACTGCAGTCCTGTCAAGCATGGGGCAATGTGCTGATCACACTACAGTCCTGTCCAGCATGGGGCACTGTGCTCATCACACCAGAGCCCTGTCCAGCATGGGGCACTGTGCTCATTACACCAGAGCCTTGTCCAGCATGAGGCACTGTGCTGATCACACTACAGTCCTGTCCAGCATGAGGCACTGTGCTGATCACACTACAGTCCTGTCCAGCATGAGGCACTGTGCTGATCACACTACAGTCCAGTCCAGCATGGGGCACTGTGCTGATCACACTACAGTCCTGTGCAGCATGAGGCACTGTGCTGACCACACAGGAGCCCTGTCCAGCATGGGGCACTGTGCTGACCACACTACAGTACTGTCCAGCATGAGGCACTGTGCTGATCACACTACAGTCCAGTCCAGCATGGGGCACTGTGCTGATCACACTACAGTCCTGTCCAGCATGAGGCACTGTGCTGATCACACGACAGTCCAGTCCAGCATGGGGCACTGTGCTGATCACACTACAGTCCTGTGCAGCATGAGGCACTGTGCTGATCGCACTACAGTCCAGTCCAGCATGGGGCACTGTGCAGATCACACTACAGTCCTGTGCAGCATGAGGCACTGTGCTGACCACACAGGAGCCCTGTCCAGCATGGGGCACTGTGCTGATCACACTACTGTCCTGTCCAGCATGAGGCACTGTGCTGATCACACAACAGTCCTGTCCAGCATGAGGCACTGTGCTGATCACACTAGAGTCCTGTCCAGCATGAGGCACTGTGCTGATCACACTACAGTCCTGTCCTGCATGGGGCACTGTGCTGATCACACTACAGTCCTGTCCAGCATGGGGCAATGTGCTGATCACACTGCAGTCCTGCCCAGCATGGGGCAATGTGCTGATCACACTACAGTCCTGTCCAGCATGGGGCACTGTGCTGATCACACTACAGTCCTGTCCAGCATGGGGCACTGTGCTGATCACACAACAGTCCTGTCCAGCATGGGGCACTGTGCTGATCACACTACAGTCCTGTCCAGCATGAGGCACTGTGCTGATCACAATACAGTCCAGTCCAGCATGAGGCACTGTGCTGATCACACTACAGTCCTGTCCAGCATGAGGCACTGTGCTGATCACACAACAGTCCTGTCCAGCATGGGGCACTGTGCTGATCACACTACAGTCCTGTCCAGCATGAGGCACTGTGCTGACCACACTGCAGTCCTGTCCAGCATGGGGTAATGTGCTGATCACACTACAGTCCTGTCCAGCATGGGGCACTGTGCTGATCACACTACAGTCCTGTCCAGCATGGGGCACTGTGCTGATCACACTACAGTCCTGTCCAGCATGGGGCACTGTGCTGATCACACTAGATCCCTGTCCAGCATGGGGCACTGTGCTGATCACACTAGAGCCCTGTCCAGCATGAGGCACTGTGCTGATCACACTACAGTCCTGTCCAGCATGAGGCACTGTGCGGATCACACGACAGTCTTGTCCAGCATGAGGCACTGTGCTGATCACACTACAGTCTTGTCCAGCATGGAGCAATGTGCTGATCACACTAGAGCCCTGTGCAGCGTGAGGCACTGTGCTGATCACACTAGAGTCCTGTCCAGCATGGGACAATGTGCTGATCTCACTAGAGCCCTGTGCAGCATGAGGCACTGTGCTGATCACACTACAGTCCTGTCCAGCATGAGACACTGTGCTGATCACACTACAGTCCTGTCCAGCATGAGGCACTGTGCTGATCACACAGCAGTCCTGTCCAGCATGGGGCACTGTGCTGACCACACAGCATTCCTGTCCAGCATGAGGCACTGTGCTGATCACACTACAGTCCTGTCCAGCCTGAGGCACTGTGCTGATCACACTACAGTCATGTCCAGCTTGAGGCACTGTGCTGACCACACAACAGTCCTGTCCAGCATGAGACACTGTGCTGATCACACTACAGTCCTGTCCAGCTTGAGTCTCTGTGCTGATCACACAACAGTCCTGTGCAGCATGGGACACTGTGCTGATCACACTGGAGCCCTGTCCAGCATGAGGCACTGTGCTGATCACACAACAGTCCTGTGCAGCATGAGGCACTGTGCTGACCACACTGCAGTCCTATGCAGCATGAGGCACTGTGCTGATCACACTACAGTCTTGTCCAGCATGAGGCACTGTGCTGATCACACTGCAGTCCTGTGCAGCATGGGGCACTGTGCTGACCACACTGCAGTCCTGTCCAGCATGAGGCACTGTGCTGATCACACGACAGACTTGTTCAGCATGGGGCACTGTGCTGATCACACTACAGTCCTGTCCAGCATGAGGCACTGTGCTGATCACACTACAGTCCTGTCCAGCATGAGGCACTGTGCTCATCACACTGCGGTCCTGTCCAGCATGGGGCACTGTGCTGATCACACTACAGTCCTGTTCCGCATGGGGCACTGTGCTGATCACACTACAGTCTTGTCCAGCATGAGGCACTGTGCTGATCACACTACAGTCCTGTCCAGCATGAGGCACTGTGCTCATCACACTGCGGTCCTGTCCAGCATGGGGCACTGTGCTGATCACACTACAGTCCTGTCCAGCATGAGGCACTGTGCTGATCACACTACCGTCCTGTGCAGCATGAGGCACTGTGCTGATCACACTACAGTCCTGTGCAGCGTGAGGCACTGTGCTGATCACACTACAGTCCAGTCCAGCATCGGGCAATGTGCTGATCACACTACAGTCCTGTCCAGCATGAGGCACTGTGCTCATCACACTGCAGTCCTGTCCAGCATGAGGCACTTTGCTGATCACACTACAGTCCTGTCCAGCATGAGGCACTGTGCTGATCACACTACAGTCCTGTGCAGCATGGGGCACTGTGCTGACCACACAGGAGCCCTGTCCAGCATGGGGCAATGTGCTGATCACACTATAGTCCTGTCCAGCATGGGGCACTGTGCTGATCACACTACAGTCCTGTCCAGCATGGGGCAATGTGCTCATCACACTAGAGCCCTGTCCAGCATGAGGCACTGTGCTGATCACACTACAGTCCTGTCCAGCATGAGGCAATGTGCTGATCACGCTGGAGCCCTGTCCAGCATGGGGCAATGTGCTGATCACACAACAGTCCTGTCCAGCATGGGGCACTGTGCTGATCACACTACAGTCCTGTCCAGCATGAGGCACTGTGCTGATCACACGACAGTCCATTCCAGCATGGGGCACTGTGCTGATCACACTACAGTCCTGTCCAGCATGAAGCACTGTGCGGATCACACGACAGTCTTGTCCAGCATGAGGCACTGTGCTGATCACACTACAGTCTTGTCCAGCATGGAGCAATGTGCTGATCACACTAGAGCCCTGTGCAGCGTGAGGCACTGTGCTGATCACACTAGAGTCCTGTCCAGCATGGGACAATGTGCTGATCTCACTAGAGCCCTGTGCAGCATGAGGCACTGTGCTGATCACACTACAGTCCTGTCCAGCATGAGACACTGTGCTGATCACACTACAGTCCTGTCCAGCATGAGGCACTGTGCTGATCACACAGCAGTCCTGTCCAGCATGGGGCACTGTGCTGACCACACAGCATTCCTGTCCAGCATGAGGCACTGTGCTGATCACACTACAGTCCTGTCCAGCCTGAGGCACTGTGCTGATCACACTACAGTCATGTCCAGCTTGAGGCACTGTGCTGACCACACAACAGTCCTGTCCAGCATGAGACACTGTGCTGATCACACTACAGTCCTGTCCAGCTTGAGTCTCTGTGCTGATCACACAACAGTCCTGTGCAGCATGGGACACTGTGCTGATCACACTGGAGCCCTGTCCAGCATGAGGCACTGTGCTGATCACACAACAGTCCTGTGCAGCATGAGGCACTGTGCTGACCACACTGCAGTCCTATGCAGCATGAGGCACTGTGCTGATCACACTACAGTCTTGTCCAGCATGAGGCACTGTGCTGATCACACTGCAGTCCTGTGCAGCATGGGGCACTGTGCTGACCACACTGCAGTCCTGTCCAGCATGAGGCACTGTGCTGATCACACGACAGACTTGTTCAGCATGGGGCACTGTGCTGATCACACTACAGTCCTGTCCAGCATGAGGCACTGTGCTGATCACACTACAGTCCTGTCCAGCATGAGGCACTGTGCTCATCACACTGCGGTCCTGTCCAGCATGGGGCACTGTGCTGATCACACTACAGTCCTGTTCCGCATGGGGCACTGTGCTGATCACACTACAGTCTTGTCCAGCATGAGGCACTGTGCTGATCACACTACAGTCCTGTCCAGCATGAGGCACTGTGCTCATCACACTGCGGTCCTGTCCAGCATGGGGCACTGTGCTGATCACACTACAGTCCTGTCCAGCATGAGGCACTGTGCTGATCACACTACCGTCCTGTGCAGCATGAGGCACTGTGCTGATCACACTACAGTCCTGTGCAGCGTGAGGCACTGTGCTGATCACACTACAGTCCAGTCCAGCATCGGGCAATGTGCTGATCACACTACAGTCCTGTCCAGCATGAGGCACTGTGCTCATCACACTGCAGTCCTGTCCAGCATGAGGCACTTTGCTGATCACACTACAGTCCTGTCCAGCATGAGGCACTGTGCTGATCACACTACAGTCCTGTGCAGCATGGGGCACTGTGCTGACCACACAGGAGCCCTGTCCAGCATGGGGCAATGTGCTGATCACACTATAGTCCTGTCCAGCATGGGGCACTGTGCTGATCACACTACAGTCCTGTCCAGCATGGGGCAATGTGCTCATCACACTAGAGCCCTGTCCAGCATGAGGCACTGTGCTGATCACACTACAGTCCTGTCCAGCATGAGGCAATGTGCTGATCACGCTGGAGCCCTGTCCAGCATGGGGCAATGTGCTGATCACACAACAGTCCTGTCCAGCATGGGGCACTGTGCTGATCACACTACAGTCCTGTCCAGCATGAGGCACTGTGCTGATCACACGACAGTCCATTCCAGCATGGGGCACTGTGCTGATCACACTACAGTCCTGTCCAGCATGAAGCAATGTGCTGATCACACTACAGTCCTGTCCAGCATGAGGCAATGTGCTGATCACGCTGGAGCCCTGTCCAGCATGGGGCAATGTGCTGATCACACAACAGTCCTGTCCAGCATGGGGCACTGTGCTGATCACACTACAGTCCTGTCCAGCATGAGGCACTGTGCTGATCACTCGACAGTCCATTCCAGCATGAGGCACTGTGCTGATCACACTGCAGTCCTGTCCAGCATGGGGCACTGTGCTGATCACACTACAGTCCTGTGCAGCATGAGGCACTGTGCTGATCACACTACAGTCCTGTGCAGCATGGGGCAATGTGCTCATCACACTACAGTCCTGTCCAGCATGGGGCACTGTGCTGATCACACTACAGTCCTATCCAGCATGGGGCACTGTGCTGATCACACAGGAGCCCTGTGCAGCATGAGGCACTGTGCTGACCACACTGCAGTCCTGTCCAGCATGAGGCACTGTGCTGACCACACTACAGTCCTGTCCAGCATGAGGCACTGTGCTGATCACACTACAGTCCTGCCCAGCATGGGGCACTGTGCTGATCACACTACAGTCCTGTCCAGCATGACGCACTGTGCTGATCACACTACAGTCCTGTCCAGCATGAGGCACTGTGCTGACCACACTAGAGCCCTGTCCAGCATGGGGCAATGTGCTGATCACACTACAGTCCTGTCCAGCATGAGGCACTGTGCTGATCACACTGGAGCCCTGTCCAGCATGGGGCAATGTGCTGATCACACTACAGTCCTGTCCAGCATGAGGCACTGTGCTGACCACACTGGAGCCCTGTCCAGCATGGGGCACTGTGCTGATCACACTACAGTCCTGTCCAGCATGAGGCACTGTGCTGACCACACTGGAGCCCTGTCCAGCATGGGGCACTGTGCTGATCACACTGCAGTCCTGTCCAGCATGGGGCATTGTGCTGAGCACACAACAGTCCTGTCCGGCATGAGGCACTGTGCTGACCACACTGGAGCCCTGTCCAGCATGGGGCACTGTGCTGATCACAGTGCAGTCCTGTCCAGCATGAGGCACTGTGCTGACCACACTGGAGCCCTGTCCAGCATGGGGCACTGTGCTGATCACACTACAGTCCTGTCCAGCATGAGGCACTGTGCTGACCACACTGGAGCCCTGTCCAGCATGGGGCACTGTGCTGATCACACTACAGTCCTGTCCAGCATGGGGCACTGTGCTGATCACACTACAGTCCTGTGCAGCATGAGGCACTGTGCTGACCTCACTATATCCCTGTCCAATATGGGGCACTGTGCTGACCACACGATATCCCTGTCCAATATGGGGCACTGTGCTGATCACACTAGATCCCTGTCCGGTATGAGGCACTGTGCTGACCACACTAGAGCACTGCCCAGTATGAGGCACTGTGCTGACCACACTAGATCCCTGTCCAGTATGGGGCACTGTGCTGACCACACTAGATCCCTGTCCAGTATGAGGCACTGTGCTGACCACACTAGACCCCTGTCCAGTATGAGGCACTGTGCTGACCACACTAGATCCCTGTCCAGTATGGGGCACTGTGCTGACCACACTAGACCCCTGTCCAGTATGAGGCACTGTGCTGACCACACTAGATCCCTGTCCAGTATGAGGCACTGTGCTGACCACACTAGATCCCTGTCCAGTATGGGGCACTGTGCTGACCGCTCTAGAGCACTGTAAAGCATGGGGCACTGTGCTGACCACACTGGAACCCTGCCCAGCATGGGGCTCTGTGCTGACCACACTAGAGTCTTTCCAGCATGGGGCACTGTGCTGACCACACTAGCGTCTTTCCAGCGTGGGGCACTGTGCTGACCACACCAGAACCCTGCGCAGCATGGGGCTCTGTGCTGACCACACTAGCGTCTTTCCAGCATGGGGCGCTGTGCTGACCTCTCTAGAGCACTGTAAAGCATGGGGCACTGTGCTGACCACACTGGAGTCCTGCCCAGCACGAGGAGGCAAGTGCTGACCACATTGGAGCCCTACCTAGCATGGGGCACTGTGCTGATTACACTGGAGACCTGCCGAACATGGAGCACTGTCCTGACCACACTAGAACCCTGTCCAGCATGGTGCACTGTGCTGATTACACTGGAGACCTGCCGAACATGGAGCACAGTGCTGATTACACTGGAGACCTGCCGAACATGGAGCACTGTGCTGATTACACTGGAGTCCTGCCGAACATGGAGCACATTGCTGACCACACTAGAACCCTGTCCAGCATGGAGCACTGTGATGATTACACTGGAGACCTGCCGAACATGGAGCACTGTCCTGACCACACTAGAACCCTGTCCAGCATGGTGCACTGTGCTGATTACACTGGAGAACTGCCGAACATGGAGCACTGTGCTGATTACACTGGAGACCTGCCGAACATGGAGCACTGTGCTGATTACACTGGAGACCTGCCGAACATGGAGCACTGTGCTGACCACACTCGAACCCTGTCCAGCATGGTGCACTGTGCTGATTACACTGGAGACCTGCCGAACATGGAGCACTGTCCTGACCACACTAGAACCCTGTCCAGCATGGTGCACTGTGCTGATTACACTGGAGACCTGCCGAACATGGTGCACTGTGCTGATTACACTGGAGACCTGCCGAACATGGAGCACTGTGCTGATTACACTGGAGACCTGCCGAACATGGAGCACTGTGCTGACCACACTAGAACCCTGTCCAGCATGGAGCACTGTGCTGATTACACTGGAGACCTGCCGAACATGGAGCACTGTGCTGATTACACTGGAGACCTGCCGAACATGGAGCACTGTGCTGACCACACTAGAACCCTGTCCAGCATGGAGCACTGTGCTGATTACACTGGAGACCTGCCGAACATGGAGCACTGTCCTGACCACACTAGAACCCTGTCCAGCATGGTGCACTGTGCTGATTACACTGGAGACCTGCCGAACATGGAGCACTGTGCTGATTACACTGGAGACCTGCCGAACATGGAGCACTGTGCTGATTACACTGGAGACCTGCCGAACATGGAGCACTGTGCTGACCACACTAGAACCCTGTCCAGCATGGAGCACTGTCCTGACCACACTAGAACCCTGTCCAGCATGGTGCACTGTGCTGATTACACTGGAGACCTGCCGAACATGGTGCACTGTGCTGATTACACTGGAGACCTGCCGAACATGGAGCACTGTGCTGATTACACTGGAGACCTGCCGAACATGGAGCACTGTGCTGATTACACTGGAGACCTGCCGAACATGGAGCACTGTGCTGATTACACTGGAGACCTGCCGAACATGGAGCACTGTCCTGACCACACTAGAACCCTGCCCTGAATGGGGTACAGTGCTGACCACACTGTCCAGCATGCTGCACTGTGCTGATTACACTAGATCCATTCCCAGCATGGGGCACTGTGCTGACCACATTAGATCCCTTCCCAGCATGCGGCACTGTGCTGACCACATTAGATCCCTTCCCAGCATGGGGCACTGTGCTGACCACATTAGATCCCTTCCCAGCATGCGGCACTGTGCTGACCACATTAGATCCCTTCCCAGCATGCGGCACTGTGCTGACCACATTAGATCCCTTCCCAGCATGGGGCACTGTGCTGACCACACTTGACCCCTGCCCAGCATGGGTTACAGTGATGACCACACTAGAGTCTTGTCCAGCATGGGGCACTGTGCTGACTGTACTAGAGCCCTGCCCGGTATGGGGCGCTGTGCAGTTTCAGCAGCAGATGGACTGAGACAGGGATGAAGTTAGCGATGTTACCGAGGTGGAAATAGACGGTTGTAATGATATCCTGAAAATGAGGTTAAATCTCATTTTGTGGTCAAATGTGACACCAAGGTTGCAAACAGACTGTTTGAATCTCAGACTGTTACCAGGGAGAGGGATGGAATCAATAGCAAGGGAACAGAGTTGGAGTGGGGAGTCCAAACAATGGCTTCAGTCTTCCCAATATTTAATTGGAGGACATTTCTGCTCATCCAGTACTGGATGTCGGATAATCAGTCTGATAATTAAACAACAGTGGAGAAGTGGAGATAGGTGATGGTGAGGTAAACTTTATGGAGGTCTTTGATGAAACAATGGAGAGGTTTGATGAGGGTGGTGTGATTGAAGTTATATTTATATGGACTTTCAACTGTGTTTGATCAAGTGTCATTCAATAGACAGCTTAACGAAACTGAACCCTATGGATTAAAGGGGCAATGACAGTGTTTTTTTTAAATTCATTCACGGGATGTGGGCGTCGCTGGCCAGGATAGCATTTATTACCCATCCCTAATTGTCCTTGAGAAGGTGGTGGTGAGCTGCCTTCTTGAACCGCTGCAGACCATGTGGGGTAGGTAAACCAACAGTGCTGTTAGGATTTTGACCCGGTGACAGTGAAGGAATGGCGATATAGTTCCAAGTCAGCATGATGTGTGACTTGGAGGGAAACTTGCAGGTGGTGGTGTTTCCATGTATTTGCTGCCCTTGTCCTTCTAGTTCGTAGAGGTCGCGGGTTTGGAAGGAGCTGTCTAAGGAGCCTTGGTGCATTGCTGCAGTGCATCTTGTAGATGGTACACACTGCTGCCACTGTGCGTCAGTGGTGGAGGGAGTGAATGTTTGTAGATGGGGTGCCAATCAAGCGGGCTGCTTTGTCCTGGATGGTGTTAAGCTTCTTGAGTGTTGTTGGAGCTTCACCCATCCAGGCAAGTGAAGAGTATTCCATCACACTCCTGACTTGTGCCTTGTAGATTGTGGACAGGCTTTGGGGAGTCAGGAGGTGAGTTACTCGCCTCAGGATTCCTAGCCTCTGACCTGCTCTTGTAGCCACGGTATTCATATTAGAACATTAGAACATTAGAACATTACAGCGCAGTTCAGGCCCTTCGGCCCTCGATGTTGCGCCGACCTGTGAAACCATCTGACCTACACTATTCCATTTTCATCCATATGTCTATCCAATGACCACTTAAATGCCCTTAAAGTTGGCGAGTCTACGACTGTTGCAGGCAGGGCGTTCCACGCCCCTACTACTCTCTGCTACTGGCTACTCCAGTTCAGTTTCTGGTCAATGGTAGCCCCTAGGATGTTGATAGTGGGGCATTCAGCGATGGAAATGCCATTGAATATCAAGGGGAGATGGTTAGATTCTCTCTTGTTGGAGTTGGTCATTGCCTGGCACTTGTGTGGCACGAATGTGACTTGCCACTTATCAGCCCAAGCCTGGATATTGTCCAGGTCTTGCTGCATTTCTACACGGACTGCTTCAGTATCTGAGGAGTCGCAAATGGTGCTGAACATTGTGCAATCATCAGCAAACATCCCGACTTCTGACCTTATGATTGTAGCTCATTGATGAAGCAGCTGAAGATGGTTGGGCATAGGACACTACCCTGAGGAACTCCTGCAGTGATGTCCTGGAGCTCTTAGCTCTGTCTATCGCATGCTGCTTACTCAGTTTGGCATGCAAGTAGTCCTGGGTTCTAGCTTCACTAGCTTGACACCTCATTTTGAGATATGCTTGGTGCTGCTCCTGTCATGCCCTCCTGCACTCTTCATTGAACCAGGGTTGGTCTCCTGGCTTGATGGTAATGGTAGAGTGGGGGATATGCCGGGCCATGAGGTTACAGATTGTGGTTGAGTACAATTCTGCTGCTGCTGATGGCCCACAGCGCCTCATGGATGCCCAGTTTTGCATTGCTAGATCCGTTCGAAATCTATCCCATTCAGCACGGTGATAGTGCCACACAACACGATTGACGGTATCCTCAATGTGAAGGCGGGACTTCATCTCCACAAGGACTGTGCGGTGGTCACTCCTACCAATACTGTCATGGACAGATGCATCTGTGGCAGGCAGATTGGTGAGGACGAGGTCGAGTATGTTGTTCCCTCGTGTTGGTTCCCCCACCACCTGCCGCAGACCCAGTCTAGCAGCCATGTCCTTTAGGACTCGGCCAGCTCGGTCAGTAGTGGTGCTACCGAGCCACTCATGGTGATGGACATTGAATTCTCCCACTCAGAGTACATTTTGTGCCCTTGCCATCCTCAGTGCTCCCTCAAAGTGCTGTTCAACATGGGGGAGTACTGAGTCATCAGCTGAGGGAGAGCAGTAAGTGGTAATCAGTAGGAGGTTACCTTGCCCATATTTGACCTGATCCCATGAGATTTCTTGAGGTCCGGAGTCGATGTTGAGGACTCCCAGGGCAACTCCCTCCCTACTGTATACCACTGCGCCACCACCTCTGCTGCGTCTGTCCTGCCGGTGGGACAGGACGTACCCGGGACATTGTCTGCAAGGTATGATTCCGTGAGTATGACTATGTCAGGCTGTTGCTTGACTAGTCTGTGGGCAGCTCTCCCAACTTTGGCACAATTTCACAGATGTTAGTAAGGAGGACTTTGCAGGGTCGACAGGGCTGGGTTTGCCGTTGTCGTTTCCGGTGCCGAGGTCCATGCCGGGTGGTCCGCCCAGTTTCATTCCTTTTTATAGACTTTGTAGTGGTTAGTTACAACTGAGTGGCTTGCTAGACCATTTCAGAGGGCATGTCAGAGGTAACCACATTGTTGTGGGTCTGGAGTCACATATAGGCCAGACCAGGTAAGGACATCAGATTTCCTTCCCTAAAGGACATTAGTGAACCAGATGGGTTTTTACAACAATCGACAATGGTTTCATGGCCATCTTTAGACAAGTTTTAATTCCAGATTTTTTTTTATTACTTTCAAATTCCACCTTCTGCTGTGGTGGGATTCGAACCCATGTCCCCAGAGGAATACCCTGGATCTCTGGTTACTAGTCCAGTGTCAATGTAACATTGGCTAATGAAGAGTCAACAGAGAGAAGTGGTGAAAAGTTGTTGTTCAGACTCGATGGCAGTATACAGTGGTGTTCCTCAGCTGGGCTACAAAGTGGCAGATGGAGTTCAACCTGGAAAAGTGTGAAGTGATTCACTTTGGAAGGTCGAATTTGAATGCGGAATACAGGCTTAAAGAAAGGATTCTTGGTAGTGTGGAGGAACAGAGGGATCTTGGGGTCCATGTCCATAGATCGCTCAAAGTTGCCACCCAAGTTGATAGGGTTGTTAAGAAGGCGTATGGTGTGTTGGCTTTCATTAACAGGGGGATTGCATTCAAGAGCCGCGAGGTTATGCTGCAGCTCTGTAAGGTTCAACCAGAAATAGAATATTGTGTTCAGTTCTGGTCGCCTCATTATAGGAAGGATGTGGAAGCTTTAGAGAGTGTGCAGAGGAGATTTACCAGGATGCTGCCTGGACTGGAGGGCATGTCCTACGAAGAAAGATTGAGGGAGCTAGGGCTTTTCTCATTGGAGCGAGGAAGGATGAGAGGTGACTTGAAAGAGATGATGAGAGGCATAGATCGAGTGGATAGTCAGAGACTTTTTCCCAGGGTGGAAAGGGCTATCACCAGGGGGCATAATCTTAAGATGATTGGAGGAAGGTTTCGGGGAGATATCAGAGGTAAGTTCTTTACACAGAGAGTGGTGGGTGCGTGGAATGTGCTGCCAGCGGTGGTAGTAGAAGCAGATACGTTAGGGGCATTTAAGCGACTCTTGGATAGGTACATGGATGATCGTAGAATGAAGGGTAGGTAGTTAGTTTGATCTTGGAGTAGGTTAAAGTTTCGGCACAACATTGTGGGCTGAAGGGCCTGTACTGTGCTGTACTGTTCTATGTTCTATGTTCTATGTTCGGTATTGGGACCACTGCTCTCTTTGCGCTTGGAAAACCCAGGGTGGGGAGGGCAGAGCCTCCTCCTCCTCCCTCTTTACTGAGCTTCCCCTCTCTGCAGCCTCTGCTCCATTTGTTGGTCATGTTTCAGACCCAGAGACACTGTAACTGCAGTCCCCATACCTTGACCAGAGTTTTGTCAACAAATCCTCTGTCGTCCCTGAATATCTGCAGCAGCTCACAACACAACTTCCAGAAAACCATCCACAGCACCTCCACTAACTTTACAATAGCAGAAATAAGTCAAAAGCCCCTCACCTGTAAGTTGAGTGCAAACGTACACACATACGAATGAGGAGCAGAAGTAGGCCATTCGGCCCCTCGAGCCTGCTCTGAAATTCAATAATAACATGGCTGATCTGGTTGTGTTTTGAATTCTAACTCCCATCTTACCCTGATAACCTTTCATTCTCTTGACTAACAAGAATCTTTCTCCCTCCACTTTTAAAATATTTCATGACCCCATCTCCACCACCTTCTGTGGCAGAGAGTTCCAAAGTCACACAAACCTCTGAGAGAAAAATGTTCTCCTCATCTCTGTCCTGAAGGGGCGATCCATAATTTCAAAACAGTGCCCCAAAGTTCTCGACTCACCCACAAGAGGAAGCATCCTTTCCACTTCCACCTTGTCAAGACCTTTCAGATTCTTGTAAACCTCAATCAAGTCTCCCCTCACTCTTCTAAACTCCAGTGAAAACAAGCCTGTCTGTCCAACCTTTCCTCATAAGACAACCCGCTCATTCCTATTATCAATCTAGTAAACTACCTCTGAACCGCCTCTAAAATATTCACATCCTCCCTTAAATAAGGAGACCAAAACTCTGGACATTATTGGAGATGTGGTCTCACCAATGCCCTGTATAACTGAAGCATCACATGCTGACTTTTATTTTCAATTCCTCTTGTAATGAAGGATAGCATTCCATTCGCCTTCTTTATTACTTTCTGTACCTACCTACTAACTGTTTGTGACTCATGCATTAGAACACCGAGATCCCTAAGCACCTCGGAATTTTGCAGCGTCCTACCAAAGTGAACAACTTCACATTTTCCCACATTATACTCCATCTGTGAGATTGTTTTCCCACTCATGCAACCTATCTTTATCGGTCTGCAACCTCCTTATGTCCTCTTCACAACATACTTTCCTATCTATCTTTGTGCCACCTGCAAATTTGGCTAACATGCCATCGCTTCCCTCATCTAAGTCATTAATATAAATTGTATAAAGTTGAGGCCCCCTGCACAGACCCCTGATGGACTCCACTTGTCACATCCTGCTAATCTGAAAATGACCCATTTATGCAGACCCTCTGCTTGCTGCAACTGGCTAATCTTCGATCCAAGCTAATATGTTACCCCCTACACATGAGCTCCTACTTTGCACAATCACCTTTTATGTGACATCTAGTCTAATGCCTTCTGGAAATCCAAGCGCAGTCGGTCAAAGGGCTCCCCTTTATCCATATTGCATGTTAGTCCTTCAAAGAACTTCAATAAATTAGTTCAGGATGATTTCCCTTTCACAAAACCATGCTGTCTATTCGCGATTACCTTGAGTTTTTCTTAAGTGCCCAGCGAAAGCCTCCTTAATGATCGATTCTAACACCTTCCCCATAACAGATGTCAAGCTAACTAACATATAGTTGCCTGTTTTCTGCCTCCCCCTCTTCTTGAATAGAGGGGTTATATTTGCTACTTTCCATTCAGATGGAATCTTTCCAGAGTCTAGCGAATTTTGAAAAAATAACACCCACACATCTACTACCTCATTAGCCACATCTTTTAAGACCCTAGGATGAAGTCCATCAGGACCCGGGGACTTGTCAGCCCGCAACTCCATAAGTTTGCTCAGTAAAGATTCCCTGGTGATTGTATTTTCACCAAGGTCCTCTCTTCCTTCCACCTCCTGATTTACAGCTATTACTGGCATGTTTCGTGCATCCTCTATAGTGAAGACCGAATCAAAATATTTGTTCATTGCATCCACCGTTTCCTTATTATCTACTACTAACTTTGCATTCTCACTGTCCAGAGGAGGAACACTCTCTTTACTTATTCTTGTCCTTTTTAAATACCTGTAGAAACTCTTGCTATCCATTTTTACATTTCTCGCTAGCTTCCTCTCATACTCTAATGTCTTTCTCCTGATTAACCCTTTAGATGTGTGCGGGGTGCTGAGGGAAGGAACTGGCCAGAATCTTCCAACCCTCCTTGGGTATGAGACTGGTGCCAGAGACAGGAGGGTTCTAAATGTTACACACTGTTTTAAAAAAGGAGAGATGCGGTAAACCGTGTAATTACTGACCAGTCAGTCTAACGTCGCTGGTGGGAAATTTCTGGCGTTCACAGCCCAGGACAAAAGCATTCGTTGCTTGAAAAAAAACACCGGACAATGAATGGACGGCAGCAGGGATATGGTAATGACAAATCATGTCTAGCAAAGCTCAACAACAACAACTTACATTTCTTGGTCAAAGCAGAATGTCTTAAGTAGTGGTTTAAGGGAGGAAAGTGAGGCATAGAATCAGTGACAGTGGTATAATGACGATGTCACTGAACTAGAATCCCAGAGGTGCAGGCTGATGCCCTCGGTTCAAATCCCACTATGGCAGCTGGTGGGAATTAAAATTCAATCAATTAATAAGTTCAACTGATTAATAAAAATCTGGAAATGAAAACTATTCTCAGTAATGGTGTCACGAATCTATCATTGACTGGTGTAAAAACCGATCGGATTTACTAATGTCCGCTAGGGAAGAAAATCTGCTGTCCTTACCTGATCTGGCCTACATCTGACTCCAGACCCACAGCAATGTGGTTGACTCTGAACTGCCTTGTGAAATGTCCAAACAAGTCACTCAATTGTCAGGGCGATTAGCGATGGGAACAAATGCTGGCCTTGCCAGCGAAGCCCACATCTCACACAATAATAAAAAAAGTGGTGGCGGGAGGGAAATCCAGAGCTTTGGGCCTCGGCAGCTGAAAACCTGGCTGGCAGTGGTGCAATGATGAAAATCAAGTATACACAAGAGCCCAGGATTAGAGGAGTGCAAATATCTTGGAGGGTTGTGGGGCTGGTAGAGAATACAGAGATAAGGAGGGGTGAGAAAATGGAGAGAGTTGGAAACACGGTTGAGAATTTCAAAATCAAGACATGGCCTGACTGGAAGCTGATGTACGTCAGTGATTGGGAACGGGACTTGGTGCGGGTTAACACAAGAGCAGCAGAGTTTGGATGACCTCAAGTTTACAGAGAGTAGAATGTGTGAGACAAGCCACGAGTGTGTTAAAATCTGGAATAGAAAGCTAGTCTCAGTCATGGCGCCATGAAACTATTAGCGATTTTTTAAATTAAACACCATCTGATTCACTAATGTCCTTTAGAGAATGAAATCTGCCGTCCTTTCCTGGTCTAGCCTACATGTGACTCCAGACTCACAGCAATGTCATTGACTCGCAACTGCCCTCTGAAAGGGCCTAGCATCTCACTCTGTTTAGGGATTTGAAAAGAAGGCTGAGCGTTTTACTATTGAGGAGTTGCTGGCCAGGATCCAATGTAAGTCAGTGAGTACAGAGGGTGATGGGTGAATAGGACTTGGTGTGAGTTAGGCAGCAGTGTTTTGGATCACCTCAAATTTATGGAGGGTAGGATGTGGGAGAACAGCCAGGAGTGTGTTGGAATAGTCAAGTCTACAGGTAACACAGGCAAGGGGGGGGGGGGTGGTGTTTTATCAGCAGAAGAGCTGAGAGACGGGCAAAGCTGGCTGAAAATACGGAGGTGGAAATACGCTGTTTTAGTGATAGTGTGAATATTTAGCAGGAAGCTCATTGTAGGGTCAACTATGACATCACTTTGTGAACAGTTTGGTTTAGTCTCAAAGAGTTGGCAAGTAGAGGATGGAGTCTATTGCTAGGAAATGTTTGATGTGGGGTTTGAAAACAGTGGCTTCATTCTTCCTAATATTTAATTGGCATGGCAGATATGTAAGGTGATACTTTGTGGGAAGATTTTGTTGATATTATTTATTCATGGATTGTGGGTGTCGCTGGCTGGGCCAGCATTTATTGCCCATCCCTAAATTGCCCTTGAGAAGGTGATGGTGAGCTGCATGTGGATGAATGCGGAGAGATAATACAAGGTAAATGACACAACTTTAAAGGTGGTGAGAATAACAGAGAGACAAGGGGTGTTTGTGTACAATCTTTGACGTTAGTTGGACAGGTTAACAAACAGTTAACGAAGCAAATAGATTCCTAGGCTTTATTAATACAGACACAGAGTAGAATAGTCAGGATGTTATGTTACACCTATAGAAAAGACGAGTCCGGCTCCACCTGGAGTATTGTGTCCAATATGGGAACCACACTTTAGGAAGGACAGGAAACGTTTGGAGAGGAGACAGAAGAGTTTTACTGGAACTTTTCCAGGGATGAGGGATTACAGTTATGTAGCTGGGATTGTTTACCTCAGAGCAGGGAAATTTAAAAGAAGATCTGATAGAGATGTTTAACATTATGAAGGATTTAGAAACATTAAATAAAGTGAAACCGTTTCCAATGTGTGAGCGGCCATTAACCAGAGGACACAGATTTACGGTGATTGGAAAAAAGAAGCAGACGTGACTCGAGGATTTTTTTTAGTCAATGGGTGTTTGGGATTTGCAATGTATTGTTTAATAGGCTGAAGGAAACAGATTCAACAGTAGATTCCAAAAGGGAAATGCATAAATATCTTAAGGAGAATAAAAGGAAGGATCTGGGAAAGAGCCAGGGTGTGGGACGAACTGGAAGCTTTTCAAAAGGGCCAGCACAGAATAAATGGACCAAATGGCCTCATTCAATGCAATGCTATTCTGTGTTTCTATGATTGCTCCTGCCTGCATTTTCTCAATACCCCTATCCTTTCAACATGCGTTTGATAAAGTACCACATAACAGCAGTGTTACCAAATTAGAAACACTTGGGATTAAAGGACCAATGTCAGCCGTGGCTCAGTTTGTAGCTCTCTCACCTTTCAGTCACAAGCTTCTAGGATCAAGGGTCACTGCAGGACTTGATGACAAGAATCAAGGCTGACACTGCAATGCAGTACTGAGGGAGTGTCGCACTGTCAGATGTGCCATCTTTCGAATGAAACGTTAAACCAAGGCCACATCTGCCCTCTCAGATGGATGTTAAATATCCCATCGCTCTATGTAGAAGCAGAGCAGGGGAATTATTCCCGCTGTCCTGGTCAATATTTATCCTTCAATCAACATCACAAAAACAGATCTGATCATTATCACATTGCTTCCCCTCTCGGCAGCCTCTGCTCCATTTGTTGGTCATGTTACTGACCCAGAGACACTGTAACTGCAGTCCCCCTATATCGTCCACATTTGGGTCACCAAATCCTCTGTCCTCCCTGAATATCTGCAGCAGCTCACAACACAACCTCCAGAAAACCATCCACAGCACCTCCACTAAATGTACAATAGCAGAAGTCAGTCAAAAGTCCCTCACCTGTCAGTTGGATGCCAGGTCCTTTTAAAAAACACTAGAGGGGGTTCCTCGTGCTGCTGAATGTATGTTCAGCTGAGAGTGACTAACACAGGCGGTCAATGAACATGCACAGAACAAGTTTCAAAGACGTACAACAAAGCTGCTGGAATGGCTGATTGACACCATATTATGACCCCTCCTCACGCTACAGACACACACACGTTGCACCCACGCTAGCCCCCCGGCCAGCCTGGGTGTCCTGTTCAATGTGCTGGATGTGACCGGCTGTGCAGCTCACACCATCTTCTGGATCCAAATTTCCACAGCACCAGTGGAGCTGGACAGATGAAATGTGTGATCAGGGAGGGAAACAGAGGGAAATAAACTCACTTTAAAAAGGGAATTAGCAAAACACTTTAAGATAAACAAGCTTCAGGAATATTGGAAATGGGCAGGGGATTAGGATAATCAGAGGGGTGATGCCATGGAGGGATTTGATCATATGAGTGAGAATATTAAATTTGAGGTGTGACTGGACCAAGAGCCAATGTAGGTCAGTGAGCACAAGGATGTTGGGTGAACAGAATTTAATGTAAATTAGAAGATGGCAGCAGAGTTTTAAATGACCACAAGGTTACAGTGAGTAGAATGTGGGAGACCAGCCAAGAGTGTGTTAGAATAGTCAAGCCTCGATGTAACAAAGGCATGGATGAGGGTTTCAGCAGCAGATGAGCTGATGTGACCGCTCTCTTTCCCTCACTCTCTATCTTTTTCTGTTTCTCTCTCTGTCGCCCTCACTTGTTCTTCCCCCCTCCCCCCCCCCCACCCCCCGCCCTTAGGATCTTATATGTCGCCTTTTACACTTCTAAACTCCAGCTGATGTACGCCTAGCCTCTGCAGCCTTTCCTCATAAGACAGCACACCCATTCCAGGTATTAGTCTAGAAATCCTTCTCTGAACTGCGTCCAATGCATTTACATCCTTCCTTAAATAAGGTGGCCAGTACTGTACACAATACTTCAGATGTAGTTTCATCAATGCCTGTACAACTGAAACATAGCCTCTCTACCTTTGCATTCAACTGCTCTCCCAATAAGCAGTTCTATTAGCTTTCCTAAACACTTGCTGAACCTTCATGCTAACATTTGTGATTCATGAACTAGGACACCCAGATCCCTTTGCATCCCAGAGCTTTGCAGTCTCTCACCATTCAGATATTGTTTTTATTTTTTTTTAATTCTTCCTGCCAATATGGGCAATTTCACATTTCCCCCTATTATACCCCATTTGTCATATCTTCTCCCTCTCACTTAACCTATCGACATCCCTTTTTAGCCGCCTTATGTCCTCTGCACAGCGTACTTTCCGACCTATCTTTGTGTCATCAGCAAATTTAGCGCCCATACCTTTGGACCCTTCATCCAAGTCATTTAATTAAATTGTAAAAGGTTGAGGTCGCAGCACTGATCCCTGTGGCAACCACTCGTTACATCTTGCCAACCAGACAATGACCAATTCATGCCTACTCTCTGTTTCCTGTTAGCTAGCCTAACTTCTATCCATGCCAATATGTCACCCCCGATACCATGGACTTTTATATTCCACAATAACCTTTGATGTGGCACATTATCAAATGCCTTCTGGTAATCTAAGTAAAGTACATCCACCGGCTCCCCTTTATCCACAGCACATGTTATTTCTTCAAAGAACGCTAATAAATTGGTTAAACATGATTTTCCTTTCACAAAACCATGTTGATTCTGCCTGATCACGTTGAATTTATCTACGTGCCCTGCTATAACATATTTGATCCTAGCTTCCAACAATTAATCCGTAGCCAGAAATACTTTTTCACCTGTTACAGGTCATATGTCTAATGTTTCCAATTAGATTATGCCCTGTATTTGAACTGTCATTACTTAATTAACTGCTTGTGAACCTTTTCCCTCCTTTTGGTTAATCTGTGACCGTTGATCAGATCTTACAGTGGTGTCGGAGAGGGATCACAGAGATCGGGATCATAGGCTTAGTTTACTTGGTTTGTGAGTAATGTCAAACTCAGTTGAGCGATCATTGCTGGGAATGTGTAGGAGCTTTGGAGACAGAGAGGGATTACAATCAGTCAAATGCCTGTGGTTATTGCGAAGTCTGGGTAAGAATTTGTGACAGAGATCTGGAGAGAGAAAATGTACACTCAAAGACATGGGATCAGCATTGGGACTGGCTCAGAAATCTCAAAATTGATGTCTGAGGCAAATTTGGAGATTCTACTCTGCATTCCAATAGCTAAGTCATTTATATATCGCAAAAACGCAATGGTCCCAACACTGACCTTTGGGGAACACCCACTGTCTACCATCCTCCACACTTAAAAACAACCATTTATTACCACTCGCTGTTTTCTGTCCTTAATTCAATTTGACAATGATCCTCTTATTCCATGAGCCTCAATTTTGCTAACCAGCCTTTTACGTGGTACCTTATTAAACACTTTCCTAAAATACATATGCACAAAATCCACGGCATTCCCTTCATCAACCATCTCTGTTACTTCATCAAAACCTTCAACTAAATGAGTGAAGTATGATCTGCCTTTACTGGAGTGTGTAAGAGATGGGTTTCTGGAGAAGTACATTGAAGGATTAACTAAGAATCGGGCTATTTTATGGAACGAGAAAGGGTTAGTTAATAACATTGCTGTAAATGGGCTTTTGCGAAATAATGGCTATATTATGATAAAATTTCACATTCCATTTGAATATGTTAATTTTGAAACTAGGGTGTTAAACCTGAAAAAGGGAAACTATGAAGGTACGAGGGGCAAATTGGCAATTTAGTGTTGGTAAAGAGGTAGTACTTGAACAGTTAACTGGATTGAAGGTTGATAAATCCCTGGACCAGATGAGTACATCCCAGAGTGTTGAAGGAGGTGGCAATAGAGATGGTGGATGTATTGGTTGCTATCTTTCAAACTTCTATAGATTCTGGAAGAGATCCTGAAGACTGGAAAGTAGCAAATGTAACCCCACAATTTAAGAAGTGTGGGAGAGGGAGAATGAGAACTACAGACCTGTTAGTTTGATGTCAGTAATAGGGAAAATGTTATAATTTATTGTAAAGGATGTAATAACTGGACACTTAGAAAATAATGGTAAAATTGGCGGAGTCAACGTGGATTTATAAAAGGGGTATCATGTGCAACAAACCTGTTGAAGTCTTTTGAGGATGTTACTTGCAGCATTACTAAAGGAGAACCGGTGGATGTGGCGTATTTGGATTTACAGAAGGCTTTTGATAAGGTCCCACACAGGAGGTTAGTAAACAAAATTACAACGCATGGGATTGGGAGTAATATACTGGTATGGATTAAGAACTGGTTAACATGCAGAAAAGAGAGAGTAGGAATAAACGGGTCATTCTCAGGATGGCAGGCTCTTACGAGTGGGAGTAACACAAGGATCAGCACAAGGGCCACAGCTGTTCACAATCTATATAAATGATTTGAATGTGGGGATCAAATGTAATATTTACAAATTTGCTGATGATACAAAACTAGGTGGGAAGGTAAGTTGTGAAGAGGATGCAAGGAGGCTTCAAGCGGATTTGGATAGGATAAGTGAACGAACATGAACATGGCAGCTGGAATATATTATGAATAAGTGTCAAGTGATCCACTCTGGTAAAACAGAGACAGAAAGACAGTATATTTTTTGACTGGGGAGAGGTTGGGAAGTGTTGATTTCCAAAGGGACGTGGGTGTCCTTGTTCATGAGTCACTAAAAGCTAGTGTGCAGGTGCACCAATCAGTTTGGAAGGCAAATGGTATGTTGGCTTCCATCTCAAGCGGTTTTGAGTGCAGGAGTAAAGATGTCTGGCTGCAATTGTATACAGCCTTGGTGAGACTGCACCTGGAGTATTGCTTACAGTCTTGGTCTCCTTGTCTAAAGAAGGATATATTTGCCATGCAGGGAGTACAACTGATGTTCAGCAGACTATCCCTGGGATGGCAGGATTGTCTTATGAGGAGAGATTGAGAAAACTGGGCCTGTATTCTCTCGAGATTCAAAAAATGTGAAGTGATCTCATACAAAATTTTTACAGGGGGTGACGGGGTGGATGCAGATCGGATGTTTCCCCTGGGTGGTGAGTCTTGAACCAGGGGACATAATCTCAGAATAAGGGGTAAGAAATTTAAGACTGAGATGAAGAAGAATTTCTTCACTCAGAGGGAGGTAAATCTTTGGAATTCACCACCACAGAGGCTGTGGAAGATCAACACTGAGCATGTTCAAGACAGAAATCAATGGATTTAGGGAGACAAATCACATCAAGGGGTACAGGGATAGCACGGGAAAGTAGCGTTGAGGTAGATGATCAGACATGATCTAGAACAAAGAACAATGAAAATTACAGCACATGAACAGGCCCTTTGGCCCTCCAAGCCTGCGCCGATCCAGATCCTCTACCTAAACATGTCGCCTATTTTCTCAGTGTCTGTATCTCTTTGCCTCCTGCCCATTCATGTATCTGTCTAGATACATCTTAAAAGACGCTATCGTGCCCGCGTCTACCACCTCCGCTGGCAACGCATTCCAGGCACCCACCACCCTCTGCATAAAGAACTTTCCACGCATATCCCCCCTAAACTTTTCCCCTCTCACTTTGAACTCGTGACCCCTAGTAATTGAATTCCCCACTCTGGGAAAAAGCTTCTTGCTATCCACCCAGTCTATACCTCTCATGATTTTGTATACCTCAATCAGTTCCCCCCTCAACCTCCGTCTTTCTAATGAAAATAATCCTAATCTGCTCAACCTCTCTTCATAGCTAGCGCCCTCCATACCAGGCAACATCCTGGTGAACCTCCTCTGCACCCTCTCCAAAGCATCCACATTCTTTTGGTAATGTGGCGACCAGAACTGCACGCAGTATTCCACATGTGGCCGAACCAAAGTCCTATACAACTGTAACATGACCTGCCAACCCTTGTACTCAATACCCCGTCCGATGAAGGAAAGCATGCCGTATGCCTTCTTGGCCTCTCTATTGACCTGCGTTGCCACCTAAAGGGAACAATGGACCTGAACACCCAAATCTCTCTGTGCATCAATTTTCCCCCAGGCCTTTTCCATTTACTGCATAATTCACTCTTGAATTGGATCTTCCAAAATGCATCACCTCGCATTTGCCCTGATTGAACTCCATCTGCCGTTTTTCTGCCCAACTCTCCAATCTATTTATATTCTGCTGTATTCTCTGACAGTCCCCTTCACTATCTGCTACTCCACCAATCGTAGTATCGTCTGCAAACTTGCTAATCAGACCACCTATACTTTCCTCCAAATCATTTGTGTGTATCACAAACAACAGTGATACCAGCACGGATCCCTGTGGAACACCACTGGTCACACGTCTCCATTTTGAGAAACTCCCTTCCACTGCTACTCACTGTCTCCTGTTGCCCAGCCAGTTCTTTATCCATCTAGCTAGTACACCCTGGGCACCATGCGCCTTCACTTTCTCCATCAGCCCACCATGGGGAACCTTATCAAACGCCTTACTGAAGTCCATGTATATGACATCTACAGCCCTTCCCTCATCAATCAACTTTGTCACTTCCTCAAAGAATTCTATTAAGTTGGTAAGACATGACCTTCCCTGCACAAAACCATGTTGCCTATCACTGATAAGCCCATTTTCTTCCAAATGGGAATAGATCCTATCCCTCAGCATCTTCTCCAGCAGCTTCCCTACCACTGACGTCAGGCTCACCGGCCGATAATTACCTGGATTTTCCCTGCTACCCTTCTTAAACAAGGGGACAACATTAGCAATTCTCCAGTCCTCCGGAACATCACCCGTGTTTAAGCATTCTAATTGAATGATGGAGCAGGGTCGATGGGCTGAATGGCCTACTCCTGCTCCGATGTTCCTTCAGACACGTGATTGTTTTCCTTCATTAACTCAAACCTCTCCAAGTTTCTGTTGATTTATTCTCTAATTATTGTTTGTAAAACATTACTGATGTTCAACTAACTGGTCTGTAATTGCTCGGACTGTGCTCACATCATCATGAAGAAGATGCAGGTTTAAGGTAATTGGCAAAGAACCAGAGGCAAAATGAAGAGAATTTTCTTACACAGTGAGTTGCCAAATTTAGAGCCCCCGGTTATCTAGAAACATACAGGGTAAGATAAATCAGATAAAAGAAAGCTTATGACAGGCACAAACAAATAATACTTCAGAAAGCTGAGAGGAGTAAAGAAAGTGCAGGGGTGAAGTAAAAAAACCAAATTAGAAAAGCAAAGAGAGGGCATGAAAAAATATTGGCAGGTAAAATCAAGGAAAACCCAAAGATGTTTTATCAGTACATTAAGAATAAAGGGATAACTAAGGAAAGGGGAGGGCCTATCAGAGATGTAAAAGGTAGTTTGTGCATGGATGCAGAAGATGTTGGCAGGGTCCTTAATGGGTTTTATGTCTCTGTCTTCATAAAAGAGAGGGATGATGCAGACATTGTAGTTAAAGAGGAGGATTGTGAAATATTAGATACAATCAACATAATGAGAGAGGAAGTACTCGAGGGTTTGAAATCCTTGAACGTGGATAAATCGCCAGCGCCGGATGGATCGTAGCTCAGGCTGTTAAAGGAAGCGAGGGGGGAAATAGCAGATCCTCTGAGGATCATCTTCACATTCTCACTAGATACAGGCGAGGCAGTAGACGATTGGAGGTCTGTGAACATAGTGCCAGTGTTTAAAAATGGTGCGAAGGATAGGCCAAATAATTAGAGGCTGGTCAGTCTGACCTAAAGGCCTGTTACCCGACCCAAACCCGACGAGACCCGACGTCATATGTCGGGTTCGGGTCGCTCTTCCGGATCCGGCTTTCGGGCTCGGTTTGGGTCGGACACACACAATACTACCTTTTGATCGGCTGGGATGAAAAGGGAAGTTGAGTAAGTAAGCATTATAGTTTGAAAAGTCATCCTCAGCTGAGAGTCAGAGATGTCAAGGAGGGAAACGTGCATCTGGACTCCACAGACTCTGAGTCTGCGCAGTGAGAAAGTGAGTGTTTCTATGATGTCACCGCGCTCATGCTGCAGCTTCCTTCCATTCCATCCAAAAGTGCTAAGTACAGTGAGTGCAATATGGTAGGGTCAGGCTCGGGTCCGATGTTGTTCTGTTAGGATGGGTCGGGTTTTATTTCCAGACCCGAGCAGGCTTTAGTTGGACATCGGTGGGCAAATTATTAGAATCAATTCTCAGAGCAACGATAAACTGTCACTTACAAAGGCAAATATTAATCAGGGATAGTCAGCATGGATTTGCTAAGGGAGGGTCTTGTCTTACTAACACAATTAAGTTTTTTGAGGAAGGAGCAAGAAGGATTGATAAAGGTAGTGCAGTGGATGTGGTCTACATGTATTTTAGTAAGGCGTTTGAAAAGGTCCCACATGGCAGACTGATCAGAACAGTGAAAGCTCATGAGATACAGGGGAATGTGGCAAGTTGCTTCCAAAATTGGATCAATGTCAGGAAACAAAGGGTAATGGTCGACAGATGTTTCTTGTGAATGGAAAGCGGTGTCTAGTGGCGTTCCCAGGTCTCAGTGTTGGGTCCCTTGCAATTTGTGATGTATATTAATGCTTTGGACTTAAATGTGGGAGGCATGAGTGGAAATTTGCTGATGGCACAAAAATTGGTCATGTAGTTGATAGTGAAGAGGATAGCTGTGGACTCCAGAATGATATCAATGGTTAAATGGTTTGGTTGAGTGGGCGGAAAAGTGGCAAATGGAAGTCAATCTGGGGAACTGTGAGGTAATGCAGTTGGGAAGGGCAAATAAAGCGAAGGAATACACAACAGACAGGAGGATATTGAAAGGGGTAGAAGATGTTAGAGACCTTGGAGTGTTTGTCCACAGTTCCTGGAAGGTGGCAAGAAAGGTAGACAGAGTGGTGAAAAAGGCATATGGAATGCTTTCCTTTACTGGCCGATATATAGAATACAAAAGGAGGGATATAATGCTGGAATTGTATAAAACACTGGTTAGGCAATAGCTGGAGTATTGTGTACAGTTCTGGTCACCACATTACAGGAAGGACATAATTGCTTTGGAGAGAGTACAGAGAAGATTTTCAAGCATGTTACCAGTGATGGAAAATTGCATCCATGATGAAAGATTGGATAGGCTAAGATTGTTTTCTTTAGAACAGAGGAGACTTAGGGGTGACTTGATTGAGGTGTACAAAATTATGAGGGGGCCCAGATAGAGTAGCCAGGGAGCACCTGTTTCCCCTAGCGGGGAGGTCAATTACCAGATTTAATTGATTGGTAGATGGATCAGAGGGGACATGAGGAAAAACCGTTTCACCCAGAGGGTGGTGGGTGTCTGGAATTCACTGCCAGGACGGTGGTGGAGGCAAAAAACATCAATTATTTTAATAGGTACCTGGACCTACACCTGAAGTGCTGCAACTGGCAAGGCCATGGACCAGCGGCTGGAAGATGGGATTAGATTGGGCGGCTAGTTTTTTCAGCCAGCAGAGACACATTGGGCTGAATAGCCTCCTTTTGTGCGTTAACCCTTCCATGGATATTTGGTCCAATCTGTCTGTGGGTGGGATCTGGAATTCACTGCCTGAAAACATGGTGGAAGCAGATTCAATAATATCTTTCAAAAGGGAATTTAACAAAAACTTGACAAGGAAAAAAAAACAATTGGAGTCTGGGGAAAGAGGAGGGAGTGGAACTAATTAGATATCTCTTTCAAAGGGACAGCACTGACCGAATAGCCTCTTTCTGTGCTGCATCAATCTCTGATTATATGAACAAGAGACACAGAGAGAGATGGAGAAAGGGTGAAAGAAGGGAAGAAAAATAGAGACAGAGTGAAAGTGAAGCTTGTACCAGTTTTCAGGGGTAGGGATTGTGATTCGTGATCTGCCCGTGCCCATTCCTGTTGAGGCAGGTGACACACAAACTTCCTGCTGCCTCCTCATTTCCATGAATTCTACGTGCTGCCCAGGGTAACCCGCGCTGCTGTCTGTCTGCAGGCTTACCAGGGACCTAACTGTGTGTGAGGCTGGCACGTGCTTCAGCCAGGATTCAGCTCTTAAAGGTAGTTTGTCCCTCTTAAAGGGAAGCTTTACTGAATCACAGGAGGCTGCTGCTGCTGACTGTGAATGCTGCAATTGGAGACAAGATAAATGGAATACTAGGACAGAGAGAGGTCTCTGCTGTTCACGGATGTGGTGTTGGAGGCCTTAGTCATGGAGGTTGACCAGAGGAGAGTGGGCATGTTTCTGTGGGGTGGGGCGGAGACCCTTAAGGAACGTCTTCCGAAGGGAATGGGAGTAGGTGGTCAGGGAGGTCAAATGCAAGAATCTGGCCCCGAGGACCTGGCAGCAGAGCCAGAAGAAGTTTCATGAGCTCACACGGGTGGTCAATGTCAGTGAATTCATCGCCACATGGCATCTCCTACCCCCAACATTACCAACCTCTCACACAGCTCAATGTACCACACCCCCATCACTTAGTTTCAAAGACGTATAGCAAAGCTGCTGGAATGGCTGATTGGTGTCAGATCAGATCCCTCTGCACACTACCAGCACATACTTGGTGAACAGGGACTAGAGCCCTGTTTAGCATGGAGCACTGAAAGTGACCGGCAGCTCAGCTCATACAATTTTATGGATCCACACTTCCATGGCATTGGGCCCAGTGACACTGCAGAGCTGAGAATACCTGCCATAGACAGAAACAGAGGGAAAGAAGCCTTCTTTTAAATGGGAATTGAAGAAAAGACTTGAAGGCAGGAATATGGGAATGGACAGGGCAATGGGACTAATTGAGGGTGAGATTCAAACACAAGAATGAGAATATTAAATTTAAGGTGCTGCTGGTCCCGGAGCTAATGTAGATCAGTGAGCACAGGGGTGATGGGTGATCAGGATTTGGGGTGATGGGTGATCAGGATTTGGTGCGAATTAGTTTACAGGCAGCAGAGTTCTGGATGGGCAGTGGTTTATGGAGGTTTATAACTGGGAGGGTGACCAGGATAGAATTGGAATAGTCAAGTGTTGATTTAACAGATTTAAAGATTGGTGAAGACAAATGTAGGTCCCTTACCGTCAGAAACAGGGGAATTAATTATGGGGAACAAAGAAATGGCTGACCAACTAAATGCATACTTTGGTTCTGTCTACACAAAGGAGAATACAAATATCATATCAGAAATGTTGGGGAACACGGGGTTTAGTGAGAGAGAGGAACTTAAGGAAATCTGTATTAGTAGAGAAATGGTGTTGGGGAAATTGATGGTATTGAAGGCCGATAAATTCCCAGGGCCTGATAATCTACATCCCAGAGTACTGAAGGAAGCGGTCCGAGAAATAATGGATGTATTGGTGGTCATCTTCCAAGATTCTATAGATTCTGGAACATTTCCTACAGATTGGAATGTAGCTAATGCAACCCCAGGGAGGTTGAGAGAAAGCAGGGAATTATAGACCAGTCAGGCTGACGTCGGTAGTGGGGAAAGTTCTAGAGTCCATTATCAAAGATTTTATAGCAGAGCACTTGTAGAAAAGTGGTAGAATCGGACAGAATCAGCATGGATTTACGAAAGGGATATCACGCTTGACAAATCTACAAGAATTCTTCGAGGATGTAACTAGCAGAGTTGATGAGGGACAGCCAGTGGATGTGGTTTATTTGGACTTTCAGAAGGCTTTCGACAAAGTCCCACATAACAGATTAGCGTGTAAAATTAAAGCGCATGCGATTGGTGCTCGTGTATTGTGATAGATAGAAAATTGATTGGCAGACAGGAAACCCAAGAGTAGGAATAAATGGGTATTTTATTCCGAATGGCAGGCAGTCACTAGTGGGGTACCATAGGGATTGGTGATAGGACCCCAGCTATTCACAATATATCTTACTGATTTCGATGAGAGATCTAAATGTAATATCTCCAAATTTGCAGATGACACAAAACAGGGTGGGAGGGTGAGTTGTGAGGAGGATGCAGAGAGGCTTCAGGGTGATTTTGACAAATTGAGTGAGTGGGCTAATGCATGGAAGATGCAGTACAATGTGGATAAATGTGAGGTTAATCACTTTGGTAGCAAAAGCAGGAAGGCAGATTATTATCTGAATGGCTATAAACTGAGAGAGGGGAATATGCAAGGAGAGCTGGGTGTTCTCGTACACCAGTCACTGAAGGTAAGAATGCAGGTGCAAAGGACAGTAAAGAAGGTAAATGGTATGTTGGCCTTCACAGCGAGCTGATTCGAGTACAGGAGCAGGGATGTCTTGTTGCAATTATACAGGGCCTTGGTGAGGCCACACCTGGAATATTGTGTGCAGTTTTGGTCTCCTTATCTAAGGAAGGATGTTCTTGTTGTAGGTTTACCAGACTGATTCCCTGGATGGCGGGACTGACGTATGAGGAGAGATTGAGTCGGTTAGGATTATGTTCGCTGTAATTCAGAAGAATGATGGGGGATCTCATAGGAACCTATAAAATTCTAACAGGACTTGACAGAACAGATACAGGAAGGATGTCCCCGATGGTGGTGGAGTCCAGAACCAGTGGTCATAGTCTAATGATGCAGGGTAAACCTTTCAGGACTGAGATGCGAAATCTCTACACCCAGAGAGTGATGAGTCTGTGGAATTCGCTGCCACAGGAAGCAGTTGAGGCCAAAACATTGTATGTTTTCAAGAAGGAGCTAGATATAGCTCTTAGGATGAAAGAGGTCAAAGGATATGGGGGGAAGTGCAAACAGGTTGCTGAGTTGGATGACCAGCCATGATCATAATGAATGGCGGGGGAGGCTCGAAGGGCCGAATGGCCTACTCCTGCTCCTATTTTATATGTTTCTATGTTAACAAGGGCACAGATGAGGGTTTATGTATCAGATGAGCTGAGGCAGACGGATGATATTACTGAGCTGGTCATAGGCAGGGCAGGTGATGGAGAGAATAAGGGGTCAGAACTCAGCTCAGGGTTAAATAGAACGCATAGGATGCAAACTGTCTGGTTCAACCTCAGACATTAGCCAGTTAGGGGTACGTGGTTCATGGATATGGACAGAATTTCCGAAGGAGACCGATTGCACGAGCTCCACTCTTCCCAAAATTAAAATTGTAAGAACATTATTTCAGTGAAACGCGGTTTACAGATCACATAGCGGGAAATAGGGACTTAGCAGGGGAAGCAAAAGCTGAAAACACGGTAGAGTAAATTACATGAACTCGGATACAAGTAGCAATGGTTTATAGAGCTCATAGCTGGAGATAGAGTTTTGCCAGGGATAACAAAAGTAACAAGGAGGGCAGAGTAAATGACAATGTTGCTAAACTTGGTTTACAACATTCATAGCTAGATAGAGAGACTTACCAGGGACACTGATAATAGCAAGGATGGGATAGTAAATGTGTTGCATAATCTTCAATGCGAGATAGATCCGATACTCTAATGGGAACCGATCATAATTGGCAGAAAGACGGTCAAACTCCCAAATGAAACTCCTGCCCATTGTTGTAACATTCCAGTCTATTGTTCTCAGATTCTGAACCATTGTTGTAACATTCCAATCTATTGTTCTCAGTGTCTGATACATTGCTGTAACATTCCAATCTATTGCTCTCAGATTCTGACCCATTGTTGTAACATTCCAATCTATTGTTCTCCTATTCTGACCCATTGTTGTAACATTCCAACCTATTGTTCAGATTCTGATTTCTCCTCACCATCTCTCTGCAGCCACGGTTCCCTATGAGTTCCGGAGCTGATGCTCCCGCTGACACTTTCAGAAAACACATTGAAAGGAGTCCGGTATTAATAGAAGAGGGAAACCCTCCAGTGACACCATTAGGGTCCATGGAGACTGACATTAATTACAGTCACTGAACAAACTTGTTCAGTTAACCCCTTTCAATACAACACTTTTTGTACCACAATAAAGTAGAACATTTATCCAGTCTGGATGGGAATTATGAGTGTTACAGAGGGAAGAAATGATGGAAATGACAGAGGCACTGGACAAAATCTTTCAGTCCTCCTTGGATATGGGAGTGATGCCAGAGGTCTGGTGGCTTGTCAATGTTACTCCCTGTTTACAAAGGAGAGGTTCGGTAAACCCTGTAAGTATCAGTCTAATGTTGGTGGTTGGAAACTTCTAGAGGTCATAACCCAGCACAAAAATATATCTTGCTTGTAATACAACGGTTAATACATGACAAGCAGCACGGAAAGGTTAATGAAATATCATTCCTGATTATCTTGATCAAGTTCGTTGAGGATGTAACTGTGAGTGTTTCACGTAATATAATCATAGAAAGTTTAAGATACAGAAAGAGGCCACTTGTCCCATTGTGTCTGCAGCAGCCGAAAAATGATCCACCTATTCTAATCCCACCTTCCAGCATTTGATCCACAGCCCTGCAGATAATGACAGTTGAGGTGAACATCCAGATTCCTTTTCACTGAGTGGAGGGATTCTGCTTCAACTATCCTTTCAGGCAGTAATTTCTGGACTCTCACTGTAAACAGGGGATGCAGTACTGAACCCTGTGGAACGCCACTGTAAACAGTCCTCCGGTCAGTAAAATACCTGTCAACAACTACCCTTTAATAAAAACAAGAAATGCTGGACATACTCAGCAGGTCTGGCAGCATCTGTGGAGAGAGAAGCAGAGTTAACGTGACAGGTCCGTGACCCTTCATCACTGATCTGAAAACTTAACTCTGCTTCTCCCTCCACAGATGTTGCCAGACCTGCTGAGTATTTCCAGCATTTATTGTTCTTACTTCAGATTTCCAGCTTCCGCAGTATTTTGCTTTTATTATAACAATGACCCTTTGTTTCCTGCCACTGATCAATTTTGTATTTTTGGGTGGACAAGTTTCTCCTCAACTCCCCGCTGATCCTTCTACCAAGCACTTTAAGTCACTGCCCCTTAGTCACTGATCTCTCTGCTAAGGTGAATAGAGTCGTCACCTCCCCTCTATCCAAGCCCCTCAAAATTATGTCCATTTCAATCAGATCTCCCTTCAGACTTCTCTGTTCCAAGTAGAACAACCCCAGCCTATCCAATCTTGCTTCATAGCTGCATTTTTCCAGTCCTGGCAAACATCCTTGTCAATCTCCTCTGTACCCTCTCTAGTGCAATTACATCCTTTGTGTAATGAGGTGACCAGAACCGCACACAGTACTCAGGTTGTGACCTAACCAATGATTTATACAGTTCCAGCATAACCTCCCTGCTCTTGTATTCTATACCTCAGCTAATAAAGGAAAGGATTCCATATGCCTTCTTAACCAACTATCGACCTGACCTGCTACCTTCAGGACATCAGTGGACATTGACTCCAAGGTCCCTCACTTCCTCTACACTTCTCAGCATTTTCCTATTAATCGTCTATCCCTTTGCATTGTTTGACCTCAATTACATCATCTCATACTTAACCGGTTGAATTCCATTTGACACTTTTCTGCCATCAATATCTTCCTGCAGCCTACAGCTATCCTCCTCGCTATCTACCACATGGCTAATTTGTGTGCCATCTGCACACATCTTGATCATGCCCCCTACATTTACGTTCAAATCGTTAATATGTACTACAAAAAGCAGGGGACCCAGTACTGAGCCCCATGGAACGTCACTGGAAACAGACCACAAGTCAGTAAAACACCCGTCAACAATCACCCTTTGTTTCCTGCCACTGAGCCAATTTTGTATCCAGCTTGCTGCAGTTCCCTGGATTCCATGGGATTTTATTATTTTAACTAGTATGCCACATGGGACCTTGTCAAAAGCCTTGCCAAAATCCACGGAGACCATATCATCTGCACTACCCTCATCTATCATCCTTGCTACTTCGTTGATAAATTCTATCAAGTTGGTCAAACAATATCTTCCCTTATCAAATTCATGCTGACTGTCCTTGATTGACCTGAGCCTTTCTAAGTGACAGTTTATCCTGTCTCTCAGAATAGATTCCAATCTTTTTCCCACTATTGAGTTTACACTGACTGGCCTGCAATTATTTGGTCTATCCCTTGCTCCATTTTGAAGATGTGCAATGTTAACAGTACTCCAATCCTCTGGCACTACACCTGCATCCAGTGAGGACTGGAAAATGATGGTCAGACCCTCTGCTGTTTCCTCTCTCACTTCATTTGACAGCCTAGGATACATTTCATCAGGCCCTGGTGATTCATCAACTTTCAAGGATGCTAATCCCATTAATACTTCCTCTCTCCCGATGAATATCACATCCAATAATTCACACTCCTCCTCCTTAACCACAATACCTGCATCGCAATCACCCCCCCCCCTTTTGTTCAGACAGATACAAAATACTTATTAAGAACCTTGGCAACATCTTCCGCCCCTACTCATGTATATCCACTTATGTATATAGATTTTCAGAAGGCCTGTGATAAAATGACATTTCATAGACTTGTTATGACATGGATTAATGTGACAGTGATGATGTGGATATGACACTGACTCAGGGACAGAAAGCAGCGAGAAGTGGTGAACAGTCTTTGTTCAGACTGGAGGTGGAGGGGAGTATACAGTGCTGTTTCTCAGGGATCGGTTCACTCCGCATGATCTCAAGAAGCTACTGAAGGCACTGGATACTGCAAAGGCTATGAGCCTGCACAATATTCCGGAAATAGTACTGAATACCTGTGCTCCAGAACTTCTGTTACCCCATCAAGCTGTTCCAGTACAGCTACAACATTGGCCTCTATCCTGCAATGTGGAAAATTGCCCAGGTATGTCCTGTAGACAAAAAGCAGGACAAGTCCAACCCGGCCAATTACCGCCCCATCAGCCTCCTCTCAATCATCAGCAAAGTGATGGAAGGTGTCATCGACACTGCCATCAAGCGGCACTTGCTTAGCAATAACCTGCTCAGTGACGCTCAGTTTGGGTTCCGCCAGGGTTACAAAGCTCCTGACCTCATTACAGCCTTGGTGCAAACATGGACAAAGGAGCTGAACTCAATAGGTGAGGTATGAGTGACTGCCCTTGACACCAAGGCAGCATTTGACTGAGTATGGCATCAAGGAGCCCGAGCAAAAATGGAGTCAGTGGGTATCAGGGGGGAAACTTTCTGCTGGTTAGAGTCATACCTGGCACAAAGGAAGATGGTTGTGGTTGTTGCAGGTCAATCACCGCAAGAGTTCCTCAGGGTAGTGTCTTAGGCCTAATTATCGACAGATGCTTCATCAGTTACATTCTTTCAATCATAAGGTCAGAAGTGGGGATGTTCGCTGATGATTGTACAATTTTCATGACCAATCGTGACTCCAAAGTACTGAAGCAGTCCGTGCAGAAATGCAGCAAGACTTGGACAATATCATGGCTTGGGCTGATAATTGACAAGTATCATTCGCACTGCACTAGTGCCAGGCAATGACCATCTCCGACAAGTGATAATCTAATCATCTCCGTTGACATTCAATGACATTACCATCGCTGAATCCCCTCTATCAACATCCCAGGGGCTACCATTTACCAGAAATTGGCTAGCTGAAAGAAGACGGAGGGTGGTGGTTGATGGCAAATGTTCATCCTGGAGTTTAGTTACTAGTGGTGTACCGCAAGGATCTGTTATGGGGCCACTGCTGTTTGTCATTTTTATAAATGATCTGGATGAGGGTGTAGAAGGGTGGGTTAGTAAATTTGCGGATGACACGAAGGTCGGCGGAGTTGTGGATAGTGCCGAAGGATGTTGTAGGGTACAGAGGGACATAGATAGGCTGCAGAGCTGGGCTGAGAGATGTAAAATGCAGTTTAATGCGGAAAAGTGTGAGTTGATTCACTTTGGAAGGAGGAACAGGAATGCAGAGTACTGGGCTAATGGGAAGATTCTTGGTAGTGTAGATGAGCAGAGAGATCTTGGTGTCTCTCTGGGGGGGGGGTACATAAATCCCTGAAAGATGCCATCCAGGTTAATAGGGCTGTTAAGAAGGCATATGGTGTGTTAGCTTTTATTAGTAGGGGAATCGAGTTTCGGAGCCACGAGGTCATGCTGCAGCTGTACAAAATTCTGGTGCGGCTGCACCTGGAGCATTGTGTGCAGTTCTGGTCACCACATTATAGGAAGGATGTGGAAGCTTTGGAAAGGGTGCAGAGGAGATTTACTAGGATGTTGCCTGGTATGGAAGGAAGGTCATACGAGGAAAGGCTGAGGGACTTGAGGTTGTTTTCGTTGGAGAGAAGGAGGAGGAAAGGTGACTTAATAGAGACATATAAGATAACCAGAGGGTTAGAAAGGGTGGATAGTGAGAGTCTTTTTCCTCGGATGGTGATGGCAAACACGAGGTGACATAGCTTTAAGTTGAGGGATGATAGATATAGGACAGATGTCAGAGGTAGTTTCTTTACTCAGAGATTAGTAAGGGCGTGGAATGCCCTGCCTGCAAAAGTAGTGGACTCGCCAACTTTAAGGGCATTTAAGTGGTCATTGGATAGACATATGGATGAAAACGGAATAGTTTAGGTCAGATGGTTTCACAGGTCGGCGCAACATCGAGGGCCAAAGGGCGTGTACTGCGCTGTAATGTTCTATGTTCTATAGAAACTGAACAGGAATAGCGCTATAAATACCATGGCTAAAAGAGCAGGTGACAAGCGAGGAATCCTGAGGCGAGTAACTCACCTCCTGACTCCCCAAAGCCAGTCCCCCATCTACAAGGCACAAGTTAGGAGTGAGATGGAATTCTCTCTGCTTGTCTGGATGGCTGCAGCTCCAACAACACTCAAGAAGCCCGGCACCATCCAGGACAAGGCATCACACGATATTTTTGGCAGTTTCATTTTTGCAGCGGCGACAGGGAGAGCGAGGTGGCAGCTGGGTAAGTAATTCCTATATATTTGGGCAGCAGTTGTGCTGAAGGAGGGCACTATGGAGGACTCGAGCAGTGAGGCAATATGGGCAGAACTCAGAAATAGGAAGGGTGCGGTAATAATGTTGGGGCTGTACTGCAGGCCTCCCAACAACGAGCGTGAGATAGAGGTACAAATATGTAAACAGCTTATGGAAAGATGTAGGAGCAACAGGGTGGTGGTGATAGGAGATTTTAATTTTCCCAACATTGACTGGGATTCACTTTGTGTTAGAGGTCCAGATGGAGCAGAATTTGTATGGAGCATCCAGGAGGGTTTTCCAGAGCAGTATGTAAATAGTCCAACTCGGGAAGGGGCCACACTGGACCTGGTGTTGGGGAATGAGCCCGGCCAGGTGGTTGAAATTTCAGTAGGGGACTACTTTGGGAATAGTGATCACAATTCCGTAAGTTTTAGAATACTCATGGACAAAGACGAGAGTGGTCCCAATGGAAGAGTACGAAATTGGGGGAAGGCCAACTATACCAAAATTCGGCAGGAGCTGGGGAATGTAGATTGGGAGCAGCTGTTTGAAGGTAAATCCACATTTGATATGTGGGCGGCTTTTAAAGAGAGGTTGATTAGCGTGCAGGAGAGACATGTTCCTGTGAAAATGAGGGATAGAAATGGCAAGATTAGGGAACCATGGATGACAGGTGAAATTGTGAGACTAGCTAAGAGGAAAAAGGAAGCATACATAAGGTCTAGGAGGCTGAAGAAAGACGAAGCTTTGAAAGAATATCGGGAATGCAGGACCAATCTGAAATGAGGAATTAAGAGGGCTAAAAGGGGTCATGAAATATCTTTAGCAAACAGGGTTATGGAAAATCCCAAAGCCTTTCATTCATATATAAGGAGCAAGAGGGTAACTAGACAAAGGATTGGCCCACTCAAGGACAAAAGAGGAAAGTTATGCGTGGGTCAGAGAAAATGGGTGAGATTCTAAACGAGTACTTTGCATCGGTATTCACTGAGGAGAGGGACATGACGGATGTTGAGGTTAGGAACAGATGTTTGATTACTCTAGGTCAAGTCGGCATAAGGACGGAGGAAGTGATGGGTATTCTAAAAGGCATTAAGGTGGATAAGTCCAAAGTTCCGGATGGGATCTATCCCAGGTTACTGTGGGAAGCGAGAGAGGAAATAGCTGGGGCCTTAACAGATATCTTTACAGCATCCTTAAACATGGGTGAGGTCCCAGAGAACTGGAGAATTGCTAATGTTGTCCCCTTGTTTAAGAAGGGTAGCAGGGAAAATCCAGGTAATTATAGACCGGTGAGCCTGACGTCAGTGGTAGGGAAGCTGCTGGAGAAGATACTGAGGGATAGGATCTATTCCCATTTGGAAGAAAATGGGCTTATCAGTGATAGGCAACATGGTTTTGTGCAGGGAAGGTCATGTCTTACCAACTTAATAGAATTCTTTGAGGAAGTGACAAAGTTGATTGATGAGGGAAGGGCTGTAGATGTCATATACATGGACTTCAGTAAGGCGTTTGATAAGGTTCCCCATGGCAGGCTGATGGAGAAAGTGAAGGCGCATGGGGTCCATGGTGTACTAGCTAGATGGATAAAGAACTGGCTGGGCAACAGGAGACAGAGAGTAGCAGTGGAAGGGAGTTTCTCAAAATGGAGATGTATGACCAGTGGTGTTCCACAGGGATCCGTGCTGGGACCACTGTTGTTTGTGATATACATAAATGATTTGGAGGAAAGTATAGGTGGTCTGATTAGCAAGTTTGCAGATGACACTAAGATTGGTGGAGTAGCAGGTAGTGAAGGGGACTGTCAGAGAATACAGCAGAATATAGAGAGATTGCAGAGTTGGGCAGAGAAATGGCAGATGGAGTTCAATCAGGGCAAATGCGAGGTGATGCATTTTGGAAGTTCCAATTCAAGAGTGAACTATACAGTAAATGGAAAAGTCCTGGGGAAAATTGATGTCCAGAGAGATTTGGGTGTTCAGGTCCACTGTTCCCTGAAGGTGGCAACGCAGGTCAATAGAGTGGTCAGAAGGCATACGGCATGCTTTCCTTCATCGGACGTACAAGAGTTGGCAGGTCATGTTACAGTTGTATAAGACTTTGGTTCGGCCACATTTGGAATACTGCGTGCAGTTCTGGTCGCCACATTACCAAAAGGATGTTGATGCTTTGGAGAGGGTGCAGAGGAGGTTCACCAGGATGTGCCTGGTATTGAGGGCGCTAGCTATGAAGAGAGGATGAGTAGATTAGGATTATTCTCATTAGAAAGACGGAGGTTGAGGGGGGACCTGATTGAGGTGTACAAAATCATGAGAGGTATAGACAGGGTGGATAGCAAGAAGCTTTTTCCCAGAGTGGGGGATTCAATTACTCGGGGTCATGAGTTCAAAGTGAGAGGCGATAAGTTTAGGGGGATATGCGTGGAATGTTCTTTACGCAGAGGGTGGTGGGTGCCTGGGGTGCGTTGCCAGTGGAGGTGGTAGACGCGGGCACGATAGCGTCTTTTAAGATGTATCTAGACAGATACATGAATGGGCAGGAAGCAAAGAGATACAGACCCTTAGAAAATAGGTGACATGTTTAGATAGAGGATCTGGATCGGCGCAGGCTTGGAGGGCCGAAGGGCCTGTTCCTGTGCTGTAATTTTCTTTGTTCTTGCTTCTTTGATTGGCACCCCATCCACAACATTCACTCCCATCACCACAAACGTATAGTTGCAGCAGTGTATACCATCTACAAGATGCACTGCAGCAACGCACCAAGGCTCCTTCGACAGCACCTTCGAAACACACAACCTCTACCACATAGAAGGGCAAGGGCAGCAGATGTATGGAAACACCACCACCTGCAAGTTCCCCTCCAAGCCACACACCATGCTGATTTGAAACTATCTTGCAGTTCCTTCACTGTCGCTGGGTCAAAATACTGGAACTTCCTTCCTAACAGCACTGTGGGTGTACCTACCCCACGTGGACTGCAGTGTTTCAAGAAGGCACCTCACCACCACCTTCTCAAGGGTAATTCGGGATGGGCAATAAATGCTGGCCTGGCCAGCGTTGTCCACATCCCATGAATGAATAAAAAAAATTATGCCAGAGAACTGGAGGGCTGTAAATGTTACACCCTGTTTAAAAAAGGGGAGGTTCGATAAGCCCTGTAACTATCAGTCTGATGTTGATTCTTGGAAAATTCTGGAGGCCATAACCCAGCACAAAAATATTTCTTGCTTGTAAAATCATATCTTAATAAATGACAAGCAGCACGGATAGCTTCATGGAAAATCATTTCTGATCGTCTTGATAGTTTGTTGACATAATTGTAAGTTTTAACGAGGATAGCGTGATTCGTGTTTTAGAGTCATAGAATCGTTGAAAATTTAAGACACAGAAAGCGACCACTTGGCCCATCGTGTCTGTGCCAGCCGAAAAGTTATCCACCAATTCTAATCCCACCCTCCAACAGTTAATCCATAGGCCTGCAGATTATGACACTTGAGGTGCACATCCAGGCTCTTTTTGGATGAGTAGAGGGTTTCTGCTTCAACCATGTTTTCAGGAAGTGTGTTCCAGACCCTCACTAAAAGCAAGGGACCCAGTACCAGGCCCTGTGGAAAACCACGGGAACGTCGTCCAGTCAATACCCGTCAACAATTACCCTTTGTTTCCTGTCACTGAGACAATTTTGTATTTCTGGGTGAACATGTTTTTCCTCAACTCCCTTCTGAAAGTTCTACCAATCACTTTAAATCTATGTCCCCTAGTCACTGACCTTTCTGCTAAGGTAAATAGAGCCTTCACCTCCACTCTATCCAGGCTCCACAAAATTTTGTTCAGTTCAATCAGATCTCCCCTCAGCCTTCTCTGTTCCATGGAGAACAACCCCAGCCTATCCAATCTTTACTCATAGCTGCATTTTTCCAGTCCGAGCAACATCCTCATAAATCTCCTCTATACCCTCTCGTGCAATTACTTCCTTTCTGTAATGTGGTTACGAGAACTGCACAAAGTATTCAAGATGTGGCCTAATCAATGATTTATACAGTTCCAGCATAACCTCCCTGCTCTGACATTCTATACCTCGGCTATTCAGGGAAATGATTCCATATGCCTTCTTAACTGCCTTATTGACCTATCCTGCTGTCTTCAGGGATCTGTGGGCATTCACTCCAAAGTCCCTTACTTGCTGTACACTTCTCAGTATTGTCCTAGTAATCGTGTATTCCTTTGCTTGCTTGAGCTCCTCACACTTATCCGGGTCGAATCCCATTTTGCTGCCCATGTGACCAGACCGTCAATATCTTCCTGCAGCCTTCTCGCTGTCGACCACATGGCCAATCTTTGTGTCGTCTGCAAAAGTCTTGATCATACCCCCTACATTTACGTCTAAATCTTTACTATAGACCACAAAAAGCAGGGGACCCATTACTGCGCCCTGTGGAATGACACTGGAGGCAGTCCTCAAGTCGCAAAAATACTTGTCAATAATTACCCTTTGTTTCCTGCCACTGAGCCAATTTTGTATCCGCTTTGCTGCATTTCTCTGGATGCCATTGGCTTTTATTTTTTGAACCAGTCTCTCATGTGGGACCTTGTCAGAGGCCTTGCTAAAATCCATGAAGACCACATCAACTGCACTACCCTCATCTATATTCCTTGTAACATCTTCAAAAAATTCGATCAATTTGGTCAAACAAGAGCGTCCCTTAACACATCCATGCCGACTATCTTTGATAAACCTGTGCCTCTCTAAGTGACAGTTTATCCTGTCTCTCAGAATAGATTACAATAATTTGCCCACTACTGAGTTTAGACTCACTGGCCTGTAATTATTCAGACTATCCTTCGCTCCCTTTTTAAACAGAGGTACAATGTTAGCAATTCTCCAATATTCCAGCACCACAACTGTATCTAGTGAGGATTGGAAAATGATGGTGGGCAGACCCTCTGCTATTTCTTCTCTTGCTTCTTCGAACAGCCTGGGGTACATTTCAACCGGCTCTGGTGATTGTTCAACTTTCAAGGATGCTAATCCCATTAATACTTCCTCTCTCCCTATGTTTATCACATCCAATGATTCACACTCCTCCTCCTTAACGACAATATCTAAATCCCCCTTCTTTTCTGAAGACATACACAAAGTGCTCAATAAAGAACCATACCAATATCTTCCACCCTTATACAAAGTTTACCTTTCTGATCTATTATGGGTCCTACTCTCCACTTAGTTATCCTCTTACTCGTAATGTCTTGAGAAAACATCTTTGGGTTCACCTTCATTTTGCTTGCCAATATTATTTCATTCCCTCTCTTTCCTTTCCTAATTTCCTTTTTGATTTGACCCCTCCACTTTCTAAACTCCTCTCAACTTTCTGTTGTATTGAGTTCTCAGTGTCGGATATATGCTTTCCTTTTCTGTCTTGTCCTACCCTGCCGGCACCTTGACATCCATGGGACTCGAGATTTGGCCGACTCACCCTTTTGCTTTGTGGGAACATGTTTATCCTGAACCTCTTGAATCCCCCCTTTGAATGTCTCCCACTGCTCTGAGACTGAATTACCTTCAAGCAGCTGTTTCCAGTCCACTTTCGCTCCACAGTTTAGTAATATCAGCCTTGCCCCATTGAGAACTCTAACTGCTGATATATCTCTTGTCCTGTACCATAATTATGTTAAATCTAACTGAATTATGATCATTCCCACCAAAATGCTCTCCCACTGCTACTCCTTCCACCTGCCCATCTTCATTTCCTAAAACAATGTCTAAATGCACCCTCTCTTGTTGGACTTGTTACATCCTGGTCAGAAACGTTCTCCTGAATGCACCCCAAGATTTCTGCTCCCTCAATTCTTTTCATACTAAAATTATCCCAGTTAATATTGGGGTAATTAAAGTCCCCTACTATTACTGCCCTATTGTTCTTGCACTTCTCAGAGTCTTGCCTACATATCCGATCTTCTATCTCCCTCTAACTATTTGGCTGTCGAGATAACACTCCCAGCAGTGTGATTGTCCCTTTTTGGTTCCTTAGCTCAATCCATATGGTCTCACTTGATGAACCTCCAACATATCATCCCTCCTCACAGCTGCAATAGATACCTTGACCACAATTGTCACTCCCCCTGCTTTCTTATCACCTTCCCTATCGCGTCTGAAAACCCTGTAACCAGGAACGTTGAGCTGCCATTCCTGTCCCTCCTTAAGCCATGTTTCTGTAATAGCTATGATATCATACTACCACGTGTCTATCTGTGCCCTCAGCTCATCTGCTTTATTTGCTATTCCCCTTGCATTGAAATAGATACCCTTGAGCACTGCTAAGCTCTTCATCTTTATTTTATAACCTTTGTTTCCTCTGTCTTCCAGACTCCTCCATTAATTTTCCGCCTTCCATTTTCATTTCTGAATTTGCCCCACCCTCAGGTCCCCATCCCTCTACCAAACTAGTTTAAACCCTCCCCAACAGTACTCGCAAAACATTCCGCAAGGAACCCAGTCCCGGCTCTGTTCAGGTGCAAATCATCCGGCCTATGCAGGACCCATCTCGCCCAGAGCCTTTCCCAGTGTCCCAGGAATATGAAGCCCTCCTTTCTGCACCATATTTCCAGACAAACATCCAACTGTCTTCTCTTTCTATTTCTGTGTTCAGTTGTGCATGGCATTGGGAGTAATCCGGAGATTGCTACTTTTGACGTCCTGCTTGTCAATTTCTTCCCTTGCTTCCTAACTTCTGACCACAGAACAACATTCCTCTTTCTACCTATGTCGTTGGTTCCAATGTGAACCACGACTTCTGGCTGTTCCCCTTCACCTTCAGGATGCTTTGCTGTCGCTCAGTGACATCCTTGACCCTGGCAACAGGGAGGCAACACACCATCCTGGATTCACGTCTGTGGCCACAGAAACGCCTGTCTGTTCCCCTGACTATTGAACCACCGATCACTCTGGTTCTTTCAGTCATCCCTGTATCCCACTCTACAGCTGAGCCACCCGTGGTGCCATGGACTTAGCTCTGGCTGTACTCCCCAGGTGAAGCATCACTTTCCTCAGTATTCAGAACTGAATACCTGTTGGAGAGTGAGATGCACTCAGGGATCTCCTGCACTACTTGCCTGAATCTTTTTGACTGTCTGGTGATCATCCATTCCCTCTCTCCCTGCATACTCTTAAGCAGAGGGGTGACCACATCTATAAACATGCTAAAGCTGAATAAACTGGTATATGAGAAGGAAGAATGTGCAGGGTTACGGGAAGAAGGCAGGGAATGGGATTAGGTGAATTGCTCATGCGGAGAGCCGGTGCAGACACGACGGGCTGAATAATTCCTTTTGTGCGGTAATAACACTGTAATGGGGCGTCTCAGATGGGTATAACGGTGGAGAATGGGGGATCCATAGTGGGAAAGGGAAGTTATCCTATTGGAACCGAAATCTTAGCAAGAATTGTCCGGGTCAAGGGCATCCAGGAAATATCCTCCCTGCTTCATCCAGCTCCTTAAGTGTCCTCAGAATTCCTGGTGCCAATGACTGTGTCCTCATTATGTTGATGATATGAAGGGTGCAGCAGAACACCATAAACTTGGACACCTGATCCAATGTGTAGTGGAGAGCTCCTCCCGAGCGGTTCAGACATCGTAAGCATTGCTTCATCACACCTATGGTCTATTCCACCATGTTCCTGGTGACCCCATTGCCCACGTTATACACAAGTTAATTGTGTGATGTTGGTTGGAGGTGGGAGGTGGTTTGGGGGAGTAGAAACATGAGCTGTGTCCAGATGGCGTTTCCTTTGTCTCCGAGGGGCCCGGTGCCCGAAGTGTTGGGACCGGCTGACTGCTTCAGAATGAAGGTATGGTGGCTGCTGTCAGCATAGTGGACATTCACCAATATGATGTACTGGGCATGCTCTCACACCAACTGTACATTAATGAAGTGAGAGTTCTTTCAGTTCCTGTACCTCTCCCTATTGACAGGGGGCCCGGCAGAGCAACCTACACCATCAGGAATCCCGCTATCCTGACAAAGCCACGGGATCTCTCATCCTGCTTCTCCCTGCTGAGAGAGAAATGATGACATAGATGGTCACCCTCACCTCCCAGAATTATCAATGGACAACACACAGGCCTAGTAACTACTGGTCAGTTCGTGTAACATCAGTGGTGAGTAAGGTTTTAGAAACAATAATATGGGAAAAAGGACACACGGAGAGGTTTGAGTTATTTAAGGATTGTCATCACGGATTTCTAAAAGGCAGATTATGCTTGATGAACTAATTGAATTTATTTCGATGATCAGAGAAGGTTGATGAAGGGAATGTGGTGGATGTTGTCTACATGGATTTTATGAAAGTATTTGATGAAGAACCAAACAAAAGCTTTGTTAACAAAATTGAAGCTCATGGAATAGCATGCAATTGGATCAAAAATTGTCCAAAGGACAGCAAAAAGAGTCTTGTGTTAAATGGTTGTTTTTCAGACTGGAGGATGGTAGACAGTGATGTTCCCCAAGGGTCAGTGCAAGGAATACTAATTTATTTAATTATTTTTGCTGTATATAAATGACATGGATCTTGGAAAACAGAGTAGAATTTCAAAATTATCCGAAGATACCAAACTTGGAGGAGTGGTAAGCAGTGAAGATGATACAAACTGCCTGTAACTGGATCTAGATAGGCTAGCAGAATGGACAGAGAAGTGGCAGGTAGAATTTAATAAAGAGGAGTGTGAGCTGATGCATTTGGACAGAAGGAATAGGAAGGCAATATAGACTTAATGGCACGGCTCTAACGTTTCTGCAGGAACAGAAAGATCTGGGGCTCCAAATGCATTGATCTAGGCAGGACCTATTAGGAGAGTGTTTAGCAAAACGTATCGACCACACTTGGAATATTGTGTTCAGTTCTGGTGGCCTCATTATAGGAAGGATGTGGCAGCTTTCGAGAGGGTGCAGAGGAGATTTAATAGGATGCTCCCTGGACTGGCGGGCATGTCCTACGAAGAAAGATTGAGGGAGCTAGGGCTTTTCTCATTGGAGCGAAGAGGGATGAGAGGTAACTTGATAGAGGGGTGCAAGATGATGAGAGGCACAGATAGAGTGGATAGCCAGAGCCTATTTCCCAGGGCTGAAAGGGCTATCACCAGGGAGCATAATTTTAAGGTGATTGGAGGAAGGTTTCGGGGAGATGTCAGAGGTAAGTTCTTTACACTGAGAGTGGTGGGTGTGATGAATGCGCTGCCAGCGGTGGTAGTAGATGCAGATAAATTAGGGGCATTTAAGCGACTCTTGGATTTCTTTTGGGCCTCCTTATCTCGAGAGACAATGGATACGCGCCTGGAGGTGGTCAGTGGTTTGTGAAGCAGCGCCTGGAGTGGCTATAAAGGCCAATTCTGGAGTGACAGGCTCTTCCACAGGTGCTGCAGAGAAATTTGTTTGTTGGGGCTGTTGGACAGTTGGCTCTCCCCTTGCGCCTCTGTCTTTTTTCCTGCCAACTACTAAGTCTCTTCGACTCGCCACAATTTAGCCCTGTCTTTATGGCTGCGCGCCAGCTCTGGCGAATGCTGGCAACTGACTCCCACGACTTGTGATCAATGTCACACGATTTCATGTCACGTTTGCAGACGTCTTTATAACGGAGAAATGGACGGCCGGTGGGTCTGATACCAGTGGCGAGCTCGCTGTACAATGTGTCTTTGGGGATCCTGCCATCTTCCATGCGGCTCACATGGCCAAGCCATCTCAAGCGCCGCTGACTCAGTAGTGTGTATAAGCTGGGGATGTTGGCCGCTTCAAGGACTTCTGTGTTGGAGATATAGTCCTGCCACCTGATGCCAAGTATTCTCCGAAGGCAGCGAAGATGGAATGAATTGAGACGTCGCTCTTGGCTGGCATACGTTGTCCAGGCCTCGCTGCCGTAGAGCAAGGTACTGAGGACACAGGCCTGATACACTCGGACTTTTGTGTTCCGTGTCAGTGCGCCATTTTCCCACACTCTCTTGGCCAGTCTGGACATAGCAGTGGAAGCCTTACCCATGCGCTTGTTGATTTCTGCATCTAGAGACAGGTTACTGGTGATAGTTGAGCCCAGGTAGGTGAACTCTTGAACCACTTCCAGAGCGTGGTCGCCAATATTGATGGATGGAGCATTTCTGACATCCTGCCCCATGATGTTCGTTTTCTTGAGGCTGATGGTTAGGCCAAATTCATTGCAGGCAGACGCAAACCTGTCGATGAGAGTGGGGGATTCAATTACTAGAGGACACGAGTTCAAAGTGAAAGGGGAAATGTTTAGTGGGTATATGCGTGGAAAGTTCTTTACGCAGAGGGTGGTGGGTGACTGGAACGCGTTGCCAGCGGAGGTTGCAGATGCGGGCACGATGGCGTCTTTTAAGATGTATCTAGACAGATACATGAAGGGGCAGGAAGAAAAGAGATACAGATAGAGGATCTGGATAGGCGTAGGCTTGGAAGGCCGTAGGGCCTGTTCCTGTGCAGTAATTTTCTTTGTTCTTTTCTTTGTTCAAAACCATCCACAGAACCTCCACCAACTTTACAATAGCAGAAGTAAGTCAATAGCCTCTCACCTGTAAGTTGGATGCCTGGTTCTGCTGAATGTATGTTCAGCTGAGAGTGACTAACACAGGCGGTCAGTGGACATGCACAGACCTATTTTCAAAGACGTGCATCAAAGTTCCCAGTATGGTACATTGACATCACTTTCAAATCCATCCTCAAAGGAACAACACATATCCGGTACGATTGTGCTGGAGCCCCGCCCAGATTGGGACACTGTGCAGGCCACACTAGAAGTGGCCGGCAGTGAAGACCACATGAATAGAACGTAGCTGATACGAGTTTGCTGGAGCCCTGCCCAGCATGGGGTATTGTGCACTAGCGATGGTCGGGTCTGCGGTTCTCATCATTTTATGGATCCCAGCTTCTGTACCGTCAGCACCAGTAGTGCTGCAGAGTCTAAAATCGTGGCTCTGGACAGATACAGAGGGAAATAAATTGACTTTAAAAGGAGAACTGAAAAAAGATTGAAGTCAAAAGAGTTGCAGGAATATGGGAAATGGACAGGGAAATGGGAATATCTGGAGGGGTGAGGCCATGGAGAGTTTCAAACACAGGAATGATTAAAATTAAGGTGCTGCCAGACTGGGAGTCAATGTAGATCAGTGAGCACGGGGTGATGGGTGATCAGGATTTGGTGTGAGTTAGGATACAGGCAGCAGAGTTCTGGATGGACTGTGGTTTATGGAGGTTTATAACTGGGAGGGTGACCAGGATAGAATTGGAATAGTCAAGTGTGGATTTAACAGTGACACGGATGAGGGTTTATGCAGCAGATGGGTTGAGGCAGAAGTGGAGACGGGTGAACTTACATGGGTGTTAGTAGGCAGGGTGGTGATGGAAAGAATATGGAGATGAACTCAGCTCAGGTTTAAATATAACACAGAAGTTGTAAAATGTCTGGTACAAGCTCAGATATTTGGCAGGGTGGAGTATGTGCTTCCGAGATCGGGGATGGAGTTTGTGATGGAGACCAATGACACTCGCTTCAGTCATCCAAAAATTTTCATTACAGAACAGTATTTCATTGAAACAGCGTTTACAGATCTCCTGGCCTGAAATAGAGACAGCAACAGCAGCAACGATGAGAGAGTAAATGACAAGAACTGTAATACAGTTGACAATGGTTTATAGAGCTAATAGCTGGAGATATTCACCAGGCATACAACGGCATCAAGAAGGGCAGAGTAAATTACAGGAGCAGTAATTCAGTTAATCATGGTTTAAAGGATTAATAGCCAGATAGAGAGACTTACCAGGGACACCAATAATAGCCAGGATGGGATAGTAAATGTATTGAATAATCTTCAGTCCGAGATAGATACGGAAGTTTAATGAGTACCGATCATAATATGTAAAAAGGGAGTAAATAACCGAGGATAAACTCCTGTCCATTGTTGTAACATTCCAATCTATTGTTCTCAGATCCATTGTTGTAACATTCCAATCTATTGTTCTCAGATTCTGACCCATTGTTGTAACATTCCAATCTATTGTTCTCAGATTCTGACCCATTGTTGTAACATTCCAATCTATTGTTCTCAGATTCTGACCCATTGTTGTAACATTCCAGTCTTTTGTTCTCAGATTCTGATCTATCCTCTCTCCATCTCTCTGGAGCAGCTGATCTCTGTAAGTGCCGGGGCTGATGTTCCCACTGACTATGGAATAACATATTGAAAGAAGCCCCTTATTAATAGAAGATGGAAAACACAATTAGGGTCCATGGAGACTGACATTATGTACAGTCACGGAACAAACAGATTCAGTTAACTCTTTTCAATCCTACACTTTTGTACCACAATAAAGTTGAACATTTATCCAGTCTGGATGGGATGTATGAGGGTTGCTGCGGGAAGGAATGGTGGAAATAGCCGAGGCACTGGCCAGAATATTCCAATCCCCCTTGGATATGGGCGGGATGACAGATTTCCACAGGCTCGCCACTCCCTGGGTGGAGAAACGTCTCTTCATCTCAGTCCTGAAATTTTTACCCCGTATCCTTAGACTATAAGCCCTTGTCCGGGAGTCACCCACCATCGGGAACATCCTTCCTGCATCTACCCTGTCAAGTCCCGTTAGAATGTTATCGGTTTCGATGAGAACCCTCCTCACTCTTCTGAATTCCAGTGAATATAGTCCTAACCGACTCAATCTCTCCTCGTACGACAGTCCTACCACCCCAGGAATCAGTCTGGTAAAATTCTACTGCACTCCCTCGATAGCAAGAACAGCCTTCTTCAGATAAGGAGACCAAAACTGCACACAATATTCCAAGTGCAGCCTCACCAAGGCCCTGCATAAATGCAGCAAAACATCCTTGCGCCTGTACTCGAATCCTGTCTCTATGAAGGCCAACATAACATTCGCCTTTCTCTACCACCTGTTGCACCTGCATGCTTACCTTCAGTGACTGGTGTACGAAAACACCCAGGTCTCACTGCATATTACTCTCCCTCAGTTTATAGCCGTTAAGATAATATTTTGCCTTCCTGTTTTTTCTAGTAAAGTGGATAACTTCACATTTATCCACATTATACTGCATCTGCCATGCATTTGCCCACTCACTCAACTTGTCCAAATCACCCTGAAGCCTCTCTGCATCCTCCTCACAACTCACCCTCACACCCAATTTTGTATCATCTGCAAATCTAGAGATATTACATTTAGTTTCCTCATCTAAATCATTAATATATATTGTGAATAACTGAGGTCCCAGCTCCGATCCCTGCAGTACCCCACTAGTCACTGCCTGCCATTCAGAAAAAAGATCTGTATGTTCCAATGCTTTGTTTCCTGTCTGCCAACCAATTTTCTATCCATCGCAATACACTCCCCCAAATCCCATGCGTATAAATTTTACACGCTAAACCCTTACATGGAACTTTGGCGAGAGCCTCCTGAAAGTGCAAATAAACCACATCCACTGGCTCCACCTCATCAACTCTCCTAGTTACATCCTCGAAGAATTCTAGTAGATTTATCAAGCATGATTTCCCTTTCATAAATCCATGCTGACTCTGTCCGATTCCACCACTGTTCGCCAAGTGCTCTGCTGCAAAATCTTTGATAATGGACACCAGGATATTTCCCACGACCGATGTCAGGCTGACTGGCCTACAATTTCCTGCTTTCTCTCTCCTCCCTTTTTGAATAGTGGGGAAACATTAGCTACCTTTCAATCTGTAGGAACTGTTCCGGAGTCCATAGAATCTTGGAAGATGACTACCAATGCATCCATTATTTCTAGGGCCACTTCCTTAAGTACTCTGGGATGTAAATTACTAGGACCTGGGGATTTATCGGCCTTCAATACCATCAGCTTCTCCAACACCATTTCTCTACTAATACTGATTTCTTTCAGTTCCTCTCTCTCACTAAACCCTGTATTCACCAACACTTCTGGTATGATATTGGCGTCCTCCTTTGTGAAGACAGAACTAAAGTATGCATTTAGTTGGTCAGCCATTTCTTTGTTTCCCATAATAAATTCCCCTGTTTCTGACTGTAACGGACCTTCATTTGTCTTCGCAATTCTTTTCCTCTTCACATACCTATAGATTCGTGTACAGTCAGTTTTTATGTTACCCGTAAGCTTACTCTCGTACTCCATTTTTCCCTTCTCAATCAATCCCTTGGTGCTCCTTTGCTGAATTTTAAACTGCTCTCAATCCTCAGGTCTGTTGTGTTTCCTGGCAAATTTATATGCCTCTTCCTTGGATCTAATGTTGTCTCTAATCTACCTTGTAAGCCATGATTTGGCGACCTTTTCCGTTTTACTTTTGTGCCAGACAGGGATAAACAATTGTTGCAGGTTATCCATGCGCTCTTTGAATGTTTGCCTTTGCCTATCCAGGGTCATCTCTTTAAGTAACATTTCCCAATGTATCATCAACGACTCATGCCTCATACTTTCGTAGCTTACTTTATTAAGATTCACGACCCTAGTCTCAGAATCAACTAGGACACTCTCCATCATGATGAAGAATTCTATCATATTATGGTCGCTCATCCCCGAGGGATCTCGCACAACCAGATTGTCAATTATTCCTCTCTCATGACACAATAACCAGTCTAGGATGGCCTGTTCTCCAGTAGGTTGCTCAAAGAATTGGTCCTGAAAACCATCCCGTATATTCTCCAGCAATTCCTCCACAATGTATTGTGACCAATTTGATTTGCCCAATCTATATGCAGATTCAGGAAACTCATTACAGATGTTCCTTTATCACATGCGTCTCTAATTTCCTGTTCATTGCCATTCCCAAATTCAGCACTACAGTCTGGGAGTCTATATACAACCCCCACTAACGTTTTATGCCCCTCAGTGTTTCTCAGCTCTACCCATACATATTCGAAATCGTCAGAGCTAATATCCTGCCTCACTATTGCGTTAATTTCCTCTTTAACCAGCAATGCAACTCCACCGGGGTTGGAGATAGGCCGTTTTAGTGATGGTGTGAATATTTGGTCAGAACTTATCTCAAGACATCTCAGGGTTAACTATGTAACTAAGTCTGTGAACAGTTTGGCTTCGTCCCAAGCATTTACAAAGGAGAGGGATGGAGTGTGTAACTAGGAAATGTTTGGAGCAGAGACAGAAAGCAATGGCTTCAATCTTCTCAATATTTAATTAGCATTGCAGATGTGTGAAGTAATACATTTTGAAAGGATGAATGAAGAGAGGCAATACAAGTTAAATGGTCCAACTATAAAGGTGGTGAAATAACAGAGACACCTGGGGTGTTTGTGCACAAATCTTTGAAGTTGGCAGGAAAGGTTATCTTGACAGTTAATAAATGTATGGGATCCTTGGGTCTATAACTAGAGGCAAAAAGAACAAAAGCAAGGACATTATGTGAAACATATATAAAATACTAGTTCAGCTGCACCTGGAGTCTTGTGTCGAATACTGGGAACCGCACTTTCGGCAGGACATGAAGCCTTCGGAAAGGGTACAGAACTGTTTTGCTAGAATTTGTCAGGGCATGAGGGATTACAGTTATGTTGCTGGGGTTGTTCTGCTTAGAGCAAAGAACTTTCAGAGGAGATTTGATTGAGGTGTTTAACATTAGGAAGGAGTTAGATAAATTAAATAAACAGAAACTATTTCCAATGTCCAAGAGACACAGATTTAAGGCGATTGGTAAAAGAAGCAGATATGAGGATTTTTGTTTCTGATTGGTTTGGATTTGGAATGCACTGTCTGATAGGCTGATGGATACAGATTCAATAGTAGATCCCAAAAGGGAATTGGATAATATCTGAAGGAGAACAAATGCAAGGATATAGTGAAAGAGCCAGGGAGTGGGACTAACTGGATTGCTCTTTGAAAGGGCCAGCACAGACTTGATGGGCCGAATGACCTCATTATGTCTGTGCTATTCTATGAATCAATGATGGTTCCCACCTGGACTTTCACAATATTCCTATCCTTTCACAAGGAGTTTGATAAAGTACCACATAAAAGCCATGTTACCGAATTAGAAACACACGGGATAAAAGGACCAATGTCAGCTGTGGCTCAGTTTGTCGCTCTCTCCCCTTTCAGTCACAAGCTTCCAGGATCAAGTGTCACAGCAGGACTTGATCACAAGAATCAATGCTGACATTGCAGTGCAGTACTGAGGGTGTGCTGCACTGTCAGAGGTGCAGTTTAGCGAATGAAACTTTAAACCAAGTTGCAGTCTGCCCTCTCAGGTGGATGTTAAATGTCCCACCACACAATGTAGAAGCAGAGCAGGGGAATTATTACCGGTGTCCTGGTCAAAATGTTTCCTTCAATCAACATCACAAAAACAGATCTGATCATTATCACATTGCTGCTTGTGGGATCTTGCTGTGCAGAAATTGTCTGCCTGTTTCCTACATTACAAGAGTGACTTCGCTTTAAGAAGTATTCATTGGAAGTACACATTAAGAAGTATACATTAAGAAGTATTCACTTTGGAACATGCAGTGGTCATGAAAAGCGTTTCATAAATGGAAGTCTGTTCTTTTGTTTTCAATGTCAGCATGCGGGAAATTAGCTCAGTGACAGAAAGTAGAGAATAGTGGAGAATGGTTGTTGTTCGGTCTGGAGTGAAATAGTCAATGGTGTTCCCCAGGGTCACTGTTGCTGTATGTTAATGCAATGGGCTTGTGTACAGAGGTGATAATGTCAAATATTTCAGATGGCAGGAAAGGCAGAAATGTTAATAAACAATGAGAAGGATAGTAACACACTTCAGGAGGACAGAGACTGACTGGTGAAATTTGCAGGCGGATGGCAAATATTAGTTAACACAGTGAAGTGAGAAGTGAGACATTTGGGTAGGAAGTGCAAGGGAAGGAAACAGAAACAAATTGGTATTGTTTCAATGAGGAGACAGTAACAGAGAGACTTGGTGTGTATTCAGACAGATATTTGAAGGCCGCACGAAAAGTTGACAAGTTTATGCCTGATATAACAGACATCAGGTGGAAAACACTATTGAGAAGCAGGCTGAATATTGAAGGTCCAGTGGGGAAGTGAAAAGCAAATAAGAGAAGCAAAGAGTGAGCATGAAAATGGCGAGCATTGAAGGAAATCCCAAAGATTTAGTTTCGGTGACTGTAGCTTTGATAGTAACGGAGGTGCGTGAGCGGGCTTACAGCTGAGAGGTCAATTTCAGTGTAAGTTTAAAAGTGAATTCCCTTTTGTTTTCGGAGGACCAGGGGACTGCTGGGTTAGGAAAAAGTTTCGGTGACTGCAGCTTTGATAGCAACGGAGGTGCGTGAGCGGGCTTACAGCTGTGAAGTCAATTTCAGTGTAAGTTTAAAAGTGAATTCCCTTTTGTTTTCGGAGGACCAGGGGACTGCTGGGTAAGGAAAAAGGTATATATTTGTGTGGTTTAAAATCTCTTTCTTTTAGTTTCGGTGACTGCAGCTTTGATAGTAACGGAGGTGCGTGAGTGGGCTTACAGCTGTGAAGTCAATTTCAGAGTAAGTTTAAAAGTGAATTCCCTTTTATTTTCGGAGGACCAGGGGACTGCTGGGTAAGGAAAAAGGTATATGGTTGTGTGGTTTAAAAGCTCTTTCTTGTCGTTTCAGTGACTGCAGCTTTGATAGCAACGGAGGTGCGTGAGCGGGCTTACAGCTGTGAAGTCAATTTCAGTGTAAGTTTAAAAGTGAATTCCCTTTTGTTTTCGGAGGACCAGGGGACTGCTGGGTAAGGAAAAAGGTATATATTTGTGTGGTTTAAAATCTCTTTCTTTTAGTTTCGGTGACTGCAGCTTTGATAGCAACGGAGGTGCGTGAGCGGGCTTACAGCTGTGAAGTCAATTTCAGTGTAAGTTTAAAAGTGAATTCCCTTTTGTTTTCGGAGGACCAGGGGACTGCTGGGTAAGGAAAAAGGTATATATTTGTGTGGTGGCTGTACCCGAGACACGACACGTGTAGTGTCTCCCACCCACACTCCTCCTCCAAACAAAAAAAAAGGACTCTGGTGTGTTGATAAGGTAAGCTTTTTATTTAGGAAGTTCTGTCCGTTGGATTGTTAACCTAACAAGTTTTGACTTTTTGTTTTTGGTTTTTCAGTAGATTTGTTGGGAATTTAGAATAGAGGGAATGGAAGTTAAGGCAGTTGTATGTTCCTCCTGCAGAATGTGGGAGGTAGGGGTCACCAAGAGTGTCCCTGCTGACTGCATCTGTGGGAAGTGCACCCAACTCCAGCTCCTCGAGAACCGCGTTAGGGAACTGGAGCTGGAGCTGGATGAACTTCGGATCATTCGGGAGGCGGAGGGGTTATTGAGAGGAGTTATGGGGAGGTAGTCACATCTCAGTAAAAGAAGTAGGTAGATGGGTTACCGTCAGGGGAAGGAGAGGGAACTAGCAGGCAGTGCAGGGATCCCCTTTGGCCGTTTCCCTCAACAACAGGTGTACCGTTTTGGATACTGTTGCGGGGGACGACTTACCAGGGGTAAGCAATGGGGTACAGATATCTGGCACAGAGTCTGTCCCTGTTGCTCAGAAGGGAAAGGGGAAGAGGAGCAGAGCATTAGTCATTGGGGACTCCATAGTTAGGGGAACAGATAGGAGGTTCTGTGGGAACGAGAGAGACTCACGGTTGGTGTGTTGCCTCCCAGGTGCCAGGGTTCGTGATGTCTTGGATCGTGTTTTTGGGATCCTTAATGGGGAGGGGGAGCATCCCCAAGTCGTGGTCCACATAGGCACCAACGACATAGGTAGGAAGAAAGATGGGGATTTAAGACAGAAATTCAGGGAGCTAGGGTGGAAGCTTAGAGTGAGAACAACCAGAGTTGTTATCTCTGGGTTGTTGCCCGTGCCACGTGATAGCGAAGCGAGGAATAGGGAGAGAGAGGAGTTGAACACGTGGCTGCAGGGATGGTTCAGGAGGGAGGGTTTTGGTTTCCTGGATAATTGGGGCTCTTTCTGGGGTAGGTGGGACCTCTACAAACAGGATGGTCTTCAGTTGAACCAGAGGGGTACCAATATCCTGGGGGGGAGGTTTGCTAGTGCTCTTCGGGGGGGGTTAAACTAATTCAGCAGGGGAATGGGAACCTAAATTGTAGTGCCAGTGTACAGGATGTTGAGAGTAGTGAGGTCAGCGATATGGTTACAAGGACGCAAGAGGGCACTGGCAAGCAAGAACCTGGTTTAAAGTGTGTCTATTTCAACGCCAGGAGCATCCGGAATAAGGTGGGTGAGCTTGCAGCATGGGTTGGTACCTGGGATCTCGATGTAGTGGCCATTTCGGAGACATGGGTAAAGCAGGGGCAGGAATGGATGTTGCAGATTCCGGGATTTAGATGTTTCAGTAAGAACAGAGAAGATGGTAAAAGAGGGGGCGGGGGGGGGGAGTGTGGCATTGTTAATCAAGGAGAGTATTACAGCGACAGAAAGGACGTTTGAGGACTCGTCTACTGAAGTAGTATGGGCCGAGGTTAGAAACAGGAGAGGTGAGGTTACCCTGTTAGGAGTCTTTTATAGACCTCCGAATAGTTCCAGAGATGTAGAGGAAAGGATAGCGAAGATGATTCTCGACAGGGGCGAGAGTAACAGGGGAGTTGTTATGGGGGACTTTAACTTTCCAAATATTGACTGGAAATACTATAGTTCGAGTACTTTAGATGGGTCAGTTTTTGTCCAGTGTGTGCAGGAGGGTTTTCTGACACAGTATGTAGACAGGCCAACCAGGGGCGATGCCACATTGGATTTGGTACTGGGAAATGAACCCGGCCAGGTGTTAGATTTAGATGTAGGTGAGCACTTTGGTGATAGTGATCGCAATTCGGTTAGGTTTACCTTAGCGATGGGCAGGGACAGGCATATACCGCAGGGCAAGAATTATAACTGGGGGAAAGGAAATTATGATGCGATTAGGCAAGATTTAGGATGCGTAGGATGGGGAAGGAAACTGCAGGGGATGGGAACAATCGAAATGTGGAGCTTATTCAAGGAGCAGCTACTGTGTGTCCTTGATAAGTATGTACCTGTGAGGCAGGGAGGAAGTTGTCGTGCGAGGGAGCCGTGGTTTACTAAAGAAGTTGAAGTGCTTGTCAAGAGGAAGAAGAAGGCTCAGTTAGGGCGCTTGAGAGCTACAAGCTAGCCAGGAAGGATCTAAAGGGAGAGCTAAGAAGAGCAAGGAGAGGACACGAGAAGTCATTGGTGGATCGGGTCAGCGAAAACCCTCAGGCTTTCTATAGGTATATCAGGAATAAAAGAATGACAAGAGTTAGATTAGGGCCAATCAAGGATAGTAGTGGGAAGTTGTGTGTGGAATCAGAGGAGATAGGGGAAGTGTTAAATGAATATTTTGCGTCAGTATTTACAGGAGAGAAAGAAAATGTTGTTGAGAATACTGAGATTCAGGCTACGAGGCTAGATGGGATTGAGGTTCACAAGGAGGAGGTGTTAGCAATTTTGGAAAGTGTGAAAATAGATAAGTCCCCTGGGCCAGATGGGATTTATCCTAGGATTCTCTGGGAAGCTAGGGAGGAGATTGCAGAGCCTTTGTCCTTGATCTTTATGTCGTCATTGTCGACAGGAATAGTGCCGGAAGACTGGAGGATAGCAAATGTTGCCCCCTTGTTCAAGAAGGGGAGTAGAGACAGCCCTGGTAATTATAGACCTGTGAGCCTTACTTGGGTTGTGGGTAAAATGTTGGAAAAGGTTATAAGAGACAGGATTTATAATCATCTTGAAAAGAATAAGTTCATTAGTGATAGTCAGCACGGTTTTGTGACGGGTAGGTCGTGCCTCACAAACCTAATTGAGTTTTTCGCGAAGGTGACCAAACAGGTGGATGAGGGTAAAGCAGTGGATGTGGTGTATATGGATTTCAGTAAGGCGTTTGATAAGGTTCCCCACGGTAGGCTATTGCAGAAAATACGGAAGTATGGGGTTGAAGGTGATTTAGAGCTTTGGATCAGAAATTGGCTAGCTGAAAGAAGACAGAGGGTGGTGGTTGATGGCAAATGTTCATCCTGGAGTTTAGTTACTAGTGGTGTACCGCAAGGATCTGTTTTGGGGCCACTGCTGTTTGTCATTTTTATAACTGACCTGGAAGAGGGTGTAGAAGGGTGGGTTAGTAGATTTGCAGATGACACGAAGGTCGGTGGAGTTGTGGATAGTGCCGAAGGATGTTGTAGGGTACAGAGGGACATAGATAGGCTGCAGAGCTGGGCTGAGAGATGGCAAATGGAGTTTACTGCGGAAAAGTGTGAGGTGATTCACTTTGGAAGGAGTGATAGGAATGCAGAGTACTGGGCTAATGGGAAGATTCTTGGTAGTGTAGATGAACAGAGAGATCTTGGTGTCCAGGTGCATAAATCCCTGAAGGTTGCTACCCAGGTTAATAGGGCTGTTAAGAAGTCATATGGTGTGTTAGCTTTTATTAGTAGGGGGGTCGAGTTTCGGAGCCACGAGGTCATGCTGCAGCTGTACAAAACTCTGGTGAGACCGCACCTGGAGTATTGCATGCAGTTCTGGTCACCACATTATAGGAAGGATGTGGAAGCTATGGAAAGGGTGCAGAGGAGATTTACTAGGATGTTGCCTGGTATGGAGGGAAGGTCTTACGAGGAAAGGCTGAGGGACTTGAGGTTGTTTTCGTTGGAGAGAAGGAGGAGGAGAGATGACTTAATAGAGACATATAAGATAATCAGAGGGTTAGATAGGGTGGATAGTGAGCGTCTTTTTCCTCGGATGGTGATGGTAAACACGAGGGGACATAGCTTCAAGTTGACAGGTGATAGATATAGGACAGATGTGAGAGGTAGTTTCTTTACTCAGAGAGTAGTAAGGGCGTGGAACGCCCTGCCTGCAGCAGTAGCAGATTCGCCAACTTTCAGGGCATTTAAGTGGTCATTGGATAGACATATGGATGAAAATGGAATAGTGTAGGTCAGATGGTTTCACAGGTCGGCGCAACATCGAGGGCCGAAGGGCCTGTACTGCGCTGTAATGTTCTAATTTTAATTTCTTTCGGCATCTAAACAGTAAAAGGGTAGTAAAAGGAACCATGGGGCCGACTCAGGACCATAAAGGGGATTTGCACATGGAGGCAGTGGATATAGCTGTGGTACTAAATGAATAATTTCCACCTGTCTTACCCAAGGCAGAAGATATGGAATCCTTTCCTTTATTAGCCGAGGTATAGAGTATACGAGCAGGGAGGTCATGCTAGATTTGTTTAACTCATTGGTTAGGACACAACTTGAGTACTGTGTGTAGTTCTGGTCACCTCATTACAGAAAGGATGTAATTGCACTAGAGAGGGTACACATGAGATTTACGAGGATGTTGCCAGGTTTGGAAAAATGTAGCTATGAGGAAAGATTGGACAGGCTGGGTTTGTTCTTCTTGGAATAGAGAAGGCTGAGGGGAAATCTGATTGAAATGTACAAAACCGGGAGGGGCCTGGATAGAGTGGAGGTGAAGGGTCCATTCACCTTAGCAAAGAGGTCAGTGACGAGGGGGCATGGACTTAAAGTAATTGGCAGAAAGATTAAAAGGGAGCTGCGGATTTTATTTTTCACCCAGCGGGTGGTGGGAGCCTGGAACTCACTTTCTGAAATGGTAGTTGAGGCAGAAACCCACAACTCATTCAAAAGTTGTCTGGACATGCACCTCAACTGCTGTAATCTATCAAATGCTGGAAGGCAGGATCAGAATGGATGGGTCGTTTTTTGGACAGCATAGACACGATGGGCCAAGTGGCCTCTCTCTGTGCCATAAACTTTCTATGATTCTAAGATGCAACCCAGGCAATGTTGAAAGAGGAGGTAAGTCGGACACTAGTGGGGTTTAAAATTGATAAAGAGGAAGTCTTAGATAGGCTGTCTGTACTTAAATTGAATAAAGCACCAGGAACAGATGAGATGCATCCAAGGATACTGAGGGAAGTGAGGGTGGAAATCGCAGAGGCACTGGACATAAGTTTTCAATCTTCCTTAGACTTGGGGGTGATGCAAGAGGACTGGAGAATTGCAAACGTTACACCCTTGTTCAAAAAAGGGTGTAAAGATAAGGCCAGCAACTCCAGGCCTGTCAGTTAAACTTCGGTGGTGGGAAAACTTCTAGAAAGAAATAATCCTGGACAAAGCTAATAGTCACATGGACAAATGCGAGTTAATTAAACAAGCCAGCATGGATTTCTTGAGAGTACATCATGTTTAACTAATTTGGTGGAGATGTTTGAGGTGGTATCAGAGAAAGTCGATGAGGGCAATTCTGTTGATGTTCATTGATTTTCATATAACGGACTATTCAGTTTCAAATGAACCTGCCTCCACCATTCTCAAGCAGTGCATTCCAGACATTTAACTATTCCCTGCATGCAAAAACCTTTTGATACAATGCCACACAACAGACCTGTGAGCAAACTTGTAGCTCATGGAATAAAAGGGACGGTCGCAACATGGATACGAAATTAGCTGAGTGACAGGAAACAAAGAGTAGTGGTTAATGGATGTTTTGCAGGCTGGAGGAAGGTTTGCATTGGAGTCCCCCAGACATCAGTGTTGGGATCCTTGCTTTTCCTGATATATATTAAGGACCTAAACCTGGGTGCACAGGGCACAATTTCAACGTTTGCAGCTGATGCGAAAGTTGGAAGCATTGTGAACTGTGAGGAGGATCGTGTAGAACTTCAAAAGGACACACACAAGTTGGTGGAATGGGCAGACAGGTGGCAGATGTAGTTCAATACAGAGAAATGTGAAGTGATTCATGTTGATAGGAAGAGCATGGGGAGACAATATACAATAAAGGGTACAACTCTATAGGGTATGCAGGAGCAGAGGGACCTGTGTGTATATGTGCAGAAGTCATTGAAGGCGGCAGGACAGGTTGAGAAAGTGTTTAATAAAGCATGCAGTATCCTGGGCTTTATTAATAGGCGCATAGAGTACAAGAGCAAGGAAGTTATGTTGAACTTATATAAGACATTATTTCAGCCTCAGCTGTGGCATTGCGACCAGTTCTGGGTGCCACACTTGAGGAAAGACGTGAGGTCATTGGAGAGAGTACAGAAAATATTCACGTGAATGATTCCCGGGATGAGGATTTTCAGTTATGAAGATAGGCTGGAGAAGTTAGGACTGTTTTCCTCGGAAAAGGCTGAGAGGTGCTTTCGTAGAGGTTTCAAAAATCATGAGGTGTCTGGACAGAGTAGATGGAGAGAAACAGTTCCCACTCGTGAAAGGATCGAGAACGAAAGGGCACAGATTTAAAGTCATGGGTAAAAGAAGCAAAGACGACCTGAGGAAAATATTTTTTCACACAGTGAGTGGTTAGAGTCTGGAATGCACTGCCTGAGAGTGTGGTGGAGGCAGGTTCAATTGAAGCTGAATAGACTGTTATGTGAGAAGGAAGAATGTGTTGGGTTACAGGGAGAATGCAGGGAACGGCATTAGGTGAATTGTTCATTCGGAGAGCCAGTGCAGACACGAAATGCTGAATCGGTTGGTGATGGAAAGAAAATGGAGATGAGCTCAGCTCAGGTTTGAATATAAGCGGGCAGAACCCGGTCCTCCTCCCTCTTTACAGAGCTTCCCCTTTCTGCAGCCTCTGCTCCATTTGTTGATCACGTTACAGATCAAGGTACATTGTAACTACAGTCAAGAACAAAGAACAAAGAACAGTACAGCACAGGAACAGGCCATTCGGCCCTCCAAGCCTGCGCCGATCCTGATGCCTGCCTAAACTAACACCTTCTGCACTTACGGGGCCCATATCCCTCTATTCCCTTCCTATTCATGTATTTGTCAAGATGTCTCTTCAACGTCGCTATGGTATCTGCTTCCACCACCTCCCCTGGCAGCAAGATCCAGGCACACACCACCCTCTGTGTCAAAAACCTGCCTCGCACATCCCCTCTAAACTTTGCCCCTCGCACCTTAAACCTTTGTCCCCTAGTAACTGACTCTTCCACCCTGGGAAAAAGCTTTTGACTATCCACTCTGTCCATGCCGCTCATAGCTTTGTAAACCTCTATCATGTCGCCCCTCCTCCTCCGTCGTTCCAGTGAAACCAATCAGAGTTTATCCAACCTCTCCTCATAGCTAATGCCCTCCAGACCAGGCAACATCCTGGTAAAGCTCCTCTGTACAATCTCCAAAGCCTCCACATCCTTCTGGTAGTGTGGCGACCAGAATTGCACATAACATTCCAACTGTGGCCTAACTAAGGTTCTGTACAGTTGCAACATGACTTGGCAGTTTTTATACTCTGTGCCTCATCCGATGAAGGCAGGCATGCTGTATGCCTTCTTGACTACCTTATCCACCTGTGTTGCTACTTTCAGTGACCTGTGGACCTGTACGCCCAGATCCCTCTGCCTATGAATACTCCTCAGGGTTCTGCCATTTACTGTATACCTCCCACCTGCATTAGACCTTCCAAAATGCATTACCTCACATTTTTCCGGATTAAATTCCATCTGCCATTTCTCTGCCCGAGTCTCCAACTGATCTATATCCTGCTGTATCCTCTGATAATCCTCATCATTATCCGCACCTCCACCAACCTTTGTGTCATTCGCAAACTTACTAATCAGACCAGCTACATTTTCCTCCAAATCATTTAGATATACTACAAACATCAAAGGTCCCAGCAGTGATCCCTGCGGAACACCATTAGTCACATCCCTCCATTCAGAAAAACACCCATCCACTGTTACCCTCTGTCTTTTATGACCAAGCCAGTTCTGTATCCATCTTGCCAGCTCACCTCTGATCCTGTTTGACTTCACCTTTCGTACCAGTCTGCCATACGGGACCTTGTCAAAGGCTTTAGTAAAGTCCATACAGGTAACATCCACTGCCCTTCCTTCATCAATCATCTTCGTCACTTCCTCAAAAAACTCAATCAAAATAGTAAGACACGACCCCCCCCCCTTTACAAAACCATGCTGCCTCTCGCTAATAAGTTCGTTTGTTTCCAAATGGGAGTAAATCCTGTCCCGAATAATCCTCTCTAATAGTTTCCCTACCACTGGCGTAAGGCTCACCAGCCTATAATTTCGTGGATTATCCTTGCCACCCTTCTTCAACAAAGGAACAACATTGGCTATTCTCCAGTCCTCTGGGACGTCACCTGTAGCCAATGAGGATGCAAAGATTTCTGTCAAGGCGCCAGCAATTTCTTCCCTTGCCTCCCTCAGTATTCTAGGGTAGATCCCATCAGGCCCTGGAGACTTATCTAAATTAATGCTTTGCAAGACACCCAACACCTCCTCCTTATTGTTAATGAAATGACTGAGACTATCTGCACTCCCTTCCCTAGGCTCATCATCCACCAAGTCCTTCACTTTGGTGAATACTGATGCAAAGTACTCATTTAGCACCTCGCCCATTTCCTCTGGCTCCACACATGGATTCCCATCTCTGTCCTTGTGTGGGCCAACCCTTTCCCTGGTTACCCTCTTGCTCTTTATGTATGTATAAAAAGCCTTGGGATTTTCCTTAATCCTGTTTGCCAATGCCTTTTCATGACCCCTTTTAGCCCTCCTAACTCCTTGCTTAAGTTCCTTCTTACTGCCTTTATATTCCTCAAGTGCTTCGTCTGTTCCTAGCCTTCAAGCCCTTACAAATGCTTCCTTTTTCTTTTTGGCTAAGCTCACAATATCCCGTGTTATCCAAGCTTCCCGAAACTTGCCAAACTTGTCTTTTTTCCAGAACATGGATTCTAATCAGCTGACGTTTGAAAGACTCCCACATGTCAGATGTTGATTTAGCCTCAAACAGCCGCCCCCAATCTAAATTCTTCAGTTCCTGCCTAATATTGTTATAATTAGCCTTCCCCCAATTTAGCACCTTCACCCGAGGACTACCCTTATCCTTATCCACAAGTACCTTAAAACTTATGGAATTATGGTTACTGTTCCCGAAATGATCCCCCACGGCAACTTCGACCACCTTGCCGGGCTCATTCCTCAATGCCAGGTCCAGAATGGCCCCATCCCTTGTTGGACTATCTACATACTGTTTCAAGAAGCCCTCCTGGAGGCTCCTCAGAAATTCTGCCCCATCCAAGCCGCACAAAGCGAATCCCAGTCAATATTGTGGAAGTTAAAATCAGCCACCACCACAACCCTGTTACCTTTACATCTTTTCAAAATCTGTCTGCATATCTGCTCCTCTCCCTCCCGCTGGCTGTTGGGAGGCCTGTAGTTAAACCCCCAACATCGTGACTGCACCCTTCCTATTCCTGAGCTCCACCCATATTGCCTCTCTGCATGACCCCTCTGAGGTGTCCTCCCGCAGTACAGCTGTGATATTCTCCTTAACCAGTAATGCAACTACCCCACCCCTTTTACATCCCCCTCTATCCCGCCTGAAGCTTCTAAAACCTGCATCATTTAGCTGCCAATCCTGCCCTTCCCTCAACCAAGATCCCAGAAATAGCAAAAACATCATATTTCCAAGTACTAATCCAAGTTCTAAGTTCATCTGCCTTCCTTGTTATACTTCTCGCATTGAAATAAATGCACTTCAGACCACCAGTCCCGCTGTGCTCAGAAACATCTCCCTGCCTGTTCTTCCTCTTCGTCCTACTGGCGTTCTTTACTATGTCTTCCTCATTTATTTCACTAGCTGTCCTACTGCTGTGGTCCCCCCCCGCCCCCCACCCCCGCGCCTGCCACACTAGTTTCAACCCTCCCGAGTGATGCTTGCAAACCTTGCAGCCAGGATATTAGTGCCCTTCCAGTTTATATGCAACCCGTCCTTCTTGTACAGGTCCCATCTGTCCCTGAAGAGATCCCAATTGTCCAGATATCTGAAACCCTCCCTCCTGCACCAGCTGCTCAGCCACGTGATTAGCTGCACTATCTTCCTATTTCTAGAATCACTAGCACGTAGCACTGGGAGGAATCCAGCGATTACAACCCTCGAGGTCTTGTTTTGTAACTTATTGCCTAACTTCCTAAACTCCCCCTGTAGGACCTCATCACTCTTCCTGCCTATGTCATTGCTACCGATGTGTACCACAACCTCTGGCTGTTCACCCTCCCCCTTCAGAATGCCCCCTGTCCGTTCAGAGATATCCTTGACCCTGAAACCAAGGAGGCAACATACCATCCTGCAGTCTCTTTCACGTCCACAGAAGCGCCTATCTGTGCCCATAACTACAGAGTCCCCTATAACTATTGCTCTTCTGCGCTTTGTCCCTCCCTGCTGAACAACAGTGCCAGCCGTGGTACCACTGCTCTGGCTGCTGCTGTTTTCCCCTGATAGGCCATACCTCGTGCAGAGTTGGGTCACCAAATCCTCTGTCCTCCCTGAATATCTGCTGCAGCTCACAACACAACCTCCAACAAACCATCCACAGCACCTCCACTAACTTTACAATAATAGAAGTAAGTCAAAAGCCTGTAAGTAAACCTGTAAGTTGGATGCCTGGTCCTTTTAATTGATACTAGAGGGGGTTCCTCATGTTGCTGAATGTATGTTCAGCTGAGACTGACTAACACATGCGGTCAGTGGACATGTACAGACCAAGTTTCAAAGACGTACATCAAAGCTGCCGGTATGGTACATTGACATCACATTCAAAACCATCCGCAGAGCAACAACACAAACATGGTACGATTGAGCTGGAGCCCTGCCCAGCATGGGGCACTTTGCACGCCGCACTAGAAGTGCCTGCCTGTGCAGTTCACATCTCTGTATGGATCCCAGCTTCTGTACCGTCAGCACCAGTAGTGCTGTACAGTCTAAAATAGTGGCTCGGGACAGATACAGTGGGAAAGGAATTCACTTCAGAAGGAGATATGAGAAAAGATTGAAGTCAAAACATTTTCAGGAATATGAGAATGGGCAGGAGAATGGGGCTAATTGGAGGGGTGAGGCCATGGAGAGATTCAAACACAAGAATGACTATATTAAAATTAAGGTGCTGCCAGACCAGGAGCCAATGTAGATCAGTGAGTACAGGGGTGATGGGTGATCAGGATTTGGTGTGAGTTAGGATACAGGCAGCAGAAATCTGGATGGGCTGTGGTTTATGGAGGTTTATAACTGGGAGGGTGACCAGGATAGAATTGGAATAGTCAAGTGTGGATTTAACAAAGGTACAGGTGAGGGTTTATGCAGCAGATTGGCTGAGACAGAGGTGGAGGTGGGGGATATTACAGAGGTGGCCATAGACAGGGTTGGTAATGGAGAGAATATGGAGATGGACTCAGCTCAGGTTTAAATAGAACACACCGATTGCAAACAGTCTGGTTCAGCCTCAGATATTGGACAGGGTGGTGTATTTGTTTCACAGATAGGGGATGGAGTTTGTGATGGAGATCAATGACACTGGCTTCAGTCTTCCTAAAATTTACATAACAGAACAGTATTTCAGTGAAACGGGGTTTACAATGCCCTACCGGGAAATAGAGACAGCAACAGTAGTAAAGATGAGAGAGCAAATGTCAAGAAAGCCAATAAAGTTGGCAATGGTTTATCGAGCTAATAGCTGGACATATTCACCAGGAATACAACGGCAGCAAAAAGTGCAGAGTAAATTATAGGAGCAGTAATGCTGTTAGACTTGGTTTATAGAATTAATATCTAGATAGAGAGACTTACCAGGGACACCAATAATAGCCAGGATGGGATAGTAAATGTATTGAATAATCTTCAGTGCGAGATGTATACGAGAGTTTAATGAGTACCGATCATAATATGTCGAAAGGTAGTAAAGATCCGAGGATAAACTCCTGTCCATTGTTGTAACATTCCCAGCTATTGTTCTCAGATTCTGACCCATTGTTGTAACATTCCAATCTGTTGTTCTCAGATTCTGATCTATCCTTTCTCTCTCTCTGGAGCCGCTGATCTCTGTTGTGCCGGGGTTGATGTTCCGGCTGAAACTATGGGACAACACATGACAGCCCCTTATTAATAGAAGATGGAAAACTTCCAGTGACACAATTAGGGTCCATGGAGACTGACATTATTTGCAGTCACTGAACAAACAGATTCAGTTAACCCTTTTCAATACAGCACTTTTTGTATCACAATAAAGTAGATCATTTACCCAGTCTGGATGGGATGCATGAGGGTTGCTGAGGGATGGAATGGTGGAAGTAGCAGAGGCACTGGCCAGCATAATCCAATCCCTCTTGTACATGGGAGTGATGACGTAATTTCACTGGCTCACCACTCTCTGGGTGAAGAAATTTCTCCTCAGTTCAGTCCTGAAAAGTTTACCCCGTATCCTTAGCCTATGACACCTTGTTCTGGACTCCCCCACCATCGGGAGCATCCTTCCTGCAACTACCCTGTCAAGTCCTGTTAGAATTTTAGAGCTTTCTATGAGATCCCTCTTCACTCTTCCGAACTCCAGCGAATATAATCCTATCTCTCCTCATACGTCAGTCCCGCCATCCCAGGAATCAGTCTGATAAACCTTCATTGCACTCTTGCTATAGCAGGAACATCCTTTCTCGGAGAAGGAGACCAAAACTGCACACAATATTCCAATTGCGGCCTGACCAACGCCCTGTATAACTGCAGCAAGACATCCCTGCTCCTGTACTCGAATCCTGTCTCCATGAAGGCCAACATAACATTCGCCTTTTTCTCCCGCCTGTTGCACCTGCATGCTTACCTTCAGTGACTGGTGTACGAGAACACCCAGGTCTCGTTGCGTATTCCCCTCTCTCACTTTATCGCAGTTCAGATAATAATCTGCCTTCCTGTTTTTGCTACCAAAGTGGGTAACCTCTCATTTATTCACATTATACTGCATCTGCCATGCAATAGCCCACTCACTCAACTTGTCCAAATCACCCTGAAGCCACTCTGCATCCTCCTCACAACTCACCCTCCCACCCAGTTGTGTGTCTTCTCAAAATTTGGAGATATTACATTTAGCTCCCGCATCGAAATCGGCAATATGGAGTGTGAATAGCTGGGGTCCTAGCGCCGATCTCTGTGGTACCCCACTAATCACTGCCTGCCTTTTGGTAAAAGATCCGTTTATCCCTACACTTTTTTTCCATCTGCCAACCAGTTTTCTATCTATCGCAATACACTTCCACTAATCCCATGCGCTTTAATTGTACTCACTAATCTCTTATGTGGGACTTTGTCGAAAGCCTTCTGAAAGTCCAAATAAACCACATTCTCTGACTCCCCCTCATCAACTCTATTAGTTACATCCTCGAAGAATTCTAATAGATTTATCAAGCATGATTTCCCTTTCGGAAATCCATGCTGACTCTATCCGATTCTACCACTGTTCTCCAAGTGCTCTGCCCTAAAAAATTTGATAATGGACTCCAGAATTTTCCCGCTACCGACGTCAGGCTGACTTGTCTATAATGCCCTGCTTTATTTTTCCCTCCCTTTTTAAATGGTGGGGTTACATTAGCTGCCCTCCAATCAGCTGGAACTGTTCCAAAGTCGAAGGAAGATGGAAAGATGACCACCAATGCATCCACGATTTCCAGGGTCACTTCCTTAAGTAATCTGGGATGCAGATTATCAGGCCCTGAGGATTTGTCAGCCTTCAATCCCATCAACTTCTCCAACACAATTTCTCTACTAATACTGCTTTCCTTCGGTTCCTTCCTCTCACTAAACCCTGTGTTCCCCAACATTTCTGGTAAGATATTTGTGTCATCCTTTGTGAAGACAGAATCAAAGTATGCATTTAGTTGGTTAGCCATTTATTTGTTTCCCCTAATAAATTCCCATGTTTCTAACTGTAGGGACCTACATTTGTCTTAACCAATCCTTTCCTCTTCACATACCAACAGAAACCATTACAGTCAGGTTGTATGTTCCCCGCAAGCTCACTCGTGTACTTTATTTTCCCCTTCTTAATCAATCCCTTGGTCCTCCTTTGTTGAATTCTAAACTGCTCCCAATGCTCAGGTCTGTTGCTTCTTTCTGGCGAATGTATATGCCTCTTCCCTGAATCTGATACTTTCTCTAATTTTCCTTGTAAGCCATGGTTTGGCTACGTTTCCCATTTTACTTTTGCGCCAGACAGCAGTAAACAATTGTTGCAGTTCATCAATGCACTCTTTGAATATTGCCATTGCCTTTCCACCATCATCCCTTTAAGTAACGTTTCCCAATCCATCATAGCCAACTCGTGCCTCATACCTTCATACTTTCCTTTATTAAGATTCACGACCCTAGTCTCAGAATCAACTACGTCACTCTCCATCTTAGAGTCAGAGATTCGTACAGCATAGAAACAGGCCCTTCGGCCCACTGCGTCCATGCCGACCATAATGCCGATCTATACTGATTCCACGTGCCTGCATTATTCCATATCCGTCTATGCTTTGCTCATTCAAATACCTGTCCAGATGACTCTTAAATGTGGCCACTGTTCCTGCCTCCACCACCTCCTCTGGCAGCTCATTCCAGATACGCACTATTCTTTGTGTGTAAAATTTACCCTTTTAATCCCGTTTAAACCTCCTCCCTTTCATCTTAAATCTATGCCCTCTAGTTTTCGTCACCCCTACCATGGGAAACAGACTCTAACTACCTGCTCTGTCTATGCCTCTCATAATTTTATATACCTCCATCATGTCCCCTCTCAGCTGTCTTTGCTCCAGGGAAAACAGACCCAGCCTACCCAATCTCTCTTTATCACTCAAGCCCTCCAAACCAGGCAATATCCTTATAAATCTTTTCTGCACCCTCTCTAGCTTAATCACATCTTTCCTGTAGTGCTGCGACTAGAACTGCACACTGTACTCCAAATGCGGAATAACCAATGTTATGTACAACTGTAACATGACGTCCCAACTCTTGTACTCCATGCCGCAGTTGATGAAGACAAGCATGCCATGCACCTTCTTCGCCACCCTGTCTACCTGTGTTGCCACAATCAGGGAACTATGCACTTGCACCCCAAGGTCTCTCTTCTCAACAACACTCCCCAGGCCCTGTCATTCACTGTACATGACCTGCCCTGGTTTAACTTCCCAAAATGCATCACTTCGCACTTGTCTGCATTAAATTCCATTTGCCAATCCCTTGCCCACTTTCCAAGTTTATCTATATCCTGTTGTAACCTTAGACAACCTTCTTCACTTTCTACTATTCCATCAATTTTTGTATCATCAGCAAACTTACCAATCATGCCCCCTGCATTCATATCCAAGTCATTAATATATATGACAAACAAGAGAGGGCCCAGAACCGATCCCTGCGGCACACCACTGGTCACCAGCCTCCAAACTGAAAAACAACCCCCCACTGCCATCCGATCACCAAGCCAAATTTGTATCCAATTGGCTAGCACACCCTGGATCCCATGTGTTTGAACCTTCTGGACCAGCCGACCATGCGGGAAATTGTCAAAGGCCTTGCTAAAGTCCATGTAGACAACGTCCATCGCCCTGCCCTCGTCAATCCTCTTGGTCACCTCCTCAAAGAACGCACTCAAATTCCTGAGACATGATTCCCATGCACAAAGCCATGCTGACTATCCCTAATCAGACGTTGCCTTTCCAAATGTATATAAATCCTGTCTGTCAGAATCCCTTCCAGTAACTTTCCCATCACTGATGTAAGGCTCACCGGCCTGTTGTTCCCTGGCTTATCACTGCCGCCCTTATTAAATAAAGGCACAGCATTAGCTATCCTCCAGTCTTCCAGTATCTCACCTGTGGCTAACGATAATGCAAAAATCTCTGCTCGGGCTCCAGGAATATCCTGCCTTTCTTCCCATAGCATCCTAGGATACACCTGGTCAGGCCCTGGGTATTTATCTACCTTAATGAGCTTCAAAACCTCCTACACCTCCTTCTTTGTAATGTTGATATGCTCCAGGAGATCGCTGTTCCCTCCTGTGAACTCAGTAGCTTCCATGTCGTCTCCATGGTAAATAAAAACGAGAAGTATTCATTTAAGACCTCGCCCATTTCACGTGGCTGCACACGTAGATTACCACACTGATCCTTAAGGGGACTGACTCTCACCCTAGCTACCCTTTTACTCTTAATATACTTATAGAATATTTTAGGATTCTCCATTATCTTAGCTGCCAGGGAAATCTCATGGCCCAATTTCTCCCTCCTAATTTCTTTCTTTAGTGTACTCCTCCATCCACTGTACTCCTGGAGGGACTCGTTTGATCCCCACTGCCTATACCTGACATATTCCTCCTTCTTTGTCCTGACCAGACCCTCAATATCCCTCGTCAACCAACGTTCCCTAAACTTGCCAATCTTGCCCTTCCATCTAACAGGAATATGCCGGCCCATAACTCTTCCTATCTCACTTTTAAAAGCCTCCCACTTGCCAGAAGTCCCTTTACCTGTAAACAGCCCCTTCCATTCAGCTTCTGAGAGTTCCTGTCTGATGCCATCGAAATCAACCTTCCTCCAATTTAGGACTTGAACCTGAGGACCAGTCCTATCCTCTTCCATAACTATCTTGAAGCTAATAGAGTTATGGTCACTGGTCCCAAAGTGCTCCCTCACTAACACATAATCCACCTGCCCATCCTCATTTCCAAAGAGGAGGTCGAGTGTCGCCTTTTCTCTCGTAGGGCCATCCATATACTGTTTCATAAAACTATCCTGGACACACTGAACAAATTCTTGCCCATCTGATCCCTTAGCACTAAGGCAGTCCCAGTCAATATCAGGAAAGTTAAAATCACTTACTATTACAACCCGAAAATTCCTACACCTATCTGTGATTTCCCTGCATATATGCTCCTCCAATTCCCTCTGACTATTGGGGGGCCTATAGTATAATTCCATCGAAGAGACCACCCCTTGCTTATTTCTAAGCTCCACTCATATGGCCTCACTGGACGTTCCCCCCGGGATATCCTCTCTAACTACTGCCGTGATGTGCTCCCTAATCAATTGTGCAACTCCCCATCCTCTCTTCCCTCCAACTGAAGCATCGGTACCCCGTAACATTGAGCTGCCAGTCTTGCCTATCCCTCAACCACGTTTCTGTAATAGCTATAATATCACAATCCCATGTACTGATCCATGCTCTGAGTTCATCTGCCTTACCTGTTAGGCCTCTTGCATTAAAGTACTTGCAGTTTAGTTGACCAGACCTTCCACGCTCCCTGTCAGGCCACTGCCAGGCCCGCCTACTGGACTTGCTTGCATTAACCTCTACATTTACCCTAACTATCTCATCGGAGAGACTACTACTTTGAGTCCCACCTCTCTGCAAGACTAGTTTAAACCCTCCCGAGCAGCAGTAACAAACCTCCCCGCAAGGATATTGGTCCCCTTCCAGTTTAGGTGCAATCTGACCCTCTTCAACAGGTCACCTCTGCACCAGAAGAGATCCCAATGATCCAAGTAGCTGAAGCCCTCCCGCCTACACCAGCTCTTCAGCCACACTTTCATTTGCCTAATCCTCCTATTCCTATCCTCACTAGCACGTGGCACAGGGAGTAATCCTGAGATTCTTCTTCTTCTTTGTCTTTGGCCTCCTTACCTCGAGAGACAATAGGTAAGCGCCTGGAGGTGGTCAGTGGTTTGTGCAGCAGCGCCTGGAGTGTTTATAAAGCCCAATTCTAGAGTGACAGGCTCTTCCACAGGTGCTGCAGAAAAATTTGTCTGTCGGGGCTGTTACACAGTTGGCTCTCCCCTTGCGCTTCTGCCTTTTTTCCTGCCAACTGTGAAGTCTCTTCGACTCGCCACACTTTAGCCCATCCTTTATGGCTGCCCACCAGCTCTGGCGATCGCTGGCAACTGACTCCCACGACTTGTGATCGATGTCACAGGACTTCATGTCGCATTTGCAGACGTCTTTAAAGCGGAGACATGGACAGCCGGTGGGTCTGATGCCAGTGGCGAGCTCGCTGTACAAAGTGTCTTTGGGGATCCTGCCATCTTCCATGCGGCTCACGTGGCCAAACCATCTCAAGCGCCGCTGACTCAGTAGTGTGTATAAGCTGGGGATGTTGGCCGCCTCGAGGACTTCTGTGTTGGAGATACGGTCCTGCCACCTGATGCCAAGTATTCTCCGGAAGCAGCGAAGATGGAATGAATTGAGACGTTGCTCTTGGCTAACATACGTTGTCCAGGCCTCGCTGCCATAGAGCAAGGTACTGAGGACACAGGCTTGATACACTCGGACTTTTGTGCTCCGTGTCAGTGCGCCATTTTGCCACACTCTCTTGGCCAGTTTGGACATAGCAGTGGAAGCCTTTCCCGTGTGCTTGTTGATTTCTGCATCTAGAGACAGATAACTGGTGATAGTTGAGCCTAGGTAGGTGAACTCTTGAACCACTTCCAGAGCGTGGCCGCCGATATTGATGGATGGAGCATTTCTGACATCCTGTCCCATGATGTTCATTTTCTTGAGGCTGATGGTTAGGCCAAATCCTGAGATTACTCCTAGAGGTTCTACTTTTTAACCTTCTGCCTAACTCCCTATATTCACTTTGCAGGACCTTATCTCTTTTCCTATCTATGTCGTTCGCAGCAATATGGACTACGACCTCTGGCTGCTCACTCTCTCCTTTCAGAATTTCCTGCAGCCACTCCGAGACATCCTTGACCCTCGCAGCAGGGAGGCAACATACCATCCTGGTGCCTCTTTTGCGGCCACAGAAACGCCTACCTGCACCCCTTACGATAGAATTTCCTATCACGATAGCTCTTACACCCCTTTTCCTGTCCTGCTGTGCGGCAGAGCCCTCTGTGGTCCCATGGGCCTGGCTGCTGCTGCTTTCCCCAGGGAGGTCATCCCCCCCAACAGTATCCAAAGTGGTCTATCTGTTTGAGAGGTTGTGGCCACAGGGGACTCCTGCACTACCTGCCTGTGCCTACTACACTGTCTGGTGGTCACCCATCCCTTTTCTGCCTGTGCAGCTATTATCTGCGGTGTGACCACCTCGCTAAACATGTTATCCACGACGTCCTCAGCATTATGGATTCTCCACAGTGAATTCACCTGCAGCTCCATCTCCATAATGCGGGTCGCCAGTAGTTGCAGATGGATCCACTTCCTGCACACATGCCCACTAGGGACACTGGAAGCATCCCTGATTTCCCACAAAGGGCAGGAGGAGCAGATCGCGGGGCTGACCTCTCCTGTCATGACCTACCCTTAGATTAATTAGTTACACCATTAATTTAAAAAAATACTAATTACATGAGGGGCCTTTTTCTACCCACTTCAATCTAAGATTCTTAATAAACTACACTGAATTAAAAAAAGAAACACTTCAGTAGTACTCACCTTATCACCAGAGTTCTTTTCCCACAAAAATAAACTTTTCACTTTTTTAAAGATATCTACATGCACTAATAGCTGCTACTCACCCAACCAATCAGCTTGCAGCTCTCCTCTGACGTCACTGTTGGCTTTCTTCATGACAAATTCTATCATATTATGGTCGCTCATCCTCAAGGGATTTCACACAACTAGATTGTCAATTATTCCTCTCTCTTCACACAATACCCAGTCTGGGATGGCCTGTTCTCTATTTGGTTCCTCAACATATTGGTCCAGAAAACCATCCCGTATACACTCCAGTAATTTCTCCTCTACGTTATTGTGACAACTTTGATTTGACCAATCTATATGCAGATTTAAGTCACCCATAATTACAAATGTTGCTTTATCGCATGCATCTCTTATTTCCGGTTTAAGACCATTCCCACATCACCACCACAGTTTGGGGGTCTATATATAACCCCCACTAACGTTTTTTGCCCCTTAGTGTTTCTCAGCTCGACCCATACAGACTCCACATCATCAGATCTCATATCCTTCCTCACTATTGTATTACTTCCCTTTTTAACCAGAAATGCAACTCCACCGCGGGTGGAAATACGCCATTTTACTGATGGTGTGAATATTTGGTCAGAAGCTCATCGCAAGGCATCTCAAGGTTAACTATGTAACCAAGTGTGTGAACAGTTTGGCTTTTCGTCTCAAACATTTACAAAGGAGAGGGATGGAGTGTGTAGCTAGGAAATATTTGAAGCAGAGACAGAAAGCAATGGCTTCAATCTTCTCAATATTTAATTGGCATTGCAGATGTGTGAGGTAATACATTTTGAAAGGAGGAATGAGGAGAGACAATACAAGTTAAATGGTATAACTATAAAGGTGGTGAAATAACAGAGACACCTGGAGTATTTGTACACAAATCTTTGTAGCCAAACCTTTAATAAATATATGGGATCCTCGGTTTTATAAATAGAGGCAAAAAAAGCAAAAGCAATGACATTATGTGAAACATATATAAAATACTAGTTCAGCTGCACCTGAAGTCTTGTGTCGAATATTGGGAACCACACTTTAGGAAGGGCATGAAGCCTTCGGAGAGGGTAAAGAACTGTTTTACGAGAATTTGTGCAGGCATGAGGGATTACAGTTATGTAGCTGTGGTTGTTCTGCTTAGAGCAGAGAACTCACAGAGGAGATTTGATTGAGCTGTTTAACATTAGGAAGGGTTTAGATAAATTAAATAAAGAGAAACTGTTTCCAATGTCCAAGGGGTCACTAACCAGAGACACAGATTTAAGGCGATTGGAAAGAGAAGCAGATCTGAGGATTTTTGTTTCTGAGTGGTTTGGATTTGGGATGCACTGTCTGATAGGCTGATGGATACAGATTCAATAGTAGATCCCAAAAGGGAATTGGATAAATATCTGAAGCAGGAAAAATGTTAGGATATAGTGAAAGAGTCAGGGAGTGGGTGTAACTGGATTGCTCTTTGAATGGGCCAGCACTGACTTGATGGGCAGAATGACATCATCAGGGCTGTGCTATTCTATGATTCTATGATTGTTCCTGCCTGTATTTTCCCAATATTCCTATCCTTTCAGCAGCTGTTTGATAAAGTAGCACATAACAGCTGTGTTACCGAATTAGAAACACATGGGATTAAAGGACCAATGTCAGCAGTGACTCAGTTTGTCGCTCTCTCCCCTTTCAGTCACAAGCTTCTAGGATCAAGTGTCACTGCAGGACTTGATGACAAGAATCAAGGCTGACACTGCAGTCCTGTACTGAGGGAGTGCTGCACTGTCCGAGGTGCCGCCTTATCAAAGAAAAGGGAAAGCCAGGCCCCGTCTGCCCTCTCAGGTGGATGTAAAGATCCTATGGAATTATTTAGAAGGTCAGGGGAATTATTCCCAGTGTCCTGGTCAACATTTACCCCTCAAATTAACATTACAGAAACAGATCTGATCATGACCACACTGCTGCTTGTGGGATCTTGCTGTGCGGAAATTGGCAGTCTTTTTCCTACATTACAAGACAGACTAAACGGTAAAAAGTACTCGTTGGTTGTCAGTCGCTTTGGGACATGCAGTGGTCATGAAGGCGTTACATAAATGGAAGTCCTTTTTTTATTTTCAATGTCAGCATGCAGGAAATTAGGTCAGTGACAGAAAGCAGAGAGTAGCGGAGAATGGTTGTTGTTTAGTCTGTAGGGAAATACAAAGTGCGGTTCCCCAGCGTCACTGTTGGAATCACTGTTGCTGTATGTTAATGCAATGGGCTTGTGTACAGAGAGGACAATTTCAACGTTTTCAGAAGGCAGGAATCTCAGAAATGTTAATAAACAGTGTGATGGATAGTAACAGACTTCAGCAGGACAGAGACTGACTGGTGAAATGGACAGGAACATGGCAGATGTATTTTAACACAGTGAAGTGTGAAGTGAGACATTTGAATTGGAATTAGAATTAGAACATTACAGCGCAGTACAGGCCCTTTGGCCCTCGATGTTGCGCCGACCTGTGAAACCATCTGACCGACACTATTCCATTTCCATCCATATGTCTATCCAATGACCACTTAAATGCCCTTAAAGTAGGCGAGTCTACTACTGTTGCAGGCAGGGCGTTCCACGCCCCTACTACTCTCTGAGTAAAGAAACTACCTCTGACATCTGTCCTATATCTTTCACCCCTCAACTTAAAGCTATGTCCCCTCGTGTTTGCCATCATCATCCGAGGAAAAAGACTCTCACTATCCACCCTATCTAACCCTCTGATTATCTTGTATGTCTCTATCAAGTCACCTCTCCTCCTCCTTCTCTCCAATGAAAACAACCCCAAATCCCTCATCCTTTCCTCGTAAGACCTTCCCTCCATACCAGGCAACATCCTAGTAAATGTCCTCTGCACACTTTCCAAAGCTTCCACATCCTTCCTATAATGCGGTGACCAGAACTGCACGCAATACTCAAGGTGCGGCCTCACCAGAGTTTTGTACAGCTGCAGCATGACCTCGTGGCTCCGAAACTCGATCCCCCTACTAATAAAAGCTAACACACCATATGCCTTCTCAACAGCCCTATTAACCTGGGTAGCAACTTTCAGGGATTTATGTACCTGGACACCAAGATCTCTCTGTTCATCTACACTACCAAGAATCTTCCCATGAGCCCAGTACTCTGCATTGCTGATACTCCTTCCAAAGTGAATCACCTCACACTTCTCCGCATTAAACTCCATTTGCCATCTCTCAACCCAGCTCTGCAGCCTACCTATGACCCTCTGTACCCTACAACACGCTTCGACACTATCCACAACTCCACCGACCTTCGTGTCATCCGCAAATTTAGTAACCCACCCTTCTACACCCTCTTCCAAGTCATTTATAAAAATGACAAACAGCAGTGGCCCCAAAACTGAACCTTGCGGTGCACCACCGGTAACTAAACTCCAGGATGAACATTTGCCATCAACCACCACCCTCTGTCTTCTTTCAGCTAGCCAATTTCTGATCCAAAGCTCGAGGTCACCTTCAACCCCATACTTCCGTATTTTCTGCAATAGCCTACCGTGGGGAAACTTATCAAACGCCATACTGAAATCCATATACACCACATCCACGGCTTTACCCTCATCCACCTGTTTGGTCACCTTCGATAAAAACTCAATAAGGTTTGTGAGGCACGACGTACCTTTCACAAAACCGTGCTGACTATCGCAAATCAACTTATTCTTTTCTATAAATCCTATCTCTTATAACCTTTTCCAACATTTTACCCACAACCGAAGTAAGGCTCACAGGTCTATAATTACCAGGGCTGTCTCTACTCCCCTTCTTGAACAAGGGGACAACATTTGCTATCCTCCAGTCTTCTGGCACTACTCCTGTCGACAATGACGACATAAAGATCAACAACAACGGCTCTGCAATCTCCTCCCTGGCTTCCCAGAGAATCCTAGGATAAATCCCATCTTGCCCAGGGGACCTATCTATTTTCACACTTCCCAAAATTGCTAACACCTCCTCCTTGTGAACCTCAATCCCATCTAGCCTAGTAGGCTGTATCTCAGTAATCTCCTCGACAACATTTTCTTTCTCTACTGTAAATACTGACGAAGAATATTCATTTAACGCGTCCCCTATCTCCTCTGATTCCGCACACAACTTCCCACTACTATCCTTGATTGGCCCTAATCTAACTCTCGTCATTCTTTTATTCCTGATATACCTATAGAAAGCCTTCGGGTTTTCCCTGATCCTATCCGCCATTGACTTCTCGTGTCCTCTCCTTGCTCTTCTTAGCCCTCCCTTTAGATCCTTCCTGGCTAGCTTGTAACTCTCAAGCGCCCTAACTGAGCCTTCACGTCTCATCCGAACATAAGCCTTCTTCTTCCTCTTGACAAGCGCTTCAACTTCTTTAGTAAACCACGGCTCCCTCGCTCGACAACTTCCTCCCTGCCTGACAGGTACATACTTATCAAGAACACGCATTTGCTGCTCCTTGAATAAGCTCCACAGTTCGTTTGTGCCCATCCCCTGCAGTTTCCTTCCCCATCCTACACATCCTAAATCTAGCCTAATCGCATCATAATTTCCTTTCCCCCAGCTATAATTCTTGCCCTGCGGTATATACCTGTCCCTGCCCATCGCTAAGGTAAACCTAACCGAATTGTGATCACTATCACCAAAGTGCTCACCTACATCTAAATCTAACACCTGGCCGGGTTCACTACCCAGTACCAAATCCAATGTGGCATCGCCCCTTGTTGGCCTGTCAACATACTGTGTCAGAAAACCCTCCTGCACACACTGGACAAAAACAGACCCATCTAAAGTACTCGAACTATAGTATTTCCAGTCGATATTTGGAAAGTTAAAGTCCCCCATAACAACTACCCTGTTACTCTCGCCCCTGTCGAGAATCATCTTTGCTATCCTTTCCTCTACATCTCTGGAACTATTCGGAGGTCCATAGAAAACTCCCAACAGGGTGACCTCACCTCTCCTGTTTCTAACCCCGGCCCATACTACCTCAGTAGACGAGTCCTCAAACGTCCTTTCTGCCGCTGTAATACTTTCCTTGATTAACAATGCCACACGCCCCCCTCTTTTACCCTCTTCTCTGTTCTTACTGAAACATCTAAATCCCAGAACCGGCAACATCCATTCCTGCCCCTGCTCTACACATGTCTCCGAAATGGCCACAACATCAGGATCCCAGGTACCAACCCATGCTGCAAGCTCACCCACCTTATTCCGGATGCTCCTGGCGTTGAAGTAGACACACTTAAAACCAAGTTCTTGCTTGCCAGTGCCCTCTTGCGTCCTTGTAACCTTATCCCCTACCTCACTACTCTCAACAGCCTGTACACTGGAACTACAATTTAGGTTCCCATTCCCCTGCTGATTTAGTTGATACCCCGCGCAGAGCACTAGCAAATCTCCCCCCCCCCCCCCCACCCCCAGGATATTGGTACCCCTCTGGTTCAGGTGAAGACCATCCTGTTTGTAGAGGTCCCACCTACCCCAGAAAGAGCCCCAATTATCCAGGAAACCAAAACCCTCCCTCCTACACCATCCCTGCAGCCACGTGTTCAACTCCTCTCTCTCCCTATTCCTCTCTTCGCTAGCACGTGGCACAGGCAACAACCCAGAGATAACAACTCTGGTTGTTCTCACTCTAAGCTTCCACCCTAGCTCCCTGAATTTCTGCCTTAAATCCCCATCTCTCGTCCTACCTATGTCGTTGGTGCCTATGTGGACCACGACTTGGGGGTGCTCCCCCTCCCGCTGAAGGATCCCTAAAACACGATCCGAGACATCACGTACCCTGGCACCTGGGATGCAACACACCGACCGTGAGTCTCTCTCGTTCCCACAGAACCTCCTATCTGTTCCCCTAACTATGGAGTCCCCAATGACTAATGCTCTGCTCCTCTTCCCCTTTCCCTTCTGAGCAACAGGGACAGACTCTGTGCTGGAGACATGCACCCCATTGCTTACCCCTGGTAAGTCTTCCCCCGCAACAGTATCCAAAACGGTATACCTGTTGTTGAGGGAAACGGCCACAGGGGATCCCTGCACTGCCTGCTGGTTCCCTCTCCTTCCCCTGACGGTAACCCATCTATCTACTTCTTTTACCTGAGGTGTGATTGCCTCCCTATAACTCCTGTCAATAATCCCCTCCACCTCCCGAATGATCCGAAGTTCATCCAGCTCCAGCTCCATTTCCCTAACGCGGTCTGCGAGGAGCTGGAGTTGGGTGCACTTCCCGCAGATGCAGTCAGCAGGGACACTCTTGACGACCCTTACCTCCCACATTCTGCAGGAGGAACATACAACTGCCTTAACCTCCATTCCCACTATTCTAGATTCCCAACAAGTCTACTGAAAAACCAAAAAAAACAAAGTCAAAACTTGTTCGCTTAGCAATCCGACGGACTGAACGTTTTAAATAAAAAGCTTACCTTATCAACACACCAGAGTCCTTTTTTTTTGGTTAGAGGAGGAGGGTGGGTGGGAGACACTACACGTGTAGTATCTCTGGTACTGCCACTGCCCAAATAAATAGTTTTCCCTTACGCAGCAGTCCCCTGGTCCTCCGAAACAAAAGGGGATTAACTTGTAATTTACACTGAAATTAACCACTCAGCTGTAAGTTCGCTCCGCACCTCCTTCTGTCAAAGCTGCTCCTCGCAAAAAGAAAATGATTTAAAAACTGCCCAAATAAATAGTTTTCCCTTACCCAGCAGTCCCCTGGTCCTCCGAAACAAAAGTGGATTAAATTGTAACTTGCACTGAAATTGACCGCTCAGCTGTAAGTTCGCTCCGCACCTCCTTCTGTCCAAGCTGCTCCTCGCAAAATTTGGGTATACAATATGAGGAGAAACAACGTAAACTCAATGGTACCATTATAAAGTGGGTGCTGGATTAGAGCGACCTGGGGTGTACACACACAGATCTTTGAATGTAACATGTAGTGTCCTTGGTGTTAGAGAGAGAGGCACAGAGTAATAAAACTCAGGAGGAAATGCTGATGTTTATCCATCATTGGTTAGGTCCCAGCTGGAGAATTGTGTCCAATTCTGATCACCACACTTTGGTAAGGATGTCAAGGACTTAGTGAATATACTGAGGTGATTTACTAGAATTGTACCAGGGATCTGGGAATTCAGTTACGTGGAGAGATTGGAAAAGCTGGGATTGTTCTCTTTAGAGCAGTGAAGGGTAAGGGGAGATTAAATATAGAATTCAAAATCATGAAGGGTTTTGATAGGTTAATTAATGTGAAACTGTTATCAGTGTCATTAAGTTCAGTATTAAGAAGACACAGATTGAAGGTAATTGACAAAGAACCAAAGGTGAAATGAGGAGAATTTTCTTACACAGCGAGTTGTTGGGATCTGGAATTCACTGCCTGCAAACATGGTGGAAGCAGATTCAATAATATCTTTCAAAAGAGAATTCAGCAAATACATGAATTGGAATTTAAAAAGCTGGGGTGTGGGTCAAGAGGAGGAGAGAGGAACTAATTTGATAACTCTTTCAAAGAGACTGCACTGACACAATGGGCCGAATATCCTCCTTCTGTGCGTAGGGTTTGTGATTCATGATTTCCCCGTGCCCGTTCTTGTTGAGGCAGGTGACACACAAAGCTTCTGCTTTCTCCTCATTTCCATGAATTCTTCTTGCTGCCCAGGGTGACCCACGCTGATGTCTGTCTGCACATTAACTGGGAGGGAAGTGTGCGTGAGGCTGGTTCGTGTTTCAGCCAGCATTCAGCTTTTAAAGGCAGTCTGTCCCTCTTAAAGGGAAGCTGCACTGAATCACAGGAGGCTGTGTGTGCTGCTGACTGTGAATTCTGCAATTGGAAACAAGGTAAATGGAATCCTAGGACAGAGAGGGGGATCTGCAGTTCACGGATGTGGTGATGGAGGCCTTAGTCATGGAGGGGGACAGGAGGAGGGAGGCCACGTTTTCATGGCGTTTGGCCGAGACCCTCAAGTAACACTCTCTGAAGGGAATGGGAGCAGGTGGCCAGGGAGGTCAATGCAAGAAGTCCGGCCCCGAGGACCTGGCAGCAGAGTCGGAAGAAGTTTAATGAGCTCACACGGGTGATCAATGCCGGTGAATTCATCTCCACATGGCATCTCCTACCCCCAACACAACCAACCTCGCACATTGCTCAATGTACCACACCCCCATCACTCACCCATCAGCAATCCCCAACACTCAGGATTCAAACCAAACATTCACTTACTCCACCTCACCCTCACACACATTCCACTGATGCCAGCCTCACACCCACCTCTCAATGCCTCCACATACCTCCAACTATTCAGCTATGGTAGGCAAATCACCCAAACACAGTGAAACACAATCACTGCCATTCTGCTCTCTCGTACAGGACAAGGCGGCCCATAATCACAGGATACAGCAGTGTTCCGGCGAGGGCTAGGCATACCTTCATCCCCTGAGCCTGAGGGACGAGATGGTTCTTCACATCATGGGACCGGCTGTGACAGAGCCCGTAGCATCCGGCATCACCGACAGTATTCAGGATGATGCTATGTTCCTGCCTTATGTCCCTTGTTAACTCCCACTTCCCCCTCATCCTGCTGTCTGGGATGATGTACAAGCTTCAGATGGTGGGACCATTGACCTCCTGCTTTCCATCCCACCCTCAATCCCTCACCCCAACTTTCCCCTTCTAATTTTAAACTTTCCAATTATAACTCAAAACTACCAGCTTTCCAGTCACAGCAGCTCCAGGAGACAGAGAGAGAGCAGCAGCACAGCACTGATGGCGAAGCACCATCACTTGGTCTAATACTCACAGCCAACAGATCAAATACTTACACTGTGTGTGCTTTAGAGGCTGGTACAGAGTCGGAATCTGCACGTGGTGAGTCACCGAGCACGAGTGAGCTGCAGCCAGGCCAGGGGGAAAGGATAGTTCATGTGTCAGCTCACCAGAGGGCGAGGTCACAAATGTGTTATAATACACAGGACTCAGATATGAACATTGCTGGAACTGCATACAGGAGAATGCTGATGGACATGTACACTGAGATACTTTGTCCATTGACAGACCTGTCAGACAGTCTGTTATCACTGTTAAGGAACATGGAGGAGTCCGGCTCCAACATGGCACAGGGCATTTCACAGAGACTGAAGCCCACTCTTTCCCCTGTGGAAGTGGTCACTAACTCCATGACATCACTAGCAGACCCAGCCATGATACAGTATCTGGTAATCATTGTCTCAGCTTCCACTGCAGCACAGACGGCAGACACCCAACGTCTCAGTGCTGCAATGGAAGCTCAGACTGAGGTCATGTGATCCATGCTTGCTGCCATGCAGGAGCAAGCTTCTCTGGTGGGTAGGGCAGAGCCCCCTCCTCTTGCCTTTTGACATAGATTCCCCTCTCTGCAGCCTCTGCTCCATTTGTTGGTCATGTTACAGACCCAGAGACACAGTAACTACAGTCCCCAAACCTCGTCCAGAATTGGGTCACAAAGTCCTCTGTCCTGCCTGAATGTCTGCAGCAGCTCACAACACAACGTCCAGAAAAACATCCAAAGCACCTCCACTAACTTTACAATGGCATTAGCAAGTCAAAAGCCCCTGACCTGTAAGTTGGATGCCTGGTCCTTTGAAATAACAAGTGACTAACACAGGTTGTCAGTGGACATCCACAGACCAAGTTTCAAGGAAAGACATCAACACTGTTGGGCTGGTGCACTGACGTCACCTTGAACCCTCCTTACACTAACAGCACATACCAAGTACGCCCGGGCAAGTCCCCTGCCCAGCATGGGGCACTGTGTTGGCCACACTAGAAGCGACCGGCTGTGCAGATAGCATCATTTTATGGATCAAGGTTTCTGTAACATTGGCACCAGCACGAAATTCACAGCCGGGAGGGATAGAGAGAAAAAGCAACTCACTTTCAATGGGGAATTGGGAAAAGAGTTGAAGGCATAAGATTTTCAAGAATATGGGATATGGACAGGGAAATGGGACTAATTGGAGGGGTGAGGCCATGGAGGGATTCAAACACAAGAATGAGAATATTTAAATTAAGGTGCTGCCAGACCGGGAGCCAATGTAGATCAGTGAGCACAGGGTTGATGGGTGATCAGGATTTGGGGTGATGGGTGATCGGGATTTGGTGTATATTAGTTTACAGGCAGCAGAGCTCTGGATGGTCTGTGGTTTATGGAGGTTTATAACTGGGAGGGTGACCAGGACAGAATTGGAATAGTCAAGTGTGGATTTAACAAAGGCACGGATGAGGGCTTATGCAGAAGATGTTTTGAGACAGAGGTGGACATGGGTGATATTACAGAAGTGGTATTAGGCAGGTTAAGTGATGGAGAGAACATGACGATGAACTCAGCTCAGGTATAAATAGAACATAGAGGTTGTAAACAGTCTGTTTCAGCCTCAGCCATTGGCTAGTGAGGTCGATATAGACAGTGGATAGGGAGCAGACTTTGTGAGAGAGACTGAAGACAGAGGCTTCAGTATTCCCAGGATTTACATGCAAAGAGCACAAGTCAGTGACATATAGTTTATAGATATAATAGTTGGATACAGAGACTTACCAGGGACACCAATAATAGCGAGGATGGGATAGTAAATCGTTTGAATCATCTTTAGTGCATAATAGATTTGCATTTCTAATTTTCTCCAATAATAATCTGCAGTAACTTCGCCAAACCAATAGGATAAACTCTTGCTGACCATTTTTGTAAAATTCCAATCTATTGTTCTCAGATTCTGATCAATCCTTTCCCACTCTCTGGAGCTGCTGTTAGTGTGGGGGTGATGCTCCCGGCTTGGAATAACACATTGAAAGAAATCCCTTATTAATGGAAGTGGAACACTCTCCAATGACTCAATTAGGGTGCATGGAGACTGACATTAATTACACACACTGAACAAACATATTCAGTTAACCCCTGTCAAACCAACATTTAGTGTCCCAAAATAAAGTAGAACATTTACCCAGACTGGATGTTATGTATGAGGTTTGTTAAGGGAAGGAGTGGCAGAGTCACTGGCCAGAAGCTTTCACTCCTCCTTGGCTATGGGAGTAGTGACAGGGGAGTGGAGGACTGTAAATTATGCACCCTGTTTAAAAAAAGAGATGGGATAAACCCTGTAACTTCTGACCAAACAGTCTTATGTCGGCGATTGGAAATTTCTGGAGGCCATAACCCAGCTCAAAAATATATCTTTCTTGGAAAAACATCTGATAATAAATGACAAACAGGATGGATAGCTTGATAATCAATCATGTCTGATAATCTTGATCAAGTTAGTTGATGACATAACTGTGAGTGTTGATGAGGTCAGCTTGTTTCGTGTTATGTATATGAACTTTCAAAAGGCCTGTGATCAAATGACATTTCATAGACTTGTTATGAAAAATGGAAGACATGAATTAATGTGACAGTGATAGTGTGGATATGACATTGACTCAGGGACAGAAAGCAGAGAGAAGTTGTGAACAGACATTGTTTATTCTGGGGGAGGGGGAGTGTACAGTGCTATTTCTCAGGGGTCCGTGTTAGAACCAGTGCTGTTCCTGACATATAGATAGATACATGATATAGAATTAAATGTAAAAATAAACAATTTCAACTCCTGCAGATGACATGAAACTCATATGCAAGAGTGGCAAAGGCGCAGACCACAGAATTATCCAACCTCACAGACTGTGTATTTTTTTTTATTTATCATGGACTCTCATCCAACACCAGTGTATTTCTCACTCTAATTTATTTGTGTATGATTCTCGTGTCTGCGTGAATGTCTGGCGTACATGTTTATTATTTTATTTAGATCCAGTTTAGTTTGTTAAGTCTAATAAACTCACCTCTTGTTTAATCTCAAGAAAACCTGTCTGATTGGCTCTTTCACGAGCACAATAAAAGTATAAGGTAAAATACTCACTGAGGTGGTCAGCACGTCCACTGCTAAAAAGGAATAAAGCCTACTGTGGTCAAATCTGAGATAGGACAAGAGGGGACCTGGGACCACTCCTCACATGGCTGTAACAGAAATTGATTGTAACCCAATGACAAACGAGAAATTAGAAGTAGGAAAAACAATTGATTCCCAGAAAAAAATGAAGATTTCAATGTAGATTTTATTGTGGCTTTCGCTGCTACAGCACTAAAAAGTTCACATTCGGAGACAGTACCATCCTAAGCCACAGTTTATGAAAATATGAACAGATGAATTAGGAGCAGGAGTAGGGCACTCGGCGCCTCAGGCCTGCTCTGCCATTCAATAAGATCATGACTAATCTGATTGTAAACTCGACTTCACATTTCCACCAGCCCCCGATAACCTTCAACCCCTTGCTTATCAATAATCTATCTACCTCTGCCTTACAAATATTCAAAGACTCTGCTTCCAGCGCCTTTTGAGGAAGAGATTTCCAAAAACACACGACCCTCACAGGAAAAAAATCTCCTCATCTGTGTGTTAAATGGGTGACCCCCACCCCTTATTTTTAAATAGTGACCCCTAATTCTAGATTCTCCCACAATGGGAAACATCCTTTCCACATCCACCCCGTCAAGACCCCCCGGAGTCCTATATGTTTCAATCAAGCCGCCTCTTACCCTTCTAAACTGCAGCGGATACAAGCCTAACCTGTCCAATATTCCCTCATAAGACGGCCCGCCGATTCCAGCTATCAGTCTCATAAGCCTTCTCTTTACTGCCCCCAATACATTTACATTCTTCTATTAACAAGGAGACCAAAACTGTACACAATACTCCAGATGTGGTCTCACCAATGCCCTGTGAAACTGAAGCATGACCTCCATACTTTGCTATTCAATTTCTCTAGCAGTAAACAATAACATTCTATTAGCTTTCCAGTTACGTGCTGTACCTGCTTACTAGCCTTTTGTGATTCATGCACTTGGACACCCAGATCCCTCTGCATCTCAGAGCACTGCAATCTCTCACCATTTAGATAACAGGCTTCCTTTTTATTGTTCCTGCCAAAGTGGGCAATTTCACACTTTCCTGCAGTATACTCCATTTTCCAGGTCTTTTCCCACTCACTTAACCTATCTATATTCCTTTGCAGTCCCCTATGTCCTGTTCATAACTTAGTTTCCTACATATCTTTGTGTCATCGGAAAATTTAGCAACTATACCTTCGGTCCCTTCATCCAATTCATTAATATAAATTGTAAAAAGGTGAAGCCCCAGCACTGATCCCCGTCGCACACCACTTGTTTAATCTTGCCAACCAGAAAATGACCCATTTATGCCGACACTCGGTTTCCTGTTCGCTACTCAATCTTCTATCCATACCAATAAGTTACTCCCTTCACCATGAGCTTTTATTTTCTGCGGTAAACTTTGATGTGGCATCTTATCAAATGCCTTATAGAAATCTCAGTACAGTACATCCACCGGTTCCCCTTGATCCACAGCACATGTAACTCCATCAAAGAACTCCAACAAACTGATTAAACATGATTTAACTTTCATAAAGCCATGTTGATTCTGCCTGATTACCTCGATTTGGTCTAAGTGCCGATTATACCACCTCTAATAATAGCTTCCAACTTTTTCCCCAAGACAAATGTGAAGCTAACTGGCCTGTAGTTTCCTGCTTTCTGTCTGCCTCCCTTTTTGAATAAAGGTGTTACATACAGAGTGAAGTAACTTGGTACAGGTTAAAACCCTGTCTGCTGGAAAGTTGAGTAATGTAGCTGGAAGGTTAGGGATTACACTCCGTCCAAAAGCTAGGAAACCCGAAATAGTAAGACTGTGACCAACCATATTTCACTTGAATCTGAAGGCTCAAACAGGGTTAGAATCACTAAAAGATAGAGTAATGTTAGCTAAGGTAAAACTAGAACAGAAGAGACTTGAATTAGAATTCCAGAGAGAGCGAGAAAGAGCAGAGTGAGAGTCAAGAAAGGGAAAAAGTAAGAGTGTTCCAGAAGGAGAAGGAGAAAAGGGAATTAAGGTGGCTCAAACAACTAGAGGAAGTCCCAGTACACCCAGTGAAGGCACAGCTGCTGACGGAGCTATCCCTAGCTCAGGATCATGTGCTGAGCTCTTAAAGATCTCCCAGTTCATTCTAAAGTTCAATGAGGAGGATATGGCAGCACTTTTCATTACTTTTAAAAAGTTTTCAAAGCAACTGCAATGACCGTCAGAGAACTGGATGCTGGTTTTACAAAATAAAATAAGAGGAAAAGATGAAAGTTCATCAGATTATGAGAGGACTTAAAATGCTATCCTGGGCCCATATGAGATAGTACTGGAGCTGGACCAGCAGAAATTCAGAATCTTTGTAAAGCAGCCTGACCAAACCTACCTGGCGCTTGAAAGAGTTAAGCAATTTCGGAACATTGGAACATAGGAGCAGCAGTAGGACATCGAGCCTGTTCCACCATTCAATATGATAATAGCTGATCATCCACTTCAATGCCTTTTTCTGACACAATCCCCATTTCCCGTTATGTCACTGGTATTTAGGCCGAGGCATTGAGGAACAGAGTCGGGACGTCATGTTACAGTTGTGCAGAACTTGGTTAGGCCGCATTTGGAGTATTGTGGTCAGTTCTGGTCGCCGCACTACACAAAAGATGTGATTAAGCTAGAGAGGGTGCAGAAAAGATTCACAAGGATGTTGCCTGGTTTGAAGGGCTTGAGTTATAAAGAGAGACTGGATAGGCTGGGTCTGATTTCCCTGGAACGAAGGAGGCTGAGAGGAGACAGGATAGAGGTATATAAAATTATGAGAGGCATAGAAAGGGGAGATAGCCAGAGTCTGTTTCCCATGGTAGGGGTGACTAAAACTAGAGTGCATAGATTTAAGGTGAGAGGGAGGAGGTTTAAAGGGATCAAAGGGGTAAATGTTTCACACAAAGAATAGTGGGTATCTGGAATGAACTGTCTGAGGATGTGGTGGAGGCAGGAACAGTAACGACATTTAAGAGGCATCTGGACAGGTACTTAAATGAGCAAGGCATAGAGGGATATGGAATTAATGCAAGCAGTTGGGATTAGTATAGATCGGCATTATAGTCAGCCCAGACGCGGTGGGCCGAAGGGCCTGTTTCTATGCTGTACTACTCTATGACTCCATTTATAAATCTGTTAATATCTGCTTTAAACATACTCAATGACTGAGCTTCCACAGCCCTCTGGGGTAGAGAATTCCAAAGATTCACAACCCTCTGAGAAAAGGCATGTCTCCTCATCTCTGTCCTAAGTGCATTTCCACTTATTTTGAAATTGTTTCCCCTGGTTCTAGACTCCCCAACCAGGGGATACATGTTAGCTGCATCTACCCTGTCTATCACTTTCAGTATTTTGTAGGTTTCAATAAGATCACCTCTCATTCTTCGAAACTCTAGAGAATACAGGCCCAGTTTCCCCAATCTCTCTTCATGGGATGGTCCCGCCATCTCGGGAACAAGTCTGATGAACCGTCATTGCACTCCCTCTATGATCATAAAATCCTTCCTAAGGTAAGGGGACCAAAACTGCACACATTACTCCAGGGGCAGTCTAACCAAGGTTTCATACAATTGCAGCAAAACGTCACTACTACTGCACTCAAATCCACTTCAATAAAGGCTAACATACCATTAGTCTTCCTAATTGCTTTCTGCACCTGCATGTTTGTTTTCACTGACTTATTGACGAGGACATCCAGGTCCCTTCGTAAAACTACACTTTCTACTCTCTTACCGTTTAAGAAATACTCTGCACATCTGTTCCTGCTACCGAAGTGGATAACCTCACATTTTTCCACATTATATTTCAACTGCCATGTTCTTGCCCACTCACTACGGCTGTCCAAATCCCCTTGAAGCCGCTTTGCATCTTCCTCATCAACACTCATTCCCATCTAGTTTACTGGCATCTGAAAACCTGGAAATATTACATTGGTCCCCACATCCTAGTCATTGATACATATTGTGAACAGCCGGGTCCCAAGCACTGATCCCTGCAGTACCCCACTAGTCACAGCCTGCCAAGGCAAGAATTGCCCATTTATTCCTACTCTCTGCTTTCTGCCTGTTACCTAATCCTTAATCCATGCCAGTACATCATCTCCTATCCCATGTGCTTCAATTTTACTAACCAACCTCCTGTCGGGGACTTTATCAAAAGCTTTCTGAAAATCCAAGTATACCACGTCCACCGAATTCCCTTTATCAATTCTGTGAGCAACATCCTCAAATAACTCCAACAGATTCGTCAAACATTGTTCCCCATTTATATATCCATGTTGACTCTGCCCAATCAGATCCATTTATCACATTCTTTAGAATAGAGTATAGCTTGTTCCCAGAGACTGATGTAAGGCTAACATGTCTGTCGTGCCCTGTTTTCTATCTCCCTCCATTCTTAAATACTGGGGAGACATTTTCTATCTTCTAATCTACAGGAACAGTTCCAGAATCTGCAGAATATTGAAAGATATTCACCAATGTATCCACTATTTCCAAAGCTTCCTCTTTCAACACTCTGGGATGTAGAATATCAGGTCCTGGGGACTTGTCAACCTTCAGCTCTATTAATTTCTCCAAGCTAACCATCTTACTTATACTAATTAAATCCATTTCCTTATTCACCCGAATCCCTTGGATCGCTAACTCTGGGAGATTTCTTGTATCTTCCTCAGTGAAGACAGACACAAAGTAATCATTTAGCTTCTCTGCCATTTCTCCATTCCCCATTATAAATTCTCCTGACACTGCCTGTAATGGACCCACATTTGTCTTAGCTGAACGTTTCCTTTTCACGTATCTATAGAAGATTTTACAGTCCATTTTTGTGTTTGTTTTTGGCCAGTGATATGAGCTCTCAAGATAGAGCCCACATATGAAACCCTCAGAGCGGTGAACCCTCTCGAGGAGTTCACAAACTCGCCCCCTCCCAGTAAAACCCACCTAGAGGGACAGAAGGTTCAAAGGTATTCTGGCTGATGAATTTTCCCATGTACACAAAGCCTTAACCCCAGAGGAAAGCCCTTTCCTCGTCACCCCAAAGATCCGAGAATAAAAGGTGGAGGGGAGATCGGAGCCCGAGCAGTCATGGGCAAGAAGCGGGACACACAAGGGTCCATCCTCAGGCCAAATAGGTGCTGAGAGCAGGAGTAATGGCTGAAGAGCTGCGTGTTTCCACTGTAATAAGGCAGGTCACCATTGAGTTGACTAATGGAAGTGACGGGGAAAACCTGTAGGATTAATGAGAGTCCACTAGATCAGTGCTGGAAAACGGGCCCTGATGGAAAGCACAGCAGGTCAGGCTGTGCCTTTAACTGTAACAGTCAGACACAGTAACCCCACCAGAGAGAGTGCAGGAAAACTTAACAAAATCCCTGAGAGTTACCAGGAATTTGTATTCCAAGGAAAAGTGACCCCATACCCCTCGAGTGGGACAAGCAAACCCATAATCATACTGAGGGATACAGGGGCCAAACAAACCCTTCTGCTGGGAAAATACCTTTACCCGAGAGAGTGCAGTGAATGCTAGAGTGTTAGTGAATGGTATCGGAAGATGATATATGACCATACCTATATATCGACTGCACTTGGAATGTGACCCAGTTTCAAGACTGGTAAACATGAGGATTGTACCTAGTTTACCGGTGGAGGGGTCGATCAGCTCCTGGGTAATGATCTGACAGGGGAAAAGGTGGCAGCTTCCCCAGTAGCTCTGGAGAGACCAAAAGAGGTCAGGGAGACAGAGCAGTTACAGGAGAAGGTCCCTGGCATTCTCACTGATTGTGTGGTGACTCGTTCCATGGACAAACAATCCCCTGAACTGTCACTGCAGACGGATGACTGTTGGAGAAAATCCAGATTGTGCCCAATTGTTGAACAAATTCTCCGGACTCTGACGTTGAGAACAAACACTTTATTTTTGATATCATGGGGGAGCACACCTTACCTAAAGGCGATCCAGTGCTGCTCCCCCATGATATCAAAAATAAAGTGTTTGTTCCCAACGTCTGAGTCCAGAGAATTTGTACAACAATTGGGCACAATCTGGATTTTCTCCAACAGTTTTGTGTAGTCGTCAGGATCCCTGAGTTCACGGGATCCAAAAGAACCTAGTGAAAAAACTAATCGACAGGATCAGGGGTAAGTCAACTTTTCTGCGACCCTAGTGTCTCAATCACGCTGCCTGAGCCGGAATTAAGAGGGCGACTGGGCCCCACGTGAAGACCAGATAACTGGGAGAGGGGGGACAGAGTGGTCAAGGAAGAATTGGATGAAACCTGATCAGAAAAGTTCTAAAATTGAGTAAGTTAAATCTCACACATGGGAAGTGAGTAATTCTGCGAAGGGAAGTTGAAAAGTAGATAAGTGGAAAATCCAGTAAATTTAGGAATCTGGCATCATTGGCTGGGCCGAATACCTGATCCCATTGAGTATACGAAGTTAACTCTCACACATGGGAAGTGAGTAAAATACGGTGACAAGATATGGGACAGAGATGACTGGGGCTGTAACTAAATTACCAAATTGACCCAACAGGCACGTTTTCGGGGCTCCTGAGTACACCCGCTGATCTGGCCCTGGAGAAAGATGCGGGTGACAAGAGTTGGAGAACGAAAATACCGTTGACCTGAAGAGACAGGGATGAGCCGGTTCACTGACCTTGAGAATTTAACATTAACTGCGCCTGTTCGTCTCTTTGTGTGTGGTTTTGTCTTTTGTTTGTGTTAATGTTGTTTACTCCATAGAAATTAACTCGTAAAATTAGAAGGTTTTGAGAAAGTAGATGCAAGAATGGACTTAACGGCTTCCAAGAAGGAAGGGTCGCCCCCGGGGACGAGTAATCCATGTCCTCTGGAGAAAGGCGACCCACGTCCATTTGCCCCCTTGAAGGAGATGCAGAAGTGTCACGGTAAATATGTGTTTTAAAGATAGGTATGTTTTAAAGTAAAAACAAGTTACGGTGTATTTGATTCAATTGTGAGAATGGTGGAAGCTTCCACGAATGAATTGAATATCTGGGATGTACAGTTTGTGTTCTGTAAAAGTGACTGTCGTTAACTCTTTGTTGTCTGGCTTTAATGTTGAAAATTGAAGTCGATGAAGTTGTTTGGAATTAAATGATTGTGAAAAGTGATTGTTGAGTGTGTTCATTTCTATTTAGTGTTGTGCACCCAGGAATGGGATATAAAATTGAATTATATTTTAAGTTAAAGTTTTATTTTTAGTTGGTTTTGCAATTGTGAAAAGGCAATGAACAATTTTCTGAGGGATAAGCTTCAGCCTTGAAGGTCTGAAGGTCTGGCAGAAATCTAATTTGGGGTTTGGAACATTGTTTTAATTGGAAAGTCTGCTATTGTTTTATTTTGCAGTCTAAATTTGAAGACATGTTTTACTGACTGTTATATTGTTTTAAGGGAAAGAAAGGATAGAAAAGGAGGTAAAGGAAAGATTCTGTCTGTTTAAAAAGATTTAAGTTTGTGTAAGGACCTGGTGTTAAGTCTTTTGTTGTAAGAATGTTAAATAACTTTTTATTTAGTTTTTGGTTTTATTACAGTCATTTGAAAAGGCGCCTGAAGTAAGAGCAAGAAAATGATGTAATTTACCTATATTTTAAAATAAGCACGTGCTATTCTGTTCTGTGTGTAGTTAATAAGTATTATCAGTTAATAAGTCTGAATTGAATTAATACTGTTAAGGTTAATTGACCTGTTTAAGTTGAAGAACTGGAAATGTCATTTGCAACCACAATGAACTTTCAAGTTTAGCATGTCGAGTTTTGGAGGAGTCTTAAGTTCCGGACAGAGGACTCACTCATATAACATCGGCAATTTTGATTTTTAAATATTATTGCAATGAATTGGAATTGGAATCATCTTTGTTGTAAAAATCCTTGGATTAGGAACCTCTTACAAAAAATACTAAAAAATGTGGAAACAATTGGAGTGTAATCTAAAATGCTGTCTTTCCTGATGGAGATGCTTTCCTTTGAATTTGAAAATATTACACATGATTTTGTTGTTTTTAAACCCTAAGGATACCAAAAGGATTGAAATAAATTTAAAATGGATAGTTGTTTTCGATCAGAAAAAAAAAGTTTCAGAAAATGACGTCGCTGAGAATGTTTTGCTCCGCGCCCTTGGAGGCAAACAAAGAACTTAACCCACTGCAGCTTTTTGCATTGCTGAGAGTCAAATTTATACATATTGGACATTGTTAAATTTTACATTTCTAAATTGACAGATAGAATTGGACAAATTAACCCATTGGGCTCAGGGGCAGAGCCACAATGGATTCTTTTTAAGCTGGTGACGGCAGGTTCCAAGGCCACATGAGAACTGATGCCGCAACAAGAGATCCAGTAGGGAACACTACCGATATAATGCGGTGACCAGAACTGCACGCAATACTCCAGGTGCGGTCTCACCAGAGTTTTGTAAAGCTGCAGCATGACCTCGTGGCTCCGAAACTCGATCCCCCTACTAATAAAAGCTAACACACCATATGCCTTCTTAACAGCCCTATTAACCTGGGTAGCAACTTTCAGGGATTTATGCACCTGGACACCAAGATCTCTCTGCTCATCTACACTACCAAGAATCTTCCCATTAGCCCAGTACTCTGCATTCCTGTTATTCCTTCCACAGTGAATCACCTCACACTTCTCCGCATTAAACTCCATTTGCCATCTCTCAGCCCAGCTCTGCAGCCTATCTATGTCCCTCTGTACCCTACAACATCCTTCGGCACTATCCCCAACTCCACCGACCTTAGTGTCATCCGCAAATTTACTAACCCACCCTTCTACACCCTCTTCCAGGTCATTTATAAAAATGACAAACAGCAGTGGCCCCAAAACAGATCCTTGCGGTACACCACTAGTAACTAAACTCCAGGATGAACATTTCCCATCAACCACCACCCTCTGTCTTCTTTCAGCTAGCCAATTTCTGATCCAAAGCTTTAAATCACCTTCAACCCCATACTTCCATATTTTCTGCAATCCTATTTGATTTTTTAGTCGTCTTCTGAGAGAGAGATAGACGGGATGAGGGAAAGAGAGAGAGAGATAGACGGGGTGAGGGAAAGAGAGAGAGAGAGAGATAGACGGGGTGAGGGAAAGAGAGAGAGATAGACAGCGTGAGGGAAAGAGAGAGAGATAGACGGGGTGAGGGAAAGAGAGAGAGAGAGATAGACAGGGTGAGGGAAAGAGAGAGAGAGAGAGAGATAGACGGGGTGAGGGAAAGAGAGAGAGAGAGAGATAGACGGGGTGAGGGAAAGAGAAAGAGAGAGAGATAGACGGGGTGAGGGAAAGAGAAAGAGAGAGAGATAGACGGGGTGAGGGAAAGAGAAAGAGAGAGAGATAGACGGGGTGAGGGAAAGAGAGAGAGAGAGATAGACGGGGTGAGGGAAAGAGAGAGAGAGAGATAGATGGGGTGAGGGAAAGAGAGAGAGAGAGAGATAGACGGGGTGAGGGAAAGAGAGAGAGAGAGACGGGTTGAGAGAGAGAGACACACACACATAGTAAGGGAGAGGGTGAGGAATAAAATGTCTCCTGGGGATTGGACGTGCTCGAGGGGCCGAACGGCCTCCTCCTGTCTTCCTAAGTTTTTTATTAATATTACATCCTGAAATAAACAAGGTCTTGGTCATTTTTTAGCAAATTAAATGCAAGTAATTAACAACAGGTTCTCCTTTAAAATTATTAATCCGAATTCACAATAGTATTTGTGTGAATTTGGGGTTGGCAGATAATTTGCTGTTTATTAACATCACTGAATAAATTAATATTGGAAGATTCAATGTCATTTTGTTCCCATCCTTGTTCAATTTCCTACTGATTCCTTCGAAGATCTAAACCGAAGGAGCATTTCTGGCAGTGCGGGGTCCCTTTAAGAGGTTGGGACTGACACTCTCCCTACTCCCTCCACCCCCCTCGGGGACACAGCGCTGGGTCAGGGGTAAACAGACTGGACGGACACTGGGATTCACCAATAACCCCTGACCCCAAAGGCAAGAAAAGGAAAGCCAAAATTCTCCTGGTCCCTGAGAAATCAGATTGACAATAAATTTAAAACCCGAGAGTGAAATATAAAAGGAGAAAAGAGAGATTATGATGTTTGTAAAAACAGTATTTAAACAGAAGGCAGTATGTGTGTTTATCTGTCTAAGTTGGTCAATGTGAATATATGTGTCTCTGTGTGGGTTTTTCTCTCTCTCGATCAGTGGGAGTGGATGTGCCTGGGTGTGGATTTCTATGTGTGTGTGTGTGTGTGTGTGTGTGTGTGCGCGTGTGTGTTTTTATCTGGACGTGTTAGTCTATCTGTGTTTACTTGGCTGTCTATGTGTCTCTGTGTGTTTGTGTTTCCAATTCTGGATGTGAGGGTGGGAGAGGGCACAAAAGGACACACTCTAATCTCTTATTCAAGATCTTCCATCTTAACAACTCCAATAAATATGCAGAAATATCCTGCACAAAATATCAACCAGTTGTTTCTTAATACTTGTCAGGAGAAAGGTTCCTCTCTCAAACACGGCCGATGTTGGGTTTATATGGGCTGATGAAACAAAGTTAGGTGGTACTGAAAGCTGTGAGGAGGGCACAAAGATACTGCATTGGCAGATGGACGGGTTAAGAGAGTGGGCAAGAAAGTGGCAGCTGGAATATCATGTGGAGAGATGTGAGGTTCTTCACTTTGGCAGGAAGAATAGAAACACAGTACATTTTTCAAATGTTCCCTCTGAACCAGAGGGGTACCAATATCCTGGGGGGGAGATTTGTTATTGCTCTTAGAATTAGAATTAGAACATTACAGCGCAGTACAGGCCCTTCGGCCCTCGATGTTGCGCCGACCTGTGAAACCATCTGACCTACACTATTCCATTTTCATCCATATGTCTATCCAATGACCACTTAAATGCCCTTAAAGTTGGCGAATCTACTACTGCTGCAGGCAGGGCGTTCCACGCCCTTACTACTCTCTGATTAAAGAAACTGCCTCTCACATCTGTCCTATATCTATCACCCCTCAACTTAAAGCTATGTCCCCTCGTGTTTGCCATCGCCATCCGAGGAAAAAGACGCTCACTATCCACCCTATCTAACCCTCTGATTATCTTATATGTCTCTATTAAGTCACCTCTCCTCCTCCTTCTCTCCAACGAAAACAACCTCAAGTCCCTCAGCCTTTCCTCGTAAGACCTTCCCTCCATACCAGGCAACATCCTAGTAAATCTCCTCTGCAGTCTTTCCATAGCTTCCACATCCTTCCTATAATGCGGTGACCAGAACTGCACGCAATACTCAAGGTGCGGTCTCACCAGAGTTTTGTACAGCTGCAGCATGACCTCGTGGCTCCGAAACTCGATCCCCCTACTAATAAAAGCTAACACACCATATGCCTTCTCAACAGCCCTATTAACCTGGGTAGCAACCTTCAGGGATTTATGTACCTGGACACCAAGATCTCTCTGTTCATCTACACTACCAAGAATCTTCCCATTAGGCCAGTACTCTGCATTCCTGTTACTCCTTCCAAAGTGAATCACCTCACACTTTTCCGCATTAAACTCCATTTGCCATCTCTCAGCCCAGCTCTGCAGCCTATCTATGTCCCTCTGTACCCTGCAACATCCTTCGGCACTATCCGCAACTCCACCGACCTTAGTGTTATCTGCAAATTTACTAACCCACCCTTCTACACCCTCTTCCAGGTCATTTATAAAAATGACAAACAGCAGTGGCCCCAAAACAGATCCTTGCGGTACACCACTAGTAACTAAACTCCAGGATGAACATTTGCCATCAACCACCACCCTCTGTCTTCTTTCAGCTAGCCAATTTCTGATCCAAAGCTCTAAATCACCTTCAACCCCATACTTCCGTATTTTCTGCAATAGCCTACCGTGGGGAACCTTATCAAACGCCTTTCTGAAATCCATATACACCACATCCACTGCTTTACCCTCATCCACCTGTTTGGTCACCTTCTCGAAAAACCCAATAAGGTTTGTGAGGCACGACCTACCCTTCACAAAACCGTGCTGACTATCTCTAATGAACTTATTCTTTCCAAGATGATTATAAATTCTGTCTCTTATAACCTTTTCCAACATTTTACCCACAACCGAAGTAAGGCTCACAGGTCTATAATTACCAGGGCTGTCTCTACTCCCCTTCTTGAACAAGGGGACAACATTTGCTATCCTCCAGTCTTCCGGCACTATTCCTGTCGACAATGACGACATAAAGATCAGGGACAAAGGCTCTGCATTCTCCTCCCTAGCTTCCCAGAGAATCCTAGGATAAATCCCATCTGGCACAGGGGACTTATCCATTTTCACACTTTCCAAAATTGATAACACCTCCTCCTTGTGAACCTCAATCCCATCTAGCCTAATAGCCTGGATCTCAGTATTCTCCTCAACAACATTTTCTTTCTCTACTGTAAATACTGACGCAAAATATTCATTTAACACTTCCCCTATCTCCTCTGATTCCACACACAACTTCCCACTACTATCCTTGATTGGCCCTAATCTAACTCTAGTCATTCTTTTATTCCTGATATACCTATAGAAAGCCTTAGGGTTTTCCCTGATCCTATCCACCAATGACTTCTCGTGTCCTCTCCTTGCTCTTCTTAGCTCTCCCTTTAGATCCTTCCTGGCTAGCTTGTAGCTCTCAAGCGCCCTAACTGAGCCTTCACCTCTCATCCTCCCATAAGCCTTCTTCTTCCTCTTGACAAACACTTCAACTTCTTTAGTAAACCACGGCTCCCTCGCTCGACATCTTCCTCCCTGCCTCACAGGTACATACTTATCAAGGACACACAGTAGCTGCTCCTTGAATAAGCTCCACATTTCGATTGTTCCCATCCCCTGCAGTTTCCTTCCCCATCCTACGCATCCTAAATCTTGCCTAATCGCATCATAATTTCCTTTCCCCCAGCTATAATTCTTGCCCTGCGGTATGTACCTGTCCCTGCCCATCGCTAAGGTAAACCTAACCGAATTGTGATCACTATCACCAAAGTGCTCACCTACATCTAAATCTAACACCTGGCCGGGTTCATTACCCAGTACCAAATCCAATGTGGCATCGCCCCTGGTTGGCCTGTCAACATACTGTGTCAGAAAACCCTTCGGGGTGGTTTAAACTAATTCAGCAGGGGCATGGGAACCCAAATTGTAGTTCCAGTGTACAGGCTGTTGAGAGTAGTGAGGTAGGGGATAAGGTTACAGGGACGCAAGAGGGCACTGGCAAGCAAGAACTTGGTTTAAAGTGTGTCTACTTCAACGCCAGTCGCATCCGGAATAAGGTGGGTGAGCTTGCAGCATGGGTTGGTACCTGGGATCCTGATGTTGTGGCCATTTCAGAGACATGGGTAGAGCAGGGGCAGGATTGGATGTTGCAGATTCCGGGATTTAGATGTTTCACTAAGAACAGAGAAGAGGGTAAAAGAGGGGGGGGGAGTGTGGCATTGTTAATCCAGGAAAGTATTACAGCGGCAGAAAGGACGTTTGAGGACTCATCTACTGAGGTAGTATGGGCTGAGGTTAGAAACAGGAGAGGAGAGGTCACCCTGTTGGGAGTTTTCTATAGACCTCCGAATAGTTCCAGAGATGTAGAGGAAATGATAGCAAAGATGATTCTCGACAGGAGCGAGAGTAACAGACCAGTGGTTATGGGGGACTTTAACTTTCCAAATATTGACTGGAAATACTATAGTTCGAGTATTTTAGATGGGTCTGTTTTTGTCCAGTGTGTGCAGGAGGGTTTTCTGACACAGTATGTGGACAGGCCAACCAGGGGCGATGCCACATTGGATTTGGTACTGGGTAATGAACCCGGCCAGGTGTTCGATTTAGATGTAGGTGAGCACTTTGGTGATAGTGATCACAATTCGGTTAGGTTTACCTTAGCGATGGGCAGGGACAGGTATATACAGCAGGGCAAGAATTATAGCTGGGGGAAAAGAAATTATGACGCGATTAGGCCAGATTTAGGATGTGTAGGATGGGGAAAGAAACTGCAGGGGATGTGCACAAACAAAATGTGGAGCTTATTCAAGGAGCAGCTAATGCGTGTCCTTGATAAGTATGTACCTGTCAGGCAGGGAGGAAGTTGTCGAGCGAGGGAGCCGCGGTTTACTCAAGAAGTTGAAGCGCTTGTCAAGAGGAAGAGGGCGGCTTATGTTAGGATGAGACGTGAAGGCTCAGTTAGGGCGCTTGAGAGTTACAAGCCAGCCAGGAAGGATCTAAAGGGAGGGCTAAGAAGAGCAAGGAGAGGACACGAGAAGTCATTGGTGGATAGGATCAGGGAAAACCCTAAGGCTTTCTATAGGTATATCAGGAATACACGAATGATAAGAGTTAGAACAGGGCCAATCAAGGATAATAAAAGCAAAATACTGCGATGCTGGAAATCTGAAACAAAAACAAGAAATGCTGGAATCACTCAGCAGGTCGGGCAGCATCTGTGGAAAGAGAAGCAGAGTTAACGTTTCGGGTCAGTGACCCTTCTTCGGAACTGACAAATATTAGAAAAGTCACACACCATTAACATATTGTTTGCCTTTGCTCCGTGACCTTTTGGTCAGCTATGTGGCCTGGTCCAATCTGCACCTTCTCCTTTGTTATCTCTTGCCCAACCCCCACCTCACTTGTTTATAATCTGTGACTTTTCTAATATTTGTCAGTTCTGAAGAAGGGTCACTGACCCGAAACGTTAACTCTGCTTCTCTTTCCACAGATGCTGCCAGACCTGCTGAGTGAATCCAGCATTTCTTGTTTTTGTTTCAGATTTCCAGCATCCGCAGTATTTTGCTTTTATTTTAGTGTTTAATTCACTGCCACTTCTCTTCCAGGAATGCCTACCTTGAAGAAGTTCTGCTCTTCTGTCCGACGGGATTTTCGTTTGTCTCTTTTACCTTGTTCACCTTCATTGCTTTCTATTTCCCTCCTGGTGTTTGATAAGGTATCTACCAAAACTCGTTTTCACAGCCACATCTCCTTCCTCAGTGACTTTCTCTGGCTCCGACTGATTCCACGTGGATTCCAACTGCAGTTTCACCCATCATGCTTTGAAACCACCCAGGATCACAGGTATCTCCGAGAAATACAACGTTCCTCGGACTGCTACTCTCGCCGCATCCTGAGATCCACACTCAGTGCTATGCGCCGCCATATGCACACACTGGACCTCTCTCTCCAGCAGCACCGTCTCACCTTATCTCAAATCTGTTCTACTCCACAGTTTCATCTCATCTTACGTCTCATCCGACGCATTAACAAAAAACTTTTTTTCTTCCTTTCAGGTGTTAAGGAACGCAAGCTCCAGCAGCTGATGGGGACTAATGCCCCTCCAGATCCTCCTTCCGCTTCACTTCCCTCTGACCCCACCCCTTCTGATCTGACCCCTTGCCGTGTATTCACTATACCCTCTGACCTCCCCCTCTCTGATGCTGAACGTTCTGTACTCAGCAAAGGACTCAGTTTTATCCCCTTACGCCCCCACCTCAATGAATTTCGCGCTCGGCATGACGTTGAGCTCTTCTTCCGTCGCCTCCGCCTCCGGGCTCAATTCTTCGACCAGGAGTCCTCCCCCCGACCAGCAGACCCATTCACCCGCCTCCAGCATTCTCCCTCTACCTGGACCCCTCAACCTGGCCTCTTACCCGCTCTTGATCTCTTCATTGAAAACTGTCGGCGAGACATTGGTCGTCTCAATTTCTCTGCCCCCCTCACTCACTCTAACCTGTCCCCCTCTGAACTTGAGGCACTCCGTTCTCTCAGGTCTAACCCCGACATGGTCATCAAACCTGCAGACAAGGGTGGTGCTGTTGTTGTATGGCGTACCGACCTCTACCTTGCAGAAGCTCAACGCCAACTCACAGACACCTCTTCCTACCTCCCTCTGGACCATGACCCCACCACCGAACATCAAGCCACCGTCCAAAGGACTGTCACTGACCTCATCTCCTCTGGAGATCTTCCCTCTACAGCTTCCAACCTCATAGTCCCACAACCCCGGACAGCCCGCTTCTACCTCCTTCCCAAAATCCACAAACGGGACTGTCCCGGCAGACCGATTGTGTCAGCCTGCTCCTGCCCAACTGAACTTATTTCTTCCTATCTAGACTCTATCTTTTCTCCGCTGGTCCAGTCTCTTCCCACCTACATCCGTGACTCTTCTGACGCCCTACGTCATTTTGACAATTTCCAGTTTCCTGGTCCCAACCGCCTCCTCTTCACTATGGACGTCCAATCGCTCTACACCTCCATCCCCCACCAGGATGGTTTGAGAGCTCTCCGCTTCTTCCTGGAACAGAGGCCCAACCAGTCCCCATCCACCAACACCCTCCTCCGCCTGGCTGAACTTGTTCTCACATTGAACAACTTCTCCTTCAACTCCATGCATTTCCTTCAAGTAAAAGGTGTCGCTATGGGTACCCGCATGGGTCCTAGTTATGCCTGTCTTTTTGTGGGATATGTCGAGCATTCTTTGTTCCAGTCCTACTCAGGCCCCCTCCCCCAACTCTTTTTCCGGTACATTGATGACTGTATCGGTGCCGTTTCCTGCTCCCGCCCCAAACTAGAAAACTTTATCAACTTTGCTTCCAATTTCCACCCTTCTCTCACCTTTACATGGTCCATCTCTGACACTTCCCTTCCCTTCCTCGACTTTTCTGTCTCCATCTCTGGGGATAGGTTGTCTACCAATATCCATTATAAGCCCACTGACTCCCACAGCTACCTCGACTACACTTCTTCACACCCTACCTCCTGTAAGGACTCCATTCCATTCTCCCAGTTTCTCCGTCTCCGACGCATCTGCTCTGATGATGCTACCTTCCATGACGGTGCTTCTGATATGACCTCCTTTTTCCTCAACCGAGGATTTCCCCCCACTGTGGTTGACAGGGCTCTCAACCGTGTCCGACCCATTCCCCGCACCTCTACCCTCACCCCTTCCCCTCCCTCCCAGAACTGTGACAGGGTTCCCCTTGTCCTCACTTTTCATCCCACCAGCCTCCATATCCAAAGGATCATCCTCCGCCATTTTCGCCACCTCCAGCGTGATGCCACTACCAGTCGCATCTTCCCCTCCCTTCCCCTGTCAGCATTCCAAAGGGATCATTCCCTCCGCGACACCCTGGTCCACTCCTCCATTACCCCCACCACCTCGTCCCCGTCCCAGGGCACCTTCCCTTGCAATCACAGGAGGTGTAATACCTGCCCATTTACCTCCTCTCTCCTCACTATCCCAGGCCCCAAACACTCCTTTCAGGTGAAGCAGCGATTTACTTGTACTTCTTTCAATGTAGTATACTGTATTCGCTGCTCACAGTGTGGTCTCCGCTACATTGGGGAGACCAAGCGCAGACTGGGTGACCGCTTTGAGGAAGATCTCCGCTCAGTCCGCAAGCAGGACCCTGAGCTTCCGGTTGCTTGCCATTTCAACACTCCCCCCTGCTCTCATGCTCACATCTCTGTCCTGGGATTGCTGCAGTGTTCCAGTGAACATCAACGCAAGCTCGAGGAACAGCATCTCATCTACCGATTAGGCACACTACAGCCTGCCGGACTGAACATTGAGTTCAATAATTTCAGAGCATGACAGCCCCCCACTTTACTTTCATTTTTAGTCATTTTTAGTTATTTTTTCTTCCTTTTGTTTGCATTCCTTTTTACATTTTTTACAATCTTTTTTTGCATTTATTTCATTTCATCTTAGTTTGTTCAGTTTGCTTACCCACTGTTTTTTTCAGGTTGTTTTTCTTCAGCTTTGCACTTGCTGATGTTCAATATTCAGTATATTCACACCTAATCTGTACTAATGCTTTGTCTTTCAACACACCATTAACATATTGTTTGCCTTAGCTCCGTGACCTTTTGGTCAGCTATGTGGCCTGGTCCAATCTGCACCTTCTCCTTTGTTATCTCTTGCCCAACCCCCACCTCACTTGTTTATAATCTGTGACTTTTCTAATATTTGTCAGTTCCGAAGAAGGGTCACTGACCCGAAATGTTAACTCTGCTTCTCTTTCCACAGATGTTGCCAGACCTGCTGAGTGAATCCAATCAAGGATAGTAGTGGGAAGTTGTGTGCGGAATCGGAGGAGATAGGGGAAGCGTTAAATGAATATTTTTCGTCAGTATTTACAGTAGAAAAAGAAAATGTTGCCGAGGAGATTACTGAGATACAGCCTACTAGGCTAGATGGGATTGAGATTCACAAGGAGGAGGTGTTAGCAATTTTGGAAAGAGTGAAAATAGATAAGTCCCCTGGGCCAGATGGGATTTATCATAGGATTCTCTGGGAAGCCAGGGAGGAGATTGCAGAGCCGTTGTTGTTGATCTTTATGTTGTCATTGTCGACAGGAGTAGTGCCGGAGGACTGGAGGATAGCAAATGTTGTCCCCTTGTTCAAGAAGGGGAGTAGAGACAGCCCTGGTAATTATAGACCTGTGAGCCTTACTTCGGTTGTGGGTAAAATGTTGGAAAAGGTTATAAGAGACAGGATTTATAATCATCTTGAAAAGAATAAGTTCATTTGCGATAGTCAGCACGGTTTTGTGAAAGGTAGGTCGTGCCTCACAAACCTTATTGAGTTTTTGGAGAAGGTGACCAAACAGGTGGATGAGGGTAAAGCAGTGGATGTGGTGTATATGGATTACAGTAAGGCGTTTGATAAGGTTCCCCACGGTAGGCTATTGCAGAAAATACGGAAGTATGGGGTTGAAGGTGATTTAGAGCTTTGGATCAGAAATTGGCTAGCTGAAAGAAGACAGAGGGTGGTGGTTGATGGCAAATGTTCATCCTGGAGTTTAGTTACCAGTGGTCTAGCGCAAGGTTCTGTTTTGGGGCCACTGCTGTTTGTCATTTTTATAAATGACCTGGAAGAGGGTGTAGAAGGGTGGGTTAGTAAATTTGCGGATGACACGAAGGTCGGTGGAGTTGTGGATAGTGCCGAAGGGTGTTGGAGGGTACAGAGGGACATAGATAGGCTGAGAGATGGCAAATGGAGTTTAATGCGGAGAAGTGTGAGGTGATTCACTTTGGAAGGAGTAACAGGAATGCAGAATACTGGGCTAATGGGAAGATTCTTGGTAGTGTAGATGAACAGAGAGATCTTGGTGTCCAGGTACATAAATCCCTTAAGGTTGCTAACCAGGTTAATAGGGCTGTTAAGAAGGCATATGTTGTGTTAGCTTTTATTAGTAGGGGGATCGAGTTTCGGAGCCACGAGGTCATGATGCAGCTGTACAAAACTCTGGTGAGGCCGCACCTTGAGTATTGAGTGCAGTTCTGGTCACCGCATTATAGGAAGGATGTGGAAGCTTTGGAAAGGGTGCAAAGGAGATTTACTAGGATGTTGCCTTGTAATGAGGGAAGGTCTTACGAGGAAAGGCTGAGGGACTTGGGGTTGTTTTCGTTCGAGAGAAGGAGGAGGAGAGGTGACTTAATAGAGACATACAAGATAATCAGAGGGTTAGATAGGGTGGATAGTGAGAGTCTTTTTCTTCGGATGGTGATGGCAAACACGAGGGGACATAGCTTTAAGTTGAGGTGTGATAGATATAGGACAGATGTGAGAGGTAGTTTCTTTACTCAGAGAGTAGTAAGGGCGTGGAACGACCTGCCTGCAACAGTAGTAGATTCGCCATCTTTAAGGGCATTTAAGTGGTCATTGGATAGACATATGGATGAAAATGGAATAGTGTAGGTCAGATGGTTTCACAGGTCGGCGCAACATCGAGGGCCGAAGGGCCTGTACTGCGCTGTAATGTTCTAAAAAAAAATGTTGAGAAACTATTAAATGTTGGTACTAAGAGGGATTTGGGTATCCTTGTACACAAATCACAGAAAGTTAACATGCAGGTGCAGCAAATGGAGTGTTGTCCTTTATTGCAAGGAGGTTAGAGTACAAGAGTGAGGAAGTCTTGCTGTAATGGTACAGGGTTTGGTGAGCCCACACCTGGAGTACTGTGTACAGTCCTGGTCTCGGTACTGAAGGAAGGATATACTTGTCTTAGAGGTGAGGAGGAGAGAGAGGGAGATACAGGGTAAGGGGGAGAAAGAGAGGGAGGGAGCGATGTGCAGAAAGATGGAGGGAGAGACAGGCAGATTTTAGGAGAGATTTTACATCAAACCGTGCTAAAAATATATCAAAAAGATCAAAATCTGAAAAATATGGCCACACACAACAACTGAAGTCACACACCATCCTCACTTGGATCTATATTGCACTTCCTTCACTGTCACGGTGTCAACATTTTTGAACACCCTTCCTAACAGCACTGTGGCTGTACCGACCCGCCATGGAGTGCAGTGGTACAAGAACATGGCTCACCACCACCCTCTCAAAGGGCGATTACGGATGGGTAATAGATGTTGGCCTTGCCAGTGACACACATGTCACTTGAATCAACTTTTTAAAAAAACACAAAAAATTGACACTGAGCCACTTCAGAACTGTCACAATTTTAAACACAGGCCCTGGGGGAAATCCTGATCTGTCAGATTGATAAACACGGGGCCTGGGGGAAATCCTGAATTGTAACAACTTTAAAGATAGGTCCTGGAGGAAATACTGAGCTGTGACAACTGTAAACACAGGCCCTGGGGGAAATACTGAGCTGCCACAACTTTAAACACAGGCCCTGGGGGAAATACTGAGCTGCCACAACTGTAAACACAGGCCCTGGGGGAAATACTGAGCTCCCACAATTTTAAACACAGGCCCTGGGGGAAATACTGAGCTGCCACAACTTTAAACACTGGCCCTGGGGGAAATACTGAGCTCCCACAATTTTAAACACAGGCCCTGGGGGAAATACTGAGCTGCCACAACTGTAAACACAGGCCCTGGGGGAAATACTGAGCTCCCACAATTTTAAACACAGGCCCTGGGGGAAATACTGAGCTGCCACAACTTTAAACACAGGCCCTGGGGGAAATACTGATCTGTCAGATTGATAAACACGGGGCCTGGGGGAAACACTGAATTGTAACAACTTTAAAGATAGGTCCTGGAGGAAATACTGAGCTGTGACAACTGTAAACACAGGCCCTGGGGGAAATACTGAGCTGCCACAACTGTAAACACAGGCCCTGGGGGAAATACTGAGCTCCCACAATTTTAAACACAGGCCCTGGGGGAAATACTGAGCTGCCACAACTTTAAACACAGGCCCTGGGGGAAATACTGAGCTGCCACAACTTTAGAGATAGGTCCTAGGGGAAATACTGAACTGTCACAACTGTAAACACAGGGCTGGAGGAAATACTAAACTGTCACAATTTTAAACTTAGGGCCTGGAGGAAATACTGAGCTGCCACAATTTTAAACACAGGCCCTGGGGGAAATACTGAACTGTCACAACTGTAAACATAGGGCCTGGAGGAAATACTGAACTGTCACAAATGTAAACATGGGGTGTGGGGGTAATACTGAACTGTCACAATTTTAAACACAGGGCCTGGGGGAAATACTGAAGTGTCACACCTGTAAATACAGGGCCTGGAATAAATACTGAACATTCCCTACGGTAAACATTGGGACTGGAGGAAATACTAAACTGTCACAATTTTAAACATTGGGCCTGGAGGAAATACTGATCTGTCACAGTTTTGAAGACAGTGCCTGGGGGAAATACAGAGCTGTCACAACTTAAAACACAGGGCCTGGGGGAAATACTGAGCTGTCACAGTTTTAAACATAGGTCCTGGGTGAAATACTGAGCTGTCACAACTTTGAAAACAGGGCCTGGAGGAAATACTGAATTGTCACAAATTTCAACACAGGGCCTGGGGGAAATACTGATCTGCCATAACTATAAACGCAGGGCCTTGGGGGAAATACGGCACTGTCACAACATTACGACAGGCTCTGGAGGAAACACTGAGCTGTCACAACTGTAAACACAGGGCCTGGAGGAAACACTGAGTGTCATAACTTTAAAGACAGGTCCTGGGTGAAATAGTGAGCGGTCACAACTGTAAACACAGGGCCTGGAGGAAACACTGAGTGTCATAACTTTAAAGACAGGTCCTGGGTGAAATAGTGAGCTGTCACAACTGTAAACACAGGTCCTGGCGGAAATAGTGAGCTGTCACAACTGTAAACACAGGGCTGGAGGAAATACTGAACTGTCACAATTTTAAAGACAGGGCCTGGAGGAAATACTGAATTGTCACAACTGTAAACATAGGGCCTGGAGGAAATATTGAACTGTCACAAATGTAAACATGGGGTGTGGGGGTAATACTGAACTGTAACAACTTTAAACACAGGTCCTAGTGGAAATACTGAACTGTCACAACTTTAAACACAGGTCCTGGTGGAAATACTGAGCTGTCACAGTTTTGAACACAGTTTCTGGGGGAAATACTGATCTGTCACAAATTTAAACACAGGGCCGGGAGGAAATACTGAACTGTCACAAATTTAAACACAGGGCCTGGAGGAAAGACGGAGCTGTCACTGTTTTAAACATAGGCCCTGGGGGAAATTCTGAACTTTCACAACTATAAAGATAGGTCCAGGCGGAAATAGTGAGCTGTCACAACTGTAAACACAGGGCCTGGGGGAAATACTGAACTGTCACAACTTTAAAGACAGGTCCTGGTGGAAATAGTGAACTGTCACAACTTTAAAGACAGGTCCAGGGGGAAATACTGAACTGTCACAACTTTAAAGACAGGTCCAGGGGGAAATACTGAACTGTCACAACTTTAAAGACAGGTCCTGGAGGAAATACTAACTGTCACAAATTTACAGACAGGGCCTGGGGGAAATACTGAACTGTCACAAGTGTAAACACAGGGCCTGGGTGAAATACTGAGCTGTCACAGTTTTAAACATAGGTCCTGGGTGAAATACTGAGCAGTCACAACTTTGAAAACAGGGCCTGGAGGAGATACTGAATTCTCACAAATTTCAACACAGGGCCTGGGGGAAATACTGATCTGCCATAACTATAAACGCAGGGCCTTGGGGGAAATAAGGCACTGTCACAACTTTACGACAGGTCCTGGAGGAAACACTGAGCTGTCACAACTGTAAACACAGGGCCTGGAGGAAACACTGAGTGTCATAAATTTAAAGACAGGTCCTGGGTGAAATAGTGAGCGGTCACAACTGTAAACACAGGTCCTGGCGGAAATAGTGAGCTGTCACAACTGCAAACACAGGTCCTGGTGGAAATACTGAACTGTCACAACTTTAAAGACAGGTCCTGGCGGAAATAGTGAATTGTCACAAATTTAAAGACACGGCCAGGGGGAAATACTGAACTGTCACAGCTTTAAACACAGGTCCTGGGGGAAATACTGAACTGTCACAAATTTAAACACAGGTCCGGGGGAAATACTGAACTGTCACATCTGTAAACACAGGTCCTGGAGGAAATACTAACTGTCACAAATTTACAGACAGGGCCTGGAGGAAATACTGAACTGTCACAAATTTAAACACAGGGCCTGGAGGAAATACTGAACTGTCACAAGTGTAAACACAGGGCCTGGGTGAAATACTGAGCTGCCACAGTTTTAAACATAGGTCCTGGGTGAAATACTGAGCTGTCACAACTTTGAACACAGGGCCTGGAGGAGATACTGAATTCTCACAAATTTCAACACAGGGCCTGGGGGAAATACTGATCTGCCATAACTATCAACGCAGGGCCTTGGGGGAAATAAGGCACTGTCATAACTTTAAAGACAGGTCCTGGGTGAAATAGTGAGCGGTCACAACAGTAAACACAGGTCCTGGCGGAAATAGTGAGCAGTCACAACTGTAAACACAGGTCCTGGTGGAAATACTGAACTGTCACAACTTTAAAGACAGGTCCTGGTGGAAATAGTGAACTGTCACAACTTTAAAGACAGGTCCAGGGGGAAATACTGAACTGTCACAACTTTAAAGACAGGGCCTGGTGGAAACACTGAACTGTCACAAATTTAAACACAGGGCCTGGAGGAAATACTGAACTGTCACAAATTTAAATACAGGGCCTGGAGGAAATACTGAACTGTCACAAATTTAAACACAGGGCCTGGAGGAAATACTGAACTGTCACAAATTTAAACACAGGGCCTGGAGGAAATACTGAACTGTCACAAATTTAAACACAGGGTCTGGAGGAAAGACTGAACTGTCACAACTTTAAACACAGGGCCTGGAGGAAATACTGAACTGTCACAAATTTAAACACAAGGCCTGGAGGAAAGACAGAACTGTCACAACTTTAAACACAGGGCCTGGAAGAAATACTGAACAGTCACAAATTTAAACACAAGGCCTGGAGGAAATACTGAACTGTCACAAATTTAAACACAAGGCCTGGAGGAAATACTGAACTGTCACAAATTTAAACACAGGGTCTGGAGGAAATACTGAACTGTCACAAATTTAAACACAAGGCCTGGAGGAAATACTGAACTGTCACACATTTAAACACAAGGCCTGGTGGAAATACTGAACTGTCACAAATTTAAACACAAGGCCTGGAGGAAATACTGAACTGTCACAAATTTAAACACAAGGCCTGGAGGAAATAGTGAACTGTCACAAATTTAAACACAGGGCCTGGAGGAAATACTGAACTGTCACAAATTTAAACACAGGGCCTGGAGGAAATACTGAACTGTCACAAATTTAAACACAAGGCCTGGAGGAAATAGTGAACTGTCACAAATTTAAACACAAGGCCTGGAGGAAATACTGAACTGTCACAACTTTAAACACAGGGCCTGGAGGAAATACTGAACAGTCACAAATTTAAACACAAGGCCTGGAGGAAATACTGAACTGTCACAAATTTAAACACAAGGCCTGGAGGAAATACTGAACTGTCACAAATTTAAACACAAGGCCTGGAGGAAATACTGAACTGTCACAAATTTAAACACAAGGCCTGGAGGAAATACTGAACTGTCACAAATTTAAACACAAGGCCTGGAGGAAATACTGAACTGTCACAACTTTAAACACAAGGCCTGGAGGAAATACTGAACTGTCACAAATTTAAACACAAGGCCTGGAGGAAATACTGAACTGTCACAACTTTAAACACAAGGCCTGGAGGAAATAGTGAACTGTCACAAATTTAAACACAAGGCCTGGAGGAAATACTGAACTGTCACAACTTTAAACACAAGGCCTGGAGGAAATAGTGAACTGTCACAAATTTAAAAACAAGGCCTGGAGGAAATACTGAACTGTCACAACTTTAAACACAAGGCCTGGAGGAAATACTGAACTGTCACAAATTTAAACACAAGGCCTGGAGGGAAATACTGAACTGTCACAAATTTAAACACAGGGCCTGGAGGAAATACTGAACTGTCACAAATTTAAACACAAGGCCTGGAGGAAATACTGAACTGTCACAAATTTAAACACAGGGCCTGGAGGTAATACTGAACTGTCACAAATTTAAACACAAGGCCTGGAGGAAATACTGAACTGTCACAAATTTAAACACAGGGCCTGGAGGAAATACTGAACTGTCACAAATTTAAACACAAGGCCTGGAGGGAAATACTGAACTGTCACAAATTTAAACACTAGGCCTGGAGGAAATACTGAACTGTCACACATTTAAACACAAGGATTGGAGGAAATACTGAACTGTCACAAATTTAAACACAAGGTTTGGAGGAAATACTGAACTGTCACAAATTTAAACACAGGGACTGGAGGAAAGACTGAACTGTCACAAATTTAAACACAAGGCCTGGAGGAAATAATGAACTGTCACAAATTTAAACACAGGGCCTGGAGGAAATACTGAACTGTCACAAATTTAAACACAGGGCCTGGAGGAAATACTGAACTGTCACAAATTTAAACACAAGGCCTGGAGGAAATACTGAACTGTCACAAATTTAAACACAGGGCCTGGAGGAAATACTGAACTGTCACAAATTTAAACACAAGGCCTGGAGGAAATACTGAACTGTCACAAATTTAAACACAAGGCCTGGAGGAAATACTGAACTGTCACAAATTTAAACACAGAGCCTGGAGGAAATACTGAACTGTCACAAATTTAAACACAGGGTCTGGAGGAAATACTGAACTGTCACAAATTTAAACACAGGGCCTGGAGTAAATACTGAACTGTCACAAATTTAAACACAGGGCCTGGAGTAAATACTGAACTGTCACAAATTTAAGCACAAGGCCTGGAGGAAATACTGAACTGTCACAAATTTAAACACAGGGTCTGGAGGAAATACTGAACTGTCACAAATTTAAACACAGGGCCTGGAGTAAATACTGAACTGTCACAAATTTAAACACAAGGCCTGGAGGAAATACTGAACTGTCACAAATTTAAACACAAGGCCTGGAGGAAATACTGAACTGTCACAAATTTAAACACAGCGCCAGGAGGAAATACTGAACTGTCACAAATTTAAACACAGGGGCTGGAGGAAATACTGATCTGTCACAAATTTAAGCACAAGGCCTGGAGGAAATACTGAACTGTCACAAATTTAAACACAGGGCCTGGAGGAAATACTGAACTGTCACAAATTTAAAAACAAGGCCTGGAGGAAATACTGAACTGTCACAAATTTAAACACAAGGCCTGGAGGAAAGACTGAACTGTCACAAATTTAAACACAAGGCCTGGAGGAAATACTGAACTGTCACAAATTTAAACACAGGGTCTGGAGGAAATACTGAACTGTCACAAATTTAAACACAAGGCCTGGAGGAAATACTGAACTGTCACAAATTTAAACACAGGGCCTGGAGGAAATACTGAACTGTCACAAATTTAAACACAAGGCCTGGAGGAAATACTGAACTGTCACAAATTTAAACACAGGGCCTGGAGGAAATACTGAACTGTCACAAATTTAAACACAAGGCCTGGAGGAAATACTGAACTGTCACAAATTTAAACACAAGGCCTGGAGGAAATACTGAACTGTCACAAATTTAAACACAGGGCCTGGAGGAAATACTGAACTGTCACATATTTAAACACAAGGCCTGGAGGAAATACTGAACTGTCACAAATTTAAACACAAGGCCTGGAGGAAATACTGAACTGTCACAAATTTAAACACAAGGCCTGGAGGAAATACTGAACTGTCACAAATTTAAACACAAGGCCTGGAGGAAATACTGAACTGTCACAAATTTAAACACAGGGCCTGGAGGAAATACTGAACTGTCACAAATTTAAACACAAGGCCTGGAGGAAATACTGAACTGTCACAAATTTAAACACAAGGCCTGGAGGAAATACTGAACTGTCACAAATTTAAACACAGGGCCTGGAGGAAATACTGAACTGTCACTAATTTAAACACAGGGTCTGGAGGGAATACAGAACTGTCACAAATTTAAACACAAGGCCTGGAGGAAATACTGAACTGTCACAAATTTAAACACAGGGTCTGGAGGGAATACAGAACTGTCACAAATTTAAACACAAGGCCTGGAGGAAATACTGAACTGTCACAAATTTAAACACAAGTTCTGGAGGAAATACTGAACTGTCACAAATTTAAACACAAGGCCTGGAGGAAATACTGAACTGTCACAAATTTAAACACAGGGCCTGGAGGTAATACTGAACTGTCACAAATTTAAACACAAGGCCTGGAGGAAATACTGAACTGCCACAAATTTAAACACAAGGCCTGGAGGAAATACTGAACTGTCACAAATTTAAACACAAGGCCTGGAGGAAATACTGAACTGTCACAAATTTAAACACAGTGCCTGGAGGAAATACTGAACTGTCACAAATTTAAACACAAGGCCTGGAGGAAATACTGAACTGTCACAAATTTAAACACAAGGCCTGGAGGAAATACTGAACTGTCACAAATTTAAACACAGGGCCTGGAGGGAATACTGAACTGTCACAAATTTAAACACAGGGCCTGGAGGGAATACTGAACTGTCACAAATTTAAACACAAGGCCTGGAGTAAATACTGAACTGTCACAAATTTAAACACAAGGCCTGGAGGAAATACTGAACTGTCACAAATTTAAACACAAGGCCTGGAGGAAATACTGAACTGTCACAAATTTAAACACAAGGCCTGGAGGAAATACTGAACGGTCACAAATTTAAACACAGGGTCTGGAGGAAATACTGAACTGTCACAAATTTAAACACAAGGCCTGGAGGAAATACTGAACTGTCACAAATTTAAACACAAGGCCTGGAGGAAATACTGAACTGTCACAAATTTAAACACAAGGCCTGGAGGAAATACTGAACGGTCACAAATTTAAACACAGGGTCTGGAGGAAATACTGAACTGTCACAAATTTAAACACAAGGCCTGGAGGAAATACTGAACTGTCACAAATTTAAACACAGGGCCTGTAGGAAATACTGAACTGTCACAAATTTAAAAACAAGGCCTGGAGGAAATACTGAACTGTCACTAATTTAAACACAGGGTCTGGAGGAAATACTGAACTGTCACAAATTTAAACACAGGGTCTGGTGGGAATACAGAACTGTCACAAATTTAAACACAAGGCCTGGAGGAAATACTGAACTGTCACAAATTTAAACACAGGGCCTGGAGGAAATACTGAACTGTCACAAATTTAAACACAAGGCCTGTAGGAAATACTGAACTGTCACAAATTTAAACACAAGGCCTGGAGGAAATACTGAACTGTCACAAATTTAAACACAAGGCCTGGAGGAAATACTGAACTGTCACAAATTTAAACACAAGGCCTGGAGGAAATACTGAACTGTCACAAATTTAAACACAAGGCCTGTAGGAAATACTGAACTGTCACAAATTTAAACACAAGGCCTGGATGAAATACTGAACTGTTACAAATTTAAACACAAGGCCTGGAGGAAATACTGAACTGTCACAAATTTAAACACAAGGCCTGGAGGAAATACTGAACTGTCACAAATTTAAACACAAGGCCTGGAGGAAATACTGAACTGTCACAAATTTAAACACAGGGCCTGGAGGAAATACTGAACTGTCACAAATTTAAACACAAGGCCTGGAGGAAATACTGAACTGTCACAAATTTAAACACAAGGCCTGGAGGAAATACTGAACTGTCACAAATTTAAACACAAGGCCTGGAGGAAATACTGAACTGTCACAAATTTAAACACAGGGTCTGGAGGAAATGCTGAACTGTCACAAATTTAAACACAAGGCCTGGAGGGAATACTGAACTGTCACAAATTTAAACACAAGGCCTGGAGGAAATACTGAACTGTCACAAATTTAAACACAAGGCCTGGAGGAAATACTGAACTGTCACAAATTTAAACACAGGGTCTGGAGGAAATGCTGAACTGTCACAAATTTAAACACAAGGCCTGGAGGGAATACTGAACTGTCACAAATTTAAACACAGGGCCTGGAGGGAATACTGAACTGTTACAAATTTTAACACAAGGCCTGGAGGAAATACTGAACTGTCACAAATTTAAACACAAGGCCTGGAGGAAATACTGAACTGTCACAAATTTAAACACAGTGCCTGGAGGAAATGCTGAACTGTCACAAATTTAAACACAGAGCCTGGAGGAAATACTGAACTGTCACAAATTTAAACACAGGGTCTGGAGGAAATACTGAACTGTCACAAATTTAAACACAGGGCCTGGAGGAAATACTGAACTGTCACAAATTTAAACACAAGGCCTGTAGGAAATACTGAACTGTCACAAATTTAAACACAAGGCCTGGAGGAAATACTGAACTGTCACAAATTTAAACACAAGGCCTGGAGGAAATACTGAACTGTCACAAATTTAAACACAAGGCCTGGAGGAAATACTGAACTGTCACAAATTTAAACACAAGGCCTGGAGGAAATACTGAACTGTCACAAATTTAAACACAGGGCCTGGAGGAAATACTGAACTGTCACTAATTTAAACACAGGGTCTGGAGGGAATACAGAACTGTCACAAATTTAAACACAAGGTCTGGAGGAAATACTGAACTGTCACAAATTTAAACACAAGGCCTGGAGGAAATACTGAACTGTCACAAATTTAAACACAGGGTCTGGAGGGAATACAGAACTGTCACAAATTTAAACACAAGGCCTGGAGGAAATACTGAACTGTCACAAATTTAAACACAAGGTCTGGAGGAAATACTGAACTGTCACAAATTTAAACACAAGGCCTGGAGGAAATACTGAACTGTCACAAATTTAAACACAGGGCCTGGAGGTAATACTGAACTGTCACAAATTTAAACACAAGGCCTGGAGGAAATACTGAACTGCCACAAATTTAAACACAAGGCCTGGAGGAAATACTGAACTGTCACAAATTTAAACACAAGGCCTGGAGGAAATACTGAACTGTCACAAATTTAAACACAGTGCCTGGAGGAAATACTGAACTGTCACAAATTTAAACACAAGGCCTGGAGGAAATACTGAACTGTCACAAATTTAAACACAGGGCCTGGAGGAAATACTGAACTGTCACAAATTTAAACACAAGGCCTGGAGGAAATACTGAACTGTCACAAATTTAAACACAGGGCCTGAAGGGAATACTGAACTGTCACAAATTTAAACACAGGGCCTGGAGGGAATACTGAACTGTCACAAATTTAAACACAAGGCCTGGAGTAAATACTGAACTGTCACAAATTTAAACACAAGGCCTGGAGGAAATACTGAACTGTCACAAATTTAAACACAAGGCCTGGAGGAAATACTGAACTGTCACAAATTTAAACACAAGGCCTGGAGGAAATACTGAACGGTCACAAATTTAAACACAGGGTCTGGAGGAAATACTGAACTGTCACAAATTTAAACACAAGGCCTGGAGGAAATACTGAACTGTCACAAATTTAAACACAGGGCCTGGAGGAAATACTGAACTGTCACAAATTTAAACACAAGGCCTGTAGGAAATACTGAACTGTCACAAATTTAAACACAAGGCCTGGAGGAAATACTGAACTGTCACAAATTTAAACACAAGGCCTGGAGGAAATACTGAACGGTCACAAATTTAAACACAGGGTCTAGAGGAAATACTGAACTGTCACAAATTTAAGCACAAGGCCTGGAGGAAATACTGAACTGTCACAAATTTAAACACAGGGCCTGTAGGAAATACTGAACTGTCACAAATTTAAAAACAAGGCCTGGAGGAAATACTGAACTGTCACTAATTTAAACACAGGGTCTGGAGGAAATACTGAACTGTCACAAATTTAAACACAGGGTCTGGTGGGAATACAGAACTGTCACAAATTTAAACACAAGGCCTGGAGGAAATACTGAACTGTCACAAATTTAAACACAGCGCCTGGAGGAAATACTGAACTGTCACAAATTTAAACACAAGGCCTGTAGGAAATACTGAACTGTCACAAATTTAAACACAAGGCCTGGATGAAATACTGAACTGTTACAAATTTAAACACAAGGCCTGGAGGAAATACTGAACTGTCACAAATTTAAACACAAGGCCTGGAGGAAATACTGAACTGTCACAAATTTAAACACAAGGCCTGGAGGAAATACTGAACTGTCACAAATTTAAACACAGGGCCTGGAGGAAATACTGAACTGTCACAAATTTAAACACAAGGCCTGGAGGAAATACTGAACTGTCACAAATTTAAACACAAGGCCTGGAGGAAATACTGAACTGTCACAAATTTAAACACAAGGCCTGGAGGAAATACTGAACTGTCACAAATTTAAACACATGGTCTGGAGGAAATGCTGAACTGTCACAAATTTAAACACAGGGTCTGGAGGAAATGCTGAACTGTCACAAATTTAAACACAAGGCCTGGAGGGAATACTGAACTGTCACAAATTTAAACACAGGGACTGGAGGGAATACTGAACTGTCACAAATTTAAACACAAGGCCTGGAGGAAATACTGAACTGTCACAAATTTAAACACAAGGCCTGGAGGAAATACTGAACTGTCACAAATTTAAACACAGGGTCTGGAGGAAATGCTGAACTGTCACAAATTTAAACACAAGGCCTGGAGGGAATACTGAACTGTCACAAATTTAAACACAAGGCCTGGAGGAAATACTGAACTGTCACAAATTTAAACACAAGGCCTGGAGGAAATACTGAACTGTCACAAATTTAAACACAGGGTCTGGAGGAAATGCTGAACTGTCACAAATTTAAACACAAGGCCTGGAGGGAATACTGAACTGTCACAAATTTAAACACAGGGCCTGGAGGGAATACTGAACTGTTACAAATTTTAACACAAGGCCTGGAGGAAATACTGAACTGTCACAAATTTAAACACAAGGCCTGGAGGAAATACTGAACTGTCACAAATTTAAACACAGTGCCTGGAGGAAATGCTGAACTGTCACAAATTTAAACACAGAGCCTGGAGGAAATACTGAACTGTCACAAATTTAAACACAGGGTCTGGAGGAAATACTGAACAGTCACAAATTTAAACACAGGGTCTGGAGGAAATACTGAACTGTCACAAATGTAAACACAGGGCCTGGAGGAAATACTGAACTGTCACAAATTTAAACACAGGGCCTGGAGGAAATACTGAACTGTCACAAATTTAAACACAGAGCCTGGAGGAAATACTGAACTGTCACAAATTTAAACACAAGGCCTGGAGGAAATACTGAACTGTCACAAATTTAAACACAGGGCCTGGAGGAAATACTGAACTGTCACAAATTTAAACACAGGGCCTGGAGGAAATACTGAACTGTCACAAATTTAAACACAGGGCCTGGAGGAAATACTGAACTGTCACAAATTTAAACACAAGGCCTGGAGGAAATACTGAACTGTCACAAATTTAAACACAAGGCCTGGAGGAAATACTGAACTGTCACAAATTTAAACACAGGGCCTGGAGGAAATACTGAACTGTCACAAATTTAAACACAAGGCCTGGAGGAAATACTGAACTGTCACAAATTTAAACACAGAGCCTGGAGGAAATACTGAACTGTCACAAATTTAAACACAGGGCCTGGAGGAAATACTGAACTGTCACAAATTTAAACACAGAGCCTGGAGGAAATACTGAACTGTCACAAATTTAAACACAGGGTCTGGAGGAAATACTGAACTGTCACAAATTTAAACACAGGGTCTGGAGGAAATACTGAACTGTCACAAATTTAAACACAAGGCCTGGAGGAAATACTGAACTGTCACAAATTTAAACACAAGGCCTGGAGGGAATACTGAACTGTCACAAATTTAAACACAAGGCCTGGAGGAAATACTGAACTGTCACAACATTAAACACAGGGCCTGGAGGAAATACTGAACTGTCACAAATTTAAACAGAAGGCCTGGAGGAAATACTGAACTGTCACAAATTTAAACACAGGGCCTGGAGGAAATACTGAACTGTCACAACATTAAACACAGGGCCTGGAGGAAATACTGAACTGTCACAAATTTAAACACAAGGCCTGGAGGAAATACTGAACTGTCACAAATTAAACACAGGGCCTGGGGGAAATACTGAACTGTCACAAATTTAAAAACAAGGCCTGGAGGAAATACTGAACTGTCACAAATTTAAACAGAAGGCCTGGAGGAAATACTGAACTGTCACAAATTTAAACACAGGGCCTGGAGGAAATACTGAACTGTCACAAATTTAAACACAAGGCCTGGAGGAATTACTGAACTGTCATAAATTTAAGCACAGCGCCAGGAGGAAATACTGAACTGTCACAAATTTAAACACAGAGCCTGGAGGAAATACTGAACTGTCACAAATTTAAACACAAGGCCTGGAGTAAATACTGAACTGTCACAAATTTAAACACAGGGCCTGGAGGAAATACTGAACTGTCACAAATTTAAACACAAGGCCTGGAGTAAATACTGAACTGTCACAAATTTAAACACAGAGCCTGGAGGAAATACTGAACTGTCACAAACTTAAACACAAGGCCTGGAGTAAATACTGAACTGTCACAAATTTAAACACAAGGCCTGGAGTAAATACTGAACTGCCACAAATTTAAACACAGGGCCTGGAGGAAATACTGAACTGTCACAAATTTAAACACAAGGCCTGGAGGAAATACTGAACTGTCACAAATTTAAACACAGAGCCTGGAGTAAATACTGAACTGTCACAAATTTAAACACAAGGCCTGGAGTAAATACTGAACTGTCACAAATTTAAACACAAGGCCTGGAGGAAATACTGAACTGTCACAAATTTAAACACAGGGCCTGGAGGAAATACTGAACTGTCACAAATTTAAACACAGGGCCTGGAGGAAAGACTGAACTGTCACAAATTTAAACACAAGGCCTGGAGGAAATACTGAACTGTCACAAATTTAAACACAAGGCCTGGAGTAAATACTGAACTGTCACAAATTTAAACACAAGGCATGGAGGAAATACTGAACTGTCACAAATTTAAACACAGGGCCTGGAGTAAATACTGAACTGTCACAAATTTAAACACAAGGCCTGGAGGAAATACTGAACTGTCACAAATTTAAACACAGGGCCTGGAGGAAATACTGAACTGTCACAAATTTAAACACAAGGCCTGGGGGAAATACTGAACTGTCACAAATTTAAACACAGGGCCTGGAGGAAATACTGAACTGTAACAAATTTAAACACAAGGCCTGGAGTAAATACTGAACTGTCACAAATTTAAACACAAGGCATGGAGGAAATACTGAACTGTCACAAATTTAAACACAAGGCCTGGAGTAAATACTGAACTGTCACAAATTTAAACACAAGGCCTGGAGGAAATACTGAACTGTCACAAATTTAAACACAGGGCCTGGAGGAAATACTGAACTGTCACAAATTTAAACACAAGGCCTGGGGGAAATACTGAACTGTCACAAATTTAAACACAGGGCCTGGAGGAAATACTGAACTGTCACAAATTTAAACACAAGGCCTGGAGGAAATACTGAACTGTCACAAATTTAAACACAAGGCCTGGAGGAAATACTGAACTGTCACAAATTTAAACACAAGGCCTGGAGGAAATACTGAACTGTCACAAATTTAAACACAAGGCCTGGAGGAAATACTGAACTGTCACAAATTTAAATACAGGGCCTGGAGGAAATACTGAACTGTCACAAATTTAAACACAGGGCCTGGAGGAAATACTGAACTGTCACAAATTTAAACACAAGGTCTGGAGGAAATACTGAACTGTCACAAATTTAAACACAGGGCCTGGAGGAAATACTGAACTGTCACAAATTTAAACACAGGGCCTGGAGGAAATACTGAACTGTCACAAATTTAAACACAGGGCCTGGAGGAAATACTGAACTGTCACAAATTTAAACACAGGGCCTGGAGGGAAATACTGAACTGTCACAAATTTAAACACAAGGCCTGGAGGAATTACTGAACTGTCACAAATATAAACACAGGGCTTGGAGTAAATACTGAACTGTCACAAATTTAAACACAGGGCCTGGGGGAAATACTGAACTGTCACAAATTTAAACACAGGGCTTGGAGTAAATACTGAACTGTCACAAATTTAAACACAGGGCCTGGAGGAAATACTGAACTGTCACAAATTTAAACACAGGGCCTGGAGGGAAATACTGAACTGTCACAAATTTAAACACAAGGCCTGTAGGAAATACTGAACTGTCACAAATTTAAACACAAGGCCTGGAGGGAAATACTGAACTGTCACAAATTTAAACACAGCGCCAGGAGGAAATACTGAACTGTCACAAATTTAAACACAGGGCCTGGAGGAAATACTGAACTGTCACAAATTTAAACACAGGGCCTGGAGGAAATACTGAACTGTCACAAATTTAAACACAGGGCCTGGAGGAAATACTGAACTGTCACAAATTTAAACACAGGGCCTGGAGGAAATACTGAACAGTCACAAATTTAAACACAGGGCCTGGAGGAAATACTGAACTGTCACAAATTTAAACACAGGGCCTGGAGGAAATACTGAACGGTCACAAATTTAAACACAGGGCCTGGAGGAAATACTGAACTGTCACAAATTTAAACACAGGGCCTGGAGGAAATACTGAACAGTCACAAATTTAAACACAGGGCCTGGAGGAAATACTGAACTGTCACAAATTTAAACACAGGGCCTGGAGGAAATACTGAACTGTCACAAATTTAAACACAGGGCCTGGAGGAAATACTGAACTGTCACAAATTTAAACACAGGGCCTGGAGGAAATACTGAACTGTCACAAATTTAAACACAGGGCCTGGAGGAAATACTGAACTGTCACAAATTTAAACACAGGGCCTGGAGGAAATACTGAACAGTCACAAATTTAAACACAGGGCCTGGAGGAAATACTGAACTGTCACAAATTTAAGCACAAGGCCTGGAGAAAATACTGAACTGTCACAAATTTAAACACAAGGCCTGGAGGAAATACTGAACAGTCACAAATTTAAACACAGAGCCTGGAGGAAATACTGAACTGTCACAAATTTAAACACAAGGCCTGGAGGAAATACTGAACTGTCACAAATTTAAACACAAGGCCTGGAGGAAATACTGAACTGTCACAAATTTAAACACAAGGCCTGGAGGAAATACTGAACTGTCACAAATTTAAACACAGAGCCTGGAGGAAATACTGAACTGTCACAAATTTAAACACAGAGCCTGGAGCAAATACTGAACTGTCACAAATTTAAACACAAGGCCTGGAGGAAATACTGAACAGTCACAAATTTAAACACAAGGCCTGGAGGAAATACTGAACAGTCACAAATTTAAACACAAGGCCTGGAGGAAATACTGAACAGTCACAAATTTAAACACAAGGCCTGGAGGAAATACTGAACTGTCACAAATTTAAGCACAGCGCCAGGAGGAAATACTGAACTGTCACAAATTTAAACACAAGTCCTGGAGGAAATACTGAACTGTCACAAATTTAAACACAAGGCCTGGAGGAAATACTGAACTGTCACAAATTTAAACACAAGGCCTGGAGGAAATACTGAACTGTCACAAATTTAAACACAAGGCCTGGAGGAAATACTGAACTGTCACAAATTTAAACACAGGGCCTGGAGGGAATACTGAACTGTCACAAATTTAAACACAGGGCCTGGAGGAAATACTGAACTGTCACAAATTTAAACACAAGGCCTGGAGGAAATACTGAACTGTCACAAATTTAAACACAAGGCCTGGAGGAAATACTGAACAGTCACAAATTTAAACACAGAGCCTGGAGGAAATACTGAACTGTCACAAATTTAAGCACAAGGTCTGGAGGAAATACTGAACAGTCACAAATTTAAACACAAGGCCTGGAGGAAATACTGAACAGTCACAAATTTAAACACAAGGCCTGGAGGAAATACTGAACAGTCACAAATTTAAACACAAGGCCTGGAGGAAATACTGAACTGTCACAAATTTAAACACAGAGCCTGGAGGAAATACTGAACTGTCACAAATTTAAACACAAGGCCTGGAGGAAATACTGAACTGTCCCAAATTTAAACACAGGGGCTGGAGGAAATACTGAACTGTCACAAATTTAAACACAGGGCCTGGAGGAAATACTGAACTGTCACAAATTTAAACACAAGGTCTGGAGGAAATACTGAACTGTCACAAATTTAAACACAGGGGCTGGAGGAAATACTGAACTGTCACAAATTTAAACACAGGGCCTGGAGGAAATACTGAACTGTCACAAATTTAAACACAGGGCCTGGAGGGAAATACTGAACTGTCACAAATTTAAACACAAGGCCTGTAGGAAATACTGAACTGTCACAAATTTAAACACAAGGCCTGGAGGGAAATACTGAACTGTCACAAATTTAAACACAAGGCCAGGAGGAAATACTGAACTGTCACAAATTTAAACACAGGGCCTGGAGAAAATACTGAACTGTCACAAATTTAAACACAGGGCCTGGAGGAAATACTGAACTGTCACAAATTTAAACACAGGGCCTGGAGGAAATACTGAACTGTCACAAATTTAAGCACAAGGCCTGGAGGAAATACTGAACAGTCACAAATTTAAACACAGGGCCTGGAGGAAATACTGAACTGTCACAAATTTAAGCACAAGGCCTGGAGGAAATACTGAACTGTCACAAATTTAAACACAGAGCCTGGAGGAAATACTGAACTGTCACAAATTTAAACACAAGGTCTGGAGGAAATACTGAACTGTCACAAATTTAAACACAAGGCCTGGAGGAAATACTGAACTGTCACAAATTTAAACACAAGGCCTGGAGGAAATACTGAACAGTCACAAATTTAAACACAGAGCCTGGAGGAAATACTGAACTGTCACAAATTTAAACACAGAGCCTGGAGGAAATACTGAACTGTCACAAATTTAAGCACAAGGCCTGGAGGAAATACTGAACTGTCACAAATTTAAACACAAGGCCTGGAGGAAATACTGAACAGTCACAAATTTAAACACAAGGCCTGGAGGAAATACTGAACAGTCACAAATTTAAACACAAGGCCTGGAGGAAATACTGAACAGTCACAAATTTAAACACAAGGCCTGGAGGAAATACTGAACTGTCACAAATTTAAACACAAGGCCTGGAGGAAATACTGAACTGTCACAAATTTAAACACCGGGCCTGGAGTAAATACTGAACTGTCACAAATTTAAACACAGGGTCTGGAGGGAATACTGAACTGTCACAAATTTAAACACAAGGCCTGGAGGAAATACTGAACTGTCACAAATTTAAGCACAGCGCCAGGAGGAAATACTGAACTGTCACAAATTTAAACACAAGGCCTGGAGGAAATACTGAACTGTCACAAATTTAAACACAAGGCCTGGAGGAAATACTGAACTGTCACAAATTTAAACACAAGGCCTGGAGGAAATACTGAACTGTCACAAATTTAAACACAAGGCCTGGAGGAAATACTGAACAGTCACAAATTTAAACACAGAGCCTGGAGGAAATACTGAACTGTCACAAATTTAAACACAGAGCCTGGAGGAAATACTGAACTGTCACAAATTTAAACACAAGGCCTGGAGGAAATACTGAACTGTCACAAACTTAAACACAGGGCCTGGAGGAAATACTGAACTGTCACAAATTTAAACACAGGGCCTGGAGGAAATACTGAACTGTCACAAATTTAAACACAGCGCCAGGAGGAAATACTGAACTGTCACAAATTTAAACACAGGGCCTGGAGGAAATACTGAACTGTCACAAATTTAAACACAGGGCCTGGAGGAAATACTGAACTGTCACAAATTTAAGCACAAGGCCTGGAGGAAATACTGAACTGTCACAAATTTAAACACAAGGCCTGGAGGAAATACTGAACAGTCACAAATTTAAACACAGAGCCTGGAGGAAATACTGAACTGTCACAAATTTAAACACAAGGTCTGGAGGAAATACTGAACTGTCACAAATTTAAACACAAGGTCTGGAGGAAATACTGAACTGTCACAAATTTAAAGACAGGGGCCTGGAGGAAATACTGAACTGTCACAAATTTAAACACAGCGCCAGGAGGAAATACTGAACTGTCACAAATTTAAACACAGGGCCTGGAGGAAATACTGAACTGTCACAAATTTAAACACAGGGCCTGGAGGAAATACTGAACTGTCACAAATTTAAACACAGGGCCTGGAGGAAATACTGAACTGTCACAAATTTAAACACAGCGCCAGGAGGAAATACTGAACTGTCACAAATTTAAACACAGGGCCTGGAGGAAATACTGAACTGTCACAAATTTAAACACAAGGTCTGGAGGAAATACTGAACTGTCACAAATTTAAACACAGGGGCTGGAGGAAATACTGAACTGTCACAAATTTAAACACAGAGCCTGGAGGAAATACTGAACTGTCACAAATTTAAACACAAGGTCTGGAGGAAATACTGAACTGTCACAAATTTAAGCACAGGGGCTGGAGGAAATACTGAACTGTCACAAATTTAAACACAGGGCCTGGAGGGAATACTGAACTGTCACAAATTTAAACACAGGGCCTGGAGGAAATACTGAACAGTCACAAATTTAAACACAGAGCCTGGAGGAAATACTGAACTGTCACAAATTTAAACACAAGGTCTGGAGGAAATACTGAACTGTCACAAATTTAAACACAAGGTCTGGAGGAAATACTGAACTGTCACAAATTTAAACACAGGGGCTGGAGGAAATACTGAACTGTCACAAATTTAAACACAGGGCCTGGAGGGAATACTGAACTGTCACAAATTTAAACACAGGGCCTGGAGGAAATACTGAACTGTCACAAATTTAAACACAGCGCCAGGAGGAAATACTGAACTGTCACAAATTTAAACACAGGGCCTGGAGGAAATACTGAACTGTCACAAATTTAAACACAAGGTCTGGAGGAAATACTGAACTGTCACAAATTTAAACACAGGGGCTGGAGGAAATACTGAACTGTCACAAATTTAAACACAGAGCCTGGAGGAAATACTGAACTGTCACAAATTTAAACACAAGGTCTGGAGGAAATACTGAACTGTCACAAATTTAAGCACAGGGGCTGGAGGAAATACTGAACTGTCACAAATTTAAACACAGGGCCTGGAGGGAATACTGAACTGTCACAAATTTAAACACAGGGCCTGGAGGAAATACTGAACTGTCACAAATTTAAACACAGCGCCAGGAGGAAATACTGAACTGTCACAAATTTAAACACAGGGCCTGGAGGAAATACTGAACTGTCACAAATTTAAACACAGGGCCTGGAGGAAATACTGAACTGTCACAAATTTAAGCACAAGGCCTGGAGGAAATACTGAACAGTCACAAATTTAAACACAAGGCCTGGAGGAAATACTGAACTGTCACAAATTTAAGCACAAGGTCTGGAGGAAATACTGAACTGTCACAAATTTAAACACAAGGCCTGGAGGAAATACTGAACAGTCACAAATTTAAACACAAGGCCTGGAGGAAATACTGAACAGTCACAAATTTAAACACAAGGCCTGGAGGAAATACTGAACAGTCACAAATTTAAACACAAGGCCTGGAGGGAATACTGAACTGTCACAAATTTAAACACAGAGCCTGGAGGAAATACTGAACTGTCAGAAATTTAAACACAGGGGCTGGAGGAAATACTGAACTGTCACAAATTTAAACACAAGGTCTGGAGGAAATACTGAACTGTCACAAATTTAAACACAGGGGCTGGAGGAAATACTGAACTGTCACAAATTTAAACACAAGGTCTGGAGGAAATACTGAACTGTCACAAATTTAAACACAAGGTCTGGAGGAAATACTGAACTGTCACAAATTTAAACACAAGGTCTGGAGGAAATACTGAACTGTCACAAATTTAAACACAGGGGCTGGAGGAAATACTGAACTGTCACAAATTTAAACACAGGGCCTGGAGGAAATACTGAACTGTCACAAATTTAAACACAAGGTCTGGAGGAAATACTGAACTGTCACAAATTTAAACACAGGGGCTGGAGGAAATACTGAACTGTCACAAATTTAAACACAAGGTCTGGAGGAAATACTGAACTGTCACAAATTTAAACACAAGGACTGGAGGAAATACTGAACTGTCACAAATTTAAACACAGGGGCTGGAGGAAATACTGAACTGTCACAAATTTAAACACAGGGCCTGGAGGGAAATACTGAACTGTCACAAATTTAAACACAGGGCCTGGAGGAAATACTGAACTGTCACAAATTTAAACACAGGGCCTGGAGTAAATACTGAACTGTCACAAATTTAAACACAAGGCCTGGAGGAATTACTGAACTGTCACAAATTTAAACACAGGGCTTGGAGTAAATACTGAACTGTCACAAATTTAAACACAGGGCCTGGGGGAAATACTGAACTGTCACAAATTTAAACACAGGGCTTGGAGTAAATACTGAACTGTCACAAATTTAAACACAGGGCCTGGAGGAAATACTGAACTGTCACAAATTTAAACACAGGGCATGGAGGGAAATACTGAACTGTCACAAATTTAAACACAGGGCCTGGAGGGAAATACTGAACTGTCACAAATTTAAACACAAGGCCTGTAGGAAATACTGAACTGTCACAAATTTAAACACAAGGCCTGGAGGGAAATACTGAACTGTCACAAATTTAAACACAGCGCCAGGAGGAAATACTGAACTGTCACAAATTTAAACACAGGGCCTGGAGGAAATACTGAACTGTCACAAATTTAAACACAGGGCCTGGAGGAAATACTGAACTGTCACAAATTTAAACACAAGGCCTGGAGGAAATACTGAACTGTCACAAATTCAAACACAGGGCCTGGAGGAAATACTGAACTGTCACAAATTTAAACACAGGGCCTGGAGGAAATACTGAACTGTCACAAATTTAAACACAGTGCCTGGAGGAAATACTGAACTGTCACAAATTCAAACACAAGGCCTGGAGGAAATACTGAACTGTCACAAATTTAAACACAGGGCCTGGAGGAAATACTGAACTGTCACAAATTTAAGCACAAGGCCTGGAGGAAATACTGAACTGTCACAAATTTAAACACAGGGCCTGGAGGAAATACTGAACAGTCACAAATTTAAACAGAGGGCCTGGAGGAAATACTGAACTGTCACAAATTTAAGCACAAGGCCTGGAGGAAATACTGAACTGTCACAAATTTAAACACAAGGCCTGGAGGAAATACTGAACAGTCACAAATTTAAACACAGAGCCTGGAGGAAATACTGAACTGTCACAAATTTAAACACAGAGCCTGGAGGAAATACTGAACTGTCACAAATTTAAGCACAAGGCCTGGAGGAAATACTGAACTGTCACAAATTTAAACACAAGGCCTGGAGGAAATACTGAACAGTCACAAATTTAAACACAAGGCCTGGAGGAAATACTGAACAGTCACAAATTTAAACACAAGGCCTGGAGGGAATACTGAACTGTCACAAATTTAAACACAGAGCCTGGAGGAAATACTGAACTGTCACAAATTTAAACACAAGGTCTGGAGGAAATACTGAACTGTCACAAATTTAAACACAAGGCCTGGAGGAAATACTGAACAGTCACAAATTTAAACACAGAGCCTGGAGGAAATACTGAACTGTCACAAATTTAAACACAGAGCCTGGAGGAAATACTGAACTGTCACAAATTTAAACACAAGGCCTGGAGGAAATACTGAACTGTCACAAATTTAAACACAAGGCCTGGAGGAAATACTGAACAGTCACAAATTTAAACACAAGGCCTGGAGGAAATACTGAACAGTCACAAATTTAAACACAAGGCCTGGAGGAAATACTGAACAGTCACAAATTTAAACACAAGGCCTGGAGGAGATACTGAACTGTCACAAATTTAAACACAAGGCCTGGAGGAAATACTGAACTGTCACAAATTTAAACACAGCGCCAGGAGGAAATACTGAACTGTCACAAATTTAAACACAAGGCCTGGAGGAAATACTGAACTGTCACAAATTTAAACACAGGGCCTGGAGGAAATACTGAACTGTCACAAATTTAAACACAGCGCCAGGAGGAAATACTGAACTGTCACAAATTTAAACACAGGGCCTGGAGGAAATACTGAACTGTCACAAATTTAAACACAAGGCCTGGAGGGAATACTGAACTGTCACAAATTTAAACAAAGGGCCTGGAGGAAATACTGAACTGTCACAAATTTAAACACAGCGCCAGGAGGAAATACTGAACTGTCACAAATTTAAACACAGGGCCTGGAGGAAATACTGAACTGTCACAAATTTAAACACAGGGCCTGGAGGAAATACTGAACTGTCACAAATTTAAGCACAAGGCCTGGAGGAAATACTGAACTGTTACAAATTTAAACACAAGGCCTGGAGGAAATACTGAACAGTCACAAATTTAAACACAAGGCCTGGAGGAAATACTGAACTGTTACAAATTTAAACACAAGGCCTGGAGGAAATACTGAACTGTCACAAATTTAAACACAAGGCCTGGAGGAAATACTGAACAGTTACAAATTTAAACACAAGGCCTGGAGGAAATACTGAACAGTCACAAATTTAAACACAAGGCCTGGAGGAAATACTGAACTGTCACAAATTTAAACACAAGGCCTGGAGGGAATACTGAACTGTCACTAATTTAAACACAAGGCCTGGAGGAAATACTGAACTGTCACAAATTTAAACACAGGGGCTGGAGGAAATACTGAACTGTCACAAATTTAAACACAAGGTCTGGAGGAAATACTGAACTGTCACAAATTTAAACACAAGGTCTGGAGGAAATACTGAACTGTCACAAATTTAAACACAGGGGCTGGAGGAAATACTGAACTGTCACAAATTTAAACACAAGGCCTGGAGGAAATACTGAACTGTCACAAATTTAAACACAGGGGCTGGAGGAAATACTGAACTGTCACAAATTTAAACACAAGGTCTGGAGGAAATACTGAACTGTCACAAATTTAAACACAAGGTCTGGAGGAAATACTGAACTGTCACAAATTTAAACACAGGGGATGGAGGAAATACTGAACTGTCACAAATTTAAACACAAGGGCCTGGAGGAAATACTGAACTGTCACAAATTTAAACACAAGGCCTGGAGGAAATACTGAACTGTCACAAATTTAAACACAGGGGCTGGAGGAAATACTGAACTGTCACAAATTTAAACACAAGGTCTGGAGGAAATACTGAACTGTCACAAATTTAAACACAAGGTCTGGAGGAAATACTGAACTGTCACAAATTTAAACACAGGGGCTGGAGGAAATACTGAACTGTCACAAATTTAAACACAAGGCCTGGAGGAAATACTGAACTGTCACAAATTTAAACACAGGGGCTGGAGGAAATACTGAACTGTCACAAATTTAAACACAAGGTCTGGAGGAAATACTGAACTGTCACAAATTTAAACACAAGGTCTGGAGGAAATACTGAACTGTCACAAATTTAAACACAGGGGATGGAGGAAATACTGAACTGTCACAAATTTAAACACAAGGGCCTGGAGGAAATACTGAACTGTCACAAATTTAAACACAGGGCCTGGAGGAAATACTGAACTGTCACAAATTTAAACACAGAGCCTGGAGGAAATACTGAACTGTCACAAATTTAAACACAAGGCCTGGAGGAAAGACTGAACTGTCACAAATTTAAACACAAGGACTGGAGGAAATACTGAACTGTCACAAATTTAAACACAGGACCTGGAGGAAATACTGAACTGTCACAAATTTAAACACAAGGTCTGGAGGAAATACTGAACTGTCACAAATTTAAACACAGGGCCTGGAGGAAATACTGAACTGTCACAAATTTAAACACAAGGTCTGGAGGAAATACTGAACTGTCACAAATTTAAACACAGAGCCTGGAGGAAATACTGAACTGTCACAAATTTAAACACAGGGCCTGGAGGAAAGACTGAACTGTCACAAATTTAAACACAAGGACTGGAGGAAATACTGAACTGTCACAAATTTAAACACAGGACCTGGAGGAAATACTGAACTGTCACAAATTTAAACACAAGGTCTGGAGGAAATACTGAACTGTCACAAATTTAAACACAGGGCCTGGAGGAAATACTGAACTGTCACAAATTTAAACACAAGGTCTGGAGGAAATACTGAACTGTCACAAATTTAAACACAGAGCCTGGAGGAAATACTGAACTGTCACAAATTTAAACACAAGGCCTGGAGGAAAGACTGAACTGTCACAAATTTAAACACAGGGCCTGGAGGAAATACTGAACTGTCACAAATTTAAACACAAGGCCTGGAGGAAATACTGAACTGTCACAAATTTAAACACAAGGCCTGGAGGAAATACTGAACTGTCACAAATTTAAACACAGCGCCTGGAGGAAATACTGAACTGTCACAAATTTAAACACAAGGCCTGGAGGAAATACTGAACTGTCACAAATTTAAACACAGGGCCTGGAGTAAATACTGAACTGTCACAAATTTAAACACAAGGCCTGGAGGAAATACTGAACTGTCACAAATTTAAACACAGGGCCTGGAGGGAATACTGAACTGTCACAAATTTAAACACAGGGCCTGGAGGAAATACTGAACTGTCACAAATTTAAACACAAGGCCTGGAGGAAATACTGAACTGTCACAAATTTAAACACAGGGCCTGGAGGAAATACTGAACTGTCACAAATTTAAACACAGGGCCTGGAGGAAATACTGAACTGTCACAAATTTAAACACAAGGCCTGGAGGAAATACTGAACTGTCACAAATTTAAACACAGGGCCTGGAGGGAATACTGAACTGTCACAAATTTAAACACAGGGGCTGGAGGAAATACTGAACTGTCACAAATTTAAACACAAGGCCTGGAGTAAATACTGAACTGTCACAAATTTAAACACAAGGCCTGGAGGAAATACTGAACTGTCACAAATTTAAACACAAGGCCTGGAGTAAATACTGAACTGTCACAAATTTAAACACAAGGCCTGGAGGAAATACTGAACAGTCACAAATTTAAACACAAGGCCTGGAGGAAATACTGAACTGTTACAAATTTAAACACAAGGCCTGGAGGAAATACTGAACTGTCACAAATTTAAACACAAGGCCTGGAGGAAATACTGAACAGTTACAAATGTAAACACAAGGCCTGGAGGAAATACTGAACAGTCACAAATTTAAACACAAGGCCTGGAGGAAATACTGAACTGTCACAAATTTAAACACAAGGCCTGGAGGGAATACTGAACTGTCACTAATTTAAACACAAGGCCTGGAGGAAATACTGAACTGTCACAAATTTAAACACAGGGGCTGGAGGAAATACTGAACTGTCACAAATTTAAACACAAGGTCTGGAGGAAATACTGAACTGTCACAAATTTAAACACAAGGTCTGGAGGAAATACTGAACTGTCACAAATTTAAACACAGGGGCTGGAGGAAATACTGAACTGTCACAAATTTAAACACAAGGCCTGGAGGAAATACTGAACTGTCACAAATTTAAACACAGGGGCTGGAGGAAATACTGAACTGTCACAAATTTAAACACAAGGTCTGGAGGAAATACTGAACTGTCACAAATTTAAACACAAGGTCTGGAGGAAATACTGAACTGTCACAAATTTAAACACAGGGGATGGAGGAAATACTGAACTGTCACAAATTTAAACACAAGGGCCTGGAGGAAATACTGAACTGTCACAAATTTAAACACAAGGCCTGGAGGAAATACTGAACTGTCACAAATTTAAACACAGGGGCTGGAGGAAATACTGAACTGTCACAAATTTAAACACAAGGTCTGGAGGAAATACTGAACTGTCACAAATTTAAACACAAGGTCTGGAGGAAATACTGAACTGTCACAAATTTAAACACAGGGGCTGGAGGAAATACTGAACTGTCACAAATTTAAACACAAGGCCTGGAGGAAATACTGAACTGTCACAAATTTAAACACAGGGGCTGGAGGAAATACTGAACTGTCACAAATTTAAACACAAGGTCTGGAGGAAATACTGAACTGTCACAAATTTAAACACAAGGTCTGGAGGAAATACTGAACTGTCACAAATTTAAACACAGGGGATGGAGGAAATACTGAACTGTCACAAATTTAAACACAAGGGCCTGGAGGAAATACTGAACTGTCACAAATTTAAACACAGGGCCTGGAGGAAATACTGAACTGTCACAAATTTAAACACAGAGCCTGGAGGAAATACTGAACTGTCACAAATTTAAACACAAGGCCTGGAGGAAAGACTGAACTGTCACAAATTTAAACACAAGGACTGGAGGAAATACTGAACTGTCACAAATTTAAACACAGGACCTGGAGGAAATACTGAACTGTCACAAATTTAAACACAAGGTCTGGAGGAAATACTGAACTGTCACAAATTTAAACACAGGGCCTGGAGGAAATACTGAACTGTCACAAATTTAAACACAAGGTCTGGAGGAAATACTGAACTGTCACAAATTTAAACACAGAGCCTGGAGGAAATACTGAACTGTCACAAATTTAAACACAGGGCCTGGAGGAAAGACTGAACTGTCACAAATTTAAACACAAGGACTGGAGGAAATACTGAACTGTCACAAATTTAAACACAGGACCTGGAGGAAATACTGAACTGTCACAAATTTAAACACAAGGTCTGGAGGAAATACTGAACTGTCACAAATTTAAACACAGGGCCTGGAGGAAATACTGAACTGTCACAAATTTAAACACAAGGTCTGGAGGAAATACTGAACTGTCACAAATTTAAACACAGAGCCTGGAGGAAATACTGAACTGTCACAAATTTAAACACAAGGCCTGGAGGAAAGACTGAACTGTCACAAATTTAAACACAGGGCCTGGAGGAAATACTGAACTGTCACAAATTTAAACACAAGGCCTGGAGGAAATACTGAACTGTCACAAATTTAAACACAAGGCCTGGAGGAAATACTGAACTGTCACAAATTTAAACACAGCGCCTGGAGGAAATACTGAACTGTCACAAATTTAAACACAAGGCCTGGAGGAAATACTGAACTGTCACAAATTTAAACACAGGGCCTGGAGTAAATACTGAACTGTCACAAATTTAAACACAAGGCCTGGAGGAAATACTGAACTGTCACAAATTTAAACACAGGGCCTGGAGGGAATACTGAACTGTCACAAATTTAAACACAGGGCCTGGAGGAAATACTGAACTGTCACAAATTTAAACACAAGGCCTGGAGGAAATACTGAACTGTCACAAATTTAAACACAGGGCCTGGAGGAAATACTGAACTGTCACAAATTTAAACACAGGGCCTGGAGGAAATACTGAACTGTCACAAATTTAAACACAAGGCCTGGAGGAAATACTGAACTGTCACAAATTTAAACACAGGGCCTGGAGGGAATACTGAACTGTCACAAATTTAAACACAGGGGCTGGAGGAAATACTGAACTGTCACAAATTTAAACACAAGGCCTGGAGTAAATACTGAACTGTCACAAATTTAAACACAAGGCCTGGAGGAAATACTGAACTGTCACAAATTTAAACACAAGGCCTGGAGTAAATACTGAACTGTCACAAATTTAAACACAAGGCCTGGAGGAAATACTGAACTGTCACAAATTTAAACACAAGGCCTGGAGGAAATACAGAACTGTCACAAATTTAAACACAGGGTCTGGAGGAAATACTGAACTGTCACAAATTTAAACACAAGGCCTGGAGGAAATACTGAACTGTCACAAATTTAAACACAGTGCCTGGAGGAAATACAGAACTGTCACAAATTTAAACACAGGGTCTGGAGGAAATACTGAACTGCCACAAATTTAAACACAAGGCCTGGAGGAAATACTGAACTGTCACAAATTTAAACACAGGGCCTGGAGGAAATACTGAACTGTCACAAATTTAAACACAGGGCCTGGAGGGAATACTGAACTGTCACAAATTTAAACACAAGGCCTGGAGGAAATACTGAACTGTCACAAATTTAAACACAAGGCCTGGAGTAAATACTGAACTGTCACAAATTTAAACACAAGGCCTGGAGGAAATACTGAACTGTCACAAATTTAAACACAAGGCCTGGAGTAAATACTGAACTGTCACAAATTTAAACACAAGGCCTGGAGGAAATACTGAATTGTCACAAATTTAAACACAAGGCCTGGAGGAAATACAGAACTGTCACAAATTTAAACACAGGGTCTGGAGGAAATACTGAACTGTCACAAATTTAAACACAAGGCCTGGAGGAAATACTGAACTGTCACAAATTTAAACACAGGGCCTGGAGGAAATACTGAACTGTCACAAATTTAAACACAAGGCCTGGAGGAAATACTGAACTGTCACAAATTTAAACACAGGGCCTGGAGGAAATACTGAACTGTCACAAATTTAAACACAGGGCCTGGAGGAAATACTGAACTGTCACAAATTTAAACACAGTGCCTGGAGGAAATACTGAACTGTCACAAATTTAAACACAAGGCCTGGAGGAAATACTGAACTGTCACAAATTTAAACACAAGGCCTGGAGGAAATACAGAACTGTCACAAATTTAAACACAGGGTCTGGAGGAAATACTGAACTGTCACAAATTTAAACACAAGGTCTGGAGGAAATACTGAACTGTCACAAATTTAAACACAAGTCCTGGAGGAATTACTGAACTGTCACAAATTTAAACACAGGGCCTGGAGGAAATAATGAACTGTCACAAATTTAAACACAAGGCCTGGAGGAAATACTGAACTGTCACAAATTTAAACAAAGGGCCTGGAGGAAATAATGAACTGTCACAAATTTAAACACAGGGTCTGGAGGAAATAATGAACTGTCACAAATTTAAACACAAGGCCTGGAGGAAATACTGAACTGTCACAAATTCAAACACAAGGCCTGGAGGAAATACTGAACTGTCACAAATTTAAACACAGGGCCTGGAGGAAATACTGAACTGTCACAAATTTAAGCACAAGGCCTGGAGGAAATACTGAACTGTCACAAATTTAAACACAGGGCCTGGAGGAAATACTGAACAGTCACAAATTTAAACAGAGGGCCTGGAGGAAATACTGAACTGTCACAAATTTAAGCACAAGGCCTGGAGGAAATACTGAACAGTCACAAATTTAAACACAAGGCCTGGAGGAAATACTGAACTGTCACAAATTTAAACACAGGGTCTGGAGGAAATACTGAACTGTCACAAATTTAAACACAGGGTCTGGAGGAAATACTGAACTGTCACAAATTTAAACACAGGGTCTGGAGGAAATACTGAACAGTCACAAATTTAAACACAAAGCCTGGAGGAAATACTGAACTGTCACAAATTTAAACACAGGGCCTGGAGAAAATACTGAACTGTCACAACTTTAAACACAAGGCCTGGAGGGAATACTGAACTGTCACAAATTTAAACACAAAGCCTGGAGGAAATACTGAACTGTCACAAATTTAAACACAAGGCCTGGAGGAAATACTGAACTGTCACAACTTTAAACACAGGGTCTGGAGGAAAGACTGAACTGTCACAAATTTAAACACAAGGCCTGGAGGAAATACTGAACTGTCACAAATTTAAACACAAGGCCTGGAGGAAATACTGAACTGTCACAACTTTAAACACAGGGTCTGGAGGAAATACTGAACTGTCACAAATTTATCACAGGGTCTGGAGGAAATACTGAACTGTCACAAATTTAAACACAGGGCCTGGAGGAAATACTGAACTGTCACAACTTTAAACACAAGGCCTGGAGGGAATACTGAACTGTCACAAATTTAAACACAAAGCCTGGAGGAAATACTGAACTGTCACAAATTTAAACACAAGGCCTGGAGGAAATACTGAACTGTCACAACTTTAAACACAGGGTCTGGAGGAAAGACTGAACTGTCACAAATTTAAACACAAGGCCTGGAGGAAATACTGAACTGTCACAAATTTAAACACAAGGCCTGGAGGAAATACTGAACTGTCACAACTTTAAACACAGGGTCTGGAGGAAATACTGAACTGTCACAAATTTATCACAGGGTCTGGAGGAAATACTGAACTGTCACAAATTTAAACACAGGGCCCGGAGGAAATACTGAACTGTCACAAATTTAAACACAAGGCCTGGAGGAAATACTGAACTGTCACAAATTTAAACACAAGGCCTGGAGGAAATACTGAACTGTCACAAATTTAAACACAAGGCCTGGAGGAAATACTGAACTGTCACAAATTTAAACACAGGGCCTGGAGGAAATACTGAACTGTCACAAATTTAAACACAAGGCCTGGAGGAAATACTGAACTGTCACAAATTTAAACACAAGGCCTGGAGGAAATACTGAACTGTCACAAATTTAAACACAGGGCCTGGAGGAAATACTGAACTGTCACAAATTTAAACACAGGGCCTGGAGGAAATACTGAACTGTCACAAATTTAAACACAAGGCCTGGAGGAAATACTGAACTGTCACAAATTTAAACACAAGGCCTGGAGGAAATACTGAACTGTCACAAATTTAAACACAGGGTCTGGAGGAAATACTGAACTGTCACAAATTTAAACACAAGGCCTGGAGGAAATACTGAACGGTCACAAATTTAAACACAGGGTCTGGAGGAAATACTGAACTGTCACATATTTAAACACAGTGCCCGGAGGAAATACTGAACTGTCACAAATTTAAACTCAAGGCCTGGAGGAAATACTGAACTGTCACAAATTTAAACACAAGGCCTGGAGGAAATACTGAACTGTCACAAATTTAAACACAAGGCCTGGAGGAAATACTGAACTGTCACAAATTTAAACTCAAGGCCTGGAGGAAATACTGAACTGTCACAAATTTAAACACAAGGCCTGGAGGAAATACTGAACTGTCACAAATTTAAACTCAAGGCCTGGAGGAAATACTGAACTGCCACAAATTTAAACTCAAGGCCTGGAGGAAATACTGAACTGTCACAAATTTAAACACAGGGTCTGGAGGAAATACTGAACTGTCACAAATTTAAACACAGTGCCCGGAGGAAATACTGAACTGTCACAAATTTAAACACAGGGCCTGGAGGAAATACTGAACTGTCACAAATTTAAACACAGGGCCTGGAGGAAATACTGAACTGTCACAAATTTAAACACAAGGCCTGGAGGAAATACTGAACTGTCACAAATTTAAACACAAGGCCTGGAGGAAATACTGAACTGTCACAAATTTAAACACAAGGCCTGGAGGAAATACTGAACTGTCACAAATTTAAACACAAGGCCTGGAGGAAATACTGAACTGTCACAAATTTAAACACAGGGCCTGGAAGAAATACTGAACTGTCACAAATTTAAACACAAGGCCTGGAGGAAATACTGAACTGTCACAAATTTAAACACAAGGCCTGGAGGAAATACTGAACTGTCACAAATTTAAACACAAGGCCTGGAGGAAATACTGAACTGTCACAAATTTAAACACAGGGTCTGGAGGAAATACTGAACTGTCACAAATTTAAACACAAGGCCTGGAGGAAATACTGAACTGTCACAAATTTAAACACAAGGCCCGGAGGAAATACTGAACTGTCACAAATTTAAACACAAGGCCGGGAGGAAATACTGAACTGTCACAAATTTAAACACAAGGCCTGGAGGAAATACTGAACTGTCACAAATTTAAACACAGGGTCTGGAGGAAATACTGAACTGTCACAAATTTAAACACAGGGCCCGGAGGAAATACTGAACTGTCACAAATTTAAACACAAGGCCTGGAGGAAATACTGAACTGTCACAAATTTAAACACAAGGCCTGGAGGAAATACTGAACTGTCACAAATTTAAACACAAGGCCTGGAGGAAATACTGAACTGTCACAAATTTAAACACAAGGCCTGGAGGAAATACTGAACTGTCACAAATTTAAACACAAGGCCTGGAGGAAATACTGAACTGTCACAAATTTAAACACAAGGCCTGGAGGAAATACTGAACTGTCACAAATTTAAACACAAGGCCTGGAGGAAATACTGAACTGTCACAAATTTAAACACAAGGCCTGGAGGAAATACTGAACTGTCACAAATTTAAACACAAGGCCTGGAGGAAATACTGAACTGTCACAAATTTAAACACAAGGCCCGGAGGAAATACTGAACTGTCACAAATTTAAACACAAGGCCGGGAGGAAATACTGAACTGTCACAAATTTAAACACAGGGTCTGGAGGAAATACTGAACTGTCACAAATTTAAACACAAGGCCTGGAGGAAATACTGAACTGTCACAAATTTAAACACAGGGCCTGGAGGAAATACTGAACTGTCACAAATTTAAACACAAGGCCTGGAGGAAATACTGAACTGTCACAAATTTAAACACAGGGTCTGGAGGAAATACTGAACTGTCACAAATTTAAACACAGGGCCCGGAGGAAATACTGAACTGTCACAAATTTAAACACAAGGCCTGGAGGAAATACTGAACTGTCACAAATTTAAACACAGTGCCCGGAGGAAATACTGAACTGTCACAAATTTAAACTCAAGGCCTGGAGGAAATACTGAACTGTCACAAATTTAAACACAAGGGCTGGAGGAAATACTGAACTGTCACAAATTTAAACACAAGGCCTGGAGGAAATACTGAACTGTCACAAATTTAAACTCAAGGCCTGGAGGAAATACTGAACTGCCACAAATTTAAACTCAAGGCCTGGAGGAAATACTGAACTGTCACAAATTTAAACACAAGGCCTGGAGGAAATACTGAACTGTCACAAATTTAAACACAGAGCCTGGAGGAAATACTGAACTGTCACAAATTTAAACACAAGGCCTGGAGGAAATACTGAACAGTCACAAATTTAAACACAGGGCCTGGAGGAAATACTGAACTGTCACAAATTTAAACACAAGGCCTGGAGGAAATACTGAACTGTCACAAATTTAAACACAGAGCCTGGAGGAAATACTGAACTGTCACAAATTTAAACACAAGGCCTGGAGGAAATACTGAACAGTCACAAATTTAAACACAGGGCCTGGAGGAAATACTGAACTGTCACAAATTTAAACTCAAGGCCTGGAGGAAATACTGAACTGTCACAAATTTAAACTCAAGGCCTGGAGGAAATACTGAACTGTCACAAATTTAAACTCAAGGCCTGGAGGAAATACTGAACTGTCACAAATTTAAACACAAGGCCTGGAGGAAATACTGAACTGTCACAAATTTAAAAACAAGGCCTGGAGGAAATACTGAACAGTCACAAATTTAAACACAGGGTCTGGAGGAAATACTGAACTGTCACAAATTTAAACACAGTGCCCGGAGGAAATACTGAACTGTCACAAATTTAAACACAGTGCCCGGAGGAAATACTGAACTGTCACAAATTTAAACACAGGGCCTGGAGGAAATACTGAACTGTCACAAATTTAAACTCAAGGCCTGGAGGAAATACTGAACTGTCACAACTTTAAACACAGGGCCTGGGGGAAATACTGAACTGTCACAAATTTAAACACAGGGGCTGGAGGAATTACTGAACTGTCACAAATTTAAACACAAGGCCTGGAGGAAATACTGAACTGTCACAAATTTAAACACAAGGCCTGGAGGAAATACTGAACTGTCACAAATTTAAACACAAGGCCTGGAGGAAATACTGAACTGTCACAAATTTAAACACAAGGCCTGGAGGAAATACTGAACTGTCACAAATTTAAACACAGGGCCTGGAGGAAATACTGAACTGTCACAAATTTAAACACAAGGCCTGGAGGAAATACTGAACAGTCACAAATTTAAACACAAGGCCTGGAGGAAATACTGAACTGTCACAAATTTAAACACAGGGTCTGGAGGAAATACTGAACTGTCACAAATTTAAACACAAGGCCTGGAGGAAATACTGAACTGTCACAAATTTAAACACAAGGCCTGGAGGAAATACAAAACTGTCACAAATTTAAACACAAGGCCCGGAGGAAATACTGAACTGTCACAAATTTAAACACAAGGCCTGGAGGAAATACTGAACTGTCACAAATTTAAACACAGGGTCTGGAGGAAATACTGAACTGTCACAAATTTAAACACAGGGCCCGGAGGAAATACTGAACTGTCACAAATTTAAACACAAGGCCTGGAGGAAATACTGAACTGTCACAAATTTAAACACAGGGTCTGGAGGAAATACTGAACTGTCACAAATTTAAACACAAGGCCTGGAGGAAATACTGAACTGTCACAAATTTAAACACAGGGCCTGGAGGAAATACTGAACTGTCACAAATTTAAACACAGGGTCTGGAGGAAATACTGAACTGTCACAAATTTAAACACAGGGCCTGGAGGAAATACTGAACTGTCACAAATTTAAACACAGGGCCTGGAGGAAATACTGAACTGTCACAAATTTAAACACAGGGTCTGGAGGGAAATACTGAACTGTCACAAATTTAAACACAAGGCCTGGAAGAAAAACTGAACTGTCACAAATTTGAACACAGGGTCTGGAGGAAAGACTGAACTGTCACAAATTTAAACACAAGGCCTGGAGTAAATACTGAACTGTCACAAATTTAAACACAAGGCCTGGAGGAAATACTGAACTGTCACAAATTTAAACACAAGGCCTGGAGGAAATACTGAACTGTCACAAATTTAAACACAGGGCCTGGAGGAAATACTGAACTGTCACAAATTTAAACACAGGGTCTGGAGGAAATACTGAACTGTCACAAATTTAAACACAGGGTCTGGAGGGAAATACTGAACTGTCACAAATTTAAACAAAAGGCCTGGAGGAAATACTGAACTGTCACAAATTTAAACACAGGGCCTGGAGGAAATACAGAACTGTCACAAATTTAAACACAAGGCCTGGAAGAAATACTGAACTGTCACAAATTTAAACACAAGGCCTGGAGGAAATACTGAACTGTTACAAATTTAAACACAGGGTCTGGAGGAAATACTGAACTGTCACAAATTTAAACACAAGGCCTGGAAGAAATACTGAACTGTCACAAATTTAAACACAAGGCCTGGAAGAAAAACTGAACTGTCACAAATTTAAACACAAGGCCTGGAGGGAATACGGAACTGTCAGAAGTTTAAACACAAGGCCTGGAAGAAAAACTGAACTGTCACAAATTTAAACACAGGGTCTGGAGGAAATACTGAACTGTCACAAATTTAAACACAAGGCCTGGAAGAAATACTGAACTGTCACAAATTTAAACACAAGGTCTGGAGGAAATACTGAACTGTCACAAATTTAAACACAAGGCCTGGAAGAAATACTGAACTGTCACAAATTTAAACACAAGGCCTGGAGGAAATACTGAACTGTCACAAATTTAAACACAGGGCCTGGAGGAAATACTGAACTGTCACAAATTTAAACACAAGGCCTGGAGGAAATACTGAACTGTCACAAATTTAAACACAGGGCCTGGAGGAAATACAGAACTGTCACAAATTTAAACACAAGGCCTGGAGGAAATACTGAACTGTCACAAATTTAAACACAAGGCCTGGAGGAAATACTGAACTGTCACAAATTTAAACACAAGGCCTGGTGGAAATACTGAACTGTCACAAATTTAAACACAGGGCCTGGAGGAAAGACTGAACTGTCACAAATTTAAACACAAGGCCTGGAGGGAAATACTGAACTGTTACAAATTTAAACACAGGGTCTGGAGGAAATACTGAACTGTCACAAATTTAAACACAAGGCCTGGAGGAAATACTGAACTGTCACAAATTTAAACACAGGGACTGGAGGAAAGACTGAACTGTCACAACTTTAAACACATGGCCTGGAGGAAATACTGAACTGTCACAAATTTAAAAACAAGGCCTGGAGGAAATACTGAACTGTCACAAATTTAAACACAGGGTCTGGAGGAAATACAGAACTGTCACAAATTTAAACACTGGGCCTGGAGGAAAGACTGAACTGTCACAAATTTAAACACAGGGCCTGGAGGAAATACTGAACTGTCACAAATTTAAACACAAGGCCTGGAGGAAATACTGAACTGTCACAAATTTAAACACAGGGACTGGAGGAAAGACTGAACTGTCACAACTTTAAACACATGGCCTGGAGGAAATACTGAACTGTCACAAATTTAAAAACAAGGCCTGGAGGAAATACTGAACTGTCACAAATTTAAACACAGGGTCTGGAGGAAATACAGAACTGTCACAAATTTAAACACTGGGCCTGGAGGAAAGACTGAACTGTCACAAATTTAAACACAGGGCCTGGAGGAAATACTGAACTGTCACAAATTTAAACACAGGGCCTGGAGGAAATACTGAACTGTCACAACTTTAAACACATGGCCTGGAGGAAGTACTGAACTGTCACAAATTTAAAGACAGGGCCTGGAGGACATACTGAACTGTCACAAATTTAAACACAGGGTCTGGAGGGAGTACTGAACTGTCACAAATTTAAACACAAGGCCTGGAGGAAATACTGAACTGTCACAAATTTAAACACAAGGCCTGGAGGAAATACTGAACTGTCACAAATTTAAACACAAGGCCTGGAGGAAATACTGAACTGTCACAAATTTTAACACAGGGCCTGGAGGGAATACTGAACTGTCACAAATTTAAACACAAGGCCTGGAGGGAATACTGAACTGTCACAAATTTAAACACAAGGCCTGGAGGAAATACTGAACTGTCACAAATTTAAACACAGGGTCTGGAGGGAATACTGAACTCTCACAAATTTAAACACAAGGCCTGGAGGAAATACTGAACTGTCACAAATTTTAACACAGGGCCTGGAGGGAATACTGAACTGTCACAAATTTAAACACAAGGCCTGGAGGAAATACTGAACTCTCACAAATTTAAACACAGGGCCTGGAGGAAATACTGAACTGTCACAAATTTAAACACAAGGCCTGGAGGAAATACTGAACTGTCACAAATTTAAACACAAGGCCTGGAGGAAATACTGAACTGTCACAAATTTAAACACAAGGCCTGGAGGAAATACTGAACTGTCACAAATTTAAACACAGGGACTGGATGAAATACTGAACTGTCACAAATTTAAACACAAGGCCTGGAGTAAATACTGAACTGTCACAAATTTAAACACAGGGCCTGGAGGAAATACTGAACTGTCACAAATTTAAACACAGGGACTGGATGAAATACTGAACTGTCACAAATTTAAACACAAGGCCTGGAGGAAATACTGAACTGTCACAAATTTAAACACAGGGACTGGATAAAATACTGAACTGTCACAAATTTAAACACAAGGCCTGGAGTAAATACTGAACTGTCACAAATTTAAACACAAGGCCTGGAGGAAATACTGAACTGTCACAAATTTAAACACAAGGCCTGGAGGAAATACTGAACTGTCACAAATTTAAACACAGGGCCTGGAGGAAATACTGAACTGTCACAAATTTAAACACAGGGCCTGGAGGAAATACTGAACTGTCACAAATTTAAACACAAGGCCTAGAGGAAATACTGAACTGTCACAAATTTAAACACAAGGCCTGGAGGAAATACTGAACTGTCACAAATTTAAACACAATGCCTGGAGGAAATACTGAACTGTCACAAGTTTAAACACAGGGCCTGGAGGAAATACTGAACTGTCACAAATTTAAACACAAGGCCTGGAGGAAATACAGAACTGTCACAGATTTAAACACAAGGCCTGGAGTAAATACTGAACTGTCACAAATTTAAACACAAGGCCTGGAGGAAATACTGAACTGTCACAAATTTGAACACAGGGACTGGATGAAATACTGAACTGTCACAAATTTAAACACAAGGCCTGGAGGAAATACTGAACTGTCACAAATGTAAACACTGGGCCTGGAGGAAATACTGAACTGTCACAAATTTAAACACAAGGCCTGGAGGAAATACTGAACTGTCACAAATTTAAACACAAAGCCTGGAGGAAATACTGAACTGTCACAAATTTAAACACAAGGCCTGGAGGAAATACTGAACTGTCACAAATTTAAACACAAGGCCTGGAAGAAATACAGAACTGTCACAAATTTAAACACAAGGCCTGGAGGGAAATACTGAACTGTCACAAATTTAAACACAAGGCCTGGAGGAAATACTGAACTGTCACAAATTTAAACACAAGGCCTGGAGGGAATACTGAACTGTCACACATTTAAACACAGGGCCTGGAGGAAATACTGAACTGTCACAAATTTAAACACAAGGCCTGGAGGAAATACTGAACTGTCACAAATTTAAACACAAGGCCTGGAGGGAATACTGAACTGTCACACATTTAAACACAGGGCCTGGAGGAAAGACTGAACTGTCACAAATTTAAACACAAGGCCTGGAGGAAATACTGAACTGTCACAAATTTAAACACAGGGACTGGAGGGAATACTGAACTGTCACAAATTTAAACACAAGGCCTGGAGGAAATACTGAACTGTCACAAATTTAAACACAAGGTCTGGAGGAAATACTGAACTGCCACAAATTTAAACACAAGGCCTGGAGGGAATACTGAACTGTCACAAATTTAAACACAGGGCCTGGAGGAAATACTGAACTGTCACAAATTTAAACACAAGGCCTGGAGGGAAATACTGAACTCTCACAAATTTAAACAGAGGGCCTGGAGGAAATACTGAACTGTCACAAATTTAAACACAAGGCCTGGAGGAAATACTGAACTGTCACAAATTTAAACACAAGGCCTGGAGGAAATACTGAACTCTCACAAATTTAAACACAAGGCCTGGAGGAAATACTGAACTGTCACAAATTTAAACACAAGGCCTGGAGGGAAATACTGAACTCTCACAAATTTAAACACAGGGCCTGGAGGAAATACTGAACTGTCACAAATTTAAACACAAGGCCTGGAGGAAATACTGAACAGTCACAAATTTAAACACAAGGCCTGGAGGAAATACTGAACTCTCACAAATTTAAACACAAGGCCTGGAGGAAATACTGAACTGTCACAAATTTAAACACAAGGCCTGGAGGGAAATACTGAACTCTCACAAATTTAAACACAAGGCCTGGAGGAAATACTGAACTGTCACAAATTTAACCACAAGGCCTGGAGGAAATACTGAACTGTCACAAATTTAAACACAAGGCCTGGAGGAAATACTGAACTGTCACAAATTTAAACACAAGGCCTGGAGGAAATACTGAACTGTCACAAATTTAAACACAAGGCCTGGAGGAAATACTGAACTGTCACAAATTTAAATACAAGGCCTGGAGGAAATACTGAACTCTCACAAATTTAAACACAAGGCCTGGAGGAAATACTGAACTGTCACAAATTTAAACACAAGGCCTGGAGGGAAATACTGAACTCTCACAAATTTAAACACAAGGCCTGGAGGAAATACTGAACTGTCACAAATTTAAACACAAGGCCTGGAGGAAATACTGAACTGTCACAAATTTAAACACAAGGCCTGGAGGAAATACTGAACTGTCACAAATTTAAAAACAAGGCCTGGAGGAAATACTGAACTGTCACAAATTTAAACACAAGGCCTGGAGGAAATACTGAACTCTCACAAATTTAAACACAAGGCCTGGAGGAAATACTGAACTGTCACAAATTTAAAAACAAGGCCTGGAGGAAATACTGAACTGTCACAAATTTAAACACAAGGCCTGGAGGGAAATACTGAACTCTCACAAATTTAAACACAAGGCCTGGAGGAAATAGTGAACTGTCACAAATTTAAACACAGGGCCTGGAGGAAATACTGAACTGTCACAAATTTAAACACAAGGCCTGGAGGAAATACTGAACTGTCACAAATTTAAACACAGGGCCTGGAGGAAATACTGAACTGTCACAAATTTAAACACAAGGCCTGGAGGAAATACTGAACTGTCACAAATTTAAACACAAGGCCTGGAGGGAAATACTGAACTCTCACAAATTTAAACACAAGGCCTGGAGGAAATACTGAACTGTCACAAATTTAAACACAGGGCCTGGAGGAAATACTGAACTGTCACAAATTTAAACACAAGGCCTGGAGGAAATACTGAACTGTCACAAATTTAAACACAAGGCCTGGAGGAAATACTGAACTGTCACAAATTTAAACACAGTGCTTGGAGGAAATACTGAACTGTCACAAATTTAAACACAAGGCCTGAAGGAAATACAGAACTGTCACAAATTTAAACACAGGGTCTGGAGGGAATACTGAACTGTCACAAATTTAAACACAAGGCCTGGAGGAAATACTGAACTGTCACAAATTTAAACACAGGGCCTGGAGTAAATACTGAACTGTCACAAATTTAAACACAAGGCCTGGAGGGAAATACTGAACTGTCACAAATTTAAACACAAGGCCTGGAGGAAATACTGAACGGTCACAAATTTAAACACAAGGCCTGGAGGAAATACTGAACGGTCACAAATTTAAACACAAGGCCTGGAGGAAATACTGAACTGTCACAAATTTAAACACAGGGTCCGGAGGGAATACTGAACTGTCACAAATTTAAACACAGGGCCTGGAGGAAATACTGAACTGTCACAAATTTAAACACAAGGCCTGGAGGAAAATACTGAACTGTCACAAATTTAAACACAAGGCCTGGAGGAAATACTGAACTGTCACAAATTTAAACACAAGGCCTGGAGGGAATACTGAACTGTCACACATTTAAACACAAGGCCTGGAGGGAATACTGAACTGTCACAAATTTAAACACAGGGCCTGGAGGAAATACTGAACTGTCACAAATTTAAACACAGGGACTGGAGGAAAGACTGAACTGTCACAAATTTAAACACAAGGCCTGGAGGAAAGACTGAACTGTCACAAATTTAAACACAAGGCCTGGAGGAAAGACTGAACTGTCACAAAATTAAACACAAGGCCTGGAGGAAATACTGAACTGTCACAAATTTAAACACAAGGCCTGGAGGAAATACTGAACTGTCACAAATTTAAACACAGGGCCTGGAGGAAATACTGAACTGTCACAAATTTAAACACAAGGCCTGGAGGAAATACTGAACTGTCACAACTTTAAACACAGGGCCTGGAGGAAATACTGAACTGTCACAAATTTAAACACAAGGCCTGGAGGAAATACTGAACTGTCACAAATTTATACACAAGGCCTGGAGGAAATACTGAACTGTCACAATTTTAAACACAAGGCCTGGAGGAAATACTGAACTGTCACAAATTTAAACACAAGGCCTGGAGGAAATACTGAACTGTCACAAATTTAAACACAGTGCCTGGAGGAAATACTGAACTGTCACAAATTTAAACACAGGGCCTGGAGGAAATACTGAACTGTCACAAATTTAAACACAAGGCCTGGAGGAAATACTGAACTGTCACAAATTTAAACACAGGGCCTGGAGGAAATACTGAACTGTCACAAATTTAAACACAGGGCCTGGAGGAAATACTGAACAGTCACAAATTTAAACACAAGGCCTGGAGGAAATACTGAACTGTCACAAATTTAAACACAGGGCCTGGAGGAAATACTGAACTGTCACAAATTTAAACACAGGGCCTGGAGGAAATACTGAACTGTCCCAAATTTAAACACAGGGCCTGGAGGAAATACTGAACTGTCACAAATTTAAACACAAGGCCTGGAGGAAATACTGAACTGTCACACATTTAAACACAAGGCCTGGAGGAAATACTGAACTGTCACAAATTTAAACACAAGGCCTGGAGGAAATACTGAACTGTCACAAATTTAAACACAAGGCCTGGAGGAAATACTGAACTGTCACACATTTAAACACAGGGCCTGGAGGAAATACTGAACTGTCACAAATTTAAACACAAGGCCTGGAGGAAATACTGAACTGTCACAAATTTAAACACAAGGCCTGGAGGAAATACTGAACTGTCACAAATTTAAACACAAGGCCTGGATGAAATACTGAACTGTCACAAATTTAAACACAGGGACTGGAGGAAAGACTGAACTGTCACAAATTTACACACAAGGCCTGGAGGAAAGACTGAACTGTCACAAATTTAAACACAGGGCCTGGAGGAAATACTGAACTGTCACAAATTTAAACACAAGGCCTGGAGGAAATACTGAACTGTCACAAATTTAAACACAGGGCCTGGAGGAAATACTGAACTGTCACAAATTTAAACACAGGGACTGGAAGGAATACTGAACTGTCACAAATTTAAACACAAGGCCTGGAGGAAATACAGAACTGTCACAAATTTAAACACAAGGCCTTGAGGAAAGACTGAACAGTCACAAATTTAAACACAAGGCCTGGAGGGAAATACTGAACTGTCACACATTTAAACACAACTCCTGGAGGAAATACTGAACTGTCACAAATTTAAACACAAGGCCTGGAGGAAATACTGAACTGTCACAAATGTAAACACAAGGCCTGGTGGAAATACAGAACTGTCACAAATTTAAACACAGGGTCTGGAGGGAATACTGAACTGTCACAAATTTAAACACAGGGGCTGGAGGAAATACTGAACTGTTACAAATTTAAACACAAGGCCTGGAGGGAATACTGAACTGTCACAAATTTAAACACAAGGCCTGGAGGAAATACAGAACTGTCACAAATTTAACACAAGGCCTGGAGGAAAGACTGAACTGTCACAAATTTAAACACAAGGCCTGGAGGAAAGACTGAACTGTCACAAATTTAACACAAGGCCTGGAGGAAAGACTGAACTGTCACAAATTTAAACACAAGGCCTGGAGGAAATACTGAACTGTCACACATTTAAACACAAGGCCTGGAGGAAATACTGAACTGTCACAAATTTAAACACAAGGCCTGGAGGAAAGACTGAACTGTCACAAATTTAAACACAAGGCCTGGAGGGAAATACTGAACTGTCACAAATTTAAACACTAGGCCTGGAGGAAATACTGAACTGTCACACATTTAAACACAGGGCCTGGAGTAAATACTGAACTGTCACAAATTTAAACACAAGGCCTGGAGGAAATACTGAACTGTCACAAATTTAAACACAGGGCCTGGAGTAAATACTGAACTGTCACAAATTTAAACACAGGGACTGGAGGAAAGACTGAACTGTCACAAATTTAAACACAGGGACTGGAGGAAAGACTGAACTGTCACAAATTTAAACACAAGGCCTGGAGGAAAGACTGAACTGTCACAAATTTAAACACAGGGACTGGAGGGAATACTGAACTGTCACAAATTTAAACACAAGGCCTGGAGGAAATACAGAACTGTCACAAATTTAAACACAGGGACTGGAGGAAAGACTGAACTGTCACAAATTTAAAAACTGGGACTGGGGAAAAAATACTGAACTGTCACAAATTTAAACACAAGGCCTGGAGGAAATACTGAACTGTCACAAATTTAAACACAAGGCCTGGAGGAAATACTGAACTGTCACAAATTTAAACACAAGGCCCGGAGGAAATACTGAACTGTCACAAATTTAAACACAAGGCCTGGAGGAAATACTGAACTGTCACAAATTTAAACACAACTCCTGGAGGAAATACTGAACTGTCACAAATTTAAACACAAGGCCTGGAGGAAATACTGAACTGTCACAAATTTAAACACAACTCCTGGAGGAAATACTGAACTGTCACAAATTTAAACACAAGGCCTGGAGGAAATACTGAACTGTCACAAATTTAAACACATGGCCTGGAGGAAATACTGAACTGTCACAAATTTAAACACAAGGCCTGGAGGAAATACTGAACTGTCACAAATTTAAACACAGGTCCTGGAGGAAATACTGAACTGTCACAAATTTAAACACAAGGCCTGGAGGAAATACTGAACTGTCACAAATTTAAACACAGGGCCTGGAGGGAATACTGAACTGTCACAAATTTAAACACAAGGCCTGGAGGAAATACTGAACTGTCACAAATTTAAACACAAGGACTGGAGGAAATACTGAACTGTCACAAATTTAAACACAAGGCCTGGAGGAAATACTGAACTGTCACAAATTTAAACACATGGCCTGGAGGAAATACTGAACTGTCACAAATTTAAACACAAGGCCAGGAGGGAATACTGAACTGTCACAAATTTAAACACAGGGCCTGGAGGAAATACTGAACTGTCACAAATTTAAACACAAGGCCTGGAGGAAATACTGAACTGTCACAAATTTAAACACAGGGCCTGGAGGAAATACTGAACTGTCACAAATTTAAACACAAGGCCTGGAGGAAATACTGAACTGTCACAAATTTAAACACAAGGCCTGGAGGAAATACTGAACTGTCACAAATTTAAACACAGGGCCTGGAGGAAATACTGAACTGTCACAAATTTAAACACAGGGCCTGGAGGAAATACTGAACTGTCACAAATTTAAACACAAGGCCTGGAGGAAATACTGAACTGTCACAAATTTAAACACAAGGCCTGGAGGAAATACTGAACTGTCACAAATTTAAACACAGGGCCTGGAGGAAATACTGAACTGTCACAAATTTAAACACAAGGCCTGGAGGAAATACTGAACTGTCACAAATTTAAACACAAGGCCTGGAGGAAATACTGAACTGTCACAAATTTAAACACAACTCCTGGAGGAAATACTGAACTGTCACAACTTTAAACACAGGTCCTGGGATAAATACTGAACTGTCACAACTTTAAACACAGGTCCTGGGATAAATACTGAACTGTCACAACTTTAAACACAGGTCCTGGGATAAATACTGAACTGTCACAACTTTAAACACAGGTCCGGGGGAAATACTGAGCTGTCACAACTTTAAACACAGGGCCTGGAGGAAATACTGAACTGTCACCACTTTAAACACAAGGCCTGGAGGAAATACTGAACTGTCACAACTTTAAACACAAGCCCTGGAGGAAATACTGAACAGTCACAACTTTAAACACAGGTCCTGGGGGAAATACTGAACTGTCACAACTTTAAACACAGGTCCTGGAGGAAATACTGAACTGTCACAACTTTAAACACAGTTCCTGGGGGAAATACTGAACTGTCACAACTTTAAACACAGGGCCTGGAGGAAATACTGAACTGTCACCACTTTAAACACAAGGCCTGGAGGAAATACTGAACTGTCACCACTTTAAACACAAGGCCTGGAGGAAATACTGAACAGTCACAACTTTAAACACAGGGCCTGGAGGAAATACTGAACTGTCACAACTTTAAACACAGGTCCTGAGGGAAATACCGAGCTGTCACAAATATAAAGACAGGTCCTGGGGAAAATACTGAACAGTCACAATTTTAAACACAGGGCCTGGAGGAAATACTGAACTGTCACAAATTTAAACACAAGGCCTGGAGGAAATACTGAACTGTCACAAATTTAAACACAGGGCCTGGAGGAAATACTGAACTGTCACAAATTTAAACACAGGGCCTGGAGGAAATAGTGAACTGTCACAAATTTAAACACAAGGCCTGGAGGAAATACTGAACTGTCACAAATTTAAACACAAGGCCTGGAGGAAATACTGAACAGTCACAATTTTAAACACAAGGCCTGGAGAAAATGCTGAACTGTCACAACTTTAAACACAGGTCCTGGAGGAAATACTGAACTGTCACAACTTTAAACACAGTTCCTGGGGGAAATACTGAACTGTCACAAATTTAAACACAGGTCCTGGAGGAAATACTGAACTGTCACAACTTTAAACACAGGGCCTGGAGGAAATACTGAGCTGTCACCACTTTAAACACAAGGCCTGGAGGAAATACTGAACAGTCACAACTTTAAACACAGGGCCTGGAGGAAATACTGAACAGTCACAACTTTAAACACAGGTCCTGGAGGAAATACTGAACTGTCACAACTTTAAACACAGGGCCTGGAGGAAATACTGAGCTGTCACCACTTTAAACACAAGGCCTGGAGGAAATACTGAACAGTCACAATTTTAAACACAGGGCCTGGAGGAAATACTGAACTGTCACAAATTTAAACACAAGGCCTGGAGGAAATACTGAACTGTCACAAATTTAAACACAAGGCCTGGAGGAAATACTGAACAGTCACAATTTTAAACACAGGGCCTGGAGGAAATACTGAGCTGTCACAACTTTAAACACAGGTCCTGGGGAAAATACTGAACTGTCACAACTTTAAACACAGGTCCTGGGGAAAATACTGAACTGTCACAAATTTAAACACAGGGCCTGGAGGAAATACTGAACTGTCACAAATTTAAAAACAAGGTCTGGAGGAAATACTGAACTGTCACAAATTTAAACACAAGGCCTGGAGGAAATACTGAACGGTCACAAATTTAAACACAGGGCCTGGAGGAAATACTGAACTGTCACAAATTTAAAAACAAGGTCTGGAGGAAATACTGAACTGTCACAAATTTAAACACAAGGCCTGGAGGAAATACTGAACTGTCACAAATTTAAACACAGAGCCTGGAGTAAATACTGAACTGTCACAAATTTAAACACAGGGCCTGGAGGAAATACTGAACTGTCACAAATTTAAAAACAAGGTCTGGAGGAAATACTGAACTGTCACAAATTTAAACACAAGGCCTGGAGGAAATACTGAACTGTCACAAATTTAAACACAGGGCCTGGAGGAAATACTGAACTGTCACAAATTTAAACACAAGGCCTGGAGGAAATACTGAACTGTCACAAATTTAAACACAGGGCCTGGAGGAAATACTGAACTGTCACAAATTTAAAAACAAGGTCTGGAGGAAATACTGAACTGTCACAAATTTAAACACAAGGCCTGGAGGAAATACTGAACTGTCACAAATTTAAACACAGGGCCTGGAGGAAATACTGAACTGTCACAAATTTAAAAACAAGGTCTGGAGGAAATACTGAACTGTCACAAATTTAAACACAAGGCCTGGAGGAAATACTGAACTGTCACAAATTTAAACACAGGGCCTGGAGGGAATACTGAACTCTCACAAATTTAAACACAGGGCCTGGAGGAAAGACTGAACAGTCACAAATTTAAACACAGGGCCTGGAGGAAAGACTGAACTGTCACAACTTTAAACACAAGGCCTGGAGGAAATACTGAACTGTCACAAATTTAAACACAGGACCTGGAGGAAATACTGACCTGTCACAAATTTAAACACAAGGCCTGGAGGAAATACTGAACAGTCACAAATTTAAACACAAGGCCTGGAGGAAATACTGAACTGTCACAACTTTAAACACAAGGTCTGGAGTAAATACTGAACTGTCACAAATTTAAACACAAGGCCTGGAGGAAATACTGAACTGTCACAAATTTAAACACAGGGCCTGGAGGAAATACTGAACTGTCACAAATTTAAACACAGGGCCTGGAGGAAATACTGAACTGTCACAACTTTAAACACAAGGCCTGGAGGAAATACTGAACTGTCACACATTTAAACACAGGGCCTGAAGGAAATACTGAACTCTCACAAATTTAAACACAGGGCCTGGAGGAAATACTGAACTGTCACAAATTTAAACACAGGGCCTGGAGGAAATACTGAACTGTCACAACTTTAAACACAAGGCCTGGAGGAAATACTGAACTGTCACAAATTTAAACACAGGACCTGGAGGAAATACTGAACTGTCACAAATTTAAACACAAGGCCTGGAGGAAATACTGAACAGTCACAAATTTAAACACAAGGCCTGGAGGAAATACTGAACTGTCACAACTTTAAACACAAGGCCTGGAGTAAATACTGAACTGTCACAAATTTAAACACAAGGCCTGGAGGAAATACTGAACTGTCACAAATTTAAACACAGGGCCTGGAGGAAATACTGAACTGTCACAACTTTAAACACAAGGCCTGGAGGAAATACTGAACTGTCACACATTTAAACACAGGGCCTGAAGGAAATACTGAACTCTCACAAATTTAAACACAGGGCCTGGAGGAAATACTGAACTGTCACAAATTTAAACACAGGGCCTGGAGGAAATACTGAACTGTCACAAATTTAAACACAAGGCCTGGAGGAAATACTGAAATGTCACAAATTTAAACACAGGGCCTGGTGGAAATACTGAACTGTCACAAATTTAAACACAGGGCCTGGAGGAAATCCTGAACTGTCACAAATTTAAACACAAGGCCTGGAGGAAATACTGAAATGTCACAAATTTAAACACAGGGCCTGGAGGAAATACTGAACTGTCACAAATTTAAACACAGGGCCTGGAGGAAATACTGAACTGTCACAAATTTAAACACAAGGCCTGGAGGAAATACTGAACTGTCACAAATTTAAACACAAGGCCTGGAGGAAATACTGAACTGTCACAAATTTAAACACAAGGCCTGGAGGAAATACTGAACTGTCACAAATTTAAACACAGGGCCTGGAGGAAATACTGAACTGTCACAAATTTAAACACAGGGGCCTGGGGGAAATACTGAACTGTCACAAATTTAAACACAAGGCCTGGAGTAAATACTGAACTGTCACAAATTTAAACACAGGGCCTGGAGGAAATACTGAACTGTCACAAATTTAAACACTAGGCCTGGAGGAAAGACTGAACTGTCACAAATTTAAACACAAGGCCTGGAGGAAATACTGAACTGTCACAAATTTAAACACAAGGCCTGGTGGAAATACTGAACTGTCACAACTTTAAACACAAGGCCTGGAGGAAATACTGAACTGTCACAAATTTAAACACAACTCCTGGAGGAAATACTGAACTGTCACAAATTTAAACACAGGGCCTGGAGGAAATACTGAACTGTCACAAATTTAAACACAGGGCCTGGAGGAAATACTGAACTGTCACAAATTTAAACACAGGGGCCTGGGGGAAATACTGAACTGTCACAAATTTAAACACAAGGCCTGGAGTAAATACTGAACTGTCACAAATTTAAACACAGGGCCTGGAGGAAATACTGAACTGTCACAAATTTAAACACAGGGCCTGGAGGAAATACTGAACTGTCACAAATTTAAACACAGGGGCCTGGGGGAAATACTGAACTGTCACAAATTTAAACACAAGGCCTGGAGTAAATACTGAACTGTCACAAATTTAAACACAGGGCCTGGAGGAAATACTGAACTGTCACAAATTTAAACACTAGGCCTGGAGGAAAGACTGAACTGTCACAAATTTAAACACAAGGCCTGGAGGAAATACTGAACTGTCACAAATTTAAACACAAGGCCTGGTGGAAATACTGAACTGTCACAACTTTAAACACAAGGCCTGGAGGAAATACTGAACTGTCACAAATTTAAACACAACTCCTGGAGGAAATACTGAACTGTCACAAATTTAAACACAAGGCCTGGAGGAAATACTGAACTGTCACAAATTTAAACACAAGGCCTGGAGGGAAATACTGAACTGTCACAAATTTAAACACAAGGCCTGGAGGAAATACTGAACTGTCACAAATTTAAACACAGGGCCTGGAGGAAATACTGAACTGTCACAAATTTAAACACAGGGCCTGGAGGAAATACTGAACTGTCACAAATTTAAACACGGGACCTGGAGGGAAATACTGAACTGTCACAAATTTAAACACAAGGCCTGGAGGAAATACTGAACTGTCACAAATTTAAACACAAGGCCTGGAGGAAATACTGAACTGTCACAAATTTAAACACAAGGCCTGGAGGAAATACTGAACTGTCACAAATTTAAACACAAGGCCTGGAGGAAATACAGAACTGTCACAAATTTAAACACAAGGCCTGGAGGAAATACTGAACTGTCACAAATTTAAACACAGGGTCTGGAGGAAATACTGAACTGTCACAAATTTAAACACAGGGCCTGGAGGAAATACTGAACTGTCACAACTTTAAACACAGGGCCTGGAGGAAATACTGAACTGTCACAAATTTAAACACAAGGCCTGGAGGAAATACTGAACTGTCACAAATTTAAACACAAGGCCTGGAGGAAATACTGAACTGTCACAAATTTAAACACAAGGCCTGGAGGAAATACTGAACTGTCACAAATTTAAACACAGGGCCTGGAGGAAATACTGAACTGTCACAAATTTAAACACAGGGCCTGGAGGAAATACTGAACTGTCACAAATTTAAACACAAGGCCTGGAGGAAATACTGAACTGTCACAAATTTAAACACAGGGCCTGGAGGAAATACTGAATGGTCACAAATTTAAACACAAGGCCTGGAGTAAATACTGAACTGTCACAAATTTAAACACAAGGCCTGGAGGAAATACTGAACTGTCACAAATTTAAACACAACTCCTGGAGGAAATACTGAACTGTCACAAATTTAAACACAAGGCCTGGAGGAAATACTGAACTGTCACAACTTTAAACACAAGGCCTGGAGGAAATACTGAACTGTCACAAATTTAAACACAACTCCTGGAGGAAATACTGAACTGTCACAAATTTAAACACAAGGCCTGGAGGAAATACTGAACTGTCTCAAATTTAAACACAAGGCCTGGAGGAAATACTGAACTGTCACAAATTTAAACACAACTCCTGGAGGAAATACTGAACTGTCACAAATTTAAACACAAGGCCTGGAGGAAATACTGAACTGTCACAAATTTAAACACAACTCCTGGAGGAAATACTGAACTGTCACAAATTTAAACACAAGGCCTGGAGGAAATACTGAACTGTCACAACTTTAAACACAAGGCCTGGAGGAAATACTGAACTGTCACAAATTTAAACACAATGCCTGGAGGGAATACTGAACTGTCACAAATTTAAACACAAGGCCTGGAGGAAATACTGAACTGTCACAAATTTAAACACAGGGCCTGGAGGGAATACTGAACTGTCACAAATTTAAACACAAGGCCTGGAGGAAATACTGAACTGTCACAAATTTAAACACAACTCCTGGAGGAAATACTGAACTGTCACAAATTTAAACACAAGGCCTGGAGGAAATACTGAACTGTCTCAAATTTAAACACAAGGCCTGGAGGAAATACTGAACTGTCACAAATTTAAACACAGGGCCTGGAGGAAATACTGAACAGTCACAAATTTAAACACAAGGCCTGGAGGAAATACTGAACTGTCACAAATTTAAACACAGGGCCTGGAGGAAATACTGAACTGTCACAAATTTAAACACAAGGCCTGGAGGAAATACTGAACTGTCACAAATTTAAACACAGGGCCTGGAGGAAATACTGAACAGTCACAAATTTAAACACAACTCCTGGAGGAAATACTGAACTGTCACAAATTTAAACACAAGGCCTGGAGGAAATACTGAACTGTCACAAATTTAAACACAAGGCCTGGAGGGAATACTGGACTGTCACAAATTTAAACACAAGGCCTGGAGGGAATACTGAACTGTCACAAATTTAAACACAAGGCCTGGAGGAAATACTGAACTGTCACAAATTTAAACACAAGGCCTGGAGGAAATACTGAACTGTCACAAATTTAAACACAGGGCCTGGAGGAAATACTGGACTGTCACAAATTTAAACACAAGGCCTGGAGTAAATACTGAACTGTCACAAATTTAAACACAAGGCCTGGAGGAAAGACTGAACTGTCACAAATTTAAACACAGGGCCTGGAGGAAATACTGAACTGTCACAAATTTAAACACAGGGCCTGGAGGAAATACTGAACTGTCACAAATTTAAACACAGGGCCTGGAGGAAATACTGAACTGTCACAAATTTAAACACAAGGCCTGGAGTAAATACTGAACTGTCACAAATTTAAACACAAGGCCTGGAGGAAATACTGAACTGTTACAAATTTAAACACAGGGTCTGGAGGAAATACTGAACTGTCACAAATTTAAACACAAGGCCTGGAGTAAATACTGAACTGTCACAAATTTAAACACAGGGCCTGGAGGAAATACTGAACTGTCACAAATTTAAACACAAGGCCTGGAGTAAATACTGAACTGTCACAAATTTAAACACAAGGCCTGGAGGAAATACTGAACTGTCACAAATTTAAACACAGGGCCTGGGGGAAATACTGAACTGTCACAAATTTAAACACAGGGCCTGGAGGGAATACTGAACTGTCACAAATTTAAACACAGGGCCCGGAGGGAATACTGAACTGTCACAAATTTAAACACAGGGCCTGGAGGGAATACTGAACTGTCACAAATTTAAACACAAGGCCTGGAGGAAATACTGAACTGTCTCAAATTTAAACACAAGGCCTGGAGGAAATACTGAACTGACACAAATTTAAACACAGGGCCTGGAGGGAATACTGAACTGTCACAAATTTAAACACAAGGCCTGGAGGAAATACTGAACTGTCACAAATTTAAACACAACTCCTGGAGGAAATACTGAACTGTCACAAATTTAAACACAAGGCCTGGAGGAAATACTGAACTGTCACAACTTTAAACACAAGGCCTGGAGGAAATACTGAACTGTCACAAATTTAAACACAACTCCTGGAGGAAATACTGAACTGTCACAAATTTAAACACAAGGCCTGGAGGAAATACTGAACTGTCTCAAATTTAAACACAAGGCCTGGAGGAAATACTGAACTGTCACAAATTTAAACACAACTCCTGGAGGAAATACTGAACTGTCACAAATTTAAACACAAGGCCTGGAGGAAATACTGAACTGTCACAAATTTAAACACAACTCCTGGAGGAAATACTGAACTGTCACAAATTTAAACACAAGGCCTGGAGGAAATACTGAACTGTCACAACTTTAAACACAAGGCCTGGAGGAAATACTGAACTGTCACAAATTTAAACACAATGCCTGGAGGGAATACTGAACTGTCACAAATTTAAACACAAGGCCTGGAGGAAATACTGAACTGTCACAAATTTAAACACAGGGCCTGGAGGGAATACTGAACTGTCACAAATTTAAACACAAGGCCTGGAGGAAATACTGAACTGTCACAAATTTAAACACAACTCCTGGAGGAAATACTGAACTGTCACAAATTTAAACACAAGGCCTGGAGGAAATACTGAACTGTCTCAAATTTAAACACAAGGCCTGGAGGAAATACTGAACTGTCACAAATTTAAACACAGGGCCTGGAGGGAATACTGAACTGTCACAAATTTAAACACAAGGCCTGGAGGAAATACTGAACTGTCACAAATTTAAACACAGGGCCTGGAGGAAATACTGAACTGTCACAAATTTAAACACAAGGCCTGGAGGAAATACTGAACTGTCACAAATTTAAACACAGGGCCTGGAGGAAATACTGAACAGTCACAAATTTAAACACAACTCCTGGAGGAAATACTGAACTGTCACAAATTTAAACACAAGGCCTGGAGGAAATACTGAACTGTCACAAATTTAAACACAAGGCCTGGAGGGAATACTGGACTGTCACAAATTTAAACACAAGGCCTGGAGGGAATACTGAACTGTCACAAATTTAAACACAAGGCCTGGAGGAAATACTGAACTGTCACAAATTTAAACACAAGGCCTGGAGGAAATACTGAACTGTCACAAATTTAAACACAGGGCCTGGAGGAAATACTGGACTGTCACAAATTTAAACACAAGGCCTGGAGTAAATACTGAACTGTCACAAATTTAAACACAAGGCCTGGAGGAAAGACTGAACTGTCACAAATTTAAACACAGGGCCTGGAGGAAATACTGAACTGTCACAAATTTAAACACAGGGCCTGGAGGAAATACTGAACTGTCACAAATTTAAACACAGGGCCTGGAGGAAATACTGAACTGTCACAAATTTAAACACAAGGCCTGGAGTAAATACTGAACTGTCACAAATTTAAACACAAGGCCTGGAGGAAATACTGAACTGTTACAAATTTAAACACAGGGTCTGGAGGAAATACTGAACTGTCACAAATTTAAACACAAGGCCTGGAGTAAATACTGAACTGTCACAAATTTAAACACAGGGCCTGGAGGAAATACTGAACTGTCACAAATTTAAACACAAGGCCTGGAGTAAATACTGAACTGTCACAAATTTAAACACAAGGCCTGGAGGAAATACTGAACTGTCACAAATTTAAACACAGGGCCTGGGGGAAATACTGAACTGTCACAAATTTAAACACAGGGCCTGGAGGGAATACTGAACTGTCACAAATTTAAACACAGGGCCCGGAGGGAATACTGAACTGTCACAAATTTAAACACAGGGCCTGGAGGGAATACTGAACTGTCACAAATTTAAACACAAGGCCTGGAGGAAATACTGAACTGTCTCAAATTTAAACACAAGGCCTGGAGGAAATACTGAACTGACACAAATTTAAACACAGGGCCTGGAGGGAATACTGAACTGTCACAAATTTAAACACAAGGCCTGGAGGAAATACTGAACTGTCACAAATTTAAACACAGGGCCTGGAGGACATACTGAACTGTCACAAATTTAAACACAAGGCCTGGAGGAAATACTGAACTGTCACAAATTTAAACACAAGGCCTGGAGTAAATACTGAACTGTCACAAATTTAAACACAAGGCCTGGAGGAAAGACTGAACTGTCACAAATTTAAACACAGGGCCTGGAGGAAATACTGAACTGTCACAAATTTAAACACAGGGCCTGGAGGAAATACTGAACTGTCACAAATTTAAACACAGGGCCTGGAGGAAATACTGAACTGTCACAAATTTAAACACAAGGCCTGGAGTAAATACTGAACTGTCACAAATTTAAACACAAGGCCTGGAGGAAATACTGAACTGTTACAAATTTAAACACAGGGTCTGGAGGAAATACTGAACTGTCACAAATTTAAACACAAGGCCTGGAGTAAATACTGAACTGTCACAAATTTAAACACAGGGCCTGGAGGAAATACTGAACTGTCACAAATTTAAACACAAGGCCTGGAGTAAATACTGAACTGTCACAAATTTAAACACAAGGCCTGGAGGAAATACTGAACTGTCACAAATTTAAACACAGGGCCTGGGGGAAATACTGAACTGTCACAAATTTAAACACAGGGCCTGGAGGGAATACTGAACTGTCACAAATTTAAACACAGGGCCCGGAGGGAATACTGAACTGTCACAAATTTAAACACAGGGCCTGGAGGGAATACTGAACTGTCACAAATTTAAACACAAGGCCTGGAGGAAATACTGAACTGTCTCAAATTTAAACACAAGGCCTGGAGGAAATACTGAACTGACACAAATTTAAACACAGGGCCTGGAGGGAATACTGAACTGTCACAAATTTAAACACAAGGCCTGGAGGAAATACTGAACTGTCACAAATTTAAACACAGGGCCTGGAGGACATACTGAACTGTCACAAATTTAAACACAAGGCCTGGAGGAAATACTGAACTGTCACAAATTTAAACACAAGGCCTGGAGGAAATACTGAACTGTCACAAATTTAAACACAGGGCCTGGAGTAAATACTGAACAGTCACAAATTTAAACACAACTCCTGGAGGAAATACTGAACTGTCACAAATTTAAACACAAGGCCTGGAGGAAATACTGAACTGTCACAAATTTAAACACAAGGCCTGGAGGAAATACTGAACTGTCACAAATTTAAACACAAGGCCTGGAGGAAATACTGAACTGTCACAAATTTAAACACAGGGCCTGGAGGAAATACTGGACTGTCACAAATTTAAACACAAGGCCTGGAGTAAATACTGAACTGTCACAAATTTAAACACAAGGCCTGGAGGAAAGACTGAACTGTCACAAATTTAAACACAGGGCCTGGAGTAAATACTGAACTGTCACAAATTTAAACACAAGGCCTGGAGGAAATACTGAACTGTCACAAATTTAATCACAGGGCCTGGGGGAAATACTGAACTGTCACAAATTTAAACACAAGGCCTGGAGGAAATACTGAACTGTCACAAATTTAAACACATGGCCTGGTGGAAATATTGAAATGTCACAAATTTAAACACAAGGCCTGGAGGAAATACTGAACTGTCACAAATTTAAACACAGGGCCTGGAGGGAAATACTGAACTGTCACAAATTTAAACACATGGCCTGGAGGAAATATTGAAATGTCACAAATTTAAACACAGGGCCTGGAGGAAATACTGAACTGTCACAAATTTAAACACAGGGCCTGGAGGAAATACTGAACTGTCACAAATTTAAACACAGGGCCTGGAGGAAATACTGAACTGTCACAAATTTAAACACAGGGCCTGGAGGAAATACTGAACTGTCACAAATTTAAACACAGGGCCTGGAGGAAATACTGAACTGTCACAACTTTAAACACAAGGCCTGGAGGAAATACTGAACAGTCACAAATTTAAACACAGGGCCTGGAGGAAATACTGAACTGTCACAAATTTAAACACAGGGCCTGGAGGAAATACTGAACAGTCACAAATTTAAACACAACTCCTGGAGGAAATACTGAACTGTCACAAATTTAAACACAACTCCTGGAGGAAATACTGAACTGTCACAAATTTAAACACAACTCCTGGAGGAAATACTGAACTGTCACAAATTTAAACACAACTCCTGGAGGAAATACTGAACTGTCACAAATTTAAACACAAGGCCTGGAGGAAATACTGAACTGTCTCAAATTTAAACACAAGGCCTGGAGGAAATACTGAACAGTCACAAATGTAAACACAGGGCCTGGAGGAAATACTGAACTGTCACAAATTTAAACACAAGGCCTGGAGGAAAGACTGAACTGTCACAAATTTAAACACAGGGCCTGGAGGAAATACTGAACTGTCACAAATTTAAACACAGGGCCTGGAGGAAATACTGAACTGTCACAAATTTAAACACAGGGCCTGGAGGAAATACTGAACTGTCACAAATTTAAACACAAGGCCTGGGGGAAATACTGAACTGTCACAAATTTAAACACAGGGCCTGGAGGGAATACTGAACTGTCACAAATTTAAACACAGGGCCCGGAGGGAATACTGAACTGTCACAAATTTAAACACAGGGCCTGGAGGGAATACTGAACTGTCACAAATTTAAACACAAGGCCTGGAGGAAATACTGAACTGTCTCAAATTTAAACACAAGGCCTGGAGGAAATACTGAACTGACACAAATTTAAACACAGGGCCTGGAGGGAATACTGAACTGTCACAAATTTAAACACAAGGCCTGGAGGAAATACTGAACTGTCACAAATTTAAACACAGGGCCTGGAGGACATACTGAACTGTCACAAATTTAAACACAAGGCCTGGAGGAAATACTGAACTGTCACAAATTTAAACACAAGGCCTGGAGGAAATACTGAACTGTCACAAATTTAAACACAGGGCCTGGAGTAAATACTGAACAGTCACAAATTTAAACACAACTCCTGGAGGAAATACTGAACTGTCACAAATTTAAACACAAGGCCTGGAGGAAATACTGAACTGTCACAAATTTAAACACAAGGCCTGGAGGAAATACTGAACTGTCACAAATTTAAACACAAGGCCTGGAGGAAATACTGAACTGTCACAAATTTAAACACAGGGCCTGGAGGAAATACTGGACTGTCACAAATTTAAACACAAGGCCTGGAGTAAATACTGAACTGTCACAAATTTAAACACAAGGCCTGGAGGAAAGACTGAACTGTCACAAATTTAAACACAGGGCCTGGAGTAAATACTGAACTGTCACAAATTTAAACACAAGGCCTGGAGGAAATACTGAACTGTCACAAATTTAATCACAGGGCCTGGGGGAAATACTGAACTGTCACAAATTTAAACACAAGGCCTGGAGGAAATACTGAACTGTCACAAATTTAAACACATGGCCTGGTGGAAATATTGAAATGTCACAAATTTAAACACAAGGCCTGGAGGAAATACTGAACTGTCACAAATTTAAACACAGGGCCTGGAGGGAAATACTGAACTGTCACAAATTTAAACACATGGCCTGGAGGAAATATTGAAATGTCACAAATTTAAACACAGGGCCTGGAGGAAATACTGAACTGTCACAAATTTAAACACAGGGCCTGGAGGAAATACTGAACTGTCACAAATTTAAACACAGGGCCTGGAGGAAATACTGAACTGTCACAAATTTAAACACAGGGCCTGGAGGAAATACTGAACTGTCACAAATTTAAACACAGGGCCTGGAGGAAATACTGAACTGTCACAACTTTAAACACAAGGCCTGGAGGAAATACTGAACAGTCACAAATTTAAACACAGGGCCTGGAGGAAATACTGAACTGTCACAAATTTAAACACAGGGCCTGGAGGAAATACTGAACAGTCACAAATTTAAACACAACTCCTGGAGGAAATACTGAACTGTCACAAATTTAAACACAACTCCTGGAGGAAATACTGAACTGTCACAAATTTAAACACAACTCCTGGAGGAAATACTGAACTGTCACAAATTTAAACACAACTCCTGGAGGAAATACTGAACTGTCACAAATTTAAACACAAGGCCTGGAGGAAATACTGAACTGTCTCAAATTTAAACACAAGGCCTGGAGGAAATACTGAACAGTCACAAATGTAAACACAGGGCCTGGAGGAAATACTGAACAGTCACAAATTTAAACACAACTCCTGGAGGAAATACTGAACTGTCACAAATTTAAACACAACTCCTGGAGGAAATACTGAACTGTCACAAATTTAAACACAACTCCTGGAGGAAATACTGAACTGTCACAAATTTAAACACAACTCCTGGAGGAAATACTGAACTGTCACAAATTTAAACACAAGGCCTGGAGGAAATACTGAACTGTCTCAAATTTAAACACAAGGCCTGGAGGAAATACTGAACAGTCACAAATGTAAACACAGGGCCTGGAGGGAATAATGAACTGTCACAAATTTAAACACAAGGCCTGGAGGAAATACTGAACTGTCACAAATTTAAACACAGGGCCTGGAGGAAATACTGAACTGTCACAAATTTAAACACAAGGCCTGGAGGAAATACTGAACTGTCACAAATTTAAACACAAGGCCTGGAGGAAATACTGAACTGTCACAAATTTAAACACAGGGCCTGGAGTAAATACTGAACAGTCACAAATTTAAACACAACTCCTGGAGGAAATACTGAACTGTCACAAATTTAAACACAAGGCCTGGAGGAAATACTGAACTGTCACAAATTTAAACACAAGGCCTGGAGGAAATACTGAACTGTCACAAATTTAAACACAGGGCCTGGAGGAAATACTGGACTGTCACAAATTTAAACACAAGGCCTGGAGTAAATACTGAACTGTCACAAATTTAAACACAAGGCCTGGAGGAAAGACTGAACTGTCACAAATTTAAACACAGGGCCTGGAGTAAATACTGAACTGTCACAAGTTTAAACACAAGGTCTGGAGGAAATACTGAACTGTCACAAATTTAAACACAAGGCCTGGAGTAAATACTGAACTGTCACAAATTTAAACACAAGGCCTGGAGTAAATACTGAACTGTCACAAATTTAAACACAAGGCCTGGAGGAAAGACTGAACTGTCACAAATTTAAACACAAGGCCTGGAGGAAATACTGAACTGTCACAAATTTAAACACAGGGCCTGGGGGAAATACTGAACTGTCACAAATTTAAACACAGGGCCTGGAGGGAATACTGAACTGTCACAAATTTAAACACAGGGCCTGGAGGGAATACTGAACTGTCACAATTTTAAACACAGGGCCTGGAGGGAATACTGAACTGTCACAAATTTAAACACAAGGCCTGGAGGAAATACTGAACTGTCTCAAATTTAAATACAAGGCCTGGAGGAAATACTGAACTGACACAAATTTAAACACAGGGCCTGGAGGGAATACTGAACTGTCACAAATTTAAACACAGGGCCTGGAGGACATACTGAACTGTCACAAATTTAAACACAAGGCCTGGAGGAAATACTGAACTGTCACAAATTTAAACACAGGGCCTGGAGGACATACTGAACTGTCACAAATTTAAACACAAGGCCTGGAGGAAATACTGAACTGTCACAAATTTAAACACAAGGCCTGGAGGAAATACTGAACTGTCACAAATTTAAACACAGGGCCTGGAGGACATACTGAACTGTCACAAATTTAAACACAAGGCCTGGAGGAAATACTGAACTGTCACAAATTTAAACACAAGGCCTGGAGGAAATACTGAACTGTCACAAATTTAAACACAGGGCCTGGAGTAAATACTGAACAGTCACAAATTTAAACACAACTCCTGGAGGAAATACTGAACAGTCACAAATTTAAACACAAGGCCTGGAGGAAATACTGAACTGTCACAAATTTAAACACAAGGCCTGGAGGAAATACTGAACTGTCACAAATTTAAACACAGGGCCTGGAGGAAATACTGAACTGTCACAAATTTAAACACAAGGCCTGGAGGAAATACTGAACTGTCACAAATTTAAACACAGGGCCTGGAGGAAATACTGAGCTGTCACAAATTTAAACACAAGGCCTGGAGGAAATACTGAACTGTCACAAATTTAAACACAAGGCCTGGAGGAAATACTGAACTGTCACAAATTTAAACACAAGGCCTGGAGGAAATACTGAACTGTCACAAATTTAAACACAGGGCCTGGAGGAAATACTGGACTGTCACAAATTTAAACACAAGGCCTGGAGTAAATACTGAACTGTCACAAATTTAAACACAAGGCCTGGAGGAAATACTGAACTGTCAGAAATTTAAACACAAGGCCTGGAGGAAATACTGAACTGTCACAAATTTAAACACAAGGCCTGGAGTAAATACTGAACTGTCACAAATTTAAACACAGGGCCTGGAGTAAATACTGAACTGTCACAAATTTAAACACAGGGCCTGGAGTAAATACTGAACTGTCACAAATTTAAACACAAGGCCTGGAGTAAATACTGAACTGTCACAAATTTAAACACAAGGCCTGGAGGAAATACTGAACTGTCACAAATTTAAACACAGGGCCTGGGGGAAATACTGAACTGTCACAAATGTAAACACAAGGCCTGGAGGAAATACTGAACTGTCACAAATTTAAACACATGGCCTGGAGGAAATATTGAAATGTCACAAATTTAAACACAAGGCCTGGAGGAAATACTGAACTGTCACAAATTTAAACACAGGGCCTGGAGGGAAATACTGAACTGTCACAAATTTAAACACATGGCCTGGAGGAAATACTGAACTGTCACAAATTTAAACACAAGGCCTGGAGTAAATACTGAACTGTCACAAATTTAAACACGAGGCCTGGAGGAAATACTGAACTGTCACAAATTTAAACACAAGGCCTGGAGGAAATACTGAACTGTCACATATTTAAACACAGGGCCTGGAGGAAATACTGAACTGTCACAAATTTAAACACAGGGTCTGGAGGAAATACTGAACTGTCACAACTTTAAACACAAGGCCTGGAGTAAATACTGAACTGTCACAAATTTAAACACAAGGCCTGGAGGAAATACTGAACTGTCACAAATTTAAACACAAGGCCTGGGGGAAATACTGAACTGTCACAAATTTAAACACAAGGCCTGGAGGAAATACTGAACTGTCACAAATTTAAACACAAGGCCTGGAGGAAATACTGAACTGTCACAAATTTAAACACAAGGCCTGGAGGAAATACTGAACTGTCACAAATTTAAACACAAGGCCTGGAGGAAATACTGAACTGTCACATATTTAAACACAGGGCCTGGAGGAAATACTGAACTGTCACAAATTTAAACACAGGGTCTGGAGGAAATACTGAACTGTCACAAATTTAAGCACATGGCCCGGAGGAAATACTGAACTGTCACAAATTTAAACACAAGGCCTGGAGGAAATACTGAACTGTCACATATTTAAACACAGGGCCTGGAGGAAATACTGAACTGTCACAAATTTAAACACAGGGTCTGGAGGAAATACTGAATTGTCACAAATGAAAACACAGGGCCAGGAGGAAATACTGAACTGTCACCAATTTAAACACAGGGCCTGGGGGAAATACTGAACTGTCACAAATTTAAACACAAGGCCTGGAGGAAATACTGAACTGTCACAAATTTAAACACAGGGCCTGGAGGAAATACTGAATTGTCACAAATGAAAACACAGGTCCTGGGGGCAATACTGAACTGTCACCACTTTAAAGTCAGGGCCTGGGGCAAATTGCGAACTGTCACAAATTTAAACACAAGGCCTGGTGGAAATACTGAACTGTCACAAATTTAAACACAAGGCCTGGAGGAAACAGTGAACTGTCACAAATTTAAACACAAGGCCTGGAGGAAACAGTGAACTGTCACAAATTTAAACACAAGGCCCGGAGGAAATACTGAACTGTCACAAATTTAAACACAGGGTCTGGAGGAAATACTGAACTGTCACAAATTTAAACACAAGGCCTGGAGGAAATAGTGAACTGTCACAAATTTAAACACAAGGCCTGGAGGGAATACTGAACTGTCACAAATTTAAACACAAGGCCTGGAGGAAATACTGAACTGTCACAAATTTAAACACAAGGCCTGGAGGGAATACTGAACTGTCACAAATTTAAACACAGGGCCTGGAGGAAATACTGAACTGTCACAAATTTAAACACAGGGTCTGGAGGAAATACTGAACTGTCACAAATTTAAACACAGGGTCTGGAGGAAACAGTGAACTGTCACAAATTTAAACACAAGGCCTGGAGGAAATACTGAACAGTCACAAATTTAAACACAAGGCCTGGAGGAAATACTGAACTGTCACAAATTTAAACACAGGGTCTGGAGGAAACAGTGAACTGTCACAAATTTAAGCACAAGGCCTGGAGGAAATACTGAACTGTCACAAATTTAAACACAAGGCCCGGAGGAAATACTGAACTGTCACAAATTTAAACACAGGGTCTGGAGGAAACAGTGAACTGTCACAAATTTAAACACAAGGCCAGGAGGAAATACGGAACTGTCACAAATTTAAACACAGGGTCTGGAGGAAACAGTGAACTGTCACAAATTTAAACACAAGGCCCGGAGGAAATACTGAACTGTCACAAATTTAAACACAAGGCCTGGAGGGAATACTGAACTGTCACAAATTTAAACACAAGGCCTGGAGGAAATACTGAACTGTCACAAATTTAAACACAAGGCCTGGAGGAAATACTGAACTGTCACAAATTTAAACACAAGGCCTGGAGGAAATACTGAACTGTCACAAATTTAAACACAGGGCCTGGAGGAAATACTGAACTGTCACAAATTGAAACACAAGGCCTGGAGGAAATACTGAACTGTCACAAATTTAAACACAGGGCCTGGAGGAAATACTGAACTGTCACAAATTTAAACACAGGGCCTGGAGGAAATACTGAACTGTCACAAATTTAAACACAGGGCCCGGAGGAAATACTGAACTGTCACAAATTTAAACACAGGGCCTGGAGTAAATACTGAACTGTCACAAATTTAAACACAGGGCCTGGAGGGAATACTGAACTGTCACAAATTTAAACACAAGGCCTGGGGGAAATACTGAACTGTCACAAATTTAAACACAGGGCCTGGAGGAAATACTGAACTGTCACAAATTTAAACACAGAGCCTGGAGGAAATACTGAACTGTCACAAATTTAAACACAGGGCCTGGAGGAAATACTGAACTGTCACAAATTTAAACACAGGGCCTGGGGGAAATACTGAACTGTCACAAATTTAAACACAAGGCCTGGAGGAAATACTGAACTGTCACAAATTTAAACACAGGGCCTGGAGGAAATACTGAACTGTCACAAATTTAAACACAAGGCCTGGAGGAAATACTGTACTGTCACAAATTTAAACACAAGGCCTGGAGGAAATACTGAAGTGTCACAAATTTAAACACAAGGCCTGGAGGAAATACTGAACTGTCACAAATTTAAACACAGGGTCTGGAGGAAATACTGAACTGTCACAACTTTAAACACATGGTCTGGAGGAAATACTGTACTGTTACAAATTTAAACACAAGGCCTGGGGGAAATACTGAACTGTCACAAATTTAAACACAAGGCCTGGAGGAAATACTGAACTGTCACAAATTTAAACACAAGGCCTGGAGGAAATACTGAACTGTCACAAATTTAAACACAAGGCCTGGGGGAAATACTGAACTGTCACAAATTTAAACACAAGGCCTGGAGGAAATACTGAACTGTCACAAATTTAAACACAAGGCCTGGAGGAAATACTGAACTGTCACAAATTTAAACACAAGGCCTGGAGGAAATACTGAACTGTCACAAATTTAAACACAAGGCCTGGAGGAAATACTGAACTGTCACATATTTAAACACAGGGCCTGGAGGAAATACTGAACTGTCACAAATTTAAACACAAGGCCTGGAGGAAATACTGTACTGTCACAAATTTAAACACAAGGCCTGGAGGAAATACTGAACTGTCACATATTTAAACACAGGGCCTGGAGGAAATACTGAACTGTCACAAATTTAAACACAAGGCCTGGAGGAAATACTGAACTGTCACAAATTTAAACACAAGGCCTGGAGTAAATACTGAACTGTCACAAATTTAAACACGAGGCCTGGAGGAAATACTGAACTGTCACAAATTTAAACACAAGGCCTGGAGGAAATACTGAACTGTCACATATTTAAACACAGGGCCTGGAGGAAATACTGAACTGTCACAAATTTAAACACAGGGTCTGGAGGAAATACTGAACTGTCACAACTTTAAACACAAGGCCTGGAGGAAATACTGAACTGTCACAAATTTAAACACAAGGCCTGGAGGAAATACTGAACTGTCACAAATTTAAACACAAGGCCTGGGGGAAATACTGAACTGTCACAAATTTAAACACAAGGCCTGGAGGAAATACTGAACTGTCACAAATTTAAACACAAGGCCTGGAGGAAATACTGAACTGTCACAAATTTAAACACAAGGCCTGGAGGAAATACTGAACTGTCACAAATTTAAACACAAGGCCTGGAGGAAATACTGAACTGTCACATATTTAAACACAGGGCCTGGAGGAAATACTGAACTGTCACAAATTTAAACACAGGGTCTGGAGGAAATACTGAACTGTCACAAATTTAAGCACATGGCCCGGAGGAAATACTGAACTGTCACAAATTTAAACACAAGGCCTGGAGGAAATACTGAACTGTCACATATTTAAACACAGGGCCTGGAGGAAATACTGAACTGTCACAAATTTAAACACAGGGTCTGGAGGAAATACTGAATTGTCACAAATGAAAACACAGGGCCAGGAGGAAATACTGAACTGTCACCAATTTAAACACAGGGCCTGGGGGAAATACTGAACTGTCACAAATTTAAACACAAGGCCTGGAGGAAATACTGAACTGTCACAAATTTAAACACAGGGCCTGGAGGAAATACTGAATTGTCACAAATGAAAACACAGGTCCTGGGGGCAATACTGAACTGTCACCACTTTAAAGTCAGGGCCTGGGGCAAATTGCGAACTGTCACAAATTTAAACACAAGGCCTGGTGGAAATACTGAACTGTCACAAATTTAAACACAAGGACTGGAGGAAACAGTGAACTGTCACAAATTTAAACACAAGGCCTGGAGGAAACAGTGAACTGTCACAAATTTAAACACAAGGCCCGGAGGAAATACTGAACTGTCACAAATTTAAACACAGGGTCTGGAGGAAATACTGAACTGTCACAAATTTAAACACAAGGCCTGGAGGAAATAGTGAACTGTCACAAATTTAAACACAAGGCCTGGAGGAAATACTGAACTGTCACAAATTTAAACACAAGGCCTGGAGGGAATACTGAACTGTCACAAATTTAAACACAGGGCCTGGAGGAAATACTGAACTGTCACAAATTTAAACACAGGGTCTGGAGGAAATACTGAACTGTCACAAATTTAAACACAGGGTCTGGAGGAAACAGTGAACTGTCACAAATTTAAACACAAGGCCTGGAGGAAATACTGAACAGTCACAAATTTAAACACAAGGCCTGGAGGAAATACTGAACTGTCACAAATTTAAACACAGGGCCTGGAGGAAATACTGAACTGTCACAAATTTAAACACAAGGCCTGGAGGGAATACTGAACTGTCACAAATTTAAACACAAGGCCTGGAGGAAATACTGAACTGTCACAAATTTAAACACAGGGTCTGGAGGAAACAGTGAACTGTCACAAATTTAAGCACAAGGCCTGGAGGAAATACTGAACTGTCACAAATTTAAACACAAGGCCTGGAGGAAATACTGAACAGTCACAAATTTAAACACAGGGTCTGGAGGAAACAGTGAACTGTCACAAATTTAAGCACAAGGCCTGGAGGAAATACTGAACTGTCACAAATTTAAACACAAGGCCCGGAGGAAATACTGAACTGTCACAAATTTAAACACAAGGCCTGGAGGAAATACTGAACTGTCACAAATTTAAACACAGGGTCTGGAGGAAACAGTGAACTGTCACAAATTTAAACACAAGGCCAGGAGGAAATACTGAACTGTCACAAATTTAAACACAGGGTCTGGAGGAAACAGTGAACTGTCACAAATTTAAACACAAGGCCCGGAGGAAATACTGAACTGTCACAAATTTAAGCACATGGCACGGAGGAAATACTGAACTGTCACAAATTTAAACACAGGGTCTGGAGGAAATACTGAACTGTCACAAATTTAAGCACATGGCCTGGAGGAAATACTGAACTGTTACAAATTTAAGCACAGGGTCTGGAGGAAATACTGAACTGTCACAAATTTAAACACAGGGTCTGGAGGAAATACTGAACTGTCACAAATTTAAACACAAGGCCAGGAGGAAATACTGAACTGTCACAAATTTAAACACAGGGTCTGGAGGAAACAGTGAACTGTCACAAATTTAAACACAAGGCCAGGAGGAAATACTGAACTGTCACAAATTTAAACACAGGGTCTGGAGGAAACAGTGAACTGTCACAAATTTAAACACAAGACCTGGAGGAAATACTGAACTGTCACAAATTTAAGCACATGGCACGGAGGAAATACTGAACTGTCACAAATTTAAACACAGGGTCTGGAGGAAATACTGAACTGTCACAAATTTAAGCACATGGCCTGGAGGAAATACTGAACTGTTACAAATTTAAGCACAGGGTCTGGAGGAAATACTGAACTGTCACAAATTTAAGCACATGGCCTGGAGGAAATACTGAACTGTTACAAATTTAAGCACAGGGTCTGGAGGAAATACTGAATTGTCACAAATTTAAACACAGGGCCTGGAGGAAATACTGAACTGTCACAAATTTAAACACAGGGCCTGGAGGAAATACTGAACTGTCACAAATTTAAACACAAGGCCTGGAGGAAATACTGAACTGTCACAAATTTAAACACAGGGCCTGGAGGAAATACTGAACTGTCACAAATTTAAACACAGGGCCTGGAGGAAATACTGAACTGTCACAAATTTAAACACAAGGCCTGGAGGAAATACTGAACTGTCACAAATTTAAACACAGGGCCTGGAGGGAATACTGAACTGTCACAAATTTAAACACAAGGCCTGGAGGAAATAATGAACTGTCACAAATTTAAACACAAGGCCTGGAGGAAATACTGAACTGTCACAAATTTAAACACAGGGTCTGGAGGAAATACTGAACTGTCACAAATTTAAACACAAGGCCTGGAGGAAATAATGAACTGTCACAAATTTAAACACAAGGCCTGGAGGAAATACTGAACTGTCACAAATTTAAACACAGGGTCTGGAGGAAATACTGAACTGTCACAAATTTAAACACAAGGCCTGGAGGAAATACTGAACTGTCACAAATTTAAACACAGGGCCTGGAGGGAATACTGAACTCTCACAAATTTAAACACAAGGCCTGGAGGAAATACTGAACTGTCACAAATTTAAACACAAGGCCTGGAGGAAATACTGAACTGTCACAAATTTAAACACAGGGTCTGGAGGAAATACTGAACTGTCACAAATTTAAACACAAGGCCTGGAGGAAATACTGAACTGTCACAAATTTAAACACAGGGCCTGGAGGAAATACTGAACTCTCACAAATTTAAACACAAGGCCTGGAGGAAATACTGAACTGTCACAAATTTAAACACAAGGCCTGGAGGAAATACTGAACTGTCACAAATTTAAACACAGGGTCTGGAGGAAATACTGAACTGTCACAAATTTAAACACAAGGCCTGGAGGAAATACTGAACTGTCACAAATTTAAACACAGGGCCTGGAGGGAATACTGAACTCTCACAAATTTAAACACAAGGCCTGGAGGAAATACTGAACTGTCACAAATTTAAACACAAGGCCTGGAGGAAATACTGAACTGTCACAAATTTAAACACAGGGTCTGGAGGAAATACTGAACTGTCACAAATTTAAACACAAGGCCTGGAGGAAATACTGAACTGTCACAAATTTAAACACAAGGCCTGGAGGAAATACTGAACTGTCACAACTTTAAACACAGGGCCTGGAGGAAATAATGAACTGTCACAAATTTAAACACAAGGCCTGGAGGAAATACTGAACTGTCACAAATTTAAACACAAGGCCTGGAGGAAATACTGAACTGTCACAAATTTAAACACAAGGCCTGGAGGAAATACTGAACTGTCACAAATTTAAACACAAGGCCTGGGGGAAATACTGAACTGTCACAAATTTAAACACAAGGCCTGGAGGAAATACTGAACTGTCACAAATTTAAACACAAGGCCTGGGGGAAATACTGAACTGTCACAAATTTAAACACAAGGCCTGGAGGAAATAATGAACTGTCACAAATTTAAACACAAGGCCTGGGGGAAATACTGAACTGTCACAAATTTAAACACAAGGCCTGGAGGAAATACTGAACTGTCACAAATTTAAACACAGAGCCTGGAGGAAATACTGAACTGTCACAAATTTAAACACAAGGCCTGGAGGAAATAATGAACTGTCACAAATTTAAACACAAGGCCTGGAGGAAATACTGAACTGTCACAACTTTAAACACAAGGCCTGGAGGAAATACTGAACTGTCACAAATTTAAACACAAGGCCTGGAGGAAATACTGAACTGTCACAACTTTAAACACAAGGCCTGGAGGAAATACTGAATTGTCACAAATTTAAACACAAGGCCTGGAGGAAATACTGAACTGTCACAAATTTAAACACAAGGCCTGGGGGAAATACTGAACTGTCACAAATTTAAACACAGAGCCTGGAGGAAATACTGAACTGTCACAAATTTAAACACAGAGCCTGGAGGAAATACTGAACTGTCACAAATTTAAACACAGGGTCTGGAGGAAATACTGAACTGTCACAACTTTAAACACATGGTCTGGAGGAAATACTGTACTGTTACAAATTTAAACACAAGGCCTGGAGGGAATACTGAACTGTCACAAATTTAAACACAAGGCCTGGGGGAAATACTGAACTGTCACAAATTTAAACACAAGCCCTGGAGGAAATACTGAACTGTCACAAATTTAAACACAAGGCCTGGAGGAAATACTGAACTGTCACAAATTTAAACACAGGGTCTGGAGGAAATACTGAACTGTCACAAATTTAAACACAAGGCCTGGAGGAAATACTGAACTGTCACAAATTTAAACACAAGGCCTGGAGGAAATACTGAACTGTCACAAATTTAAACGCAGGGTCTGGAGGAAATACTGAACTGTCACAAATTTAAACACAAGGCCTGGAGGAAATACTGAACTGTCACAAATTTAAACGCAGGGTCTGGAGGAAATACTGAACTGTCACAAATTTAAACACAAGGCCTGGAGGAAATACTGAACTGTCACAAATTTAAACACAAGGCCTGGAGGGAATACTGAACTGTCACAAATTTAAACACAAGGCCTGGAGGAAATACTGAACTGTCACAAATTTAAACACAAGGCCTGGGGGAAATACTGAACTGTCACAAATTTAAACACAAGGCCTGGGGGAAATACTGAACTGTCACAAATTTAAACACAAGGCCTGGAGGAAATACTGAACTGTCACAAATTTAAACACAAGGCCTGGAGGAAATACTGAACTGTCACAAATTTAAACACAGGGCCTGGAGGAAATACTGAACTGTCACAAATTTAAACACAAGGCCTGGAGGAAATACTGAACTGTCACAAATTTAAACACAAGGCCTGGAGGAAATACTGAACTGTCACAAATTTAAACACAGGGCCCGGAGGAAATACTGAACTGTCAGAAATTTAAGCACAAGGCCTGGGGGAAATACTGAACTGTCACAAATTTAAACACAGGGCCTGGAGGAAATACTGAACTGTCACAAATTTAATCACAGGGCCCGGAGGAAATACTGAACTGTCACAAATTTAAACACAAGGCCTGGAGGGAAATACTGAACTGTCACAAATTTTAGCACAAGGCCTGGAGGAAATACTGAACTGTCACAAATTTAAACACAAGGCCTGGAGGAAATACTGAACTGTCACAAACTTAAACACAAGGCCTGGAGGAAATACTGAACTGTCACAAATTTAAACACAAGGCCTGGAGGAAATACTGAACTGTCACAAATTTAAACACAGGGTCTGGAGGAAATACTGAACTGTCACAAATTTAAACACAAGGCCTGGAGGAAATACTGAACTGTCACAACTTTAAACACATGGTCTGGAGGAAATACTGTACTGTTACAAATTTAAACACAAGGCCTGGAGGGAATACTGAACTGTCACAAATTTAAACACAAGGCCTGGGCGAAATACTGAACTGTCACAAATTTAAACACAAGGCCTGGAGGAAATACTGAACTGTCACAAATTTAAACACAAGGCCTGGAGGAAATACTGAACTGTCACAAATTTAAACACAAGGCCTGGAGGAAATACTGAACAGTCACAAATTTAAACACAGGGCCTGGAGGAAATACTGAACTGTCACAAATTTAAACACAAGGCCTGGAGGTAATACTGAACTGTCACAAATTTAAACACAGTGCCAGGAGTAAATACTGAACTGTCACAAATTTAAACACAAGGCCTGGAGTAAATACTGAACTGTCACAAATTTAAACACAAGGCCTGGAGTAAATACTGAACTGTCACAAATTTAAACACAAGGCCTGGAGTAAATACTGAACTGTCACAAATTTAAACACAAGGCCTGGAGGAAATACTGAACTGTCACAAATTTAAACACAAGGCCTGGAGGAAATACTGAACTGTCACAAATTTAAACACAGGGCCTGGAGGAAATACTGAACTGTCACAAATTTAAACACAGGGCCTGGAGGAAATACTGAATTGTCACAAATGAAAACACAGGGCCTGGAGGAAATACTGAACTGTCACAAATTTAAACACAGGGCCTGGGGGAAATACTGAACTGTCACAAATTTAAACACAAGGCCTGGAGGGAATACTGAACTGTCACAAATTTAAACACAGGGCCTGGAGGAAATACTGAATTGTCACAAATGAAAACACAGGTCCTGGGGGAAATACTGAACTGTCACCACTTTAAAGACAGGTCCTGGGGAAAATACTGAACTGTCACTACTTTAAAGTCAGGGCCTGGGGCAAATTGCGAACTGTCACAAATTTAAACACAAGGCCTGGAGGGAAATACTGAACTGTCACAAATTTAAACACAAGGCCTGGAGGAAATACTGAACTGTCACAAATTTAAACACAGGGCCTGGAGGAAATACTGAACTGTCACAACTTTAAACACAGGGTCTGGAGGAAACAGTGAACTGTCACAAATTTAAGCAGAGGGCCTGGAGGAAATACTGAACAGTCACAAATTTAAGCACATGGCCCGGAGGAAATACTGAACTGTCACAAATTTAAGCACATGGCCCGGAGGAAATACTGAACTGTTACAAATTTAAGCACATGGCCTGGAGGAAATACTGAACTGTCACAAATTTAAGCACATGGCCTGGAGGAAACAGTGAACTGTCACAAATTTAAGCACATGGCCTGGAGGAAATACTGAACTGTCACAAATTTAAGCACATGGCCTGGAGGAAACAGTGAACTGTCACAAATTTAAGCACATGGCCTGGAGGAAACAGTGAACTGTCACAAATTTAAACACAAGGCCTGGAGGAAATACTGAACTGTCACAACTTTAAACACAAGGCCTGGAGGAAATACTGAACTGTCACAACTTTAAACACAAGGCCTGGAGGAAATACTGAACTGTCACAAATTTAAACACAAGGCCTGGAGGAAATACTGAACTGTCACAAATTTAAACACAAGGCCTGGAGGAAATACTGAATTGTCACAAATTTAAACACAAGGCCTGGAGGAAATACTGAACTGTCACAACTTTAAACACAAGGCCTGGAGGAAATACTGAACTGTCACAACTTTAAACACAAGGCCTGGAGGAAATACTGAACTGTCACAAATTTAAACACAAGGCCTGGAGGAAATACTGAACTGTCACAAATTTAAACACAAGGCCTGGAGGAAATACTGAACTGTCACAAATTTAAACACAAGGCCTGGAGGAAATACTGAACTGTCACAAATTTAAACACAGGGCCTGGAGTAAATACTGAACTGTCACAAATTTAAACACAAGGCCTGTAGGAAATACTGAACTGTCACAAATTTAAACACAAGGCCTGGAGGAAATACTGAACTGTCACAACTTTAAACACATGGTCTGGAGGAAATACTGTACTGTTACAAATTTAAACACAAGGCCTGGAGGAAATACTGAACTGTCATAAATTTAAACACAAGGCCTGGAGGAAATACTGAACTGTCACAAATTGAAACACAAGGCCTGGAGGAAATACTGAACTGTCACAAATTTAAACACAGGGCCTGGAGGAAATACTGAACTGTCACAACTTTAAACACAAGGTCTGGAGGAAATACAGAACTGTCACAACTTTAAACACAGGGTCTGGAGGGAATACTGAACTGTCACAAATTTAAACACAAGGCCTGGGCGAAATACTGAACTGTCACAAATTTAAACACAAGGCCTGGAGGAAATACTGAACTGTCACAAATTTAAACACAAGGCCTGGAGGAAATACTGAACTGTCACAAATTTAAACACAAGGCCTGGGGGAAATACTGAACTGTCACAAATTTAAACACAGGGCCTGGAGGAAATACTGAACTGTCACAACTTTAAACACAGGGCCTGGAGGTAATACTGAACTGTCACAAATTTAAACACAAGGCCTGGAGGAAATACTGAACTGTCACAACTTTAAACACAGGGCCTGGAGGTAATACTGAACTGTCACAAATTTAAACACAAGGCCTGGAGGAAATACTGAACTGTCACAAATTTAAACACAAGGCCTGGGGGAAATACTGAACTGTCACAAATTTAAACACAGGGCCTGGAGGAAATACTGAACTGTCACAAATTTAAACACAAGGCCTGGAGGTAATACTGAACTGTCACAAATTTAAACACAGTGCCAGGAGTAAATACTGAACTGTCACAAATTTAAACACAAGGCCTGGAGTAAATACTGAACTGTCACAAATTTAAACACAAGGCCTGGAGGAAATACTGAACTGTCACAAATTTAAACACAGGGCCTGGAGGAAATACTGAACTGTCACAAATTTAAACACAGGGCCTGGAGGAAATACTGAACTGTCACAAATTTAAACACAGGGCCTGGAGGAAATACTGAATTGTCACAAATGAAAACACAGGGCCTGGAGGAAATACTGAACTGTCACAAATTTAAACACAGGGCCTGGGGGAAATACTGAACTGTCACAAATTTAAACACAAGGCCTGGAGGAAATACTGAATTGTCACAAATGAAAACACAGGTCCTGGGGGAAATACTGAACTGTCACAAATTTAAACACAGGGCCTGGAGGAAATACTGAATTGTCACAAATGAAAACACAGGTCCTGGGGGAAATACTGAACTGTCACCACTTTAAAGACAGGTCCTGGGGAAAATACTGAACTGTCACTACTTTAAAGTCAGGGCCTGGGGCAAATTGCTAACTGTCACAAATTTAAACACAAGGCCTGGAGGAAATACTGAACTGTCACAAATTTAAACACAAGGCCTGGAGGAAATACTGAACTGTCACAAATTTAAACACAGGGCCTGGAGGAAATACTGAACTGTCACAACTTTAAACACAGGGTCTGGAGGAAACAGTGAACTGTCACAAATTTAAGCAGAGGGCCTGGAGGAAATACTGAACAGTCACAAATTTAAGCACATGGCCCGGAGGAAATACTGAACTGTCACAAATTTAAGCACATGGCCCGGAGGAAATACTGAACTGTTACAAATTTAAGCACATGGCCTGGAGGAAATACTGAACTGTCACAAATTTAAGCACATGGCCTGGAGGAAACAGTGAACTGTCACAAATTTAAGCACATGGCCTGGAGGAAATACTGAACTGTCACAAATTTAAGCACATGGCCTGGAGGAAACAGTGAACTGTCACAAATTTAAGCACATGGCCTGGAGGAAACAGTGAACTGTCACAAATTTAAACACAAGGCCTGGAGGAAATACTGAACTGTCACAACTTTAAACACAAGGCCTGGAGGAAATACTGAACTGTCACAACTTTAAACACAAGGCCTGGAGGAAATACTGAACTGTCACAAATTTAAACACAAGGCCTGGAGGAAATACTGAACTGTCACAAATTTAAACACAAGGCCTGGAGGAAATACTGAATTGTCACAAATTTAAACACAAGGCCTGGAGGAAATACTGAACTGTCACAACTTTAAACACAAGGCCTGGAGGAAATACTGAACTGTCACAACTTTAAACACAAGGCCTGGAGGAAATACTGAACTGTCACAAATTTAAACACAAGGCCTGGAGGAAATACTGAACTGTCACAAATTTAAACACAAGGCCTGGAGGAAATACTGAACTGTCACAAATTTAAACACAAGGCCTGGAGGAAATACTGAACTGTCACAAATTTAAACACAGGGCCTGGAGTAAATACTGAACTGTCACAAATTTAAACACAAGGCCTGTAGGAAATACTGAACTGTCACAAATTTAAACACAAGGCCTGGAGGAAATACTGAACTGTCACAACTTTAAACACATGGTCTGGAGGAAATACTGTACTGTTACAAATTTAAACACAAGGCCTGGAGGAAATACTGAACTGTCATAAATTTAAACACAGGGCCTGGAGGAAATACTGAACTGTCACAAATTTAAACACAAGGCCTGGAGGAAATACTGAACTGTCACCAATTGAAACACAAGGCCTGGAGGAAATACTGAACTGTCACAACTTTAAACACAAGGTCTGGAGGAAATACAGAACTGTCACAACTTTAAACACAGGGTCTGGAGGAAAGACTGAACTGTCACAAATTTAAACACAAGGCCTGGAGGAAATACTGAACTGTCACAAATTTAAACACAGGGCCTGGAGGAAATACTGAACTGTCACACATTTAAACACAAGGCCTGGAGGGAAATACTGAACTGTCACAAATTTAGACACAAGGCCTGGAGCGAAATACTGAACTGTCACAAATTTAAACACAAGGCCTGGAGGAAATACTGAACTGTCACAACTTTAAACACAAGGCCTGAAGGAAATACTGAACTGTCACAAATTTAAACACAGGGCCTGGAGGAAATACTGAACTGTCACAACTTTAAACACAAGGCCTGGAGGAAATACAGAACTGTCACAACTTTAAACACAAGGCCTGGAGGAAATACTGAACTGTCACAAATTTAAACACAGGGCCTGGAGGAAATACTGAACTGTCACAAATTTAAACACAGGGTCTGGAGAAAAGACTGAACTGTCACAAATTTAAACACAAGGCCTGGAGGTAAAACTGAACTGTCACAAATTAAACACAAGGCCAGGAAGGACGGAACTGTCACAACTTTAAACACAGGGTCGGGAGGAAATACTGAACTGTCACAAATTTAAACACAAGGCCTGGAGGAAATACTGACCTGTCACAAATTTAAACACATGGTCTGGAGGAAATACTGAACTGTCACAAATTTAAACACAGGGTCTGGAGGAAATACTGAACTGTCACAAATTTAAACACAAGGCCTGGAGGAAATACTGAACTGTCACAAATTTAAACACAAGGCCTGGAGGGAATACTGAACTGTCACAAATTTAAACACAAGGCCTGGAGGAAATACTGAACTGTCACAAATTTAAACACAAGGCCTGGAGTAAATACTGAACTGTCACAAATTTAAACACAGGGCCTGGAGGAAATACTGAACTGTCACAAATTTAAACACATGGTCTGGAGGAAATACTGAACTGTCACAAATTTAAACACAAGGCCTGGAGGTAAAACTGAACTGTCACAAATTAAACACAAGGCCAGGAAGGACGGAACTGTCACAACTTTAAACACAGGGTCGGGAGGAAATACTGAACTGTCACAAATTTAAACACAAGGCCTGGAGGAAATACTGACCTGTCACAAATTTAAACACATGGTCTGGAGGAAATACTGAACTGTCACAAATTTAAACACAGGGTCTGGAGGAAATACTGAGCTGTCACAAATTTAAACACAGGGTCTGGAGGAAATACTGAACTGTCACAAATTTAAACACAAGGCCTGGAGGAAATACTGAACTGTCACAAATTTAAACACAAGGCCTGGAGGGAATTCTGAACTGTCACAAATTTAAACACAAGGCCTGGAGGAAACACTGAACTGTCACAAATTTAAACACAAGGCCTGGAGTAAATACTGAACTGTCACAAATTTAAACACAAGGCCTGGAGGAAATACTGACCTGTCACAAATTTAAACACAAGGCCTGGAGGAAATACTGAACTGTCACAAATTTAAACACAGGGCCTGGAGGAAATACTGAACTGTCACAAATTTAAACACAAGGCCTGGAGGAAATACTGAACTGTCACAAATTTAAACACAAGGCCTGGAGGAAATACTGACCTGTCACAAATTTAAACACAAGGCCTGGAGGAAATACTGAACTGTCACAAATTTAAACACAGGGCCTGGAGGAAATACTGAACTGTCACAAATTTAAACACAGGGCCTGGAGGAAATACTGAACTGTCACAAATTTAAACACAAGGCCTGGAGGAAATACTGAACTGTCACAAATTTAAACACAGGGCCTGGAGGAAATACTGAACTGTCACAAATTTAAACACAAGGCCTGGAGGAAATACTGAACTGTCACAAATTTAAACACAGGGCCTGGAGGAAATACTGAACTGTCACAAATTTAAACACAGGGCCTGGAGGAAATACTGAACTGTCACAAATTTAAACACAGGGCCTGGAGGAAATACTGAACTGTCACAAATTTAAACACAAGGCCTGGAGGAAATACTGAACTGTCACAAATTTAAACACAAGGCCTGGAGGAAATACTGAACTGTCACAAATTTAAACACAGGGCCTGGAGGAAATACTGAACTGTCACAAATTTAAACACAAGGCCTGGAGGAAATACTGAACTGTCACAAATTTGAACACAAGGCCTGGAGGAAATACTGAACTGTCGCAAATTTAAACATAAGGCCTGGAGGAAATACTGAACTGTCACAAATTTAAACATAAGGCCTGGAGGAAATACTGAACTGTCACAAATTTAAACATAAGGCCTGGAGGAAATACTGAACAGTCACAAATTTAAACACAGGGCCTGGAGTAAATACTGAACTGTCACAAATTTAAACACAAGGCCTGGAGGAAATACAGAACTGTCACAAATTTAAACACAAGGCCTGGAGGAAATACTGAACTGTCGCAAATTTAAACATAAGGCCTGGAGGAAATACTGAACTGTCACAAATTTAAACACAAGGCCTGGAGGAAATACTGAACTGTCACAACTTTAAACACAGGGCCTGGAGGAAAGACTGAACTGTCACAAATATAAATACAGGTCCAGGAAAGACTGAATTGTCACAACTTTAAACACAGGGTCGGGAGGAAATAGAGAACATTCACAACTTTAAACACAAGGCCTGGAGGAAATACTGAACTGTCACAACTTAAAACACAGGGTCTGGAGGAAATACAGAACATTCACAACTTTAAACACAAGGCCTGGAGGAAATACTGAACTGTCACAAATTTAAACACAAGGCCTGGAGGAAATACTGAACTGTCACAAACTTAAACACAAGGCCTGGAGGAAATACTGAACTGTCACAAATTTAAACACAAGGCCTGGAGGAAATACTGAACTGTCACAAATTTAAACACAAGGCCTGGAGGGAAATACTGAACTGTCACAAATTTAGACACAAGGCCTGGAGCGAAATACTGAACTGTCACAAATTTAAACACAAGGCCTGGAGGAAATACTGAACTGTCACAAATTTAAACACAAGGCCTGGAGGAAATACTGAACTGTCACAAATTTAAACACAAGGCCTGGAGGAAATACTGAGCTGTCACAAATTTAAACACAAGGCCTGGAGGGAATACTGAACTGTCACAAATTTAAACACAAGGCCTGGAGGAAATACTGAACTGTCACAAATTTAAACACAAGGCCTGGAGGAAATACTGAACTGTCACAAATTTAAACACAAGGCCTGGAGGAAATACTGAGCTGTCACAAATTTAAAAACAAGGCCTGGAGGGAAATACTGAACTGTCACAAATTTAAACATAGGGTCTGGAGGAAATACTGAACTGTCACAAATTTAAACACAGGGCCTGGAGGAAATACTGAACTCTCACAAATTTAAACACAAGGCCTGGAGGAAATACTGAACTGTTACAAATTTAAACACAGGGTCTGGAGGAAATACTGAACTGTCACACATTTAAACACAGGGTCTGGAGGAAATACTGAACTGTCACACATTTAAACACAATGCATGGAGGAAATACTGAACTGTCACAAATTTAAACACAGGGCCTGGAGGAAATACTGAACTGTCACAAATTTAATCACTAGGCCTGGAGGAAATACTGAACTGTCACAAATTTAAACACAATGCATGGAGGAAATACTGAACTGTCACAAATTTAAACACAGGGCCTGGAGGAAATACTGAACTGTCACAAATTTAAACACTAGGCCTGGAGGAAATACTGAACTGTCACACATTTAAACACAATGCATGGAGGAAATACTGAACTGTCACAAATTTAAACACAGGGCCTGGAGGAAATACTGAACTGTCACAAATTTAAACACAAGGCCTGGAGGAAATACTGAACTGTCACAAATTTAAACACAAGGCCTGGAGGAAATACTGAACTGTCACAAATTTAAACACAAGGCCTGGAGGAAATACTGAACTGTCACAAATTTAAACACAAGGCCTGGAGAAAATACTGAACAGTCACAAATTTAAACACAGGGCCTGGAGGAAATACTGAACTGTCACAAATTTAAACACAGGGCCTGGAGGAAATACTGAACTGTCACAAATTTAAACACAGGGTCAGGAGGGAATACTGAACTGTCACAAATTTAAACACAGGGCCTGGAGGAAATACTGAACTGTCACAAATTTAAACACAGGGCCTGGAAGGAATACTGAACTGTCACAAATTTAAACACAAGGCCTGGAGGAAATACTGAACTGTCATAACTTTAATTACAGGTCCGGGGGGAAATACTGAACTGTCATAACTTTAATTACAGGCCCGGGGGGTAACACTGAACTGTCATAACTTTAACTACAGGTCCGGGGGGAAATACTGAACTGTCATAACTTTAATTACAGGTCCGGGGGGAAATACTGAACTGTCATAACTTTAATTACAGGTCCGGGGGGAAATACTGAACTGTCATAACTTTAAACACAGGTCCTGGAGAAAATACTGAACTGTCAGAACATTAAACACAGGTCCGGGGAAAAATACTGAACTGTCACAAATTTAAACACAGGGTCTGGAGGAAATACTGAACTGTCACAAATTTAAACACAAGGCCTGGAGGAAATACTGAACTGTCACAAATTTAAACACAAGGCCTGGAGGAAATACTGAACTGTCACAAATTTAAACACAAGGCCTGGAGTAAATACTGAACTGTCACAAATTTAAACACAAGGCCTGGAGGAAATACTGAACTGTCACAAATTTAAACATAAGGCCTGGAGGAAATACTGAACTGTCACAAATTTAAACACAGGGCCTGGCGGAAATACTGAACTGTCACAAATTTAAACACAAGGCCTGGAGGAAATACTGAACTGTCACAAATTTGAACACAAGGCCTGGAGGAAATACTGAACTGTCGCAAATTTAAACATAAGGCCTGGAGGAAATACTGAACTGTCACAAATTTAAACATAAGGCCTGGAGGAAATACTGAACTGTCACAAATTTAAACACAGGGCCTGGAGTAAATACTGAACTGTCACAAATTTAAACACAAGGCCTGGAGGAAATACAGAACTGTCACAAATTTAAACACAAGGCCTGGAGGAAATACTGAACTGTCGCAAATTTAAACATAAGGCCTGGAGGAAATACTGAACTGTCACAAATTTAAACACAAGGCCTGGAGGAAATACTGAACTGTCACAAATTTAAACACAGGGCCTGGAGGAAATACTGAACTGTCACAACTTAAAACACAAAGCCTGGAGGAAATACTGAACTGTCACAACTTTAAACACAGGGCCTGGAGGAAAGACTGAACTGTCACAAATATAAATACAGGGCCAGGAAAGACTGAATTGTCACAACTTTAAACACAGGGTCTGGAGGAAATAGAGAACATTCACAACTTTAAACACAAGGCCTGGAGGAAATACTGAACTGTCACAACTTAAAACACAGGGTCTGGAGGAAATACAGAACATTCACAACTTTAAACACAAGGCCTGGAGGAAATACTGAACTGTCACAAATTTAAACACAAGGCCTGGAGGAAATACTGAACTGTCACAAATTTAAACACAAGGCCTGGAGGAAATACTGAACTGTCACAAATTTAAACTCAAGGCCTGGAGGAAATACTGAACTGTCACAAATTTAAACACAAGGCCTGGAGCGAAATACTGAACTGTCACAAATTTAAACACAAGGCCTGGAGGAAATACTGAACTGTCACAACTTTAAACACAAGGCCTGGAGGGAATACTGAACTGTCACAAATTTAAACACAAGGCCTGGAGGGAAATACTGAACTGTCACAAATTTAAACACAAGGCCTGGAGGGAATACTGAACTGTCACAAATTTAAACACAAGGCCTGGAGGGAAATACTGAACTGTCACAAATTTAATCACAGGGCCTGGAGGAAATACTGAACTGTCACAAATTTAAACACAAGGCCTGGAGGAAATACTGAACTGTCACAAATTTAAACACAAGGCCTGGAGGAAATACTGAGCTGTCACAAATTTAAACACAAGGCCTGGAGGGAATACTGAACTGTCACAAATTTAAACACAAGGCCTGGAGGAAATACTGAGCTGTCACAAATTTAAAAACAAGGCCTGGAGGGAAATACTGAACTGTCACACATTTAAACACAATGCATGCAGGAAATACTGAACTGTCACAAATTTAAACACAAGGCCTGGAGGAAATACTGAACTGTCACAAATTTAAACACAAGGCCTGGAGGGAATACTGAACTGTCACAAATTTAAACACAAGGCCTGGAGGAAATACTGAACTGTCACAAATTTAAACACAGGGCCTGGAGGAAATACTGAACTGTCACAAATTTAAACACAAGGCCTGGAGGGAATACTGAACTGTCACAAATTTAAACACAAGGTCTGGAGGAAATACTGAACTGTCACAAATTTAAACACAAGGCCTGGAGAAAATACTGAACTGTCACAAATTTAAACACAAGGCCTGGAGTATATACTGAACTGTCACAAATTTAAACACAGGGCCTGGAGGAAATACTGAACTGTCACAAATTTAAACACAGGGTCAGGAGGGAATACTGAACTCTCACAAATTTAACCACAAGGCCTGGTGGAAATACTGAACTGTCACAAATTTAAACACAGGGCCTGGAGGAAATACTGATCTGTCACAAATTTAAACACAGGGCCTGGAAGGAATACTGAACTGTCACAAATTTAAACACAAGGCCTGGAGGAAATACTGAACTGTCATAACTTTAATTACAGGTCCGGGGGGAAATACTGAACTGTCACAAATTTAAACACAAGGCCTGGAGGGAATACTGAACTGTCACAAATTTAAACACAAGGCCTGGAGGAAATACTGAACTGTCACAAATTTAAACACAAGGCCTGGAGAAAATACTGAACTGTCACAAATTTAAACACAGGGCCTGGAGGAAATACTGAACTGTCACAAATTTAAACACAGGGCCTGGAGGAAATACTGAACTGTCACAAATTTAAACACAGGGTCAGGAGGGAATACTGAACTCTCACAAATTTAACCACAAGGCCTGGTGGAAATACTGAACTGTCACAAATTTAAACACAGGGCCTGGAGGAAATACTGAACTGTCACAAATTTAAACACAGGGCCTGGAAGGAATACTGAACTGTCACAAATTTAAACACAAGGCCTGGAGGAAATACTGAACTGTCATAACTTTAATTACAGGCCCGGGGGGTAACACTGAACTGTCATAACTTTAACTACAGGTCCGGGGGGAAATACTGAACTGTCATAACTTTAATTACAGGTCCGGGGGGTAATACTGAACTGTCATAACTTTAATTACAGGTCCGGGGGGAAATACTGAACTGTCATAACATTAATTACAGGTCCGGGGGGAAATACTGAACTGTCATAACTTTAAACACAGGTCCTGGAGGAAATACTGAACTGTCAGAACATTAAACACAGGGCCTGGGGGAAATACTGAGCTGTCACTACTTTAAACACAGGTCCTGGGGGAAATGCTGAGCTGTAACAGCATTAAACACAGGGCGTGGATGAAATACTGAGCTGTCATAACTGTAAACACAGATCCTGGAGGAAATACTGAGCTGTCAAAAGTGTAAACACAGGGCCTGGATCAAATACTGAACTGTCACAACTGTAAACACAGATCCTGGAGGAAATACTGAGCTGTCAAAAGTGTAAACACAGGGCCTGGGTCAAATACTGAACTGCCACAACGGTAAACACAGGCCCTGGAGGAAACGCTAATCTGTCACAACTTTAAAGAAAGGTAATGGGGGAAATACTGAGCTGTCACAACTGTACAGACAGGGCCTGGGGGAATTTCTGAACTGTCACAACTGTAAACACGGGGCCTGGGGCAAACACTGATCTGTCACAACTGTAAACACAGGGCCTGGAGGAATTACTGAGCTGTCACAGCTTTAAACACAGGGCCTGGGGGAAATACTGAACTGTCAGAACTTCAAAGACAGGTCCTGGGGGAAATACTGAGCTGTCACAGCATTAAACACATGTCTTTGGGGAAATACTGAGCTGTCACAGATTTAAACACAGGTCTTGGGTGAAATACTGAACTGTCACAACTTTAAACACAGGTGCTGAGGCAAATACTGAGCTGTTACAACTTTAAAGACAGGTCCTGGGGGAAATGCTGAGCTGTCACATCCTTAAACACAGGGCCTGGGGGAAATACTGAACTGTCACATCTTTAAACACAGGTTCTCGGGGAAATACTGAGCTGTCACAACTTTAAAGACAGGTTCTGGGGGAAATACTGAGCTGTCACAACTTTAAAGACAGGTCCTGGGGGAAATACTGAGCTGTCACAACTTTAAAGACTGATCCTGGGGGAAATACTGAGCTGTCATAACTTTAAACACATGCCCTGGAGAAAATACTGAACAGTCACAATTGTAAACACAGGGCCTGGAGGAAACACTGAACTGTCACAATGGTATACAAAGTGCCTGGGCGAAATACTGAGCTGTCCCAACTTTAACCAAAGCTCCTGGAAGAAATACTGAGCTGTCACAACTTGAAAGACAGGTCATGGGGCAAATACTGAGCTGTCACAATTGTAAACACAGGGCCTGGAAGAAATACTGAGCTGTCACATCTTTAAACACAGGTCTTGGGGGAAATACTGAGCTGTCACAACTGTAAACACAGGGCCTGGAAGAAATACTGAGCTGTCACATCTTTAAACACAGGTCTTGGGGGAAATACTGAGTTGTCACAACTTTAAACACAGGTCTTGGGGGAAATACTGAGCTGTCACAATTGTAAACACAGGGCCTGGAAGAAATACTGAGCTGTCACATCTGTGAACACAGGGCCTGCAGGAAATACTGAACTGTCACAACTGTAAACACAAGGCCTGGAAGAAATACTGAGCTGTCACATCTTTAAACACAGGTCCTGGGGGAAATACTGAGCTGTCACAACTTTAAACACAGGTCTTGGGGGAAATACTGAGCTGTCACAACTTGAAACACAGGTCTTGGGGGAAATACTGAGCTGTCACAACTTTAAACACAGGTGCTGGGGGAAATACTGAGCTGTCACATCTTTAAACACAGGTCCTGGGGGAAATACTGAGCTGTCACAACTTGAAACACAGGTGCTGGGGGAAATACTGAGCTGTCACATCTTTAAACACAGGTTCTCGGGGAAATACTGAACTGTCACAACTTGAAACACAGGTCCTGGGGGAAATACTGAACTGTCACAACTTGAAACACAGGTCCTGGGGGAAATACTGAGCTGTCACATCTTTAAACACAGGTTCTCGGGGTTATACTGAACTGTCACAACTTGAAACACAGGACCTGGGGGAAATACTGAACTGTCATAACTTTAATTACAGGTCCTGGGGGAAATACTGAACTGTCATAACTTTAACCACAGGTCCGGGGGGAAATACTGAACTGTCATAACTTTAATTACAGGTCCGGGGGGAAATACTGAACTGTCATAACTTTAATTACAGGTCCGGGGGGAAATACTGAACTGTCATAACTTTAATTACAGGTCCGGGGGGAAATACTGAACTGTCATAACGTTAATTACAGGTCCGGGGGGAAATACTGAACTGTCATAACTTTAATTACAGGTCCGGGGGGAAATACTGAACTGTCATAACTTTAATTACAGGTCCGGGGGGAAATACTGAACTGTCATAACTTTAATTACAGGTCTGGGGGAAATACTGAACTCTCATAACTTTAATTACAGGTCCGGGGGGAAATACTGAACTGTCATAACTTTAATTGCAGGTCCGGGGGGAAATACTGAACTGTCGTAACTTTAATTACAGGTCCGGGGGGAAATACTGAACTGTCATAACTTTAATTACAGGTCCGGGGGGAAATACTGAACTGTCATAACTTTAATTACAGGTCCGGGGGAAAATACTGAACTGTCATAACTTTAATTACAGGTCCGGGGGAAATACTGAACTGTCATAACTTTAATTACAGGTCCGGGGGGAAATACTGAACTGTCATAACTTTAATTACAGGTCCGGGGGGAAATACTGAACTGTCACAACTTTAATTACAGGTCCGGGGGAAATACTGAACTGTCATAACTTTAATTACAGGTCCGGGGGGAAATACTGAACTGTCATAACTTTAATTACAGGTCCGGGGGGAAATACTGAACTGTCATAACTTTAATTACAGGTCCGGGGGGAAATACTGAACTGTCATAACTTTAATTACAGGTCCGGGGGAAATACTGAACTGTCATAACTTTAATTACAGGTCCGGGGGGAAATACTGAACTGTCATAACTTTAATTACATGTCCGGGGGGAAATACTGAACTGTCATAACTTTAATTACAGGTCCGGGGGGAAATACTGAACTGTCATAACTTTAATTACAGGTCCGGGGGGAAATACTGAACTGTCATAACTTTAATTACAGGTCCGGGGGGAAATACTGAACTGTCATAACTTTAATTACAGGTCTGGGGGAAATACTGAACTGTCATAACTTTAATTACAGGTCCGGGGGGTAATACTGAACTGTCATAACTTCAATTACAGGTCCGGGGGGAAATACTGAACTGTCGTAACTTTAATTACAGGTCCAGGGGGAAATACTGAACTGTCATAACTTTAATTACAGGTCCGGGGGAAATACTGAACTGTCATAACTTTAATTACAGGTCCGGGGGGAAATACTGAACTGTCATAACTTCAATTACAGGTCCGGGGGGAAATACTGAACTGTCGTAACTTTAATTACAGGTCCGGGGGGAAATACTGAACTGTCATAACTTTAATTACAGGTCCGGGGGGAAATACTGAACTGTCATAACTTTAATTACAGGTCCGGGGGGAAATACTGAACTGTCATAACTTTAATTACAGGTCCGGGGGAAATACTGAACTGTCATAACTTTAATTACAGGTCCGGGGGGAAATATTGAACTGTCATAACTTTAATTACAGGTCCGGGGGGAAATACTGAACTGTCACAACTTTAATTACAGGTCCGGGGGAAATACTGAACTGTCATAACTTTAATCACAGGTCCGGGGGGAAATACTGAACTGTCATAACTTTAATTACAGGTCCGGGGGGAAATACTGAACTGTCATAACTTTAATTACAGGTCCGGGGGGAAATACTGAACTGTCATAACTTTAATTACAGGTCCGGGGGAAATACTGAACTGTCATAACTTTAATTACAGGTCCGGGGGGAAATACTGAACTGTCATAACTTTAATTACAGGTCCGGGGGGAAATACTGAACTGTCATAACTTTAATTACAGGTCCGGGGGGAAATACTGAACTGTCATAACTTTAATTACAGGTCCGGGGGGAAATACTGAACTGTCATAACTTTAATTACAGGTCCGGGGGGAAATACTGAACTGTCATAACTTTAAACACAGGTCCGGGGGAAATACTGAGCTGTCACAACTTTAAAGACAGGTCCGGGGGGAAATACTGAACTGTCATAACTTTAATTACAGGTCCGGGGGGAAATACTGAACTGTCATAACTTTAATTACAGGTCCGGGGGGAAATACTGAACTGTCATAACTTTAATTACAGGTCTGGGGGAAATACTGAACTGTCATAATTTTAATTACAGGTCCGGGGGGAAATACTGAACTGTCATAACTTTAATTACAGGTCCGGGGGGAAATACTGAACTGTCATAACTTTAATTACAGGTCCGGGGGGAAATACTGAAATGTCATAACTTTAATTACAGGTCCGGGGTGAAATACTGAACTGTCATAACTTTAATTACAGGTCCGGGGTGAAATATTGAACTGTCATAACTTTAATTACAGGTCCGGGGGAAATACTGAACTGTCATAACTTTAATTACAGGTCCGGGGGAAATACTGAGCTGTCACAACTTTAAAGACAGGTCCGGGGGGAAATACTGAACTGTCATAACTTTAATTACAGGTCCGGGGGGAAATACTGAACTGTCATAACTTTAATTACAGGTCCGGGGGGAAATACTGAACTGTCATAACTTTAATTACAGGTCCGGGGGAAATACTGAACTGTCATAACTTTAATTACAGGTCCGGGGGGAAATACGGAACTGTCATAACTTTAATTACAGGTCCGGGGGAAATACTGAACTGTCATAACTTTAATTACAGGTCCGGGGGAAATACTGAACTGTCATAACTTTAATTACAGGTCCGGGGTGAAATACTGAACTGTCACAACTTTAATTACAGGACCGGGGGAAATACTGAACTGTCATAACTTTAATAACAGGTCCGGGGGGAAATACTGAACTGTCATAACTTTAATTACAGGTCCGGGGGGAAATACTGAACTGTCATAACTTTAATTACAGGTCCGGGGGGAAATACTGAACTGTCATAACTTTAATTACAGGTCCGGGGGAAATACTGAACTGTCATAACTTTAATTACAGGTCCGGGGGGAAATACTGAACTGTCATAACTTTAATTACAGGTCCGGGGGGTAATACTGAACTGTCATAACTTTAATTACAGGTCCGGGGGGAAATACTGAACTGTCATAACTTTAATTACAGGTCCGGGGGAAATACTGAACTGTCATAACTTTAATTACAGGTCCGGGGGGAAATACTGAACTGTCATAACTTTAATTACAGGTCCGGTGGCTAATACTGAACTGTCATAACTTTAATTACAGGTCCGGGGGGAAATACTGAACTGTCATAACTTTAATTACAGGTCCGGGGGGAAATACTGAACTGTCATAACTTTAATTACAGGTCCTGGGGGAAATACTGAACTGTCATAACTTTAATTACAGGTCCGGGGGGAAATACCGAACTGTCATAACTTTAATTACAGGTCCGGGGGGAAATACTGAACTGTCATAACTTTAATTACAGGTCCGGGGGGAAATACTGAACTGTCATAACTTTAATTACAGGTCCGGGGGGAAATACTGAACTGTCATAACTTTAACTACAGGTCCGGGGGGAAATACTGAACTGTCATAACTTTAAACACAGGTCCGGGGGAAATACTGAGCTGTCACAACTTTAAAGACAGGTCCGGGGGGAAATACTGAACTGTCATAACTTTAATTACAGGTCCGGGGGGAAATACTGAACTGTCATAACTTTAATTACAGGTCCGGGGGGAAATACTGAACTGTCATAACTTTAATTACAGGTCCGGGGGAAATACTGGACTGTCATAACTTTAATTACAGGTCCTTGGGGAAATACTGAACTGTCATAACTTTAATTACAGGTCCGGGGGGAAATACTGAAATGTCATAACTTTAATTACAGGTCCGGGGTGAAATACTGAACTGTCATAACTTTAATTACAGGTCCGGGGTGAAATACTGAACTGTCATAACTTTAATTACAGGTCCGGGGGAAATACTGAACTGTCATAACTTTAATTACAGGTCCGGGGGAAATACTGAGCTGTCACAACTTTAAAGACAGGTCCGGGGGGAAATACTGAACTGTCATAACTTTAATTACAGGTCCGGGGGGAAATACTGAACTGTCATAACTTTAATTACAGGTCCGGGGGAAATACTGAACTGTCATAACTTTAATTACAGGTCCGGGGGAAATACTGAACTGTCATAACTTTAATTACAGGTCCGGGGGGAAATACTGAACTGTCATAACTTTAATTACAGGTCCGGGGGAAATACTGAACTGTCATAACTTTAATTACAGGTCCGGGGGAAATACTGAACTGTCATAACTTTAATTACAGGTCCGGGGGAAATACTGAACTGTCATAACTTTAATTACAGGTCCGGGGGGAAATACTGAACTGTCATAACTTTAATTACAGGTCCGGGGGAAATACTGGACTGTCATAACTTTAATTACAGGTCCTTGGGGAAATACTGAACTGTCATAACTTTAATTACAGATCCGGGGGGAAATACTGAAATGTCATAACTTTAATTACAGGTCCGGGGTGAAATACTGAACTGTCATAACTTTAATTACAGGTCCGGGGTGAAATACTGAACTGTCATAACTTTAATTACAGGTCCGGGGGAAATACTGAACTGTCATAACTTTAATTACAGGTCCGGGGGAAATACTGAGCTGTCACAACTTTAAAGACAGGTCCGGGGGGAAATACTGAACTGTCATAACTTTAATTACAGGTCCGGGGGGAAATACTGAACTGTCATAACTTTAATTACAGGTCCGGGGGAAATACTGAACTGTCATAACTTTAATTACAGGTCCGGGGGAAATACTGAACTGTCATAACTTTAATTACAGGTCCGGGGGGAAATACTGAACTGTCATAACTTTAATTACAGGTCCGGGGGAAATACTGAACTGTCATAACTTTAATTACAGGTCCGGGGGAAATACTGAACTGTCATAACTTTAATTACAGGTCCGGGGTGAAATACTGAACTGTCACAACTTTAATTACAGGTCCGGGGGAAATACTGAACTGTCATAACTTTAATAACAGGTCCGGGGGGAAATACTGAACTGTCATAACTTTAATTACAGATCCGGGGGGAAATACTGAACTGTCATAACTTTAATTACAGGTCCGGGGGGAAATACTGAACTGTCATAACTTTAATTACAGGTCCGGGGGAAATACTGAACTGTCATAACTTTAATTACAGGTCCGGGGGTAAATACTGAACTGTCATAACTTTAATTACAGGTCCGGGGGGTAATACTGAACTGTCATAACTTTAATTACAGGTCCGGGGGGAAATACTGAACTGTCATAACTTTAATTACAGGTCCGGGGGAAATACTGAACTGTCATAACTTTAATTACAGGTCCGGGGGGAAATACTGAACTGTCACAACTTTAATTACAGGTCCGGGGGCTAATACTGAACTGTCATAACTTTAATTACAGGTCCGGGGGGAAATACTGAACTGTCATAACTTTAATTACAGGTCCGGGGGGAAATACTGAACTGTCACAACTTTAAACACAGGGCCTGGAAGGAATACTGAACTGTCACAAATTTAAACACAAGGCCTGGAGGAAATACTGAACTGTCATAACTTTAATTACAAGTCCGGTGGGAAATACTGATCTGTCATAACTTTAATTACAGGTCCGGGGGGAAATACTGAACTGTCATAACTTTAATTACAGGTCCGGGGGGAAATACTGAACTGTCATAACTTTAATTACAGGTCCGGGGGGTAATACTGAACTGTCATAACTTTAATTACAGGTCTGGGGGGAAATACTGAACTGTCATAACTTTAATTACAGGTCCGGGGGGTAATACTGAACTGTCATAACTTAAATTACAGGTCCGGGGGGAAATACTGAACTGTCATAACTTTAATTACAGGTCCGGGGGGAAATACTGAACTGTCATAACTTTAATTACAGGTCCGGGGGGAAATACTGAACTGTCATAACTTTAATTACAGGTCCGGGGGGAAATACTGAACTGTCATAACTTTAATTACAGGTCCGGGGGGAAATACTGAACTGTCATAACTTTAATTACAGGTCCGGGGGAAATACTGAACTGTCATAACTTTAATTACAGGTCCGGGGGGAAATACTGAACTGTCATAACTTTAATTACAGGTCCGGGGGAAATACTGAACTGTCATAACTTTAATTACAGGTCCGGGGGGAAATACTGAACTGTCATAACTTTAATTACAGGTCCGGGGGGAAATACTGAACTGTCATAACTTTAATTACAGGTCCGGGGGGAAATACTGAACTGTCATAACTTTAATTACAGGTCCGGGGGGTAATACTGAACTGTCATAACTTTAATTACAGGTCCGGGGGGAAATACTGAACTGTCATAACTTTAATTGCAGGTCCGGGGGAAATACTGAACTTTCATAACTTTAATTACAGTTCCGGGGGGAAATACTGAACTGTCATAACTTTAATTACAGGTCCGGGGGAAATACTGAACTGTCATAACTTTAATTACAGGTCCGGGGTGAAATACTGAACTGTCACAACTTTAATTACAGGTCCGGGGGAAATACTGAACTGTCATAACTTTAATAACAGGTCCGGGGGGAAATACTGAACTGTCATAACTTTAATTACAGGTCCGGGGGGAAATACTGAACTGTCATAACTTTAATTACAGGTCCGGGGGAAATACTGAACTGTCATAACTTTAATTACAGGTCCGGGGGGAAATACTGAACTGTCATAACTTTAATTACAGGTCCGGGGGGTAATACTGAACTGTCATAACTTTAATTACAGGTCCGGGGGGAAATACTGAACTGTCATAACTTTAATTACAGGTCCGGGGGAAATACTGAACTGTCATAACTTTAATTACAGGTCCGGGGGGGAATACTGAACTGTCATAACTTTAATTACAGGTCCGGTGGCTAATACTGAACTGTCATAACTTTAATTACAGGTCCGGGGGGAAATACTGAACTGTCATAACTTTAATTACAGGTCCGGGGGGAAATACTGAACTGTCATAACTTTAATTACAGGTCCGGGGGTAATACTGAACTGTCATAACTTTAATTACAGGTCCGGGGGGAAATACTGAACTGTCATAACTTTAATTACAGGTCCGGGGGGAAATACTGAACTGTCATAACTTTAATTACAGGTCCGGGGGGAAATACTGAACTGCCATAACTTTAATTACAGGTCCGGGGGGAAATACTGAACTGTCATAACTTTAACTACAGGTCCGGGGGGAAATACTGAACTGTCATAACTTTAAACACAGGTCCGGGGGAAATACTGAGCTGTCACAACTTTAAAGACAGGTCCGGGGGGAAATACTGAACTGTCATAACTTTAATTACAGGTCCGGGGGGAAATACTGAACTGTCATAACTTTAATTACAGGTCCGGGGGGAAATACTGAACTGTCATAACTTTAATTACAGGTCCGGGGGAAATACTGGACTGTCATAACTTTAATTACAGGTCCTGGGGGAAATACTGAACTGTCATAACTTTAATTACAGGTCCGGGGGGAAATACTGAAATGTCATAACTTTAATTACAGGTCCGGGGTGAAATACTGAACTGTCATAACTTTAATTACAGGTCCGGGGTGAAATACTGAACTGTCATAACTTTAATTACAGGTCCGGGGGAAATACTGAACTGTCATAACTTTAATTACAGGTCCGGGGGAAATACTGAGCTGTCACAACTTTAAAGACAGGTCCGGGGGGAAATACTGAACTGTCATAACTTTAATTACAGGTCCGGGGGGAAATACTGAAATGTCATAACTTTAATTACAGGTCCGGGGGAAATACTGAACTGTCATAACTTTAATTACAGGTCCGGGGGAAATACTGAACTGTCATAACTTTAATTACAGGTCCGGGGGGAAATACTGAACTGTCATAACTTTAATTACAGGTCCGGGGGAAATACTGAACTGTCATAACTTTAATTACAGGTCCGGGGGAAATACTGAACTGTCATAACTTTAATTACAGGTCCGGGGTGAAATACTGAACTGTCACAACTTTAATTACAGGTCCGGGGGAAATACTGAACTGTCATAACTTTAATAACAGGTCCGGGGGGAAATACTGAACTGTCATAACTTTAATTACAGATCCGGGGGGAAATACTGAACTGTCATAACTTTAATTACAGGTCCGGGGGGAAATACTGAACTGTCATAACTTTAATTACAGGTCCGGGGGAAATACTGAACTGTCATAACTTTAATTACAGGTCCGGGGGTAAATACTGAACTGTCATAACTTTAATTACAGGTCCGGGGGGTAATACTGAACTGTCATAACTTTAATTACAGGTCCGGGGGGAAATACTGAACTGTCATAACTTTAATTACAGGTCCGGGGGAAATACTGAACTGTCATAACTTTAATTACAGGTCCGGGGGGAAATACTGAACTGTCACAACTTTAATTACAGGTCCGGGGGCTAATACTGAACTGTCATAACTTTAATTACAGGTCCGGGGGGAAATACTGAACTGTCATAACTTTAATTACAGGTCCGGGGGGAAATACTGAACTGTCACAACTTTAAACACAGGGCCTGGAAGGAATACTGAACTGTCACAAATTTAAACACAAGGCCTGGAGGAAATACTGAACTGTCATAACTTTAATTACAAGTCCGGTGGGAAATACTGATCTGTCATAACTTTAATTACAGGTCCGGGGGGAAATACTGAACTGTCATAACTTTAATTACAGGTCCGGGGGGAAATACTGAACTGTCATAACTTTCATTACAGGTCCGGGGGGTAATACTGAACTGTCATAACTTTAATTACAGGTCTGGGGGGAAATACTGAACTGTCATAACTTTAATTACAGGTCCGGGGGGTAATACTGAACTGTCATAACTTAAATTACAGGTCCGGGGGGAAATACTGAACTGTCATAACTTTAATTACAGGTCCGGGGGGAAATACTGAACTGTCATAACTTTAATTACAGTTCTGGGGGGAAATACTGAACTGTCATAACTTTAATTACAGGTCCGGGGGGAAATACTGAACTGTCACAACTTTAATTACAGGTCCGGGGGAAATACTGAACTGTCATAACTTTAATTACAGGTCCGGGGGGAAATACTGAACTGTCATAACTTTAATTACAGGTCCGGGGGGAAATACTGAACTGTCATAACTTTAATTACATGTCCGGGGGGAAATACTGAACTGTCATAACTTTAATTACAGGTCCGGGGGGAAATACTGAACTGTCATAACTTTAATTACAGGTCCGGGGGGTAATACTGAACTGTCATAACTTTAATTACAGGTCCGGGGGGAAATACTGAACTGTCATAACTTTAATTGCAGGTCCGGGGGAAATACTGAACTTTCATAACTTTAATTACAGTTCCGGGGGGAAATACTGAACTGTCATAACTTTAATTACAGGTCCGGGGGGTAATACTGAACTGTCATAACTTTAATTACAGGTCCGGGGGGAAATACTGAACTGTCACAACTTTAAACACAGGGCCTGGAAGGAATACTGAACTGTCACAAATTTAAACACAGGGCCTGGAAGGAATACTGAACTGTCACAACATTAAAGGCAGGTCTTGGGGGAAACAATGAACTGTCACATCTTTAAACACAGGTACTGGGGCAACTAATGAGCTGTCACAACTTTAAAGACAGGTCCTGGAGGAAATACTGAACTGTCAGAACTTTAAACACAGGTACTGGGGGAAATACTGAGCTGTCACAACTTTAAACACAGGTCCTGGAGGAAATACTGAACTGTCAGAACATTAAACACAGGGCCTGGGGGAAATACTGAGCTGTCACAACTTTAAACACAGGTCCTGGGGGAAATGCTGAGCTGTAACAGCATTAAACACAGGGCCTGGTGGAAATACTGAACTGTCATAACAGTAAACACAGATCCTGGAGGAAATACTGAGCTGTCAAAAGTGTAAACACAGGGCCTGGGTCAAATACTGAACTGTCACAACTGTAAACACAGATCCTGGAGGAAATACTGAGCTGTCAAAAGTGTAAACACAGGGCCTGGGTCAAATACTGAACTGCCACAACGGTAAACACAGGCCCTGGTGGAAACGCTAATCTGTCACAACTTTAAAGAAAGGTAATGGGGGAAATACTGAGCTGTCACAACTGTAAAGACAGGGCCTGGGGGAATTTCTGAACTGTCACAACTGTAAACACGGGGCCTGGGGCAAACACTGATCTGTCACAACTGTAAACACAGAGCCTGGAGGAATTACTGAGCTGTCACAGCTTTAAACACGGGGCCTGGGGCAAACACTGATCTGTCACAACTGTAAACACAGGGCCTGGAGGAATTACTGAGCTGTCACAGCTTTAAACACAGGGCCTGGGGGAAATACTGAACTGTCAGAACTTCAAAGACAGGTCCTGGGGGAAATACTGAGCTGTCACAGCATTAAACACATGTCTTTGGGGAAATACTGAGCTGTCACAGATTTAAACACAGGTCTTGGGTGAAATACTGAACTGTCACAACTTTAAACACAGGTGCTGAGGCAAATACTGAGCTGTTACAACTTTAAAGACAGGTCCTGGGGGAAATGCTGAGCTGTCACATCCTTAAACACAGGGCCTGGGGGAAATACTGAACTGTCACATCTTTAAACACAGGTTCTCGGGGAAATACTGAGCTGTCACAACTTTAAAGACAGGTTCTGGGGGAAATACTGAGCTGTCACAACTTTAAAGACAGGTCCTGGGGGAAATACTGAGCTGTCACAACTTTAAAGACTGATCCTGGGGGAAATACTGAGCTGTCATAACTTTAAACACATGCCCTGGAGAAAATACTGAACAGTCACAATTGTAAACACAGGGCCTGGAGGAAACACTGAACTGTCACAATGGTATACAAAGTGCCTGGGCGAAATACTGAGCTGTCCCAACTTTAACCAAAGCTCCTGGAAGAAATACTGAGCTGTCACAACTTGAAAGACAGGTCATGGGGCAAATACTGAGCTGTCACAATTGTAAACACAGGGCCTGGAAGAAATACTGAGCTGTCACATCTTTAAACACAGGTCTTGGGGAAAATACTGAGCTGTCACAACTGTAAACACAGGGCCTGGAAGAAATACTGAGCTGTCTCATCTTTAAACACAGGTCTTGGGGGAAATACTGAGCTGTCACAACTTTAAACACAGGTCTTGGGAGAAATACTGAGCTGTCACATCTTTAAACACAGGTCCTGGGGGAAATACTGAGCTGTCACAACTTTAAACACAGGTCTTGGGGGAAATACTGAACTGTCACAACTTGAAACACAGGTCCTGGGGGAAATACTGAGCTGTCACAACTTTAAACACAGGTCTTGGGGGAAATACTGAGCTGTCACAACTTGAAACACAGGTCCTGGGGGAAATACTGAGCTGTCACATCTTTAAACACAGGTCCTGGGGGAAATACTGAACTGTCACAACTTGAAACACAGGTCCTGGGGGAAATACTGAGCTGTCACATCTTGAACACAGGTTCTCGGGGAAATACTGAACTGTCACAACTTGAAACACAGGTCCTGGGGGAAATACTGAACTGTCACAACTTGAAACACAGGTCCTGGGGGAAATACTGAGCTGTCACATCTTTAAACACAGGTTCTCGGGGTTATACTGAACTGTCACAACTTGAAACACAGGTCCTGGGGGAAATACTGAGCTGTCACATCTTTAAGCACAGGTTCTCAGGGTTATACTGAACTGTCACAACTTGAAACACAGGTCCTGGGGGAAATACTGAACTGTCACAACTTGAAACACAGGTCCTGGGGGAAATACTGAGCTGTCACAACTTTAATCACAGGTCCTGTGGGAAATTCTGAGCGGTCACAACATTAAACACAGGTCTTGGTGGAAATACTGAGCTGTCACAACTTTAAACACAGGTCTTGGGGGAAATACTGAACTGTCACAACATTAAACACAGGTCTTGGGGGAAATACTGAACTGTCACAACTTTAAACACAGGTCCTTGCCGAAATACTGAACTGTCACAACTTTAAACACAGGTCCTTGCGGAAACACTGAACTGTCACAACTTTAAACACCGGGCCTAGGGGAAATACTGAACTGTCACAACTGTAAACACAGGCCTGGGTGAAATACTGAGCTGTCACAACTGTAAACACAGGGCCTGGATGAAACGCTAATCTGTCACAACTTTAAAGACAGGTCCTGGGGGAAATACTGAGCTGTCACATCTTTGAAGACATTTCCTTGCCGAAATACTGAACTGTCACAACTTTAAACACAGGTCCTGTGGGAAATACTGAGCTGTCACAACTGTAAACACAGGGCCTGGATGAAAAGCTAATCTGTCACAACTTTAAAGAAAGGTCCTGGGGAAATACTGAGCTGTCACAGATTTAAATACAGGGCCTGGGGGAAACACTGAAATGTCACAACTTTAAAAACAGGTCCTGGGGGAAATACTGAGCTGTCATAACTTTAAACACATGCCCTGGAGGAAATACTGAACTGTCCCAAACATAATCACAGGGCCTGGGGGACACACTGAACTGTCACAATGGTCGATAAAGTGCCTGGGCGAAATACTGAGCTGTCACAACTTCAAAGACAGGTCCTGGGGGAAATACTGAGCTGTCACAATTGAAGACACAGGGCATGGGGGAAACACTGAACTGTCACAACTTTAAACACAGGTTCTGCGGGAAATACTGAGCTGTCACAACTTTAAAGAAAGGTCCTGTGGGAAATACTGAGTTGTCACAACTGTAAACGCAGGTCCTGGGGGAAATACTCACCTGTCACATATTTTAGCACAGTTTCGGTGACTGCAGCTTGACTGTAGCGGAGGTGCGAGAGCGAGCTAACAGCTGGGAAGTCAATTTCAGTGGAAGTTTAAAAGTTAATTCCCTTTTGTTTTCGGAGGACCAGGGGACTGCTGGGTAAGTAAAAACTATATATTTGGGTGGTGGCTGTATCCGAGACACTACACGTGTAGTGTCTTCCACCCACCCTCCTCCGCTAACCAAAAAAAAAAGGACTCTGTTGTGTTGATAAGGTAAGCTTTTTATTTAAGAAGTTCTGTCCGTTGGATTGCTAACCTAACAAGTTCTGACATTTCTTTTATTTGGTTTTTCAGTAGATTTGTTGGGAATTTAGAATAGAGGGAATGGAAGTTAATGCAGTTGCATGTTCCTCCTGCAGAATGTGGGAGGTAAGGGTCGCCAAGAGTGTCCCTGCTGACTGCATCTGTGGGAAGTGCACCCAACTCCAGCACCTCAAGAACCGCGTTAGGGAACTGGAGCTGGAGCTGGATGAACTTCGGATCATTCGGGAGGCGGAGGAGGTTATTGAGAGGAGTTATGGGGAGGTAGTCACATCTCAGTAAAAGAAGTAGGTAGTTGGGTTACCGCCAGGGGAAGGAGAGGGAACCAGCAGGCAGTGCAGGGATCCCCTGTGGCCGTTTCCCTCAACAACAGGTATACCGTTTTGGATACTGTTGCGGGGGATGACTTACCAGGGGGAAGCAATGGGGTACAGATATCTGGCACAGAGTCTGTCCCTGTTGCTCAGAAGGGAAAGGGGAAGAGAAGCAGAGCATTAGTCATTGGGGACTCCATAGTTAGGGGAACAGATAGGAGGTTCTGTGGGAACGAGAGAGACTCATGGTTGGTATGTTGCCTCCCAGGTGCCAGGGTACATGATGTCTCGGATCGTGTTTTTGGGATCCTTAAGGGGGAGGAGGGAGCACCCCCAAGTCGTGGTCCACATAGGCACCAACGACATAGGTAGGAAGAGAGATGGGGATTTAAGGCAGAAATTCAGGGAGCTAGGGTGGAAGCTTAGAGCGAGAACAACCAGAGTTGTTATCTCTGGGTTGTTGCCTGTGCCACGTGATAGCAAACCGAGGAATAGGGAGAGAGAGGAGTTGAACTCGTGGCTGCAGGGATGGTGCAGGAGGGAGGGTTTTGATTTCCTGGATAATTGGGGCTCTTTCTGGGGTAGGTGGGAACTCTACAAACAGGATGGTCTTCACCTGAACCAGAGGGGTACCAATATCCTGGGGGGGAGATTTGCTAGTGCTCTTCGGGGGGGGTTTAAACTAATTCAACAGGGGGATGGAACCTAAATTGTAGTGCTACTGTACTGGATGTTGAGAGTAGTGAGGTCAGGGATAAGGTTACAAGGACGCAAGAGGGCACTGGCAAGCAAGAACCTGGTTTAAAATGTGTCTACTTCAACGCCAGGAGCATCCGGAATAAGGTGGGTGAGCTTGCAGCATGGGTTGGTACCTAGGATCTCGATGTAGTGGCCATTTCAGAGACATGGGTAGAGCGGGGACAGGAATGGATGTTGCAGATTCCGGGATTTAGATGTTTGAGTAAGAACAGAGAAGATGGTAAAAGAGGGGGGGGGGGGGGTGTGGCATTGTTAATCAAGGAGAGTATTACAGCGGCAGAAAGGACGTTTGAGGACTCGTCTACTGAGGTAGTATGGGCCGAGGTTAGAAACAGGAGAGGTGAGGTCACCCTGTTAGGAGTCTTTTATAGACCTCCGAATAGTTCCAGAGATGTAGAGGAAAGGATAGCGAAGATGATTCTTGACAGGAGCGAGAGTAACAGGGTAGTTGTTATGGGGGACTTTAACTTTCCAAATATCGACTGGAAATACTATAGTTCGAGTACTTTAGATGGGTCAGTTTTTGTCCAGTGTGTGCAGGAGGGTTTTCTGACACAGTATGTAGACAGGCCAACCAGGGGCGATGCCACATTGGATTTGGTACTGGGTAATGAACCCGGCCAGGTGTTAGATTTAGATGTAGGTGAGCACTTTGGTGATAGTGATCACAATTCGGTTAGGTTTACCTTAGTGATGGGCAGGGACAGGTATATTCCGCAGGGCAAGAATTATAGCAGGGGGAAAGGAAATTATGATGCGATTAGGCAAGATTTAGGAGGTGTAGGATGGGGAAGGAAACTGCAGGGGATGGGAACAATCAAAATGTGGAGCTTATTCAAGGAGCAGCTACTGTGTGTCCTTGATAAGTATGTACCTGTGAGGCAGGGAGGAAGTTGTCGAGCGAGGGAGCCGTGGTTTACTAAAGAAGTTGAAGAGCTTGTCAAGAGGAAGAAGAAGGCTGATGTTAGGATGAGACGTGAAGGCTCAGTTAGGGCGCTTGAGAGTTACAAGCTAGCCAGGAAGGATCTGAAGGGAGAGCTAAGAAGAGCAAGGAGAGGACACGAGAAGTCATTGGCGGATAGGATCAGGGAAAACCCTAAGGCTTTCTATAGGTATATCAGGAATAAAAGAATGACAGAGTTAGATTAGGGCCAATCAAGGGTAGTAGTGGGAAGTTGTGTGTGGAATCAGAGGAGATAGGGGAAGTGTTAAATGAATATTTTTCGTCAGTATTTACAGTAGAGAAAGAAAATGTTGTCGAGGAAAATACTGAGATTCAGGCTACTAGGCTAGATGGAATTGAGGTTCACAAGGAGGAGGTGTTATCAATTTTGGAAAGTCTGAAAATAGATAGGTCCCGTGGGCCACATGCGATTTATCCTATGATTCTCTGGGAAGCCAGGGAGGAGATTGCAGAGCCTTTGTCCTTGATCTTTATGTCGTCATTGTCGACAGGAATAGTGCCGGAAGACTGGAGGATAGCAAATGTTGTCCCCTTGTTCAAGAAGGGGAGTAGAGACAGCCCTGGTAATTATAGACCTGTGAGCCTTACTTCGGTTGTGGGTAAAATGCTGGAAAAGGTTATAAGAGACAGGATTTATAATCATCTTGAAAAGAATAAGTTCATTAGCGATAGTCAGCACGGTTTTGTGATGGGTAGGTCGTGCCTCACAAACCTTATTGAGTTTTTCGAGAAGGTGACCAAACAGGTGGATGAGGGTAAAGCAGTGGATGTGGTGTATATGGATTTCAGTAAGGCATTTGATAAGGTTCCCCACGGTAGGCTATTGTAGAAAATACGGAAGTATGGGGTAGAAGGTGATTTAGAGCTTTGGATCCGAAATTGGCTAGCTGAAAGAAGACAGAGGGTGGTGGTTGATGGCAAATGTTCATCCTGGAGTTTAGTTACTAGTGGTGTACCGCAAGGATTTGTTTTGGGGCCACTGCTGTTTGTCATTTTGATAAATGACCTGGATGAGGGTGTAGAAGGGTGGGTTAGTAAATTTGCGGATGACACTAAGGTTGGTGGAGTTGTGGATAGTGCCGAAGGGTGTTGTAGGGTACAGAGGGACATAGATAGGCTGCAGAGCTGGGCTGAGAGATGGCAAATGGAGTTTAATGCGGATAAGTGCGAGGTGATTCATTTTGGAAGGAGTAACAGGAATGCAGAGTACTGGGCTAATGGGAGGATTCTTGGTAGTGTAGATGAACAGAGAGATCTTGGTGTCCAGGTGCATAAATCCCTGAAGGCTGCTACCCAGGTTAATAGGGCTGTTAAGAAAGCATATGGTGTGTTAGCTTTTATTAGTAGGGGGATCGAGTTTCGGAGCCACGATGTCATGCTGCAGCTGTACAAAACTCTGGTGAGACCGCACCTGGAGTATTGCGTGCAGTTCTGGTCATTGCATTATAGGAAGGATGAGGAAGCTATGGAAAGGGTGCAGAGGAGCTTTACTAGGATGTTGCCTGGTATGGAGGGAAGGTCTTACAAGGAAAGGCTGAGGGACTTGAGGCTCTTTTCATTGGAGAGAAGGAGGAGGAGAGGTGAATTAATAGAGACATATAAGATAATCAGAAGGTTAGATAGGGTGGATAGTGAGAGTCTTTTTCCTCGGATGGTGATGGCAAACACGAGGGGACATAGCTTTAAGTTGAGGGGTGATAGATATAGGACAGATGTCAGAGGTAGTTTCTTTACTCAGAGAGTAGTCGGGGCGTGGAACGCCCTGCCTGCAACAGTAGTAGACTCGCCAACTTTCAGGGCATTTAAGTGGTCATTGGATAGACATATGGATGAAAATGGAAAAGTGTAGGTCAGATGGTTTCACAGGTCGGCGCAACATCGAGGGCCGAAGGGCCTGTACTGCACTGTAATATTCTAAGGTCCTGGGGGACATACTGAGCTGTCACAGCATTAAACGCAGGTCTTGGTGGGAAATACTCAGCTGTCACAACATTAAACACAGGTGCTGTGGCAAATACTGAGCTGTCACATCTTTAAACACAGGTTCTGGGGGAAATACTGAGCTGTCCCATACGTAATGACAGATCCTGGGGGAATAACGGAGCTGTCACAAATTTAAACACAGGTCTTGGGGGAAATACTGAGCTGTCACAACTACAAATACGATTCCTGGGGGAATTACTGAGCTTTCACAATTGTAAACACAAGGCCTGGAAGAAATACTGAGCTGTCACAACTGGAAACACAGGTCCTGGGGGAAACACTGAACTGTCACAGCTTTAAACACAGGTCTTGGGGGAAATACTGAGCTGTCACAACTACAAAGACGATTCCTGGGGGAATTACTGAGCTTTCACAATTGTAAACACAAGGCCTGGAAGAAATACTGAGCTGTCACAACTGTAAACACAGGGCCTGGGTGAAATACTGAGCTGTCACAACTGTAAACACAGGGCCTGGGTGAAATACTGAACTGTCACAACTGTAAAAACAGAGCCTGGAGGAAATATTAATCTGTCACAACTTTAAAGAAAGGTCCTGGGTGAAATACTGAGCTGTCACAACTGTAAACACAGGGCCTGGCGGAATTACTGAACTGTCACAACTGTAAACACAGGGCCTGGTGGAAATACTGAATAGTCACAACTGTAAAAACAGGGCCTGGGGCAAACGCTGATCCGTCACAACTTTAAATAAAGGCCTGGGGGTAATACTGACGTGTCAGAACTTTAAACACATGCCCTGGAGGAAATACTGAACTGTCCCATACGTAATCACAGGTCCTGGCGGAAATACTGAGCTGTCACAACTTTAAAGACAGGCCCTGGGGGAAATACTGAGCTGTCACAACTTTAAAGACTGGTCCTGGGTAAAATACTGAACTGTCACAACTTTAAAGACAGGTCCTGGGTAAAATACTGAACTGTCACAACTTTAAACACAGGTCCTGGCGGAAATACTGAGCTGTCACAGCATTAAAGACAGGTCCTGGGGGAAATACTGAACTGTCCCATACGTAATCACAGGTCCTGGTGGAAATACTGAGCTGTCACAACTTTAAAGACAGGCCCTGGGGGAAATACTGAGCTGTCACAATTTTAAACACAGATCCAGGGGGAAATACTGAACTGTCACAACTGTAAACACAGGGCCTGGGGGAATTATAAATAGAATTAGAACATAGCAGCGCAGTACATGCCCTTCGGCCCTCGATGTTGCGCCGACCTGTGAAACCATCTGACCTACACTATTCCATTTTCATCCATATGTCTATCCAATGACCACTTAAATGCCCTTAAAGATGGCGAGTCTACTACTGCTGCAGGCAGGGCGTTCCACGCCCTTACTACTCTCTGAGTAAAGAAACTACCTGTCACATCTGTCCTATATCTTTCACCCCCTCAACTTAAAGCTATGTCCCCTCGTGTTTGCCATCACCATCCGAGGAAAAAGACTCTCACTATCCACCCTATCTAACCCTCTGATTATCTTATATGTCTCTATTAAGTCACCTCTCCTCCTCCTTCTCTCCAACGAAAACAACCCCAAGTCCCTCAGCCTTTCCTCGTAAGACCTTCCCTCCATACCAGGCAACATCCTAGTAAATCTCCTCTGCACCCTTTCCAAAGCTTCCACATCCTTCCTATAATGCGGTGACCAGAACTGCACGCAATACTCCAGGTGCGGTCTCACCAGAGTTTTGTACAGCTGCAGCATGACCTCGTGGCTCCGAAACTCTATCCCCCTACTAATAAAAGCTAACACACCATATGCCTTCTTAACAGCCCTATTAACCTGGGTCTCAACTTTCAGGGATTTATGCACCTGGACACCAAGATCTCTCTGTTCATCTACACTACCAAGAATCTTCCCATTAGCCCAGTACTCTGCATTCCTGTTACTCCTTCCAAAGTGAATCACCTCACACATTTCCACATTAAACTCCATTTGCCATCTCTCAGCCCAGCTCTGCAGCCTATCTGTGTCCCTCTGTACCCTACAACATCCTTGGGCACTATCCACAACTCCACCGACCTTCGTGTCATCCGCAAAGTTACTAACCCACCCTTCTACACCCTCTTCCAGGTCATTTATAAAAATTACAAACAGCAGTGGCCCCAAAACAGATCCTTGCGGTACACCACTAGTAACTAAACTCCAGGATGAACATTTGCCATCAACCACCACCCTCTGTCTTCTTTCAGCTAGCCAATTTCGGATCCAAAGCTCTAAATCACCTTCTACCCCATACTTCCGTATTTTCTACAGTAGCCTACCATGGGGAACCTTATCAAACGCCTTACTGAAATCCATATACACCACATCCACTGCTTTACCCTCATCCACCTGTTTGGTCACCTTCTCGAAAAACTCAGTAAGGTTTGTGAGGCACGACCTACCCGTCACTAAACCGTGCTGAATATTGCCAATGAACTTATTCTTTTCAAGATGATTATAAATCCTGTCTCTTATAACCTTTTCCAACATTTTACCCACTACCGAAGTAAGGCTCACAGGTCTATAATTACCAGGGCTGTCTCTACTCCCCTTCTTGAACAAGGGGACAACATTTGCAATCCTCCAGTCTTCCGGCACTATTCCTGTCGACAATGACGACATAAAGATCAACGACAAAGGCTCTGCAATTTTCTCCCTGGCTTCCCAGAGAATCCTAGGATAAATCCCATCTGGCCCAGGGGACTTATCTATTTTCACACTTTCCAAAATTGCTAACACCTCCTCCTTGTGAACCTCAATCCCATCCAGCCTAGTACTCTGAATCTCAGCATTCTCCTCGACAACATTTTCTTTCTCTACTGTGCTGTCACAACTTTAAACACAGGTCCTGGGGGAAATACTTAGCTGTCACAACTTTAAATATGGGGCCTGGGGGAAACACTGAAATGTCACAACTTTAAAGACAGGTCCTGGGGGAAATACTGTGCTGTCACAACTTTAAAGACAGGTCCTGGGGGAAATACTGAACTGTCACAGCTGTGAACACAGGGCCTGGGGGTAATACTGAACTGTCATAACTTTAAACACATGCCCTGGAGGAAATACTGAACTGTCCCAAACTTAATCACAGGGCCTGGGGGAAACATTGAACTGTCACAACTGTAAACATAGGGCCTGGGGGAAATACTGAGCAGTCACAACTGTAAACGCAGGTCCTGGGGGATACACCTCCTTAACCAATTTATGGACCTGTCCTGCTACCTTCAGGGATCCATGGGCATTCACTCCAAGGTCATTCAATTCATCTTCAGCTCTCCATATTCTCCCAATCAAAAACACTTGGCTATCCACTTGAAGGAATAAATTCTCCATGTCTATCCATTCCCATCGAACACTCTCAGAGAAGGTACCACACTGGTTAGATACAGCGTAAAGCTCTGTTTAAACTGTCCCTGGAGTGTCGGATTAACCTGGGTTACTCACTGTGCCTCAGCCACTGAGACGCTCCTGCATCACTTGCCTTAATGTAAGTGGATACCGGGTTTGGGAGCAGGACGGGCACGAGATTAGGGCGACTGCCCATGTGGAGGATAAACATCAGCAATCCCTTGGAGAATCAGTACACACCAGCGAGAATGAAAAAAAAATGTATCTGGTGTTGAAATTGTGAGCCTTGCATTGCAGAATGCTTTCGCATTTGGTAAGAATGTTGAGCCAGTGAAATTTTGCTGCAGTGGGATGAATAGATACTCCATGAACGTATTACAAAAGTAAAGTACGGTGTGTACTGTAAATATGGACTGAAATGACTGCAATAGCAATGTAACTGATCCATTTTCAGTTGAATTTTATGACTACAGTTATACCTGCTATCCTGTGAGAATGTAGATAAAACACGATGAGATGAAGTCAAAGTGGCCACTGTTGAATTTGCTAGCTTGATCTTTGTGGGAACACAAGGGTTAAGTAAGTTAAAAATATTAAATGGTCAATTCACTTGTACAATTAAACACTTAACAGACATCGCTATGGAATGTCCTATGTGCTGCATTCTTACTCCTGCATCTACTCTGTTCGGACTCCTCATGATTTTGAACAGCTCTATCAAATCTAATCTCAAGTTTCTCTTTTCTATGGAGAACAACCCCAACTCTCCAATCTATCCACGTAACTGACGTCCCTCATCGCTGGAAACGATCTCATGAATCTTTTCTGCACCCTCTCTAATGCCTTCACATCCTTCTGAAAGTGCGGTGTCCACTGTTGGACACAATACTAGTTAAAGTTGAACCAGTGTTTTATAAAGCTTCATCATAACCTCCTTGCTTTTATACTCTAAGCCTCTATTTACAATGCCTGGGATCCCACATGCCTTTTAACCACTTTCTAAAATAGCCCTGCCACCTTCAATTTGTGCACAGATATCCCCAGGTCTCTCTGTTCCTGTACACACTTCAGAATTGTATTCTTTATTTTTTATTGCCTCTCCTCATTCGTCCTACCAAAATACGTCACTTTACACTTCTCTGCACCATATTTCATCTGCCACGTGATCTTCTCTGGTGAGAAACTATTAAATGTTGGTGTTCAGAGGGATTTGGCTGTCTTTGTACACAGATCACACAAAGTTAACATACTGGTGAAAAAAGAAAGGCAAATGGTTTCTTGCTCTGTATTGCAAGGGATTGGAGTACAAGAGTAAGGAAGTCTCAATGCAATTGGTGAGAAGATTGCTAGAATAAAGTGTACTGGTTTGGTCTCCATACCTAAGAAAGGATATACTTGCCTTACATTCAGGACAACAAAGAGTCACGAGATAACGGTGGAGCAGACTTGAGGGGCCTTATGGCTTACTCCTACTCTTATTTGTTCTGTTCTTCAGTTCAAATGACAGAGAGTGACAGGGAGATCCAGAAAGAGGGAGGAGGAGAGAGAGCGAACAAACAGGAAACACGCATGGGAACACCACCACCTGCAAGTTTCCCTTAAAGTCGCTCACCATCCTGACTAGGAATTATATCACTGCTCCTTAACTGTCACTGGATCAAAATCCTATAATTCCATTCTAACAGCACTATGAGTGTACCTACACCACGTTGGCTGTAGTGATTCTCGGAATCGGTTCACTGCCACTTTCTCAAACAGCAATTATGGATGGGCAATAAATCCTGGAATTACCAGTAACGCTAACATCCAACCAATGGATAAAGTAAAAGAAAAAATACACCGATCCATATCAGGTGATATTAGGCTCAAATGATCTTTGAAGGCGGCAGGACATATTAAGAGAGTAATTAGCAAAACATATGCGATCTTGGTCTTCAGGGAGACAAAGAGAGAGAGAGAGGGAGAGACGGGCAGCAAAAGGGAGGGAGAGATGGGGAGAGACAGGCAGATTGTAGGAGAACTTTTACATCTAACTGCGTTAAAAAATATCAAAAATTTAAAGGGACTGTGCACTGAAAAAGATGGCCGCTCACAACAACTATAGTCACACACCATCCTTACTTGAAATTATATTGCACTGCGTCAAGATCCTGGAACTCCTTCCCTAACAGCACTGTGGGTCTACCTACCCCACATGGACTGCAGTGGTTCAAGAACATGGCTCACCACCACCTTCTCAAGGAAAATTAGGGATGGACAATAAATGCTGGCCCTGCCAGCGACACGCACGTCACTCGAATGAATTAAATAAAATAAAATTCGGCCCCGAGCCACTTAAGGAGATATTAGGCTAGGTGACCAAAACCCTGGTCAAATAGCTTGGATTTAGGGAGCATCTTCAAAGAGGAGAGAGAGTTAGTGAGACAGAGAGGTTTAGGAATGGAATTGCAGAGTTAGGGCCTTGGCAGCTTGAAGGCACGGCCACCAATTGTGGAACGATTCGAATTGGGGATGCTTAAGAATCCAGAAGTAGAGGATCGCAGATATTGGAGGATTGTGGAGCTGGAGGAGATTGCAGAGATAGGGAGGGGTCATTTGTTGAAGATAATTCTAAATTTCTACCACCCTTTGTGTGTAGAAATGTTTCTTAACTTCACTCTTTAAAGACTTTTCGACTAATGTTCGATTTTTAGATTGTCAACCTCGTCGGAGACTCCCACAATCAGTGAAAAGAGTTTCTCTCTCTCTATCCCTTAGTTCCATTATTATCTTGTAAACTTTGATCAATTCACCTTTTTACCTTCTAAATTCCAGGGATACATCTACACTGTCCCATTAAATGCTGCCAAGCTGAGCACAGCCTGGAGTCAGCGACAGAGTAAATATCCATCTTCTCTGTTTTATCAAACACTCCCAGGGTAGGTACAGTCTGGGGTTAGATACAGAGTAAAGCTGCCTCTCCATCCAGATAGAGAGAGTAACAGTGAGAAAGACAGGGATAGATATAGAGACAGAATAACAGAGAGAGGGAAGGATAGCAATGGGGAGAGAGTACCAGTGAGAAAGGGGAAGAGATTGGGATGGAGAGTGTCGGTCAGTGTTCCTGCAAAGCTGTGTGCTGTAGCCTGGAAGGTACTGCACAGGTCCTTTTCTGTGAAAAATAACACACGTCTTCAAAAATTCATAAAAATTTAAAGGGACTGCTCATGCAAAAAAACAAAATGAGCACTCAAAACAACTAACTTTTCATGGTAATATCTGAGCCAGCAGTAAACCCCCCCCCCCCCCCCTCCTATTTTAAACCTGGAGTAGACCCCCTCACATTTTAAACCGGGAGAAGACTCCCCTCCAATTTTAAACCTGGCGTAGGTCCACATCACATTTTATACCTGGAGTAACCCCTCCACCACAGAATTTTAAACCTGGAGAGGCCCTGCTCCCATTTTAATCTGGAGTCGATCCCCCTCCCATTTTAAACCTGGAGAAGCCCCTCTCCTATTTTTAACCTGCAGTAGACCCAGCTCCCATCTTAAACCTGAATACCCCCTCCCAATTTAAACCGGGATAGTCCCACCTCCCATTTGAAACACAGAGAATCCCCAACCCATTTTAAACCTGGAGAGCTCCCCTCCCATTTTAAACATGGAAAATTGTCCCTCCCATTTTGAAAATTACCCAATTCTCTCTGTGAACATCGCCCTCAAATTCTCCCCTGCCTCCACTGTAAACACACCTCCCTTTCTAAGTTACCCTCTCGGCCCAGTAAAAGACGCCCGTCTCTATTAAGTCCCAATCTGTATCATCTCCCTTGTGAACATCCCCCATCTGTGTAACTGCCGTCCCAGTGAACAGCCCCCTGTGTATTCCAATCTCCAGCACTTTCCAAGGTGTGGCTCCATCTCCCAACAGTCTCTAATTCATTTTAATTCCAGTCCGGATAAGCCACTGGAATTCTATCAAATGGCTCTCAGGCCCCCGGCACCTTCAACTCTTGTCTGGTCAAACACAGGGGCGGGCAGAGAGCAAGTATCTGAAGAGGCTAACTGGCATTGTGAGCCTTTTATGCACAGCAGGATCCCAGTCGCAGACACATCTCTGCCTGTAGAAAGGTGTTTCACCTGTTCTCCCCATCACCCCATTAGCATCAGCGAATCAGACTGAGGTGCACACACACACACACACACACACACACGCTGGTTGGAACAGGGATAGACAAAGTCATTCAGCCCTTTGAACTTGTCCCACCGATGTTAGATCATGGCTGGCCTTTCCCTTCCCCCACCGGGCCACAAGAAGACAAGCAGAGACAGTCGGGGAGTGGATACACAGAGAGGCAAAGAAACGCTGGGCTAGAATTGGACTTGGTGCCAATAGTATAAACCGGGGAGGGGGCAGCAGGTTCAGCATCTCTCTGCTATTTTACCTCCATTGGGAGGAGAACGCAGAAGAGGTGGAAAGCAGGATCCCGGTTCACACTCACCCTGTACAATACCATGGCAGCGAGTTCAAATCCACCCCCAGAGAGAGGAACAGAGGCACAGAAAACAGAGATCCAGGGATCAGGACAGAATTGACTGAGCGAGAGAGTGAGAGAGAAACAAATGGAGAGGGAGATGGAGAATGAAAGAGAGGCAGGGAGTCAGAAAACAGTGAGAGAAACTAGGAGCAGAGGGCAGAAATACAAAAAAGGACAGATAGAGAGATGGAGGTGCAGCGAGAGAACGCAGCAGCGATGTAGATATTGAGAATAATCCCAGAAAAATAGAGAGATGCCGAGACAGAAAGATGTCGAGCAGCAGATTTACAAAGTAAGGTGCAGATTCAGAATAGAGAGGGCTGTCTCTGGAAGGGGTGTGGGAAATGCAGAGATAATCTTGTAGGAAATGATATGTGGAACTGAGTGAGAGAGAAATGCACTGAGAGACTGATAAAGATGCAAAGAGTTGCAGAAAGAGAAAGAAAGGGGAAATGTTCTATGTTCTATGTTTGTGAGATCAAAGACAGAGGCATGAGATATAAAGGATGTTGAGAGATGCAGAGACAGGGATTTAAAGATGTGAAGAAACTAAGTGATGAACAAGGAGGGAAGGGGTAGAGAAATAGTTGTAGCAAGAGATGGACAGAGGAAAATATATGGGATTGCATTGACTGTTCTGGGACAGCGCTTCCCAAATTATTTACTTCAGTGGCCCCTCCAGTCCCCTCCCTTGTGGTAAAAAGGCCCCGCTCCCCAAAGCACAAAATCAAAATACTGCAGATGCTGGAAATCTGAAATAAAAACCGTACTGGAAACAATGAGCATTTCCAGAACTTTGATTTTATATCAGCCACGAAAAGACAAGGTCTTCTTTCCTGAATCTAAAAATGAATTAGACAATAACACATATGTATTCATTATTATTTTCCTCTCTGGTTAAAGCTCTTTCCTGAGAATTCCACTTGCCAAAAGATTCTCCCTCTGCATCATCAAAGCTGCAATTTCTGGAAAGATTCTCCTTGGGAATAAGAGAAATAAAAAATGATTAAAACAAAGCAAAACGTTGTTTAACATCAAACAAACACAGCAAGAGCCCAGGGCTCTTTCTCTCATTCACTGACATAAAACAATCTCTCAGTGGCTCCCCATCTTACAAACACATCCCCCGATACAGAGAATGAGGGGTGATGGGAGATGTGTCAGAGGGTTTTAGGAGCTGAGTACATGCCCATTGTCCTGTTAATCCAGGTAACATCGCCAGCGCTGAGCAGAGACATGACAAGGAGCTGCTTCCTGATGACCTGCAAACTTTTCAGTCCAAACGCCATTGTGGGCAACATTGCTGTAATTTACAGACAGACATTTGCAGCAATCAGCTCCATTCTGTTCCCAGAAACTGTGAAATTCTCTTTTTTTAAAAAACTGAGTTGAACGTGCTGACACTTAATCACTGCCCCAGCATTTAATTTACCAAAAGTCAAGACACCGTCAAGAGTGGGAAATGTGGTTTGCAGGGTTGCGATTGGCTGTGGAGCATCTTTACAGGGGCTGGGAGCTGGGCAGTGACTAAACACTGCAGAACCCCCAGAGCCTGTGGGTCTCCCTCTATGTTTACCCTGTTACTTCCAGCTGTTACTCTCTCTCTCTCTCTCTGTATCTCTCCATTTCTGTGTGTGTGTGTCTCTACATTGTTTCTGCCTCATTGTAAAAATACACAAACACTGTTGACCCCATCCCCTCTCCGGTAGAAGGCTAAAGAGTGAAATCCACATTCTGAGACCTGAAAATCTGAATTCAAATATCCCCCAGGTGCCACATTTCACTGTCAAATTCAGCCATCAGCCAAAAAGACCGACATTATTCGGGAATGATAACATGCCTTTACAAAACTTTGCATTTCGGCCACAGTCTGAAGGTGCGTTTCTGTGTTTCAGTCTCTGTGTCTGTGTGCACATATGAATTGCAACTGATCACCGGGTGGGTGGGTGTGTGAGACAGAGAGTCCAGCTTTAATCCCCCTCTCCCTGTCCCAGTTTTAACCCTTTCCCCTAATTCTAACCCCTATCTCCCCCGTCCCAGGACTTTTTCACCGACCCACCCCTCCTCCCACCCCCATCATGGACGAGCTGATGGACGGAAGGGGAGAGAGTCCAACGATGGAGCACAGACCGTGTGGGATGCTGAGTACTAAATATTTAATGTCCCTCACTGTCTTTCTCCCTCTATCTCTCTTTGTGTGTCTCTTTCCCCTTCTTTGTGCCTCTTTCTTTCTCTGGCTTTCCTTCTTTCTGTCTCTCTTTCGCTCTGAGTCTCTCTCTCTCTCCCCCCTCTCTCACTCTCTCTCTCTCCCTCTCTCTCTCTCTCCCTCTCTCTCTCTCTCTCCCCCCGCCCCCCCCCCCGACCCCCTCTCTCTCTCTCCTTCTCTCTCTCTCTCCCCCCCCCCCCCCCCCGCCCCTCTCTCTCTCTCTCCCACTCTCTCTCTTTCTCTTTGGATATTTCTCTATTTTCTCTTTCGCCTCCAGCTATCTCTTTCCATATCTGTCTGTTTTTTTCTCTCTCTTCCTCTGTCTTATTATTTTGTTGGCTCTTTCTATTTGGCTCCTTCTCCTGAGAGCCTGCAAAAGGAAGAGATCTCTTCGCTCATAGACTGAGAAGATTTCTCTAGTGTCTGCTCCCATCTCTTTCTCACAAACCTTTGAACAAAGAACAAAGAACAAAGAAAATTACAGCACAGGAACAGGCCCTTCGGCCCTCCAAGCCTGCGCTGATCCAGATCCTCTATCTTAACATGTCGCCTATTTTCTAAGGGTCTGTATCTCTTTACTTCCTGCCCATTCATGTATCTGTCTAGATACATCTTAAAAGACGCTATCGTGCCCGCATCTACCACCTCCGCTGGCAACGCATTCCAGACACCCACCACCCTCTGCGTAAAGAACTTTCCACGCATATCCCCCTAAACTCTTCTCCTCTCACTTTGAACTCGTGACCCCTAGTAATTGAATCCCCCACTCTGGGAAAAAGCTTCTTGCTATCCACCCTGTCGATACCTCTCATGATATTGTACATCTCAATCAGGTCCCCCCTCAACCTCCGTCTTTCAAATGAAAATAATCCTAATATACTCAACCTCTCTTCATAGCTAGCGCCCTCCATACCAGGCAACAGCCTGGTGAACCTCCTCTGCACCCTCTCCAAAGCATCTACATCCTTTTGGTAATGTGGCGACCAGAACTGCACGCAGTATTCCAAATGTGGCCGAACCAAAGTCTTATACAACTGTAACATGACCTGCCAACTCTTGTACTCAATACCCCGTCCGATGAAGGAAAGCATGCCGTATGCCTTCTTGACCACTCTATTGACCTGCGTTGCCACCTTCAGGGAACAATGGACCTGAACACCCAAATCTCTCTGTACATCAATTTTCCCCAGGACTTTTCCATTTACTGTATAGTTCACTCTTGAATTGGATCTTCCAAAATGCATCACCTCGCATTTGCCCTGATTGAACTCCATCTGCCATTTCTCTGCCCAACTCTCCAATCTATCTATATTCTGCTGTGTTCTCTGACAGTCCCCTTCACTATCTGCTACTCCACCAATCTTAGTGTCGTCTGCAAACTTCTTAATCAGACCACCTATACTTTCCTCCAAATCATTTATGTATATCACAAACAACAGTGGTCCCAGCACGGATCCCTGTGGAACACCACTGGTCACACGTCTCCATTTTGAGAAACTCCCTTCCACTGCTACTCTCTGTCTCCTGTTGCCCAGTCAGTTCTTTATCCATCTAGCTAGTACACCCTGGATCCCATGCGACTTCACTTTCTCCATCTGCCTACCATGGGGAACCTTATCAAACGCCTTACTGAAGTCCATGTATATGACATCTACAGCCCTTCCCTCATCAATCAACTTTGTCACTTCCTCAAAGAATTCTATTAAGTTGGTAAGACATGACCTTCCCTGCACAAAACCATGTTGCCTATCACTGATAAGCCCATTTTCTTCCAAATGGGAATAGATCCTATCCCTCAGTTTCTTCTCCAGCAGCTTCCCTACCACTGACGTCAGGCTCACCGGTCTATAATTACCTGGATTATCCCAGCTACCTTTCTTAAACAAGGGGACAACATTAGCAATTCTCCAGTCCTTCGGGACCTCACCCGTGTTTAAGGATGCTGCAAAGATATCTGTTAAGGCCCCAGCTATTTCCTCTCTCGCTTCCCTCAGTAACCTGGGATAGATCCCATCCGGACCTGGGTACTTGTCCACCTTAATGCCTTTTAGAATACCCAACACTTCCTCCCTCCTTATGCCGACTTGACCTAGAGTAATCAAACATCTGTCCCTAACCTCAACATCCGTCATGTCCCTCTCCTCGGTGAATACCGATGGAAAGTACTCATTTAGAATCTCACCCATTTTCTCTGACTCCACGCATAACTTTCCTCCGTTGTCCTTGAGTGGGCCAATCCTATCTCTAGTTACCCTCTTGCTCCTTGTATATGAATAAAAGGCTTTGGGATTTTCCTTAACCCTGTATGCTAAAGGTATTTCATGACCCCTTTTAGCCCTCTTAATTCCTCGTTTCAGATTGGTCCTACATTCCCGATATTCTTTCAAAGCTTCGTCTTTCTTCAGCCTCCTAGACCTTATGTATGCTTCCTTTTTCCTCTTAGCTAGTCTCACAATTTCACCTGTCATCCATGATGACACAAGAACCCCAAGAGAGAAAAGTCTCCTTCAGTGAACAAGGTTTAAGAAGAATAATGGGCCCCAACGAAAAGCAAGATTACCGACAATAAAGGACTCGACAGTGAGCTCAAAGAACAGTAACAACAACTCTGCAGATATTTCCTCAAACATTTCTACTTTTTTATTCTGCACTTTTCTGTCACTATTTGCATGCGTGTATCGTGTATGCATGCAAGCGCGGGCACGTCTTGTATCTGTAGACATCAACCAAATTAGAGTTCAAGTTTAATACATGTCAACTTTTCTTCTTTAAACCTGAGAAAGCCTGTTTGTGCTGCTTTCTTTGCCTTAAAATTGGAAAGCGTTGAACAAGGATTTGCCAAGGAGGGACTAAGATTATCCATTGTCTTCATCCCATCTTTTTTTAATCTGTATTTCCTTGCTCCTCTTTCACTTTCTCGCTGAAATGTTCTCTCTTTCCCCCTTCCCTCTTTTTCCAAGTCAAGTTTTGAAAATTATTTTTCAGCCTCAAGTTTTTCTTTTTCCATTTCTTACTGAATTCCAGCCAATTTAACTGTATCACTCACTGACTTACTCTATTCTTCTTCTTCTAATTTCCGATGTTGGTCTATTTCATTAATTATCTCTTTTTTTTTTGTACCTGATTTCAATTTTAACCCCAATTGTGCTGCCAACTATTTTAGCTTTCTCGTTTCTTAAAGATTTCAAGTCACTGATGGATATATTCTCCTCTCCCAGAAAAAAAAAACGAACTGCTGCAACTGCAAATACAATTCTGATGGTATAGCCTTTAACCTATTATATGGGAAAGCTGGCTATTTGTTTTCTGTTTCAATATTTACTTGCCTTGTACTTCACGTAATTAGTGCTGGAAACGATCCCAACAAGAGTTCCCAATTGATATGTTACGACCAAGGCGTGAGTAATGCACTGTTAACTCAGTCCCACTTCTCCATAGGTAGTAGCATATCATGTAAAGTTTACCAGCTGGTGGAAAATTGCCAAATTGAGCACTCTATTTGTGCACCAGAATGAAGTGCACCAAACTAGGTTTAATTCAACAGCAACATTGACTATTTATTAATAAACTAAATCTTAAACAATAATGATATAAATCTATGTCTGAAAGATTTTAAACTCCTTATTCTTCTTAACCCTCATGTACACAGACATGCACTCAAAAAACAGGTTAACCGGGTAAAAGGCTTTTTCGAATTATAACTGTTTCTTGGAAATAATAAAATAACTGGGTTTTCACGGTCTAGTTGGGTATTTCCTGGTCGGTGAAGCGTCCCAGAGTCAAAGAGTCAGATTCCACTCGAAGTAACTGCAGGCGATGTTGATGAACAGTCTGTGATGGGTAGGACGTCAAGGCAATTCGTTCGCAGTAGGCATCACACAAGGTGTGCCATGAGGGCTGGAACAACAGCTGTCAGTTCTCACACTCAATACAAAAGTTCCCCATAATAAATGCATGATTTCTGCAAATTCAGGGCTTCTTCAAACACAAAAGGCAACAGTACAGCTTAATTCAGAGATTCTTCAGAGACAAGGGGCAACAGTAAACTGTTGCAAGTGAAATACAGGCTTCCTCTCTCCAGACAGACACAGCAACAAGGGTTCAGCCCCCACACATTTAATTCACACTCATTCAAAGTTTGTTTAAGTTCATAAGGAAATTGCAATTACTCTTGATGCAGGAATTATTTTCAAGAGAAAGACATTATTGGCTATATTTCTGGCAGGTCTAGCAGCGACTGAACACAATCCAAAAGTGAAACTAACTTTTTCAACAGTTATGTCACATGACAGTCATAAATTTCCCTGTCATTTCCCTGTTGACTTGTTTGGAAACAGGTGCCTTGCAGTCTGAGCTCAATCCACAGTCCACAATTCAAATATCAGCCCTTAAAGTATTGTCTTCGAAGAAAGATAGAAGGAATCATAAAACAGCTTTTATAAGGACAAGTTTTATTTTCAGAGCAGATCTATGGAACTGAGAATGGAATCAATGGAGTTGGAAGAGAGAGTGTGGCTGCTGTTCTGCCTCCTGTCCTGCAGGGAACGCTCTGACAATCATCCTGCCACCTTTCTGTCGGGCTCTCTAAAAGTGAAATCTTCCTGCTGCCCCGCTGTCCTTTGCTGTGTGTGATCAAGAGCCACCCACCCTCATCTGTGGATTTCCGGTCATCCAGCTGTCAGTCACCTCTTTCCTGCTGCTACTGTTGGGCGTGTGTGACCTCTCCCCTGCCAGTGTATTTTGGGGCATCCAACAGTCAGTCACCACTTGGAAGTTCGGGGTAAATATTACATTCATGGACTGGAAGAACTGGGAAAGTCTCTGGGCTGCTCGCGAATCGTTTTGTTTATACATTAATTGATGTAAATGTATATGTCACCGCACTCTCAAACCACTTTCTGACCTTGGACTGAGTCACCACAGAAATAAATGTGTTTGGGGAGTAACTTAAGTTCAGCAACATCCATTCGACTTATTGGAATATACATTCGGAGAGCCTGCAATACAAGAGATCTCTTCCTGCAATGTTGTAATATAAGAAATCTGTAACAAATACCAAACACAGGAACATGAACTTATCGGATATGGTGAAGAGTAAAATGACGGATTTCCTTCTGCTCTCCATCTCTGGGTCACTGTGATTCTCTCCCTTGCTCTCATCCCTCAGTCCCTTATGGACTCAAATGGTCAATAAAATGTGTCTGACTGTCAGAGCGTTGAGGAACAGAATTAAAGCGATTGGGTACAATAGGGTTAAAAACATTTCAAACCTGTCAATTCCCACTGATCCAGGATCAGTAAAATAGCTTGTCTTTGGAAAACAGAAGCATGATATATTGTTGATGCTCTCTGCAGGCTGATGTACAAAGTAGAAGCAGTCGTTTTCGAAACTGAGCAGCATGCAGATTGCTGAAAGAACCACAGTCATAATTTTCTCGGTGCAATATTTTCCTTCCAGCTTCCAGCAACAAATGGACACAAATTGATCAAAGGTGAAAGTGATGGTCAACCAGACTGAAAAGTCTCTGGCAGCACCAGCCAGGATAGTGGTCACTATAAACACAGGGGTGATATCCAGGAAAGATATTGGAAAGTAATAAGAATTGATCTGGTTCATTATCACGGCAGTAGTAATGAGCAGTGGATCCGCCTTTGCCATGGGCACTAGGTAGCCAATGGGACAGGTGGAGAGGCCGCAATTTCCGCGGTTTAGCATCACAGACACCAGTAAATTAACTGTAAGAGAGAGAAGGGAAAAGGGACTCGAATTACTAATCAAACATTCTGCGTGTCCGAGCCAAAGAGTAAGGGAAGGGCTGTAGTACCAAAAACAGGTTTATTGGAGGCCGGTCAGAGGTAGAAATTAATAAGCAAATCACAACTGGCCTCCACGCCACCCAGTTCTGGGTTTAACCGAGCCGGAACAGGGAGGGGCAGGCAACTGCTCACAGGGGGCACGTTGGAAATGCAAATATTTAAATGAAACTGGAATTTTCTGATTTAATCTGTGTTCGACATCTAACTCTGGCCCCTGGTTATCCCCATGATATCACACACCGAAACAAAAATACCCAGTATTGGCAGAGGCAGAACTGACACCCACTCCAGGATCGGACACTTCCCCTCCACCAAGATTGGATATCCACTGAGATTGGATTCTCCCCAGGATCAGACACTTCCCCTCCACCAAGATTGGATATCCCCTGAGATTGGATTCTCCCCAGGATCAGACACTTCCCCTCCACCAAGATTGGATATCCACTGAGATTGGATTCTCCCCAGGATCGGACACTTCCCCTCCACCAAGATTGGATATCCCCTGAGATTGGATTCTCCCCAGGATCAGACACTTCCCCTCCACCAAGATTGGATATCCACTGAGATTGGATTCTCCCCAGGATCAGACACTTCCCCTCCACCAAGATTGGATATCCCCTGAGATTGGATTCTCCCCAGGATCAGACACTTCCCCTCCACCAAGATTGGATATCCACTGAGATTGGATTCTCCCCAGGATCAGACACTTCCCCTCCACCAAGATTGGATATCCCCTGAGATTGGATTCTCCCCAGGATCAGACACTTCCACTCCACCAAGATTGGATATCCACTGAGATTGGATTCTCCCCAGGATCAGACACTTCCCCTCCACCAAGATTGGATATCCACTGAGATTGGATTCTCCCCAGGATCAGACACTTCCCCTCCACCAAGATTGGATATCCCCTGAGATTGGATTCTCCCCAGGATCAGACACTTCCACTCCACCAAGATTGGATATCCACTGAGATTGGATTCTCCCCAGGATCAGACACTTCCCCTCCACCAAGATTGGATATCCCCTGAGATTGGATTCTCCCCAGGATCAGACACATCCCCTCCACCAAGATTGGATTTCCACTGAGATTGGATTCTCCCCAGGATCAGACACTTCCCCTCCACCAAGATTGGATTTCCACTGAGATTGGATTCTCCCCAGGATCAGACACTTCCCCTCCACCAAGATTGGATATCCCCTGAGATTGGATTCTCCCCAGGATCAGACACTTCCCCTCCACCAAGATTGGATATCCCCTGAGATTGTATTCTCCCCAGGATCAGACACATCCCCTCCACCAAGATTGGATATCCACTGAGATTGGATTCTCCCCAGGATCAGACACTTCCCCTCCACCAAGATTGGATTTCCACTGAGATTGGATTCTCCCCAGGATCAGACACTTCCCCTCCACCAAGATTGGATATCCCCTGAGATTGGATTCTCCCCAGGATCAGACACTTCCACTCCACCCAGATTGGATATCCACTGAGATTGGATTCTCCCCAGGATCAGACACTTCCCCTCCACCAAGATTGGATATCCACTGAGATTGGATTCTCCCCAGGATCAGACACTTCCCCTCCACCAAGATTGGATATCCCCTGAGATTGGATTCTCCCCAGGATCAGACACTTCCCCTCCACCAAGATTGGATATCCCCTGAGATTGTATTCTCCCCAGGATCAGACACATCCCCTCCACCAAGATTGGATATCCACTGAGATTGGATTCTCCCCAGGATCAGACACTTCCCCTCCACCAAGATTGGATTTCCACTGAGATTGGATTCTCCCCGGGATCAGACACTTCCCCTCCACCAAGATTGGATATCCCCTGAGATTGGATTCTCCCCAGGATCAGACACTTCCACTCCACCCAGATTGGATATCCACTGAGATTGGATTCTCCCCAGGATCAGACACTTCCCCTCCACCAAGATTGGATATCCACTGAGATTGGATTCTCCCCGGGATCAGACACTTCCCCTCCACCAAGATTGGATATCCCCTGAGATTGGATTCTCCCCAGGATCAGACACTTCCACTCCACCCAGATTGGATATCCACTGAGATTGGATTCTCCCCAGGATCAGACACTACCCCTCCACCAAGATTGGATATCCACTGAGATTGGATTCTCCCCAGGATCAGACACTTCCCCTCCACCAAGATTGGATATCCACTGAGATTGGATTCTCCCCAGGATCAGACACTTCCACTCCACCCAGATTGGTTATCCACTGAGATTGGATTCTCCCCAGGATCAGACACTTCCCCTCCACCAAGATTGGATATCCCCTGAGATTGGATTCTCCCCAGGATCAGACACTTCCCCTCCACCAAGATTGGATATCCCCTGAGATTGGATTCTCCCCAGGATCAGACACTTCCCCTCCACCCAGATTGGATATCCACTGAGATTGGATTCTACCCAGGATCAGACACTTCCCCTCCACCAAGATTGGATATCCACTGAGATTGGATTCTCCCCAGGATCAGACACTTCCCCTCCACCAAGATTGGATTTCCACTGAGATTGGATTCTCCCCAGGATCAGACACTTCCCCTCCACCAAGATTGGATATCCACTGAGATTGGATTCTACCCAGGATCAGACACTTCCCCTCCACCAAGATTGGATATCCACTGAGATTGGATTCTCCCCAGGATCAGACACTTCCCCTCCACCAAGATTGGATTTCCACTGAGATTGGATTCTACCCAGGATCAGACACTTCCCCTCCACCAAGATTGGATATCCCCTGAGATTGGATTCTCCCCAGGATCAGACACTTCCCCTCCACCAAGATTGGATATCCACTGAGATTGGATTCTCCCCAGGATCAGACACTTCCCCTCCACCAAGATTGGATTTCCACTGAGATTGGATTCTCCCCAGGATCAGACACTTCCCCTCCACCCAGATTGGATATCCCCTGAGATTGGATTCTCCCCAGGATCAGACACTTCCCCTCCACCAAGATTGGATATCCACTGAGATTGGATTCTCCCCAGGATCAGACACTTCCCATCCACCAAGATTGGATATCCCCTGAGATTGGATTCTCCCCAGGATCAGACACTTCCCCTCCACCAAGATTGGATTTCCACTGAGATTGGATTCTCCCCAGGATCAGACACTTCCCCTCCACCAAGATTGGATATCCCCTGAGATTGGATTCTCCCCAGGATCAGACACTTCCACTCCACCAAGATTGGATATCCACTGAGATTGGATTCTCCCCAGGATCAGACACTTCCCCTCCACCAAGATTGGATATCCCCTGAGATTGGATTCTCCCCAGGATCAGACACTTCCCCTCCACCAAGATTGGATATCCACTGAGATTGGATTCTCCCCAGGATCAGACACTTCCACTCCACCAAGATTGGATATCCACTGAGATTGGATTCTCCCCAGGATCAGACACTTCCCCTCCACCAAGATTGGATATCCACTGAGATTGGATTCTCCCCAGGATCAGACACTTCCCCTCCACCAAGATTGGATATCCACTGAGATTGGATTCTCCCCAGGATCAGACACTTCCCCTCCACCAAGATTGGATATCCACTGAGATTGGATTCTCCCCAGGATCAGACACTTCCCCTCCACCAAGATTGGATATCCACTGAGATTGGATTCTCCCCAGGATCAGACACTTCCCCTCCACCAAGATTGGATATCCACTGAGATTGGATTCTCCCCAGGATCAGACACTTCCCCTCCACCAAGATTGGATATCCCCTGAGATTGGATTCTCCCCAGGATCAGACACTTCCCCTCCACCAAGATTGGATATCCACTGAGATTGGATTCTCCCCAGGATCAGACACTTCCCCTCCACCAAGATTGGATATCCACTGAGATTGGATTCTCCCCAGGATCAGAGACTTCCCCTCCACCAAGATTGGATATCCCCTGAGATTGGATTCTCCCCAGGATCAGACACTTCCCCTCCACCAAGATTGGATATCCACTGAGATTGGATTCTCCCCAGGATCAGACACTTCCCCTCCACCAAGATTGGATATCCACTGAGATTGGATTCTCCCCAGGATCAGACACTTCCCCTCCACCAAGATTGGATATCCACTGAGATTGGATTCTCCCCAGGATCAGACACATCCCCTCCACCAAGATTGGATATCCACTGAGATTGGATTCTCCCCAGGATCAGACACTTCCCCTCCACCAAGATTGGATATCCCCTGAGATTGGATTCTCCCCAGGATCAGACACTTCCCCTCCACCAAGATTGGATATCCACTGAGATTGGATTCTCCCCAGGATCAGACACTTCCCCTCCACCAAGATTGGATATCCCCTGAGATTGGATTCTCCCCAGGATCAGACACTTCCCCTCCACCAAGATTGGATATCCCCTGAGATTGGATTCTCCCCAGGATCAGACACTTCCCCTCCACCAAGATTGGATATCCACTGAGATTGGATTCTCCCCAGGATCAGACACTTCCCCTCCACCAAGATTGGATATCCACTGAGATTGGATTCTACCCAGGATCAGACACTTCCCCTCCACCAAGATTGGATATCCACTGAGATTGGATTCTACCCAGGATCAGACACTTCCCCTCCACCAAGATTGGATATCCACTGAGATTGGATTCTCCCCAGGATCAGACACTTCCCCTCCACCAAGATTGGATATCCACTGAGATTGGATTCTCCCCAGGATCAGACACTTCCCCTCCACCAAGATTGGATATCCACTGAGATTGGATTCTCCCCAGGATCAGACACTTCCCCTCCACCAAGATTGGATATCCCCTGAGATTGGATTCTCCCCAGGATCAGACACTTCCCCTCCACCAAGATTGGATATCCACTGAGATTGGATTCTCCCCAGGATCAGACACTTCCCCTCCACCAAGATTGGATATCCCCTGAGATTGGATTCTCCCCAGGATCAGACACTTCCCCTCCACCAAGATTGGATATCCACTGAGATTGGATTCTCCCCAGGATCAGACACTTCCCCTCCACCAAGATTGGATATCCCCTGAGATTGGATTCTCCCCAGGATCAGACACTTCCCCTCCACCAAGATTGGATATCCACTGAGATTGGATTCTCCCCAGGATCAGACACTTCCCCTCCACCAAGATTGGATATCCACTGAGATTGGATTCTACCCAGGGTCAGACACTTCCCCTCCACCAAGATTGGATATCCACTGAGATTGGATTCTCCCCAGGATCAGACACTTCCCCTCCACCAAGATTGGATATCCACTGAGATTGGATTCTCCCCAGGATCAGACACTTCCCCTCCACCAAGATTGGATATCCACTGAGATTGGATTCTCCCCAGGATCAGACACTTCCACTCCACCCAGATTGGATATCCACTGAGATTGGATTCTCCCCAGGATCAGACACTTCCCCTCCACCAAGATTGGATATCCACTGAGATTGGATTCTCCCCAGGATCAGACACTTCCCCTCCACCAAGATTGGATATCCACTGAGATTGGATTCTCCCCAGGATCAGACACTTCCCCTTCACCAAGATTGGATATCCACTGAGATTGGATTCTCCCCAGGATCAGACACTTCCCCTCCACCAAGATTGGATATCCACTGAGATTGGATTCTCCCCAGGATCAGACACTTCCCCTCCACCAAGATTGGATATCCCCTGAGATTGGATTCTCCCCAGGATCAGACACTTCCACTCCACCAAGATTGGATATCCACTGAGATTGGATTCTCCCCAGGATCAGACACTTCCCCTCCACCAAGATTGGATATCCCCTGGGATTGGATTCTCCCCAGGATCAGACACTCCCCCTCCACCAAGATTGGATTTCCCCTGAGATTGGATTCTCCCCAGGATCAGACACTTCCCCTCCACCAAGATTGGATATCCACTGAGATTGGATTCTCCCCAGGATCAGACACTTCCCCTCCACCAAGATTGGATATCCCCTGAGATTGGATTCTCCCCAGGATCAGACACTTCCCCTCCACCAAGATTGGATTTCCACTGAGATTGGATTCTCCCCAGGATCAGACACTTCCCCTCCACCAAGATTGGATTTCCACTGAGATTGGATTCTCCCCAGGATCAGACACTTCCCCTCCACCAAGATTGGATTTCAACTGAGATTGGATTCTCCCCAGGATCAGACACTTCCACTCCACCAAGATTGGATTTCCCCTGAGATTGGATTCTCCCCAGGATCAGACACTTCCCCTCCACCAAGATTGGATATCCACTGAGATTGGATTCTCCCCAGGATCAGACACTTCCACTCCACCAAGATTGGATATCCCCTGAGATTGGATTCTCCCCAGGATCAGACACTTCCACTCCACCAAGATTGGATTACCCTGAGATTGGATTCTCCCCAGGATCAGACACTTCCCCTCCACCAAGATTGGATATCCACTGAGATTGGATTCTCCCCAGGATCAGACACTTCCACTCCACCAAGATTGGATATCCACTGAGATTGGATTCTCCCCAGGATCAGACACTTTCCCTCCACCAAGATTGGATATCCCCTGAGATTGGATTCTCCCCAGGATCAGACACTTCCACTCCACCAAGATTGGATATCCACTGAGATTGGATTCTCCCCAGGATCAGACACTTCCCCTCCACCAAGATTGGATATCCACTGAGATTGGATTCTCCCCAGGATCAGACACTTCCCCTCCACCAAGATTGGATATCCACTGAGATTGGATTCTCCCCAGGATCAGACACTTCCCCTCCACCAAGATTGGATATCCACTGAGATTGGATTCTCCCCAGGATCAGACACTTCTCCTCCACCAAGATTGGATATCCACTGAGATTGGATTCTCCCCAGGATCAGACACTTCCACTCCACCAAGATTGGATATCCCCTGAGATTGGATTCTCCCCAGGATCAGACACTTCCACTCCAACAAGATTGGATATCCCCTGAGATTGGATTCTCCCCAGGATCAGACACTTCTCCTCCACCAAGATTGGATATCCACTGAGATTGGATTCTCCCCAGGATCAGACACTTCCCCTCCACCAATATTGGATATCCACTGAGATTGGATTCTCCCCAGGATCAGACACTTCCCCTCCACCAAGATTGGATATCCACTGAGATTGGATTCTCCCCAGGATCAGACACTTCCCCTCCACCAAGATTGGATATCCCCTGAGATTGGATTCTCCCCAGGATCAGACACTTCCCCTCCACCAAGATTGGATATCCACTGAGATTGGATTCTCCCCAGGATCAGACACTTCCCCTCCACCAAGATTGGATATCCACTGAGATTGGATTCTCCCCAGGATCAGACACTTCCCCTCCACCAAGATTGGATATCCACTGAGATTGGATTCTCCCCAGGATCAGACACTTCCCCTCCACCAAGATTGGATATCCACTGAGATTGGATTCTCCCCAGGATCAGACACTTCCCCTCCACCAAGATTGGATATCCACTGAGATTGGATTCTCCCCAGGATCAGACACTTCCCCTCCACCAAGATTGGATATCCCCTGAGATTGGATTCTCCCCAGGATCAGACACTTCCCCTCCACCAAGATTGGATATCCCCTGAGATTGGATTCTCCCCAGGATCAGACACTTCCACTCCACCAAGATTGGATATCCCCTGAGATTGTATTCTCCCCAGGATCAGACCACCTGCCCTGGTCTGACATCCCGCCTCCCTGGCATTCAAACCCTGGGATCAGACCCCTCCCAGAAATTTATCACACCCACTAAGCAGGACTGGGTACTCACAAACCCCTCCCAGGATTGGATATTCTGGGATCAGAAGTCCCGAAGGGATTACACCACCCACACGGGACTGCAACACCACCCTTGGTTCGGACATCCCGGGTGTTAGGACCCACACATCAAGTCTGGAATCAGACACTCCGCATGCCCCATCCACCTTTCCGGACTTGGACCACACTCCAGTATGGGAGACCCCTCCCGCTGTTCGGAAAATCTCTTCCCACCCCGCCCAGACCCTTCAATGTCCCAGTTGCCAGACCACACTCCAGTATGGGAGACCCCTCCCGCTGTTCGGAATAACTCTTCCACCATCCCCCCCCCCCCCCCCCCCGCCCAGACCCTGCAATGTCCCAGTTGTCAGTCCACACTCCAGTATAGGAGACCCCTCCCTGTGTTTGGGAATCACTCTCCCTCCTCCAGACCCTTCTCTGTCCCCGTTATCAGATCACACTCCAGCATGGGAGACCCCTCCCCAGGTTTGGGAATCACTCTCCCTGCCCCAGACCCTTCTCCGTCCCAGTTGTCAGACCACACTCCAGCATGGGAGACCACTCCCGCTGTTGGGAATCACTCTCCCTCCTCCATACCCTTCCCTGTCCCAGGTGTCAGTCCAATCTCCATCATGGGAGACGTTGCCCTGGATTTAAGGATCAGCCACTCTCTCTCCCTGACTTCACCTCTCAAGACTGGGACTGCACTGCCCGATAGGAGACGGCTCCAGGGTTTGTGGATCGACAGTCCAGTGATCAGTAATGTCTCCACCCTCCCCACCTCCGGAGTTGGTGATCGGATACTCCCCAATATCAGGGAGCTCCCTGTACCTCGGGCTCATTGTTTGGACAATCCTGGGCCTGGGTCCTGCTCCAGAGTCCCCCCCCCCCCCCCACTGTCCGACCGAAAGCCAAGCCAAGGCAATTAAAATCACCCTGACTTCAGACTTCAGGATGGCAACTAGTCAACGTAAATACAGACAGTCTGTGGAGCTAAAACTCTGGCAACTCGCACCCCACCTATGTCACTCACCTCTGTAATACCCAGGACTAATTACTGGATTAAAATTAAAATAATGGAATGGTTTTAAATCTGATAAAATTAGGAGAATGTTGAAAACACTCAGCAGGTCAGGCAGCATTTGTAGAGACAGAAAAGAGAGTTAACGGTTCAGGCTGAAAGCTTTTCATCGGAATTTGAATGTATTGCAGAATAACAGCTTTAAAGCAATGGTTAAAGCCAGTGAAAAGTGGGGTAGAGGGTGGAAATAGCAAAGGGGAATGTCCGTGATCGAATGGAGGGCAAAAGGATGATGGTGCAAGGCGACTGAGATAATTAAAGAGCAAGAGGCTGGGTCCAGAGGAGGTGTAAATGGTTACAGAATAACAGAGTGGGAGGGAAGTATGGAAAATCTGGCAACAAGCAGAAGGTTCCATTCGACTGGAGAAGTGACAGAGAATGGTGAGTGAACCCCAGGGGGATGGCCCAGTCTGCCAGCTGTGCTCCAAGAGGTGATCCCCAGGGAAATCTCAAGGTCACGTTTGCTGACAGACCGGAGGAGTCCAGCAAAGTGATCACACAATCTCCATTCGCTCCTCTCCCCAATGTCCAGGGAACTCCATTGCGTGCAATGAATACAATTACTAGCTTGCAAGAAGTGGGAGCAAATCCCTGTTTCACATGGAAGGAGTGCTTGTCCTTGGATAATGGGAAACGAGGAGCTGAAAGTCCAGGTGTTGCATCTCCTGCGCTCGCATGGAAAGGTGCTCCAGGAAAGGAAACAGTTATTGGGGGAATTGAGGAGTTGACCAGGGTTTCATAATGAGCAGGGGGACGGGAGGGGAGCAGAATATACGGTTGTACATGGACATAGCCGAATGTGGCAGAAATCTGGCGGATGGAGCTTGGAATACGAAGGCCGGTAGGATGGAAGGCGAGGACGAATCGATCATTATTGTGGTCCTGGCACGGAGGGGAAGGGGTGGTGGCAGTAACGTGGGAAACGGGATGGACACAGTCGAGGGCCCTGTTCACCACAGTGCAGGGGAATATCTGGTTGAGGAATAATGAATATATTCCGTAAGCACTGGTGTGGAAGGAAGCATCATCAGAAAAGATGTAATGGAGGTGGAGAAACTGGGAAAATGGAACAGAGTCTTTCCATTAATTTCTTTTGGAGGAAATATAGTCAAGGTAGTTGTGGGAGTCAGTGGGATAATAACGGATATTACTGGGAAGCCAATTTCCTGCAATGGAGGTGCAGAAGTCGGGGAAGAGAAGGGGAGTGTCAGAGATGGACAATTTGTAGACGGGGGATGGTTAGAAATTAGAAGAAAAGTTGACGAAAGATTCCAGTTCAAGGCAGCAGAAGGAAATGGCACCATCACAGTCATCAAAGTATCAGAAAAACAATATGTAAAGGAAAGAAGCTGAGTAGAATTGGAACAAAGAATGGTCCATTTATCCTGCACAAAGTCTCATCTCTAGGACCCAAACAGGCTTCGTTAACGACAGCCTTTGAGTGTGGAATATTCCAATGTTTATACTCGGGACATCCACTGTACAACAGGGTCATTGCCTTCAGGTCAAGATCAGGATCCTGGGAGGATTTCCATTCCCAGATGAGAGTTGCAGAGGAAAAGAGGTGTTCCAACAGGAATAGCGAGTGAATGAAAGAAATCAATTACAAATGGGACCCTGGGAATGTATCAGCAGGAGATGGTGAAGGGAAACTGGCTTCAAATGGCCTCGTAGTGTCTGTCAGGCATCATCCCATCCACTATGACTTTAAGGACAGCTCGAGTGTACTGGAATTTGGATCAGAGAGGGGCAGACTGACATGGACAGAATTGTAGATGGAATTCTGGAGCAGAACTTTGAGCTCAGAAGGAAGTAAGTCTCGTGTGTCGTGGGACCATCGGGGCTTAATGAACCCGTGGATAAGGATTCTGAGCTTGAGGGAGGAGGGATAGAGATCTCTGAGGGATGGAAGTAAATTCTGAAATAAGAGTGAATAAATTTGACATAAAAATCTTTCAAGATGTTCAGTGGGAGATATTTGGTCAAGTTATCAAAAAGAAGGTAAACTTTCTGCTTCGGATGAATTGCATCCACAGACTGAAAAGATAGAGGAGAGATAGTAGAGGCACGATTACCTGTTCATTAATAATCATCAGAATCGGGAATACTAACAGAGGAATGATGAACAGCTACTGTGAGCCTGGTATTTAAAAAAAGATCGAACAAGTTCAAGGAACTATATTCCAGTTCACATAACATCAATGGTAGGAAAAATAATGGAACCCTTATTCAAAGATGAAATAGATAAACATCTAAAACAAACACATGACATAATGAAGAGAAGCCAGCAGGCATTCCAAAAGGGTATATATCCTTGGCCAACATGACAGAATTAATTGAATAAGTGTCAGAAATAATAGATACAAATATAATATGTTATATGTAATATACATTTGCATTCCAACGGCCTTCGATAAGGCACCACACAGCAGACTCATGACTAATCTCAAAGCAAGTGGAGTTAGGGGACAAGAAGCAGAATGGACTTCCAGCTGGTGTTCTCACTTTGACAGAAGGATGTCATTGATATTCCCCAAGCATTGGCACTTGGACCACTCTTATTCACCCATCATAGAATTTACAGGGGATTGGGAAGAAAGAGTAAAATTCATAATTTACAGACAATTCACTGACTGACAGGTTACTGAAAGCAGATTAAATATTAACTTTCAATAAACAATAAACAACTGGATCAAAACTTCAATTACTCTTAGTTATAGTAGAGATGATACCAGCATAAACGAGATGTGAAAGAGAAAGATGCCATAACGTTAGTGATGAAGAACTCAACAGAACTTATTAAGAGAGTTTTTATTTGTAAGTGATTGAGTTTTATTTGATGCAGTTGTTAATATATGCACTTCCGTTAATCACTCAAAATAATTATCCAAACAGGAAGCAGGTTAATGTTACAAGTGTTTAGATCGTTGCAAAATATCCATTTAACGCAAATTGGTTTTTTTTAGTTCAGCATCTCAAGTTTACAAAAAATAAATTGCACAAACTTGTGGAAACTTTCAAACCGTCAGCAACACAGAATGGCCCATCAGCAATAGCGCAGCATCGCCATCTGCTGGTGTTCCTGTCTCACTGCAGTTACTGTCCCCATCTCACCATCGCCATCTGCTGGTGTCCCAGTCCCATTGCAGTTACTGTCCCCCTCTCACCATCTCCATCTGCTCGTGTCCCTGTCTCACTGCAGTTACTGTTCTCTCTCTCTCACTATCTCCATTTGCTGGTGTCCCTGTCTCACTGCAGTTAGTGTTCCCTTGCACCATTTCCATCGACTGGTGTCCTTGTCTCAATGCAGTTACTGCACCCTCACCACCTCCATCTGCTGGTGTTCCTGTCTCACTGCAGTTACTGTCCCCCTCTCACCATCTCCATCTGCTGGTGTCCCTGTCCCATTGCAGTTACTGTCCCCCTCTCACCATCTCCATCTGCTCGTGTCCCTGTCTCACTGCAGTTACTGTTCTCTCTCTCTCACTATCTCCATTTGCTGGTGTCCCTGTCTCACTGCAGTTACTGTTCCCTTGCACCATTTCCATCGACTGGTGTCCTTGTCTCAATGCAGTTACTGCACCCTCACCACCTCCATCTGCTGGTGTCCCTGTCTCACTGCAGGTACTGCTCCCTCTCACCAAGTCTCGTTGCATCTCCAGTGTTTCCAGTTTTTCCGCATCTATATAGTACTCTGTTCTGTTCTTTTTTTCCCCTAACATTGAAGTCCATCCATCACAGCTTTGCCCATTCACTTAAGATATTAATATCTCTGTAAATGTCTGCTTCCTGCTACAATGCTCACAACTAGTATTAGAATTAGAACATTACAGCGCAGTACAGGCCCTTCGGCCCTCGATGTTGCGCCGACCTGTGAAACCATCTGACCTACACTATTCCATTTTCATCCATATGTCTATCCAATGACCACTTAAATGCCCTTAAAGTTGGCGAGTCTACTACTGTTGCAGGCAGGGCGTTCCACGCCCCTACTACTCTCTGAGTAAAGAAACTACCTCTGACATCTGCCCTATATCTATCACCCCTCAACTTAAAGCTATGTCCCCTCGTGTTTGTCATCACCATCCGAGGAAAAAGACTCTCACTATCCACCCTATCTAACCCTCTGATTATCTTATATGTCTCTATTAATTCACCTCTCCTCCTCCTTCTCTCCAACGAAAAGAGCCTCAAGTCCCTCAGCCTTTCCTCATAAGACCTTCTCTCCATACCAGGCCAAAATCTTCTCTGCAACCTTTCCATAGCTTCCACATCCTTCCTATAATGCGGTGACCAGAACTGCACGCAATACTCCAGGTGCAGTCTCACCAGAGTTTTGTACAGCTGCAGCATGACCTCGTGGCTCCGAAACTCGATCCCCCTACTAATAAAAGCTACCACACCATATGCCTTCTTAACAGCACTATTAACCTGGGTAGCAACCTTCAGGGATTTATGCACCTGGACACCAAGATCTCTCTGTTCATCTACACTACCAAGAATCTTCCCATTAGCCCAGTTCTCTGCATTCCTGTTACTCCTTCCAAAGTGAATCACCTCGCACTTTTCCGCATTAAACTCCATTTGCCATCTCTCAGCCCAGCTCTGCAGCCTATCTATGTCCCTCTGTACCCTACAACATCCTTCGGCACTATCCACAACTCCACCGACCTTAGTGTCATCTGCAAATTTACTAACCCACCCTTCTACACCCTCTTCCAGGTCATTTATAAAAATGACAAACAGCAGTGGCCCCAAAATAGATCCTTGCGGTACACCACTAGAAACTATACTCCAGGATGAACATTTGCCATCAACCACCAAAGCACTAAATCACCTTCAACCCCATACTTCCGTATTTTCTGCAATAGCCTACCGTGGGGAACCTTATCAAACGCCTTACTGAAATCCATAAACACCACATCCACGGCTTTACCCTCATCCACCTGTTTGGTCACCTTCTCAAAAAACTCAATAAGGTTTGTGAGGCACGACCTACTCTTCACAAAACCGTGCTGACTATCTCTAATGAACTTATTCTTTTCAAGATGATTATAAATCCTGTCTCTTATAACCTTTTCCAACATTTTACCCACAACCGAAGTAAGGCTCACAGGTCTATAATTACCAGGGCTGTCTCTACTCCCATTCTTGAACAAGGGGACAACATTTGCTATCCTCCAGTCTTCCGGCACTATTCCTGTCGACAATGACGACATAAAAATCAAGGACAAAGGCTCTGCAATCTCCTCCCTGGCTTCCCAGAGAATCCTAGGATAAATCCCATCTGGCCCAGGGGACTTATCTATTTTCACACTTTCCAAAATTGCTAACACCTACTCCTTGTGAACCTTAATCCCATCTAGCCTAGTAGTCTGAATCTCAGTATTCTCCTCAACAACATCTTCTTTCTATACTGTAAATACTGACGAAATATATTCATTTAACACTTCCCCTATCTCCTCCGATTCCACACACAACTTCCCACTACTATCCTTGATTGGCCCTAATCTAACTCTAGTCATTCTTTTATTCCTGATATACCTATAGAAAGCCTTAGGGTTTTCCTTGATCCTATCCGCCAATGACTTCTCGTGTCCTCTCCTTGCTCTTCTTAGCTCTCCCTTTAAATCCTTCCTGGCTAGCTTGTAACTCTCAAGCGCCCTAACTGAGCCTTCACGTCTCATCCTAACATAAGCCTTCTTCTTCCTCTTGACAAGCGCTTCAACTTCTTTAGTAAACCACGGCTCCCTCACTCGACAACTTCCTCCCTGCCTGACAGGTACATACTTATCAAGGACACACAGTAGCTGCTCCTTGAATAAGCTCCACATTTCGATTGTGCCCATCACCTGCAGTTTCCTTCCCCATCCTACGCATCCTAAATCTTGCCTAATCGCATCATAATTTCCTTTCCCCCAGTTATAATTCTTGCCCTGCGGTATATACCTGTCCCTGCCCATCGCTAAGGTAAACCTAACCGAATTGTGATCACTATCACCAAAGTGCTCACCTACATCTAAATCTAACACCTGTCCAGGTTCATTACCCAGTACCAAATCCAATGTGGCATCGCCCCTGGTTGGCCTGTCTACATACTGTGTCAGAAAACCCTCCTGCACACACTGGACAAAAACTGACCCATCTAAAGTACTCGAACTATAGTATTTCCAGTCAATATTTGGAAAGTTAAAGTCCCCCATAACCACTACCCTGTTGTTCTCGCTCCTGTCAAGAATCATCTTCGCTATCCTTTCCTCTACATCTCTGGAACTATTCGGAGGTCTATAGAAAACTCCCAACAGTGTGACCTCACCTGTCCTGTTTCTAACCTCGGCCCATACTACCTCAGTAGACGAGTCCTCAAACGTCCTTTCTGCTGCCGTAATACTCTCCTTGATTAACAATGCCACCACCCCCCCTCTTTTACCATCTTCTCTGTTCTTACTGAAACATCCAGATCCCGGAACCTGCAACATCCATTACTGCACCCCCCGCCCCCCTCTCACCATCTCCATCTGCTGGTGTCCCTGTCTTACTGCAGGCACTGCCCCTCTCACCATCTCCATCTATTGGTGCTCCAGTCTCACTGACGTTTCTGCCCCGCTCACCATCTCCATCTATTGGTGCCACCGTCTCACTGCAATTTCCACCCCTCGCAACGTCTCCATCTGCTGGTGTCTCTGACTCACTGCAGTTACTGTCCCACTCACCATATCCATCTGCTGGTGTCTCTGACTCACTGCAGTTACTGTCCCACTCACCATATCCATCTGCTGGTGTCTCTGACTCACTGCAGTTACTGTCCCACTCACCATATCCATCTGCTGGTGTCTCTGACTCACTGCAGTTACTGTCCCACTCACCATATCCATCTGCTGGTGTCTCTGACTCACTGCAGTTACTGTCCCACTCACCATATCCATCTGCTGGTGTCTCTGACTCACTGCAGTTACTGTCCCACTCACCATATCCATCTGCTGGTGTCTCTGACTCACTGCAGTTACTGTCCCACTCACCATATCCATCTGCTGGTATCCCTGTCTCACTGCACTTGCTGCCCCTCTCACTCGCGCCATCTGCTGGTGTCCCTGATTCACTGCAGTTTCTGCCCCTCACAATCTCACAATCACTGCGATTTGCAACTTTGCCCAATTTGCTGTGGGTCCAAGGGGTGGTTTAGTTAAATTCAGCTGTGCATTCGAGTGAGGCATTTTTCAAAACAATTCATGAATCATCTGCAGAGGAAATCCCATCTCAATCGGTCAGATTATCAATAAAATATAATCTCAGAATCAGATTTAAAATATTTTCAGGGCTCTGTGCTGCGAATATAAAATGTGCTTTCTGTCCTGTGGGGGAGTGTAGTGAATGGAATATGAAATGGGATTTAGTTCCAGTGTTTATCTCTGTCTATGATTTCACTAATTTAACAATGAGATTGAGAGGATATTTCAGCGCCTTCTTCAGCTCCTCTCTGAATTTAGTCTGGGTGACAACGTAAATACACATGTTGGTGCAGGAACTGAGAACCTGCAGCATCATTGATGTGTAATTTATGGTATCGAGAGGCTCAGTGTCAGAGAAATTATCCCAAATATCTGCAATTCGCTGATAAATGACATACACAACCCAGGGCAGCCATAACAGTATAAAACTGCCAGATATACTGAAGAGTAAAACAATTGATTTTCTCCGATTCTCCATCACTGGGTCCTTGTAATTCTCTCCATTTCTGTGACTCCGGAATCCCCTGCGTACTTTACTGGAGAATAAAATATGTCTGATCGTCAGAATATTGAGCAGCAAAATCAGCAAGGCCGGCACACAAGGGGTTAAAATGCGGTGAAGACATTTAAATGCGGCCCATATGAGGGAAGTGAAGAAGCTCGGTTTATGAACACAAAGCATTGGAACATTATCAATAATGTACCTTGGTTTATATGCAAAGTAAATTGGGAGAGACTGTACACAGCCCAGCACACTCACTGTTCCTGCATCCACAGCTGCCGCTTTCTTGGTGCAATATTTTGTTTTTAGCTTCTTACAACAAATGGCCACAAATCGATCAAAGGTGAAAGAGACTGTGAGCCAGACAGAAATAAATGTGGATGCAGAAAGCAGAACGGCCATGAGACAACACTTGGGAGTAGTGTTCAGGAATGAATCTGGGAAATACATTAAACCAATCCACAACAGTATGGGACTAGACATAACGACCAGGAGATCAGGCACTGCCATTCCCACCAGGTAGACAGTGATTCATTTGGAGAGACCGCACTTTCCCCGGGACAGGATCACAATCGCCACCAAGTTAACTGGAACAGAGGGAAATTACTGATCAGACCTGGAGACAAAGCAGCAGTTTGACAGTATCTGGGCTGAAATTCCCAGCTTTGTTGCTGCATCGAGCAGTGAAAACTGATTCATTGACCTGGGCAGTGCTTTGTCACAGTGAAATGTTTAAAATACAATTATTATTGGTGAATTGGGAAATTGATCTAGAAAGCGAATAAAGTCAGCACTGGAACGACTGAAAGTACTGACTGAGGATGCAGTACCGGTGGGGAAATGAGAAGGTGTTTTACAGAGATGGAATCCAATGTGTTAAATGGGGATTTATCTCCAGATTGTCGTTCGGGAAGGTTTGAGAACAGCTGGTTCGTTTCTGTGGGTTCAGAGAACAGACAGAGGCTGGTACAAAGTGGAAAAAGTCTGAGAGCTGCTGCGGTGAGTTTGAGGGTTGGGATTTATTTGGAAGAGGAAGTTGGAAGTGAAGCAAGTGAGTGAGATTGGGAGGGCGAGAAGGAAAAGGTCATGTTCGAGCTGGAGGGGAGACAGGAGCAGACGGTTTGGGAAAGTGGATAAATTGAAGCAATGGGCAGAGGATTCAATAAAGTGAGAGGAGAGGCTGAGCTTCAGGGGAGAGACTGCAGCAAAGCGTTCGTGCAGAACTAATTTATAGATCCCAGCAACAAAACTCAATTAATTTATTAAAAAACTAATATTGGTGCTGGAGAACGTGTCATTGGTTATCCAATATAGTCAATACATTTAGTTTGCACAGTCAATTAAATATCAATTTAAGCATATTTCTGTTATCAGCCTCGCTCTTTATTGAATTCAATCGTCACAGAAATTTTGAAGTACAGTATTTAAATAATGAATAACCATCAGCGAAGAACTGATTTTATTATGTTCATTAAGTCAATAAGTAAGGAATAGGAACTTTCTACAAAACAAAATGAAGACCTGACAGAAATAAATACTGAGGGACCAATTCCAACAGTAAAATTAACACAATCTGACAACTGACAGCTTCAACTCTCAGTTTTTCTCAATAATTACTTTGAATATTCCAGCACTTTATGCGAGTGATTTATTCACTCTGCTTCTTCCTCTTTCACTTTCCTTCAGGTTATCTTCTCCCCTCTGTTTCATTCTTCCTGCTCCTTCTCTAAGTTGCCCTCCCGAGCTCTCTGGACTCCTCATATCCTGAAAACTGTTACTTAATACCACTTTTCACACGCGATTTGTTCATCACATGCTGTGCCTGTGTTCTGTTCACCAGCCCCATGTTCAATGATTCTATTTTAAGAGTCAGTTTGTTCAATGGTGAAACATCTTTGAATAATTTAGTGTGTCTATAGAGCACACAAGTCTCCACCTGTTCACCTGCACTCTTCACTTCATCTACAATACATGGAATAAACAGAATCAAAAGCTTCTTCCAGACAAACCTCAGAATCATTGAAATTCATTCTCCTGGAATTATAAAGTACACCGTTAGAATGTGGGGTAATTAAATTAATAAAACACCAACACCAGCGGTGCAGCTGATAATCTGCAGATAAATGAAAAGACTCTTGATTCAACTGATAGAGTGTAAACCAATAAAACATCACATCAATACTTTCTGTTTTACAATGTAGTTTAGTGACAGTTAAGACTCCACGGTGAAACAGAGAAGGAGATGTGAAAGAGGCAGCAGCAAACTCAGTTCAGTAGCCAGACCTCTGAAGCAGCGTCAGACATGCACAATATATTTTATAACAGTGATAACCAATAAATACATTGAAATCGCAGTTAAACTGAACCATGTTATTGGGTTGGGAGAATATTGTGCTGCCTCCTTGTAGCATTGACATTGTGGGAGGTCTCGTTATCAAACAGCGAAAAAAAATCATTAAAATATTCCAGGACCGGTTAGTTGCACATCACAAAAATGTGAAAATCTCCTGAAGCTCTTTTTCTTGATCTTAACCGAGACATCTGATTCAAATATATTAAATAAACACAATAATCCAGTAAGTATTCCAGGGTTACTAAAACCAATACCATTAAATATAATGCAGCTCCTGCAAGACTGAAAGAGTAGACAATCAGGAGATTCCATCAGTAAATCGCTGGTAAAGAACAGGTGGCTGGGTGAAACACACAGTGAGAAATAATACCGTGTACAGCAGCACAGTTAACATCGAGTTACGCCATTATCAACTGATATACAGTCTTACCAGGAACTCCAATTGCAGCAGGTACAGGATAATAAATCAATGCGATCTGAAGGATTACTGAATATCCCATTTCTGTGAGAAGCAGAGACTTCTGTTAGCCTGGAACCCACAGCTCCAGCACTCTGAGCTGATCCATTCCAATGGGTGCTGATTTATACAGGGAATGCGTCTCCACTGACACGGTTATACCCCTGATTATTGCTATTAGCTACACTCACCCAAACAAACACATTACTTCAGCAGCTTTGACTCTGATGTAAATAATGTGTTGCATAAAACACAATCATTTCAATGTCAATGACTTTTTCTTTCAGCCAATGTGAATACCTGACTTTTCTCCACAGTATATTCCATCAGCCACTTTCTTGCCCACTCACTGAAGAAGTCCATATTCCGTACTCCACCCCCTCTCTGTGTCCTCCTCACAGCTTACTGTCTCACCTCAATTTGTGTTACCAGCTAACTGGACACATTACACTCCATCCCTTCATCCCACAATCAAACAGCCCCACGATTCGCGACCTTGTCTTCATCTGTTTAAGACCAACAATCTATTTCAGATATTACTGCACCAGATCCTGCCTCTGCTCGTAAAGCGCGAGACCCTGCCTCCATTATTACTGCACTAGACAACGTCTCGGTTTGTTACACTCGGCCATGTCTCTGATTCTGCTTTGTTTCACCCGGTCTCAGTTTGTACTACACAAGACCATTTCTATGTTCATAATACAATAGGCCCTGTCTTTACCCTGTATCTCACCCCAGGTTTCCCCTTCTGTGTTCCCATTGTGCTTGGCTTGGGAGTGTTTACTGGGACATTGTCGGTGGAGATTTACTCTGTATCCCTGGAATTTAGAAGGTTAAGGGGTGAATTGATCAATGTTTTCAATATCATAAGGGAAAATGATAATGTGTGCAGAGAGTAACTATTCCCACTGGCTGCGCAGTCAGGAACTTTGGGGCATAGTCTAAAAATTTAAACATAGCCTGAAAACCTTTTAAGCGTGAAATGAAGAAACGCTTCAACACACCAGGTGTGATATTTGTTTGGAACTTTCTGACAAAAATGGCTGTTGATGTTGAGCCCCAGGTTTCATTTACTTTACATATAATGCTGTTGAAAAAATATTGCAAAAAAAACTGATACACTTTACAAGCAGGGAAGAAGGGAGACAGGGTGTAAGCAGAGCTTGACAGCACCTTAGTAATAATCCCCACATTCTGTCCAATTCATTATTGAGGCTTTCGTGTGAGTGTTTTAGGGTGAGTATTGGATCTATGTTTGATATCTTCAAACTACATTGACTTTCCCAGCAAGGGTAAGAGTTACAGGTTCGACATTAACCACAAAATGACTGAAAGCATGGTTGTCCAAGGAGAGAGGGAAGGAGAGAGTGATTAAAAGAGGGAGAGTGAGAGATAGTGTGAGAGAGACACAGATAATGTCTTGGACAGAGTTGGAGAAAGAGAGAGAGAGAGGGCGAGAGACAGAGAGAGATAGACAAAGAGACTGGGGAGAATAGTGTGAGAATGAGGGGGATAGAAAGTGAAAAAAACACATGGGAACAGGACCAACTACAAGCTTCCCTTCAAGTCACACTCAATCCAGACTAGCAGTGAGATCACTGCTCTTTCACTGTCACTGGGTCAAAATCCTGGAACTGTCTTCTAACAGCTCTGCGGGTGTAATGACACTACATAAACTGCAGTGGTTTAAGGAGGAGATTCACCATCACTTTCTCAAGAGTGATTAGGGATGGGTAATAAATGCTGGCCCAGCCAGTAATGCACACATCCAACAAATAAATAAAGAAAATGCAAATTTGACGCTGAGTCACTTGAGGAGATATTAGACGAGACGACCAAAAACTTGGTCAAATAGGTTGGTCTGAGGGAGCGTCTTCAAAGAGGAAAACAGGTAGTGAGATGGAGAGGAGTATGAAAGGAATTCCAGAGTTTGGGCCTTGGCAGCTAGAAGGCACGGCCACGAATGGTGGGACGATTAAAATTGGGGCTGCTCAAAAGGACAGAATTAGAGGATCACAGATATTGGAGGACTGTGGAGCTGGAGGAGATTACAGGGGTAGGGAAGGGTCACGTGTGGAAGACAGTTCCAAGCTGCTACCATGCTGTGTGTGCAGAAATATTTCTTAATTTCACTCTTGAAAGTGTTTTAGAATAATGTTCGATTTTTAGACTTTGCCCCTGGTCGAAGACTCTCCCAGCCAGTGAGAAGGGTTTCTCTTCATCGTCCCTTAGTTCCATTATTATCTTGTGAACTTTGATCAAGCCATCCCTTAACCATCTAAATTCCAGCGATATAGAGTAGATCTCCATCTACAGTGTCCCATCAAATACTGCCAAGCGGAGTGCAGCCCGTAGTCAGCTATAGAGTAAATCTCCAACTTCTCTGTTCTATCAAACACCCCGGGGCAGGTAGACTGTGGCGTTCGATGCAGAGTAAAGCTGCCCAACAAGTGGACTGTAACAATGCACCGCACAGCACGACGAAAAATGGAAAGAAGGTGCCAACTCTTCATTTTGCAAGCTGGAACGTCAGAACTATGTGTCCCGGCCTGTTGGAAGACCTTACACAAATCAACGATTCTCGGAAGACCGCCATCATTAACAACGATCTCAGTAGATTCAATGTGGACATTGCAGCACTTCAGGAGACACGCCTCCCTGCGGACGGATCTCTAAGAGAGCAAGACTACACCTTCTACTGGCAGGGTCGAGATCCTGAAGAACCAAGACAACATGGAGTGGGCTACACCATCAGAAACTCATTGCTCAGCATGATAGAGCCTCCCTCACATGGCACAGAATGCATATTGTCCTTCTGACTGCTCACGCCTCTGGTCCAGTGCGCCTGCTCAGCATCTGTGCTCCAACACGCTGCTCCCCACTTGAAGTAAAATACCAGTTCTATGAGGAACGCCATAATATCATTAGCAGCATTCCCAATATCGAACATTTGTTCCTGCTGGGGGACTTTAATGCCAGGGTTGGAGCTAACCATGACACATGGCCCTCCTGCCTTGGGCGTTATGGCATTGGAAGGATGAATGAGAATGGACAGAGACTGCTGGAGTTGCGTCCCACTCACAACCGCTGCATCATTAACTCGTTCTTTCACACTAAAACCTGTCACCAGTTTTAGCCAGGGACTGCGAGAAATACAGAGTCTGTTACAAACTGCTGGATTGTTTGTGAACTATCGTAACCTGGAGCTTAGACACTGGCCTGTGCTGGTAAAAACCAGTTTGAACTAATTAATTTATGTGACAAGACAAAGGCGAGAGCACAAGAAAAGAGACTTATTTGGGCACGGTATGATACCGGGGTCTTTGGGCCTGGGCCAATTAGGAGAAGATATGAACGAGGTGAGCAAGCTTAAACCAACCGGAAAGAGACAGCTCCGTTTTGGAGAGATAAGAAGGAGAATAAGTATAGAACTTCTCGGGAACAGAGCCAGCGATAAACTCTGGAGACCAACCATCCGAAGACCCTGCGTCTGCAACGCGGCTACGACGTAAAAGAGAGAGAGAATGGAACGCCTGGCCAGCGTCAGCTCTCCCCTTTTTCGGGTATTATCCTTTGTTTTCTGTGACTAGGTCAGGGAAAGGTCAGAGGAACCTAGTGGGTGTGCTTAGCAATTCTAGCTAACTTTGTTATTATCTGTATAACCCAGTTTGATTTGCATGCTTTTGTCTAACCAAGTGTATAAGCCTTATTTTTACATTGTACAACAACGTGAATAAAGTAAATTGATATTTAAAGAAAGGACTGATTTTTCTCCTCTTTGTACTAAGCCATTAACTGTAGCCGGTGGATTAGTTGGAGGGTGGCTCTCCTGCCACCCGATATCCCAAACACCCAGCCTGAGCCTGAATTCAGAGGACTTAGTCCCACGTGATGGCCAGGATCAAGTGGGTGATGGGAATAAAGGGGCCAAAGGGGAGTTGACTCCACGCTACGGTTTACACCAGATTTCATGGAGGCACCCAAGGTCACGTCGTTGGCAACAGCTGGACCTCATCATCAAAAGGCGAGCCTCTATGAACAGTGTTCAAATCACAGGCAGCTTCCACAGAGTGGCCCAGGCCCAAAGACCCCGGTATCATACCGTGCCCAAATAAGTCTCTTTTCTTGTGCTCTCGCCTTTGTCTTGTCACCACTCCCTGGTGTGCAGCAAAGTTAGACTCAAACCAAAGAAGTTACATCACTCCAAGCAGAAAGGCCCCCATGCCCGCAAATCAACACAGCAGAATTTCTTATCTGCAGCTGTTTCACACGTTTCTAATTTCACTTGAAAAAGCCCTTCAAAACACTCCTACAGGGAATGCAGAAACCAAGTGGGCCCACATCAGAGATGCCATCTACGGCTCAGTAATGACCACCTATGGCAAACGTGAGAAGCAGAATGTGGACTGGTTTCAATCTTTGGAACCTGTCATAGCCGCTAGGCACATTGCACTGTTGAACTACAAGAAAGGCCCCAGTGAGTTAAAATCTGTAGCACTTAAAGTAGGCAGAAGCACTGCAAAAAGAACAGCCAGGCGCTTTGCAAATGACTGCTGGCAACACCAATGCAGTCGTATTCAGCCGACCTCCGACGCCGGAAACATCAGAGGAATGTATAATGATATTAAGAAAGCGTTTGGGCCAACTATCAGGAAGATAGCCCCTCTCAAGTCTAAATTTGGGGACACAATCACTGACCAACGCAAGCAAATGGACCACTGGGTGGAGCACTACCGAGAACTGTACTCCAGGGAAAATTTTGTCACTGAAACCGCCTTCACTGCAGACCAGTCTCTGCCAGTCATGGATGAGCTGGACGAACAGCCAACAAAATCGGAACTCAGTGATGCCATTGATTCTGTCGCCAGTGGAAAATCCCATGGGAAGGACGGCATTACCTCTGAAATAATCAAGAGTGCTAAGCCTGCTATACTCTCAGCAGTCCATGAACTGCTTTGCCTGTGCTGGGATGAGGGAACAGTACAACAGGACATGCAAGATGCCAATATCATCACCCTCTATATGGACAAGGGTGACCTTGGTGACGGCAACAACTACCGTGGAATCTCCCTGCTCAGCACAGTGGGGAAAGTCTTCCCTCGAGTCGTTTTAAACAGACTTCAGAAGCTGGCTGAGCATGTCTACCCTGAGGCACAGTGAGGCTATCGAGCAGAGAGATCCACCATTGACATGCTGTTCTCCCTTCACCAGCTATAGGAGAAATGCCACAAACAACAGATGCCCCTCTACTTTGCTTTCATAGATGTCACCAAAGCCTTTGACCTCGTCAGCAGATGTGGTCTCTTCAGACTACTAGAAAAGATCGGATGTCCACCAAAGCTACTAAGTATCATCACCTCATTCCATGACAATATGAAAGGCACAATTCAACATGGTGGCTCCTCATCAGATCCCTTTCCTATCCTGAGTAGAGTGAAACACGGCTGTGTTCTCGCATCTACACTGTTTGATATCTTCCTCTCCCTGCTGCTCTCTCACGCACTCAAGTCATCAGAAGAAGGAATTTTCCTCCACACAAGATCAGGTGGCAGGTTGTTCAACCTTGCCCATCTTAGAACGAAGGTGAAAGTACGGAAGGTCCTCATCAGGAAACTCCTCTTTGCTGACAATGTTGCATTAACATCTCACACTGAAGAGTGTTTGCATAGACTCATCAACAGGATTGCGTCTGCCTGCAACGAATTTGGCCTTACCATCAGCCTCAAGAAAACAAACATCATGGGACAGGACGTCAGAAATCCTCAATCCATCAATATCGGCAACCATGCTCTGGAAGTGGTTCAAGAGTTCACCTACCTAGGCTCCACTATCACCAGAAACCTGTCTCTAGATGCAGAAATCAACAAGCACATGGGAAAGGCTTCCACTGCTATGTCCAGAGTGGCCAAGAGAGTGTGGGAAAATGGCGCACTGACACGGAACACAAAAGTCCGAGTGTATCAGGCCTGTGTCCTCAGTACCTTGCTCTATGGCAGCGAGGCCTGGACAACGTATGTCAGCCAAGAGCGACATCTCAATTCATTTCATCATTCCTTACTCTGGAAAATCCTTGGCATCAGGTGGCAGGACCGTATCTCCAATACAGAAGTCCGCGAGGTGGACAACATCCCCAGCATATACACCCTAGTGAGCCCGCGGCGCTTGAAATGGCCTGGCCATGTGAGCCGTCTGGAAGATGGCAGGATCCCCAAGGGCACATTGTACAGCGAGCTCGTCACTGGTAACAGACCCAATGGCTGTCCATGTCTCTGCTTTAAAGACATCTGCAAACACAACATGAAGTCTTGTGACGTTGATCACAAGTCGTGGGAGTCAGTTTCCAGTGATCACCAGAGCTGGCTGACAGCCATAAAGGCGGGGCTAAAGACTGGTGAGTTGAAGAGGCTTGGCTGTTGGCAGGAAAAAAGAGAGAAGTGCAAGGAGAGAGCCAACTGTGTAACAGCCCCGACAACTAATTTTATCTGCAGAGCCCACGGAAGAGTCTGTCACTGTAGAATTGGCCTTTATAGCCACTCCAGGCGTTGCTTCACAAACGACCGACCACCTCTAGGCACTTACCCACTGTCTCTCGAGACAAAAAGGCCAAAGAAGAAGAAGAGAAGAAAGCTGCCTCTATATATACCTCTCTTTCGCCTCCTCCATCCAGATGGAGAGAGTAACAGTGAGAAAGAACAGGGACAGAGATGGAGAGAGGATAACAGAGAGAGGGAAGTATAGCAATGGGGAGAAAGAACCAGCGAGAAAGAGAAAGAGACAGGGAAGGAGAGTGTCGCTCAGCTTTACTGCTAAACTCTTTGCAGCAATCTGGAAGGAACCATGCAGGTCTTGTTCTGTGATGCAGTGTATGTGTCTGCAAAGATTCTTGAACAATTTCAAGTGACTGTTCATGACAAAAAAAAAACTGGGCACTCACAACAACTGAACTTTCACGGGAACATTGGAGCCAGCTGCGGATATGGGTTTCTTACCAGCCTGCATAAGAAAGTGCACTGTCTGCAGTTGTGGTGTCACCAAACGCAGCCAAACAGATGTATATGGGTTTTACAAAGTTTCGGAAAAGTGACAGAGAAAAAGGCATAGCCACACACACTCATAGAGGCACACTCACAGAAGCAGACACAGAAACACACACATATACACAGAAACACACACACAAACAAATGGAACACACACATGCACACAGAAACACATGCACACAGACACACGTTCACACAGAACATACTCACAGAAACACACGCACTAAAACACATAGAGAAACAGAGTGACTCAGAGACAGAGAGCGGCAGAACAATATTTCAATTTCCAAAAGGAATTCGATGAGGTCAACCTTAGATTTAAAAATGAACAATTTGTTTATCATCAAAGGACTAATACCACCTTATGTGTGTAGATGTGTTGCCTAAATTCACTCCTGAAAGGTCTGCCTCTATTTTTTATACCGTGCTCACTGGTGCCAGACTCCCTGACCTGTCGAAATAGTATTTTTGACCCCAATATACCCCATCAGTTCCGCTTAATATCTCACCAAATTTGACCAAATCATCCCTCATCCTACAAAGTTCCAGGGAATACATACCTATTTGTTCCCCATTGCCCTGTAATTGAACCCTTGGAGCCCGGTAAACATTCCAGTAAATCTACACTGCACTCAAATTGACAGGGGCCCCAAAGTCATTTTGAAACTTGAGGGGGAGAAATTGGTGGGCGATGAAATTGACGGAAGGGGAAAGTCAGAAAATGCCAAAGAAAGCGAGAGAAAGCAGAGAAAGAGACAGAGAAAGTCAGAGAGGGAGTGAAAGTCAGACACAGTGGGGTCAGTCTGATCTCTCCCGGGGTGAGTGACACAGAAACAGTGGGATCAGTCTGCTCTCTACCGGAGTCAGTGATACAAACACAGTCTGGTCATTCTGCTCTCCCTGGGTCAGTGAAAGAGACACTGTGTGGTCAGTCTGCTCGCCCACAGGGTCAGTGATACAGACACAGTAGGGACAGTCTGCTTTCCCCGCGGGTCAGTGACACAGACACTGTGGGTTCAGTCTGATCCCCCCGGGGTTTGTGATACAGACACAGTGGGGTCAGTCTGCTCTCCCCAGGGTTTGTGATACAGACAGTATGGAGTCAGCCTGTTCTCCTTCAGGGTCAGTGACAAAGACACTTTGGGGTCAGTCTGCTCACCCACGGGGTCACTGATAGAGGCACAATGGGTTCCGTCTGCTCTCTGCGGATCAGTGATATAGACACAGTGGGGTCAGTCTGCTCTCCCTGGCTCAGTGATATAGACACATTGGGGTCAGTCTGCTCTCCCCGGGGTCAGTGATACAGACATAGTGGGGTCAGTCTGTTCTCCTTAGCGGTCAGTGATGCACAGCATTTTCAGATTGCCACACCCCTGGGGTCAGGGAAACAGGCACATTGGAGTCAATCTGCTCTACACAGTGTCAGTAATACACAGAGGGGCCAGTGTGTTGTCCCCTTGAGTCAGTGATAAAGACACAGTGGGGTCAGTCTGCTCTCCCACCGAGTCAGTGGTACAGAAGCAATGGAATCAGGCTGCTTTCCCCGGGGTCGGTGATACAGACACAATGCTGTCAGTTTGCTCATCCCGTGTCACTGATATAGACACATTGGTGTCTGTCTGCTCTCCCCGGGGCAGTGATGAAGGCAAAGTGGGGTCAGTCTGCTCTTCCTGGGGTCAGTGATACAGACACAGTGGGATGAAACTGCACAGTGATACAGACACAGTGGGATCAATCTGCACTCCACGAGGTCAGTGATACACAGTATTTTCAGATTACCAAACCCCTGGAGTCAGGGAAACAGGCACAATCTTCTCTTCACAGTGTCAGTAATGCACAGAGCGGCCAGTCTGCTGTCCCCTTCGGTCAGTGATACAGACACAATGGTGTCAGTCTGCTCTCCCCGTGCTCGATGATACAGACACAGTGGGGTCAGACTGCAATCCTGTTGGGTCACTGATGAAGACAAAGTAGGGTCAGTCCGCTTTCCTAGGGGTCAGTGATGCAGACACAGTGGGGACAGTCTGCTTTCCCCTCGGGTCAGTGATACAGACACAGTGGGGTCGGACTTGTCTCCCCGGGGTCAGTGACACAGACACTTTGTTGTCAGTCTGCTCTCCCCACGTCAGTGATGCAGACACATTGGGGTCAGACTGCTCTCCCGTAGGGTTACTGATACAGATACAGTGGGATCAATATGCGCTCCGCGAGGTTAATGATACAGACACAGTTGGGTCAGTCTGTTCTCCACAGGGGTCAGTGATACACAGTATTTTCAGATTGCCGTACCCCTAGGATCAGGGACACAGACACAGTGGGGCCAACCTGCTCTCCACATTGTCAGTGATACACAGAGGGGCCAGTCTGCTGTCCCTTTCGGTCAGTGATAGAGAGACAGTGGGGTCAGTCTGCTCTCCCCCGGTGTCTGGATACAGAGGTAATGGAATCAGACTGCTCTCCCCGGGGTCAGTGATACAGACACAATGGTGTCAGTCTGCTCTCCCGCGGGTCAATGATAACAACACGGTGGGGACAGTCTGCTCTCCCCATGCTCGATAATACAGACACAATGGATTCAGACTGCACTCCTCAGGGCTTAGTAACACAGACACATTGGGGTCAGTCTGTTCTCCGGCGATGTCAGTGATAAAGACAGAATGGGGTCAGTTTGCTTTCCCAGGGGTCAGTGATGCAGACACAGTGGGGACAGTCCGCTTTCCCAGGGGTCAGTGATGCAGACACAGTGGGGACAGTCCGCTTTCCCAGGGTCAGTGATGCAGACACAGTGGGATCAATCTGCTGGATCCTGGGTCAGGGATGCAGACACAGTGGGATCAATCTGCTGGATCCTGGGTCAGTGATGCAGACACAATGGGGACAGTCTGCTTTCCCCTCCGGTCAGTGATACAGACAAGTGGGGTCAGTCTAGTCTCCCCGGCGTCTGTGATGCAGACATTAAGGGGCCAGTCTGTTCTCGTCCCGGGTCAATGACACAGACACTTTGGGGTCAGTCTGCTCTCCCACGGGCTCATTGATCGAGACACAGTGGGATCAGTCTGCTCTCCCCGGGCATAGTGATACAGACATCAGTGGGATCAGTCTGTTCCCCCCGGGTCAGTGATACAAACAAAGTGGGGTCAGTCTGCTCTCCCCGGGTTACTGTTACAGACACAGTGGGATGTAACTGCACAGTGAAACAAGCATAGTGGGGTCAATCTGCTCTCCACAGTGTCAGTGATATACAGAGGGGCCAGCCTGCTGTCCCCTTCAGTCAGTGTTACAGACACAGTGGTGTCAATCTGTTCTCCACATGGATCAGTGATACACAGTATTTTCAGATTGCTGTACCCCGAGGGTCATGGAAACAGGCACAGTGGGATCAATCTGCTCTCCACATTGTCAGTGATACACAGAGGGGCCAGTCTGCTGTCCATTTCGGTCAGTGATACAGACACAGCGGGACCAGTCTGCTCTCCCCCGGTGTCTGGATACAGAGGCAATGGAATCGGTCTGCACTCCCCGGGCACAGTGTTGCAGGCAGAGTGGTGTTAGTCTGCTTTCCCCGGGGTCAGTGTTAACGACACGGTGGGGACAGTATGCTCTCCCCATGCTCTATGATACAGACACAGTAGGATTAGACTGAAAAGTTCTGGGGTTAGTGACACAGGCACACTGGTGTCAGACTGTTCTCCGGCGATGTCAGTGATAAAGACAGAATGGGGTCAGTCCACTTTCCCAGGGGTCAATGATGCAGACACAGTGGGATTAATCTGCTGGATCCCGGGGTCAGCGACACAGTCACTTTGGGGTCTATCTGCTCTCCCCTTTGATCAGTGATGCAGACACAATGGAGTCAGTCTGCTCTCTACCGGGTTCCATGATAGATACTCACTGGGGTCAGTTCGCTCTCCCTGAGGTCAGTGATACAGAAACATTGGGGTCAATCTGCTACCCCCGGGAATATGTGCTGCAAACGTTGAGGGGTCAGTCTGCTCTCCCCGGGGTTAGTGTTACAGATACAGACAGGTCAGTCTGCTCTCCCGCGGGGTCAGTGGTACAGACACAGTGGGATCAGCCTGCTCTCCACGCGGTCTGTGATACAGACTCAGTGGGGTTGTCTGCTCTCCCCCGGGGTCAGTGAGACAGCCAAAGTGGTCTCAGTCTGCTGTCCCCTTCGGTCACTGGTACAGATGCAGGGGTGATAAGGGGAAAAGATTACATAAAATATTATGATATATTAGCCTATGTTGTGGAAATTGGAAAAGAGAAAGCCGGAACGACGTTTTCAGAGTGTAGTCTGGAAAACCAGGTGGTCATATGTCCTCATCCTCAATCTAAAACAGCAGAGTCAAAATGTGGATGTAATGCCACTGTGAATTGCATCATGGAAACTAGAAAAGCATTGTCAGGGCTAACCCATGTGGTCGATATGGGAAAGGGGAGATATGTCTTAACCACTACGCAGAAGGAATACCAGTATAGACATAACAGCACTTGTCCAGTGAGCAACAGTACGTTCTATTTCAACCCACAAATACCAACCAGAATAGGAATGATGGAGTTGGTAGACATACATAAACGAAAGACAGAAATTATAAGCGTGATAGAAAGTATTAAAGAGGACTTGATAACTTACCTCCAGGAATACGAATATACTATTCAGCCATTGCCCACATGCTGGAGTAAAGAGAGAAAGCAGCTCGAATCCATAGCTGTAGTGTAAAACAATCTGGAACAACAGTCGAAGAAGCTACAAGATGAGGTTGATGAGATAAACGATTCTACTTGGTGGGAGGACTTATGGAACTGGGGGTCAAATGTGTAGACTCACTCCTGGTTGAACATTATCTTCCATGTCCTCACAGTGGTTTTAGGTATCGTGGTGATATATGCACCGTGCTTAATTTGAAAACATAAGGGAGTGCTGCACTATCGCAGGGTCTATTCTGAGGGAGTGCTGCACTGTCGTAGGGTCAGTACTGAGGGAATGCTCCACTGTCGGAGGGTCAGTACTGAGGGAGTGCTGCACTTCAGAGGGTCAATACTGAGTCACTACCGAGGGAGCGCTGCATTGTCAGAGGGTCAGTACTGAGTCAGTGCCACATTATCGCTGGGTCAGTATTGAGGGAATGCAGCAGCATCGAAGGGTCAGTACTGACTGAGTGCTGCACTGTCGAAGGGTCAGTACTGAGGGAGTGCTGCACTGTCGGAGGGTCAGTACTGAGGCTGTACTGCACTGTGGGAAGGTCGGTAGTGAGGGAGTGTCACATTGTCGGAGGATTAGTTCTGAGGGAATGCAGCAGTATCGGGGGGGTGGGGGGGAGTGTCAGTACTGAGGGAGCGCTGCACTGTCGGATGGCCAGTCCTGAGGGAATGCTGCAATGTAGAATGGTCAGTACTGAAGGGTGTGCCTCAGTGCCAGAGGATCAGTACTGTGTAAGTGCCACATTATCGGAGGTGCGGGTTTTCACGATGAGACATTAATATGAGGCCCCCTCTGCCCTCTTGTGTGGATGTAAAAGATCCCAAGGCACGATTCCAAGAAGAGCGGGGAGTGGGCTATTTTCCCTGGTGTTCCTGGGCCCAATATTTAACTCTGAGCAACATCAGTTCGAAATAAAAGCAGAAAGTACTGGAAGTACTCAGCAGGTTTGGCAGTATCTGTGGAGAGAGAAATAGAGTTAATGATTTAGGTCAGTGACAGAACTGTCAGTGGGATCTTGCTGTGCACTCAATGCCTGTCACGTTTCCTACAACACAACAGTGACCTCAGTTTCGATGGCCCTCATTGCTGTGAACAACTTTGGGATTACCATAGCTGGAAGCAGGATCAGTATCATTGGGAATTCTGTCTTTCTGATTGGCAGGTCAGAATTTGGGAATTCCGTCTTTCTGATTGGCAGGTCGGAGTTTGGGTATTCTATTTCTGTTTGACAGGTCAGAATTGGAAATTGTGTCTTTCTGATTGGCAGTTCAGAGTTTGGGAATTCTCTCTTTCTGATTGGCAGCTCAGAGTTTGGGATTTCTGTTTTTTCTGATTGTCAGGTCGAAGTTTAGGAATTCAGTTGTTATGATTGTCAGGTCGAAGTTTGAGAATTCTGTTTTTCTGATTGGCAGGTTAGATTTTATTCAGTTTGTGGGCCACTGGCAACAGGAATCTGTTGTCAGGAATCTGTTCCAAAGTAAACCCAGAGCTGAACCTGGTGAAATATGCCGCTGCCTGTTTCTTCACACAGGCAGATGACTGGGATGACATGGCTTGACAATATCTGTGGAAAGATCTGCGGAATGACTCAGAGTTTGAGAAGATCTGGAACGAGGACAAAGACAAATCTCAAAGCCTGGGTGGGTCTCTGAGAGGACATGATCACGGTGACAGCTAACACCATTAACGGGAGCCTGGTGCAAGAACTTGAACAATGATCTGGAAAGCTACGGAGCCGTCAACACATACAACGCTGAGTTTAAACACAAGAGCTTCCACAATCTCCTAACCATCATCCTGAAGACTTTGAGAAAAGATTCCAGAGTGTCATAGAGCCATTCGCAGCATAGAAGGAGGAAATTCAGCCCATTGAGTCCATGCTGGCTCCCCATGGAACTATCCAGTCAGTCCCACTCCCCTGCTCATTCCCCGTAGACCTGCAAGTTTATTTCGTTAAGTGTTCATCCAATTTCCTTTTGAAATCATTTGGCTCCACTTCCATCACCCTCAAGGGCAGTGAGTTCCAGTCATTTCTGCACGCTGTGTAAAAAAATATTCCTCCCCCTCCTCCTTGCATCTTTCATCCTAAGCCTTCAATCTGCGTCCCCTAGTCCTTGTCCCAGCAGTTAATGGGAAGAGATTTTACTTGTCTAACTTATCAAATCCTGACATAATCTTGTAAACCTCTATCAAATTTCCCCTCAATCTCATTTGCTCTGAGGAGAACAATCCCAGCTTTTCCAATCTAACCTTGTAACTAAAATCCCTCGACCCTGGAACCATTCTGGTAAATCTCCTCTGCACCCTCAAAAGGGCCCTCACATTCTCCCTGAAGTGTTGTGAAGGAATATAGGTATAATAGGCTTGATTAAGTAGAATTTGGAAATAGTTGGTAGATTATACCTTTAGAGTTAAATATTTAATAAATGGTTAGTTTTCAGCGCTCACTGAGGTCCCCTTTAAGATGGTAGAGTTAAACATTTCAAGGTCTTTGTCAGAATAGAATCGCCATTACCAGGGACATGGGCGATAAACACACAGATTGAAATATCGTGTGTGACCTCAGTAAGAGGTAGCAATAAACCTTAATTAGAGTATAGGGTCGTTGTTCAGACAGTGCGGCTCCTGGGGTTGCTTTGGAGTGCCTTGGAAAGGGTAATTAACAACAAATGGGAACAAAAGACATCAGGTAAACACCATTATAAACACTTTCACCAGATAAAAGCCCACAAACTGCAAATTCGAGTAAAACAAATATATGGATTTTCAAAGGAACGACAAAAAAGTCACATGCAAAATTCAAAAGTCATATGACACCTTAGACATAGTATAGAAATACAAGGTACGAAAGAAAACACTGAGTGGTGTTGAATCCTCGACACCACTTCTCATCCCATGCCTTAATCGGGGATTTAAGGTACACGTTTACTTTAAATTTTGATGGATCTCCTGGATATTCTAAGATAATTTTGCTGTAGAATTAGCAAGACTAAACTTTTGGATTCTATGTTAGAAATAAGAATGTGTGTTGCATCTCTCAGTAATATTTGATATTGTGATATACTTATACACTTAAGAAGTTTATTGCAGGTTAAATATTTTAATAAATATATAAAAGTTAATAAATTGTCTCATGTAGTATTCTGTATACAATTGTAAGATCCACCTCTCTGTGTCTCTTTAAGTGGAGAGATACGTATTGAAGAGAGTTTCCCAGACCCTTATAATATGTGGACTATTTATGATTAAGCCACAAAAATATTAGAAAAAGGTTATCTGAAAGATGGTAAAATTCTCTGCTGGTTTTCTTTCTTTGTGGGAAAGCTGGTGCAATTCTTTGGACTCAAATAAGTGTTTGAGAGTTTGTCTGGTTTCAGCTTGCTTAAAGGAGATTCGTGGGGATGTGCTGCTGATTTGGTTTAGTCCCTGCAAGGGGTTAAAGTCATAAACCAGAGCTTTATAATGGTTCAGCACAATTTCCCTGTTTTTATACTCAATGCCTACATTTATGAAGCCCAAGATCCCAAATGCTTTGCTGACGACTCTCTCAAAGTGTATTGGGGGATGAGCAACTATCATTTTGATTGATGGAACAAAGAGGTGGGAGTTGGGAATTCTGCCTCCATTTCCCACAAGGAGACGGTGTCCAAGGGCGGCAGAAAGCACTTTCTTTGTTGTAACCACGTTTATTGTGTCGCACTCTGAATCGTCTTGCTTGATGAGATGCTGTCGGGGTAGGTGGTGTCGGCCTGGACATGTGCTGCTGTCTCAACTGCAGTATTGTGGCCAGTTCTGGAAACTACACTTTATGAAAGACATGAAGGCTTTAGAAAGGGTGAAAGAGGAGATTGACCAGAATGGGAGCAGGGATGTGTGACTTCAGTGAATGTGGAAAGAATGGAGAAATTGCGATTATTCACCATGGAGCAGGGAATGTTAAAAGGGAGATTGACCAGAAAATGAGCAGGGATGAGGGCCTCAGTTCATGTGGAGAGACTGGAAAAGCTGGGATTGTTATCCTTAGAGCATGAAGGGTGAGATTGAATAGAATGGTCCCAGGGATGAGGGACCTCAGAGCCCATGAAGTTTCATGGTATCAGGTAAAACATGGGCAAGAAAACCTCCTACTGATTAACACATACCACCCTTCACCCCCTCACTCAGCTGATGAATCAGTACTCCTCTAAGTTGAACAGCACTTGGAGGAGACATTAAGTGTGGCAAGGGCACAGAATATACTCTGCTTGGGGGACTTCACTGTCCATCACAAAGAGTGGCTCGTTAGCACCACTACTGACTGCAGTGGCTGTGTACCAAAGAACATAGCTGCTCTACAGAGTCTGTGGCAGGTGGTGAGCGAACCAACAAGAGGGAAAAACATACTTGACCTCGTCCTCACCAATCTGCCTATCGCAGATACATGTGTCCATGGCAGCATTGGAATGGGCTGTGGCAGCAATGTGTGCCATCAGCAAGATGCACTGGAGTAGCACACAAAGGCTCCCCTGACAGCACCTTCCAAACCCACGACGTCTGCCACCTAGAAGGACAAGGACAGCAGATAGATGGGAACATGACCACCTGCAAGTTTCTTTCCAAGCCACAGACCATCCTGACTTGGACAATATTGCTGTTCCTTCACTATCAATGATTTAAAATCCTGGAACACCCTTTCTAACAGCACTGCAGTGTACCTGACCCAGATGGACTGTAATGGTTCAATCTCACAACCAGCCTCTGAAGGGCAATTAGGGATGGGCAATAAATGCTGGCCTATCCAGCGATGTCTACATCCTATGAACAAATAAAGAACAAAAAAGTTTTTTCAGGTTCAATGTAAAACTAACTGCAGTTTTCTTTTCACTTTGTATTATTTATCAAGACCAATATAACAATGAACTGCTATATAATTCGCCAATACCTTATGAAGCCGAAGATAACAATCAACAATAACTTTATTCATCATCGTTTAGTAGCACAGAACGTGGGTATTGCTGAAAATAGAGACATGTTATCGCAGTATTTCATCTTGCACTTAAATCAATAAATTAACTGTTTAATTAGAAGAACTAAACACTATGAAGATAAAAGCAACATTTAAAATGGAACAAATTGAGTCCTTGCAAATTTACAGTCCAATGTTGCTTCAAGTCATCACAGGATGTTGCTCGTAGTTCTCACAGGATGTTTGTTGCTTGAAGTCTTCATGGAATGTTGCTTTCCTTCTCGAGCGAATTGCAATAATTAATGACTTGCAAACTCTTTCAATGGAACCAAGCTGACTTTAGAGTTTTTGAGGGGTAAAATATTGTCACAGTCCAACTTCCCTTCCTTCAGTTTAAATGACCAGAGATCTCTATCTTGGCTTGAGTTTTTAGAATTTTGATAGATAATAACTAGACTAAATTCCCATTCCTTCAGTTTAAATGGTTGAGAGCTCTTTTTCCAGGTGCTGACGCCACAGCGGTGTCTTCTGTCAATCTGTCTGTTAGAAAAAACTGTCTTCAACTCATAAGCCAGTATAAAACTGAATTGTAACAAATGTATTGCATCAGGTTCACTCCCAGTGTCTCTTTCTATGGTAACGAGAATGCACCCTTTAATTGCAGTCTCCAAATGGCTGTTTCTAAGGCAATGAAAATGCACCTTCCTCTAACTCCTAAGGTTTGCCGGCTCTTAAAGCAATACGGATCACTTGAAAGCCTCAAAGGCAAACTGCATATTCTGAAAAACTACAGGACCATGACACCTCCACCCCCAGTGGAATGAAACGCCATTCCCGAAATGTGTTTCATTACAATGACTAAAAAAAATACAAATTGAAAAAATGCTAGTATCTTTTTTCCACGCATTTACAGATATACACATTTCTGGAAAAAAAAAAGTTTAAACTACAGCAACAATTTCCACCAGAATATTTTGGCTTTAAATGTTCAAGAGGTTGTTCCAATTAACAAGCATCATCTTGCAACTGTTTCGTGTTTTCATTCCAATTCTGTCTATTGTCCATCACCTCAGCCAGGTGAGCTGCACAGCTAGGAGCACCGACCACTAATGGTTTCGCTATTCTCTGAGAAGTTGCTCGAGTGCCCCTTAACCTATATGGCATCAATTGACACTGAAAATCCCTGTCCGGTGTAACAGAAGCTGATTTTTTCTTACCCTGGGGTGTCAAAGGAATTTGATAGTATCCTTCCAACATAGCTGTCTCTTTAAGGCACATTGTGTTGCCCACTCTGTCCATACAGTCCTTTAAATCAGAATTTGGGTCGGAGTCTGCCTTCTTTACCACAGCGACGTTTCTAGAGTCTATGCAAGTTTGAGCCGTCCCACCAGGTTTAGTCATCAAGACCATGTAGGAATTCCAGCTGCCCTGACTAGGTTCATCTCAGCTGCCCTTCAGCATGCATTGTACCTCTGCTTCCACGTGGGCCTGTCTATCTGGACCGAAGCTCCAAGGATGTCAGTTTAAAGGAATGGCTCCCCATATACCCACATCATGTGTGGCTAAGGTTGTACATCCTGGCTTATCCCTACAAACTTTTTGAAACGTTGTGAAAACCCTGGTTAGGACCTCACACTGTTTTGCCTCTAACTGTAAAAGCCTATCGTTTAATTTTCCCTAGCCATTCTGCATTCGCTAATCGAATAGTTGGAGGTGCAATCTGAGAATTTCCTCGGCTTACTTCTGCCTCACCCTCACTATCCTTTTCTTTCTCCACAGTCCCGATTACCTGACACACCTGTACTGGCTTATCCTCCTCCCTGCGGTAATATGGTATGAGTATATTAACTTGACACAACCGATTCTTCACCCGGCGATCGGGGTCTCAATCAAGTAATCTACGTTACCCACTCTTTTGATCACTCTACATGGGCCACTAAACAGTGTTTTCACTGATTCTCCCTGTCTCGGTAACAACACTAATACCTCATCCCCTGGTTTTATGGTATTTAGAGGATTCCCCACTATTTGACAGGTGTAGCATGACCTACAAAATTGTCTCATATCCTTTGGAAGACCTGCCATTGATAATGTTGCTTATGTGTGATTTGGTCATCCGAATTCCCCTACATCCTGAAAAAGGAATATCGTGTGCTAACCTTAATAATCCTTATCAATATTTAAGTGGTACCACAATCTGTTCAACAACTGTCCAGTTTTCACTGGCAGGTCTATGAGGCAGTCTCCATTTCCTCCTCAAAACCTCGTTTGCTATATAATAGCTTTCCAGAACTCCTTTAACCTCATCTTCTGACAGAGCCATCTGTACTATTTGATAGATCTCTGGATCAGCTTGCTGTGCTGCAATGATAGATGATCTGTTAAACACCTCATTTGGATTGTCTAAATCCCCAAATAAGGTTGACGATGCCTGATTATCAATATGTGGTGCCCTATTTACCTCCGACAATGGATCCTGTTTAGCCATTGCTTGAGTAAGTAACAATGCAGGAAATATTCCAGGCAGTTGTTCCTGTAATTGGTCCTTTTCCTTAATTTCACATGATTCCTCTGTAACCAAAGGAGAAACTGATATTTTTGAACCGGCAAAATTCATTGCCTAGTAGTAGATAAATTCCGTTAAATGTTAAACTGTGGACAACACCTACAGTTACTATCTCAGATATGAAGTCACTGTCTCGGCGTACCTTATACAAAGGTACGGTAATACACATCCTCCAATTCCATGAACTAAAACTGTAGCGTTCGAGTCACTCTCTGGTGGAAACCTCATGTCTTTCCCCAGCAAGAGGGCTTGGGTCGCTCCTGAGTCCCTGAGTATAATGATAGGTTTTCCTGCCTCACGACCTGCCTTTGGCAGGAGGCGGTGGCGTCGTGCTATTCTCACTGGAGATCGTGAGAGGGAGACAGTAACTGTAGTGAGACAGGGACATCTGCAGATGGAGATGGTGAGAGGGAGACAGTAACTGTAGTGAGACAGGGACACCAGCAGATGGAGATGGTGAGAGGGAGACAGTAACTGTAGTGAGACAGGGACACCAGCAGATGGAGATGGTGAGAGGGAGACAGTAACTGTAGTGAGACAGGGACACCAGCAGATGGAGATGGTGAGAGGGAGACAGTAACTGTAGTGAGACAGGGACACCAGCAGATGGAGATGGTGAGAGGGGAACAGTAACTGTAGTGAGACAGGGACATCTGCAGATGGAGATGGTGAGAGGGGAACAGTAACTGCAGCGAGACAGGGACACCAGCAGATGCAAATGAGACAAAACGGTAGGTGGTGGTGTCGCGGTGTTATCACTGGACCAGTAATCCAAAAGCCAAAAGTATTTCCCTGGCGACTGAGGTTCGAATCGCACCACAGCAGAAGTGGAATTTGAATGTAATTAATAAATCTGGAATTAAGCGCTAGTCTAATGATGGTCGCGTAACCATTGTTTTGCTTTTGTAAAAACACATCAGGTTCACTAATGTCCTTTAGGGAAGGAAATCTCCTGTGCTTACCTGATCTGGCCTACATGTAACTCCAGACGCACACCAATGCGCTTACATGCCCTCTGAAATGGCCCATCAAGCCACTTAGTTGTAACAAACCGCTGCAAAGCAATAAAAAGGAATGAAACTGGACGGACAACCCGGAAACGACAATGGCGTATCCAGCCCTGTCGACCCTGCAAAGCCCTCCTTACTAACATCTGGGGGATTGTGCCAAAGTTTGGAGAGCTGTCCCACAGACGAGTCAAGCAACAGCCTGACAAAGTCATACTCCCGGAATCAGACCTTACAGACAATGTCCAAGATACTGCAATCACTGTCCCTGGGTATGTCCTGTCCCACCGGCAGGACCAATGCAAGCAGTGGTGACGGGACAGTGGCCTACAGTACGGAGGAAGTTGCCCTGGGAGTCCTCAACATCAACACCGGACCACATGAAGTCTCATGGCATCAGGTCAAACATGGGCAAGGTAACCTCCTACTGATTACCACCTACCGCCCTCCCTCAGCTGATGACTCTGTACTCCTCCATGTTGAACACCACTTGGAGGAAGCATTCAGGGTAGCAAGGGCACAAAATGTACTCTGGGTGGGGGACTTCTACCTCCATCACCAAGAGTGGCTCGGTCGCACCACTACTGACCGAGCTGGCCGAGTCCTAAAGGACATAGCTGCTAGACTGGGTCTGCGACAGGTGGTGGGGGAATGAACACCAGGGAAGAACATACTTGACATCGTCCTCACCAACCTGCCTGCCGCGGATGCTTCTGTCCAAGACAGTATTGGTAGGCGTGACCACCGCACAGTCCTTGTGGAGACGAAGTCCGACCTTCATATTGAGGATACCGTCCATCGTGTTGTGTGGCACCATCACCGTGCTAAATCGGATTGATTTTGAACAGATCGAGCAACGTAAAACTGGGCATCCATGAAGCGCTGTGGGCCATCATCAGCAGCAGAATTGTACTGAACCATAATCTATAACCACATGGCCCGGCATATCCCCCACTCTACCATTTACCATCAAGCCAGGAGACCAACCCTGGTTCAATAAAGATTGCAGGAGGGTTGCCAGAAACAGCACCAGGCACACCTCAAAATGGGGTGTCAACCTGGTGAAGCTACAACACAGGACTACTTGCATGCCAAACTGCATAACAGCTTGCAATAGACAAAGCTAAGCGATCCCATAACCAACGGATCAGATCTAAGCTCTGCAGTCCTGCCACATCCTGTCCTGAATGGTGGTGGACAATTAAACTACTAACTGGAGGAGGTGGATCCACAAATATCCCAACTTCAATGATGGATGAGCCCAGCACATCAGTGCAAAAAGTAAGGCAGAAGCATGTGCAACGATATTCAGCCGGAAGTGCCGAGTTGATGATCTATCTCGGCCTCCTCCTGAAGTCCCCAGCATTACAGATGCCGGACTTCAGCCAATGCAATTCACTCTGCGTGATATCAAGAAACGACTGAAGGCACTGGATACTGCAAAGGCTATGGGTCCTGACAATATTCCGGCAATTGTACTGAAGACCTGTGCTCCAGAACTTGCCACACCCCTAGCCAAGCTGTTCCAGTACAGCTGCAACCCTGGCATCTACCCTGCAATGTGGAAAATTGCCCGGGTATTTCCTGTACACAAACAGCAAGACAAGTCCAACCCGGCCAATTGCCACCCCATCAGTCTAATCTCAATCATCAGTAAAGTGATGGAAGGTGTCATCAACAGTGCCGTCAAGCAGCACTTGCTTAGCAATAACCTGCTCAGTGATGCTGTTTAGGTTCTGCCAGGGCCACTCAGCTCCTGATCTCATTACAGCCTTGGTTCAAAATTGCACAAAAGAGCTGAACTCAAGAGGTGAGGTGAGAGTGACTGCCCTTGACATCAAGGCAGCATTTGACCGAGTATGGTATCAAGGAGTCCTAGCAGAATTGGAGCCAATGGGAATCAGGGGGGGAACGCTCTGTTGGTTGGAGTCATACCTAACCCAAAGGAAGCTGGCTGTGGGTGTTGGAGGTCAATCATCTGAGCTCCAGGACATCACTGCATGAGTTCCTCAGGGTAGTGTCCTAGGCCCAACCATCTTCAGCTGCTTCATCACAGATCCTCATTTCATTTTGGAGAAAGTTCATTTTCTTTACATACTGACTGAATAAATAAACAGAACAGAATCAGTTATTCATTAATGGTGATTTGTTCATTAAATCTGTGCTTCACGATCACTGTGAATGATAAATTCAATAAAGACCGAGACTGATTTCATGAATACATTGCTATTTTAATGTAATTGAATGTATGAAGTAGATGTATTGAACATATTTTATAACCAATGAACTGTTCTCTATCATCAATGACGACAGAGATTAATGTTTCAATGCATTAATTGAGTTGTGTTACTGGGATCTCTCCATTACATTTCCTCTAACACGCTGCTGCAGTCTCTCCCTGTGAATCTCATCCTCTCCTCTCACTGTATTGAATCCTCTGTCTGCTCATTCAGTGCATCAGTTTATCCACTTTGCCAAACCATCTGCTTCTGTCTCCGCTCCAGCTCTAACATGTACTTTTCCTTTTGGCTTAAAGCTGTCATTTCGTTCTTTATACTTTCACGAGTGGGAACAGTTTCTCTCTATCCACTCTATCTGGACCCCTCATGATTTTGAATACCTCATCAAATCACCTCTCCGCCTTCTGTTCTCCACGGAAAACATTCTCATTTCTCCAATCTATCTTCAGAACTGAAATTCTTCATCCCTGGAACCATTCTAGGGAATATTTATGTTCCCACTTAAATGTGGTGCCCAGAACTCGACACAATACTCCAACTGAAGCCGAACTAGTGCCTTATATAATTTCAACATACCCAATGGAAGATGCTGCTATGGATACACAAATGGGTCCCTGTTATGGTGGTCTTTTTGTGGTGTATGTCGAAAATTCCTTGTTCCATTACTACTCATCCTCCTTCCCCTTTTTCCAGTACATTGATGAATGTATCAGTGATGTTTTCCGCTCCCGTTCTGAACTGGAAAACTTCAAACATCATCAACTTTGGGTCCAGTTTCCACCTTTCTCTACCCTTCACATGGTCCGTCTCTGACACATGCCTTCCCTTCCTCGACTTCTCTCTCTCCAGCACTGGTGATCGCTTGCCCACTAATAATCAATATAAGCCCATCGGCTCCCACAGCTACCTCGACTACACTTCTTCACAGTGCCTCCTGTACGGACTCCATTCCATTATCCCAGTTTTGCCATTTCTGATGCATCCATTTTTAGATTAGAGATACAGCACTGAAACAGGCCCTTCGGCCCACCGAGTCTGTGCCGAACATCGACCACCCATTTATACTAATCCGACACTAATCCCATATTCCTACCAAACATCCCCACCTGTCCCTATATTTCCCTACCACCTACCTAAACTAGTGACAATTTATAATGGCCAATTTACCTATCAACCTGCAAGTCTTCTGGCTTGTGGGAGAAAACCGGAGCACCGGAGAAAACCCACGCAGACACAGGGAGAACTTGCAAACTCCACACAGGCAGTACCCGGAATCGAACCCGTGTCCCTGGAGCTGTGAGGCTGCGGGGCTAACCACTGTGCCACTGTGCCGCCCTCCAGCTTCCAACAACAGTGCTTCTGATAAGTCTTCTGATATCCTCAACCGAGGATTCACCGCCAATGTCATTGATAGGGCCACGACCGTGTCCGACCCATTTCCCGCACTTCTTACCTCACGCCTTCCAGAACAGCAACAGGGTTCCCCTTGTCCTCATTTTCCACCCCACCAGCCTCCTCATTCAAAGGATCATCCTCTGCCATTTGCACCACCTCCAGTGCGATGTCACCGCCAAACTCATCTTCCCCTCTCCTCCCCAATCAAAATTCTGAACGGATCGTTCCCTCAGGGACATCCAGCTCCTCTCCTCCATCACCCCCACGAACTGATCGACTTCCCCCGACACCTTCCCATGCAATCACAGCAGGTGTAATAGCTACCCTTTTACATCCTCTCTCCTCACCACCCAGGGCTTTAAGCACTCCTTACAGGTGAAGCAGCGATTTCTTGTAATTGTTTCAATTTAGTATACTATATTCACTGCTCGCAGTGTGGTCACCTCTACACTGGGGAGAGAAACCCCAGATTGCGTGATCATTTTGTAGAATATTTCCACTCTGGCTGCAGCAAGACCCCGAGCTTCTGGTTACTTGCTATTGCAATTGACCATCCTGCTCCCAGGTCAACATTTCAATCCTGGGCCTTCTGCAGTTTCCAGTGAACCTCAACACAAGCACCTCATCCTCTGATTAGGCACTCTACAGCTTTCTGAACTCAACATTGAGTTCAACAATTTCAGAACATGAATGTTTATTTTATTTTATTTTACATTGTTGTTAACTGTGTGGCTGTTTTAAACGTGTCTTTTCACCATTTTGCGTTTGGACAGAGTCGTTCATTATTCTGCCATTTGCATTTTTTCCGGACTTATGCTTTTGTATTTCAACACAACGGTTAGCACTCCCTTGGCCTTTGTTCCATGCCACCTTTGTTAGTTAATTTCTCCTGCCGTCACAAAGTCTCTCTTTTGTTCTTCTTCCCGTTCCCCTTTTTCACTTGTTCAATAACTACTATATTTCTAACTTTTGCCTGTTATAATGGAATGTCACAGACCTGAAACGTTAACTCTGTTCCTCTCTCCACAGATGCTGAGTTTTTCAAGCACTTTCTGTTTTATTTCAGCATAAACCCCTTCCTCTTGTACTCCATGCCCCCATTTATAAAGCCAAGAATACCGTATGCTTTATTGACTGCTCTCTGAACCTGTTCTACCACCTACAGTGATTATGTACATATATCCCCAGGTCCCTCTGTTCCTGCACCCACTTTAGAGTTATACCCTTTACATTATACTGTTTTTCCATGTTCTTGCTACCAAAATGAATCACTTCACATTCCTTCGTATTGAACTTCATCTGCCACCTGTCCACCCATTCCACCGACTTCTCTATGACTTTTTGAAATTCTACACTATCCACCTCAAAGTTCACAATGCTTCCAAGTTTTGTATCATCCGCAAACTGTGAAATTGTGCCCTGTACACCAAGATCTAAATCATTAATATATATCAGGGACATCAAACGGTCCCAAAGCTGATCCCTGGGCAACTCCACTACAACACTTCCCCTAACCCGAAAATGATGCAGTAACCACTACACTCTGTTCCCTGTCAACCAGCTAATTTTGAATACATGTTGCCACCAATGTTGTTCCTTTGTTTAAGAAGGGTAGCAAGGATAATCCAGGAAATTATAGGCCGGTGAGAATTATGTCAGTGGTAGGGAAATTCTTAGCGAGGATTCTTCGGAACAGGATTTACTCCCATTTGGAAACGAGCAAACTTATTAGCGAGAGGCAACATGGTTTTGTGAAGGGGAGGTCGTGTCTCACTAACTTTATTGAGTTTTTTGTGGAATTGATGAAGATGATTGATGAAGGAAGGGGAGTGGATGTCGTCTATATGGACTTCATTAAAGCCTTTGACAAGGTCCCTCATGGAAGACTGGTACAAAAGGTGAAGTCACACGGGATCAGAGATGAGCTGGCAAGATGGATACAGTTCTGGCTCGGTCATAGAAGACAGAGGGTAGCAGTGGAAGGGTACTTTTCTGAATGGAGGGCTGTGACTCGTGGTGTTCCGCAGGGATCAGTGCTGGGACCTTTGCTGTTTGTATTATATATAAATGATTTGGAGGAAAATGTAGTTGATCTGATTAGTAAGTTTGCAGATGACACAAAGGTTGGTGGAGTTGTGGATAGTGATGTGGATTGTCAGAGGATACAGCAGGATATAGATCAGTTGGAGACTTGGGTGGAGAAATGGCAGATGGCGTTTAATCAGGACAAATGTGAGGTAATGCATTTTGGAAAGTCTAATGCAGGTGGGAAGTATACAGTAAATGGCAGAACACATAGGAGTATTGACAGGCAGAGAGATCTGGGCGTACAGGTCCACAGGTCACTGAAAGTGGTAACGCAGGTGGATAAGGTAGTCAAGAAGGCATACGGCATGCTTGCCTTTAGCGGTCGGGGCATAGAGTATAAAAATTGGCAAGTCATGCTGCAGCTGTGCAGAACTTTAGTTAGGCCACACTTAGAATATAGCGTGCAATTCTGGTCGACACACTACCAGAAAGACGTGGAGGCATTGGAGAGGGTACAGAGGAGGCTTATCAGGATGTTGCCTGGTCTGGAGGGCATTAGCTATGAGGAGGGGTTGGATAAACTCGGCTTGTTTTCACTGGAACGACGGAGGTGGAGGGGCGACATGATAGAGTTTTACAAAGTTCTGAGTGGCATGGACAGAGTGGTTAGTCAGAAGCTTTTTCCCAGGTTGGAAGAGTCGGTTACTAGGGGACATAGGTTTAAGGTGCGAGGTGCAAAGTTTAGAGGGGATGTGCGAGGCAAGTTCTTTACACAGAGTTTGGTGAGTGCCTGGAACCTGCTGCTGGGGGCGGTGGTGGAAGCAGGTACGATAGCAACGTTTAAGAGGCATCTTGACAAATACATAAATAGGAAGGGAATAGAGCGATACGGTCCCCGGAAGTGCAGTAGGTTTTAGTTTAGGCAGGCATCAAGATCGGCGCAGGCTTGGAGGGCCGAATGGCCTGTTCCTGTGCTGTACTGTTCTTTGTTCTTTGTGCTTTGTTTGAGATGCACTTCCTGGCACCGGAAATGTTCACCAGGGTAGAGGTAGCGCAGGACAGCAGTCCCGTCTGCCTCCCGATTGTGGTCAATTAAAGTACAAGAAGCTCGTTGTCAGTTTGTTCGAGGGGCGGGTTTGAATTTTGAAGAGGATGCATGGGTTACACACACTGTCCATTGCTGACCTTACTTGTCTGTCTTCAGGGAAATATATAGGGAGATATTATCATCTCACAGTCACCTGCTTCCTCCTTGAAAACCGGGTGAACAGCAGTTGAAAATCCAGGGGAGGGGTGTGGGGGTGGGGGGGGGAGGTGCGGGAACCTTGGCCATCTCAAAGATGCCCAATGCCCATCTGATGCAGTTTTCAGAAACTCCTATAAATGGGCGAGGCACCCACCTGACTGAAACAGGCATAAAATTAAGGCTGCTTAAATAAGCAGAACAGGATCCTATGCCGGTTGCAGATCCTTGATTACAAACTTCTGTTAACAATGTGCACACTCTAACTGCATAACCAGTAGTCCAATTTCACACAAAGGACAGTGGAAATTTAGAACTCTCTCCCCCAAAAGACTGTGGATTGTGGGTCAATTTAATCTTGCATGACTGAGATTGTTAGAATGTTGTTAGGTATAAGTATCAATAGATATGGAGAAAAAGGCTTGTAAATAGAGCTGAGGTTAAGATCAGCCATGATCTAAAAGATTTAAAAGACAGTTGATAGGTAAATTGGACATTGTAAATTGCCCCTAGTGCAGGTAGGTGGTAGGAGAATTGAGGGAAGGTGGGGATGTGGTAGGGAATATGGGATTAATGTAGGATTAGTATAAATTGGGAGGTTGATGGTTGGCACAGACCCGGTGGGCCAAAGGGCCTGTTTCAGTGCTGTATCTCTATATGACTCTATGGCCGGAATTTTTGATTTGATATAGAGATGCAGCACCGGTGGCCCCGGGGCCGTTGCGCCCGAAGCGGATCAGGCCACCGATCCCGCTCTGCGTCACCTGGCCGCCGGCAGAACACGCTGATCACCTAATGAACGGGCCCGCGGCGTAACTCCGAAAAGAAATGGCGCGCGGGCGGGAACTTCAGCATCATGGGGGGCCGGGCCACATACACAGAAGGCTGACTGTCAGCCCTACATAAAGGATTACTGATTTTAAACAGAGCAGTGAGTTCCCCATTTGATGTAAAGGAAGATCCAACTGCCTTAAGGTCTGGAGATTTTAAAGGCTCCCTACCTTGCAACACAGAAAGACCGGGAGACAACAATATTGCTTTTAGTGGTGATTGAGGGCAGAAGCAATCGCGTTGCCCCCCGATTCTCTGACGATTCACTGCAAGTCCTCCTCCAGGCCGTTGAGGAGAGGAGAGACATTCTGTTCAGCTCAGATGGGAGAAGGAGACCCTCCGACGTGACCAAGAGGGCTTGGCTGGTGGTTGCAGAGGAGGTCAGCAGCCGAGGCATTGTGAGGCATACATGGATGCAGTGCCGCAAGCGCCTCAATGACCTACTTCGCTCTGCCCGGGTAAGGGGCAGTCCTCATTCATCTAATCGGTTATGTGCCAAGGGAGTTTTTTAGTGTACCATGATGCAATGTGGAAGCCCTGTATGATCAATGCCTGGCTGCTGCTTTGAAATGGGACACGTCATGGGCAAGTCTGAGATGAATGCTGATGCTGTGGTGTTAAAGTTGTGCCCAGCACTGTCACAGCAGTGAAATGCAATTCCAGCCCTTTGGGTGACAGCGTAATATGCCATTGACTATGTATAAAATAAGTATCTTTGTTTATTCAGGAAAAGAGGGCACACAATGTCCGGGAGAGGTCATGTACTGGTGGCGGTGTAGCCACCCAGGCATTCCTCACCAGAATGGAGGAGGATGCTTTCATTATAGCCGGGGAGGAAGGAGGATGCGACGTGGCAGATGGCGAGGCCATGAGAGTGAGTGTTCCAGAATGTGGAGTAACTCTTCATTATTGGGATGGTGGTGGTGAGGCTGCACTACTGTGCCAATGATTTGGTGAATGTCAAATGCCCTGAATGTTGCCCTCAATTGTAACATCACCCAGATGTAACCTGCTGGAGGCACAGACTTGTGCTTAACTCTGGATTGATGATGAAACTGATCACTATGCTTTTCCCAACAGGCAAATCCCAGCATGTACCTGGAGGTGTTACTGTTGCCCGACCATCCACCTCTAAGGTGGAGGAGGGCATCTCAGAGGGTGCACCGTCACATCATCGCGACGCCCCAAGTACCTCAGCAGGTAGTGACACTTCGGTTGTGATCACTGTGTCTGGGGAATCAATGTCACATACTGGTGTGAGCACAGCACAGTTGCCAGGCCAGACACCAGAGGCAGAATCGGCCGATGCATCACACACGTGCCTCTGAGATTATCCTTTCGTCGGGCGATGTTGCAGGTGCTTAATGTGGTCCATGAAAATCTGGCGGAGTTGCCTGAAACATTGTGCGTTATGACTCATACTCTGCAGACATCCATCCAGAGTATGAGTTCAGCAAACTCACAGGCATTTGAACATCTGGCTTCCTACATTGATAGACTGGCGGCTGCAGTGGAGGGACCAGTTTTCATATAATTCGGGACCTCAGAGTGAGTGTGGCCTCCCTGGACCAGAGTATCAGAGAGCATAATCTGACGTGACTGTGCCAGGTTGAGGACACTCAGCTCTCTGATGCCACCATTGAGGACCACCAGAGCCTCATGAGGGCACAGGGGCAGCAGATCGCAAATGGGAGCTCCTCTCACGGCACTTCTGATGCATCCGGCAGCTCCTTGCTCCTTCCGCCAGGGACATGTGAACCGCTAAATCCCGGGGTGATAGAGAGTGCTCATGATATTTGTCATGAGAATCCTGAGATGCCAGGGTCCACACGGCCACGAGCCTGCAGAGAACGTCCGCCCAAGTCATCAAAAGCAGCGCAGCAACACGATCAGCCACCTGCCTCTGGTAAGTCTGTTGGTGAGGGATCAGGTACACGAATGAGCACATTAAATGGATTAAGAGAACACTTTAATATCACGACTGATGCACTGGGTGACTTGAAGTACATTTATTTGATTTGTAAAACAATAGTGTTTGATTAAATTTGAGATTTTACCAATGGACATGTCATTCCTGAAGTCAGATATTACATAGTTAGTCAACTCAAGTTGTCTCAAATGTGAGGCCACAATCTTGGGTCGCGTCCCTCATGATGTGGTGGATTGGTTATTCGCTTTGTCTCACCCCCTAAACGTTCGAGATTTTGCACTGTCAGATCCTCACAATGATTAATGCCATAAAGCACATTGAAATGTGTGAAGATTTATATCATTTCAACTGAAACGCATTCCTTTAGAGATTCCCTTGTTCCTCTAGCAGTTAGAGCCTAGTCACATTCAGCTTCCTCTCCACGATCATCATTAGACTGAATCCCATCTTCCACATCAGAAACATCGTCATCATCTGAGGACATATCGTGCTGACATTGATCATCCTCCAGAGCATCTCCATGTTCAATCGCCAGGTTATGCAAGGCACAGCAGACGACAATGATTCTGAGGGGTAGGCGGTGGCGGAGTGATATTATCACTGGACTAGTAACCCAGAGACCCAGGGTATTTTTCTGGGGACATGGGTTTGAATCCCACCACAGCAGAAGGTGGAATTTGAATTTAATTAATAAATCTGGAATTAAAAGCTAGTCTAATTATGGCCATGAAACCATTGTCGATTGTTGTAAAAACCCATCTGGTTCACTAATGTCCTTCAGGGAAGGAAATCTGCTGCCCTTACCTGGTCTGGCCTACATGTGACTCCAGACCCAGAGCAATGGGGTTCACTCTGACATGCCCTCTGAAATGGCCTAGCAAGCCTCTCAGTTGTAACTAACCGCTACAAAGTCAATAAAAAGAAATGAAACCGGACGGACCACCCGGCATCGACCTAGGCACCGGAAACGACAACGGCAAACCCAGCCCTGTCGACCCTGCAAAGCCCTCCTTACTAACATCTGGGGGCTTGTGCCAAAGTTGGGAGAGCTGTCCCACAGACTAGTCAAGCAACAGTCTGACATAGTCGTACTCATGGAATCATACCTTACAGACAATGTCCCAGACACTGCCATCACCATCCCTGGGTATGTCCTGGCCCAGCAGCAGGACAGACCCAGCAGAGGTGGTGGCACAGTGGTATACAGTAGGGAAGGAATTGCTCTGGGAGTCCTTTACGTCTACTTCGGACCCCATGAAGTATCATGGCATCAGGTCAAACATGGGCAAGGTAACCTCCTACTGATTACCACCTACTGCCCTCCCTCAGCTGATGATACAGTACTCCTCCATGTAGAACACCACTTGGAGGAAGCACTGAGGGTGGCAAGCGCACAAAATGTACTCTGGGTTGGGGACTTCAACGTCCATCACCAAGAGTGGACTGGTAGCACCACTACTGACCGAGCTGGCCGAGCCCAAAAGGACATAGCTGCTAGACTGGGTCTGCGTCAGGTGGTGGGGGAACCAAGACGAGGGACGAACATACTTGACCTCGTCCTCACCAATCTGCCTGCTGCAGATGCTTCTGTCAAAGACAGTATTGGTAGGCGTGACCACCGCACAGTCCTTGTGGAGACGAAGTCCCACCTTCACTTTGAGGATACCATCCATCGTGTTGTGTGGCACTCCCACCGTGCTAAATCGGATAGATTTCGAACAGATCTAGCAATGCAAAACTGGGCACCCATGAGGCGCTGTGGGCCATCAGCAGCAGCAGAATTGTACTGAACCATAATCTATATCCACATGGCCCGGCATATCCCCCAGTCTACCATTACCATCAAGCCAGGAGACCAACCCTGGTTCAATGAAGATTGCAGGAACGTTGCCAGAAACAGCACCAGGCACACCTCAAAATGAGGTGTCAACCTGGTGAAGCTACAACACAGGACTACTTGCATGCCAAATTGCATAATAGCATGCAATAGACAAAGTTAAGCGATCCCATAACCAACGGATCAGATCTAAGCTCTGCAGTCCTGCCACATCTAGTCGTGAATGGTGGTGGACAATTAAACTACTAACTGGAAGAGGTGGCTCCATAAATATCCCAACGTCAATGATGGGTGAGCCCAGCACATCAGTGCAAAAAGTAAGGCAGAAGCATTTGCAACGATCTTCAGCCTGAAGGGCCGAGTTGAAGATCCATCTCAGCCTCCTCCTGACGTCCCCAGCATCACAGATGCCAGACTTCAGCCAATTCGATTCACTCTGCATGATATCAAGAAACGACTGAAGGCACTGGATACTGCAAAGGCTATGGGTCCTGATGATATTCCGGCAAATGTACTGAAGACCTGAGCTCCAGAACTTGCCGCAACCCGAGCCAAGCTGTTCCAGTATAGCAGCAACCCTGGCATCTACCCTGCAATTTGGAAAATTGCCCAGGTATGTCCTGCACACAAAAAGCAGGACAAGTCCAACCCGGCCAATTACCGCCCCATCAGTCTAATCTCAATCATCAGTAAAGTGATGGAAGGTGTCATCGACAGTGCCGTCAAGCAGCACTTGCTTAGCAATAACCTGCTCAGTGATGCTCAGTTTCGGTTCCGCCAGGGCCACTCAGCTCCTGATCTCATTACAGCCTTGGTTCAAAATTGCACAAAAGAGCTGAACTCAAGAGGTGAAGTGAGAGTGACTGCCCTTGCCATCAAGGCAGCATTTGACCGAGTATGGTATCAAGGAGCCCCAGCAAAATTGTAGCCAATGGGAATCAGGGGGTAAACGCTGTGTTGGTTGGAGTCATACCTAGCCCAAAGGAAGCTGGCTGTGGTTGTTGGAGGTCAATCATCTGAGATCCAGGACATCACTGCAGGAGTTCCTCAGGGTAGTGTCCTAGGCCCAACCATCTTCAGCTGCTTCATCAATGACCTTCCTTCAATCATAAGGTCAGAAGTGGGAATGTTCGCTGATGATTGCACAATGTACAGCAGCATTCGAAACTCCTCAGATACTGAAGCAGTTAGTGTAGAAATGCAGAAAGACCTGGACTATATCCAGGCTTGGGCTGATAAGTGGCAAGTAACATTTGCGCCACACAAGTGCCAGGCAATGACCACCTCCAACAAGAGAGAATCTAACCATTTCCCATTGACATTCAATGGCATTATCATCGCTGAATCCCCCACTATCAACATCCTAGGGGCTACCATTGACCAGAAACTGAATTGGAGTAGTCATATAAATACTGTGGCTACAAGAGCAGGTCAGAGGCTAGGAATCCTGCGGCGACTAACTCACCTCCTGACTCCCCAAAGCCTGTCCACAATTTACAAGGCACAAGGCAGGAGTGTGATGGAATACACTCCACTTGCCTGGATGGGTGCAGCTCCAACAACACTCAAGAATCTCGACACCATCCAGAACAATGCAGCCTGCTTGTTTGGCACCCCATCTACAAACATTCACTCCCTCCACCACCAACGCGCAGTGGCAGCAGTGTGTACCATCTACAAGATGCACTGCAGCAATGCACCAAGGCTCCTTACACAGCACCTTCCAAACCCGCGACCTCTTTTACCTCGAAGGACAAAAGCAGCAGATGCATGGGAACATCACCACCTGCAAGTTCCCCTCCAAGTCACACTCCATCCTGACTTGGAACTATATCATCATTCTTTCACTGTCACTGGGGCAAAATCCTGCAACTCCCTTTCTAACAGTACTGTGGGTGTACCTACCTCACATGGACTACAGCAGTTCAGCAAGGCAACTCACCACCACCTTCTCAAGGGAAATTATGGATAGGCAATAAATGCTGGCATAGCCAGTGACGCCAAAATCCCGTGAATGAATAAAAAATAAACTTACAGGATACGGAGTTATTCTCCCCTTTGACAAAAAAAATGATTACAACTCTCAGGTATTTTATTCTTAACCTCTACATTCCTCTTAGTTTTAGTATTTGGTTTCACATTCACAGCTGTGGTTAAAGCTATAGCCTGGTCTGCCAGACGCTCAGTCAGTCTTTTTCTCTGCACGAACTTTGCGTACCCCAACAAGTCCTCTGGGTTCACCTCGCAATTTCCAGCACTCTGAATGAAGATGACCCGTTTTGCTGCAATGATGAAACTTGAGCTTGCAAACCGCACTTCTATCCTCAGCATCTTCCTTTCTAACATGAGTAGGCATTTCAAAATGAATTGTAACCAATGTATCGCATCGGGTTCACTCCCATTGTCTATATCGATGGGCGGCACAGTGGTGCAGTGGTTAGCACCGCAGCCTCACAGCTCCAACGACACGGGTTCAGTTCTGGGTACTGCCTGTGCGGAGTTTGCAAGTTCTCCCTGTGTCTGCGTGGATTTTCGCCGGGTGCTCATTTCCTCCCACCCCCAAAGACTTGCCGGTTGATAGGTAAATTGGCCGTTGTAAATTGCCCCTAGTGTAAGTAGGTGGTAGGAGAATGGTGGGGATGTGGTAGAGAATATGGGTTAATGTAGGATTCGTATAAATGGGTGATTGTTGGTCAGCGCAGACTAGGTGGGCCGAAGGGACTGCTTCAGTGCTGTATCTCTAAAAAAATAAGTAAACGAGAATGCACCCTTTGAATCGCCGTCTCCAAATGGCTGTTTCTAAAGCAACAAAAATGAACTTCCTATACCTCCTCGGGCTTGCCGGCTCTTAATGCAATAATGATCCCTTGCAAGCCTTAAAGGCAAACAGCATATTCCGCAAAAAGACTACAGGGCCATGACACTATAAACAATCAGTCTGCAACATGAATGCAAACAGGCACACACTGTTTAGTTTAGTTTAGAGATACAGCACTGAAACAGGCCCTTCGGCCCACCGAGTCTGTGCCGACCATCAACCACCCATTTATACTAATCCAACACTAATTCCATATTCCTACCACATCCCCACCTGTCCCTATATTTCCCTACCACTAACCTACCTATACTAGGGGCAATTTACAACGGCCAATTAACCTATCAACCTGCAAGTCTTTGGCATGTGGGAGGAAACCGGAGCACCCGGAGAAAAGCCATGCTGACACAGGGAGAGCTTGAAAACTCCACACAGGCAGTACCCAGAATTGAACCCGGGTCGCTGGAGCTGTGAGGCTGCGGTGCTACCCACTGCGCCACTGTGCTGCCCATTCCTGAAGGTCCAGCTTTCCATAACCAGAACACCATGGAAAATGGTCAGTAACAGAAAACATCTTTATATACAATAATAGAAACTTTATACCACAGGAAATACCTCCGGACAAGTGGAGTACAACAGTAGGCCAATCCAGCACCAAATACGTTTGCACAACCAAAACATCTCGACTCAACAGGAAACACAATAATGCAAATGCTTTGTTTCTCCATCTCAGGCCATTTCTCTGTGCCTCTCTCTCTCTTTGACCCTTCCACCCCATCTCCCTCCCTTCATCCCTGTCTCTGTCTCTCAATCTCTCTCTCCCCGCTGTCTCTCCCTCTGCTTCTGTCTTTCAGTCGCTTTCTCTCCCTCTGTCTCTCGCCCTTCCCCTCAGTTTCGATCTCACTCCATCTGCCTCGCCCTAACGTTCGCTCTGTCTTGCCCTACGCGAGGTAGTTCAATCTGAAGCCAGGGTGTTAAATTTGAACAAAGGAAATTATGAAGGTATGAGGGGCTGAGGTGGATTGGGAAAATACATTAAAAGGTATAACAGTACATCGGAAATACATTGCCTTTAAATAAATATTGCATAGTTTAGAGCAATCCTTCAAGGCACAAAAACCCAAAAGTAAAGGCAGTCAAAAGTGGATAACAAAGGAAGTTAAGGATTGTATAAGATTAAAGAAAAGGCCTTTAAAGTTGCCAGAAATAGTAGTAAACCTGAAGATTGGGAGAATTTTAGAATACAGCAAAGTAGAACGAAGAAACTGATAAAGAAAGGGTTAATAGAATATGAATGTAAACACGCAAAAAAAAACATAATAAAGGACTTTAAAAACGTCGACAGGTATGTAAAAAGGGAATGTTTGGCGATGACAAATGTGGCTCCATTGCAAGCAGAATCAGGTGAATTTATAATGGGGTACAGAGAAATGGCAGAGAAGCTAAATGATTACTTTGTGTCTGTCGTCACTGAGGACGATACAAGAAATCTCCCAGAAATTGAGATCCAAGCGATTAGGAGGAATGAGGAATAGATGGGAATAAGTATTAGTAAGAAGGTTGCATTGGAGGAATTAATGGGGCTGAAGGTTAATAAATCCCCAGGACCTGATATTCTACATCCCCATGTATTGAAAGAGTAACTATGGAGATAGTGGTGATTATCTTCCAAAATTCTACAGACTCTGGAGCGGTTCCTGCAGTTTCGAAGGTTGCAAATGTCACCCCACTATTTAAACAGGGAGGGAGAGAGAAAACAGGGAATTACAGTCCTGTCAGCCTTACATCAGTCGTTGGGAAAATGCTGGAATCTATTCTAAAGGATTTGTTAAATGGACACTTGGTTAATAATGATCTGATTGGGCATAGTCAACATGGATTTATGAATGGGAAATCATGTTTGACGAATCTGATGGACTTTTTAGTACCCAAAGACTATCGCCAAAAGTTTAGAACCTTTAAGAAGAAGTGAGTCAAACCTATCTGGAGGTTGAAAGAAGCAAGCAGCTGGATTTTGACCAGTGACTGAGGGCTCTTAAAGTACAGCTCAGCGATGAGAATCTCAGAGAATTAATTCTGTTAGAGGCATTTACAAACTCTCTCCAACACTTAATAAAGTCCCATGTGGAGGAGCAACGGGTTCATAGAGCCCGGTAAGCGGCCCTTTTAGCTAATGAGTTCCCTTTAATTTATAATTCGGTTACCCAGGGGAGAACCTATCCTCGTCACCCCCACAAAACTGAAAAGGATGACGGGTGAGAAGGTGAGAGGAGCTCAGGCAGTCCTGGGAGAGAAAGAAAAACTGCAATGAGAAAGGGACACCAGCAGATGGAGACGGTGAGGGGAGCAGTAACTGCAGTGAGACAAGGACAACAGCAGAGAGAGATGGTGTGAGGAGTAATAAATATACTGAATTGGACAGGAGCGTATGTTCACAAGGGGAGTTAGACAGGAGGAGGGTGTTCACAGAGGGAATTTGACAATAGGGGGTCTCACAGTATGAATTAGACTAGAGGGATGTATTCACAGGGGAAATTAGACAGGGGGTTGTGTTCAGAGGGGGAATTAGACACAAGGGGAGTTCATAGTGGGAATTAGGTAGGAGGGTCAGAGAGCAGAATATCATAGGGTATTTTGAATGCACGGCAATGGGTGCCTTCAACCCTTCCCCTCCCTCCGAGGGCACAGTGGCGCAGTGGTTAGCACCGCAGCCTCACAGCTCCAGGGACCCGGGTTCAATTCTGGGTACTGCCTGTGTGGAGTTTGCAAGTTCCCGCTGTGTTTGCATGGGTTTTCTCTGGGTGCTCCGGTTTCCTCTCACATGCCAAAGATTTGCAGGTTGATAGATAAATTGGCCATTACAAATTGCCCCTAGTATAGGTAGGTGGTAGGGAAACAGAGGGACAGATGGGGATGTGATAGGAATATGGAATTAGAGTAGGATTGGCATAAATGGGTGGTTGATGGTCGGCACAGACTCGGTGGGCCGAAGGGCCTGTTTCACTGCTGTATCTCTAAATAAAAAATAAATAAAAAAGGACAGCGATAGGGTTCCCCTTGTCCTCATTTTCCAGCCTCCACATCCGCCATTTTGCACCTCCAGCGTTTTGCCAACACCAAACGCATCTTTCCCTCTCATCCCTGTCATCATTCCAAATGGATGGTTCCCTCTGCAACACCCTGGTCCACTCCTCCATTACCCCCGATACCTTGTCCCCTTCCCGGACACCTTCCCGTCCAATTACATGATGCGGAATACCTGCCCTTTTACCACCAGCCTCTTCACCATCCAAGGTGCCAAATACTCCTTCCAGGTGAAGCAGCGATTGACTGGTACTTCTTCCAATTCAGTATATTGCATTCATTGCCACAGAGCGGTTTCCTCCACAGTGGGGAGATTAAACGAAGATTGGGGAACTGCTTTGCAGAACACTCCACTCAGTCTGCAAGCATGATCCCAAACTTCAGGTTCAATGTCATTTTAATTTTCCACCTTTTTCTCAAGCCCACATTTCTGTGCTGGGCCTGCTGCAGTGTTCCAGTGAACATCAACACAAGATCGAGGAGCAGTACCTCATTTCCCGATTAGGCATTCTACATCCTTCTGTACTCAATATTGAGTTCAATAATTTCAGACAACGAGCCCCATTATTTTGTATTTACTTTCTAATTTATTTCTGTATTTTATTTTATTGTTAAACATGATCTAGTCTCAAACATATTTTTCATGTTTTTGCTCTCGTACAGACCTATTCATTTTTCTGCGATTAACACTCTAACTGGACTCATGCCTTGTCTTTTGCTCCAACGAGTTACTCTCCAGTTGTTTTCTGCTCCATGACAACTGTCACCTAGCCTCTCTCCTCTTCCCCCATCACAGACCTTCCTTCTTGATCTACTTCCCCGTCTCCCCTCTCACTTGCTCTAGCTTTTTCCAGTTCTGAGGTAGGATCGCAAACCTGAAATGTTAACTCAGTTTCACTCTCTGCAGATGCTGCCAGACCTGCTGAGTATTTCAAACACTTTCTGGTCTCATTTCACTGAACACAAGGCGACGTTCACATGGGGAATTAGATAGGAGGGGGTGTTCACGGGGGAATTAGACAGGAGGGGTGTTCACAGAGGGAATTAGACAGGAGGGTGGTTTTCACAGTGGGGACTTATATCGGAGGGGGATGTGCAAAGTGGAAATTATAGAGGAGGGGGTATTTAGAGGTGGAATTAGACAGGAGGGGGCGTTGAACAGCGTGGGAAATTATACATGAGGGCGTGGTGTCCTTTGGGCAATTCGACAGCAGTACGGTTTTCACGGTTGTGGGGAATTAGACAGCAGGGCTGGATGTTCACCAGGGCTGAATTAGACAGGAAGGGGTTAGAAAGAAAGGTTTTCTTCAAAGACGTTCTGAAGATTGCAGGCACTGTAGGAAAGGTGTGAGGGCATTGGCGTGGGTATGGAAAAGATTCATGAGAATGGTTCCAGGGATGAGGAACTTCAGTTATGAAGATAGATTGGAGAAGTTCCGATAGGCTTAATGAGAGAGGAAGTAGAAGAGGGCCTGAAATCCTTAAAAATGGACAAATTATCAGGGCCGCATGGAATGTATCCCAGACTATTAACAGAAGTCAGTGAGGAAATAGCAGCTGTTCTGAGGGTCATCCTCACAGGTGATGTACCAGAGGATTGGAGGTCTGCAAAGGTTTTACCATTGTTTAGAAAGGGTGCGAGGGAGAGCCCAAATAATTATAGGCCTGTCAGTCAGAACTTGATAGTGGGCAAATAATTAGAGACAATTATGAAAGAAAGAATAACTGTTGCATAGAAAGGCACAGATTACTCAGGGATAGTGAGTGTGGATTTGCTAAGGGAAGGTCGTGTCTTTCTAATTTTATTGAATTTTTTGAGTAAGTAACAAGTAGGATTGATGAGGGTAGTTCAGTAGATGTTGTCCATATGGATTTTGTAAGGCATTTGACAAGGTCCCACATGGCAATTTGTCGGGAAGTTTATAGATTATGGGACTCCGGGGAATGTGGCGAGTTGGATCCAAAATTGACAGGAAACAACGAGCAATGCTCGACGTATGTTTTTGCTAATGGAAAGCGGTTTCCAGTGGTGTTCCACAGAGCTCAGTGTTGGGTCCCTTGCTGTTTGTGGTATATATTAATGATTTGAGACTTAAATGTGGGAGGCAAGATTGGGAAAGTTGCAGCTGACACAAATATTGGCCGTGTAGTTGTTAGTGAAGAGGATAGCTGTGGACCCCAGAATTATATCAATGGTCTGGTTGAATGGGAAGAAAAGTGGCAAATGGTATTCAATCCAGAGAAGCATGAGGTAATGTATTTGGGGAGCGCGAACAAAGTGAGGAAATACACGGGAGTATATTGAGAAGGGTAGAGTAAGTGAGAGACCTTGGAATGCTGGAACTATATAAAATACGGGTTTGACCACAGTTGAAGGATTGTGTACAGTTCTGGTCACCATATTGCAAGAAGTACATAATTGCTCTGAAGAGAGCACAGAGGAGATTTACAAGAATGTTGCCAGGGCTCGGAGGTTGCAGCAATGAGGAAAGATTGGTTAGGCTAGGTTTCTTATCCGTAAAACAGAGGAGGCAAAGGAGTGACTTAATAGATATGTACAAAATTATGAGGGGACTAGATAGAGTAGACAGGCAGGGTCTGTTTTCCCCAGCGGAGAGGTCACTTACCAGGGGACACAGATTTAAGGTGATTGGTTGAAGGATGAGAGGGGACATGAGGAAAAGATTTTTACATCCAGAGGGTTGTGGGTGTCTGGAATTAACTGCCAGAAATGGTGGTGGACGAAGAAACCTTCGATTATTTTAAAAATTACCTGGACATGCACCTGAAGTGCTGTAACCGGCAAAGCTATGGACCAGGTGCTGGAAAGTGGGATTAGATTGGGCAGCTAGTTTTTTCGGCCGGCACAGACACGATGGGCTGAATGGCCTCCTTCTGTGCCATAATTTTTCTCTGGTTCCATGGTTCTAATGGAACCATGCGATGTCAGTCGCAGTGAAAGAGGCCAAATTCAGAGGTATGAAAAGGTTTGCTGCAGGTTTGGCGGAGAGGCTAGTGATGGGGAGGTGAAAGGATGCAGAGGTATTTTAACTCAATCGTAAGAACTTTAACTATAAGGTGTTAGAGAAATGGGAGCCAAAGCGGCTGAGTGAAGGTGAGGGTGATGGGTGAGCGGGACATGGTAAAGAGTGGACATCAGCAGCATAGTTTTGGACTGGTTGACCTTGACATGTGGCCGGTTAGAATTGTGGAAATGGAGTCAGAAGGAGGCACAGTTCTAATTTTACTGGAGACATTACCTAATGTAGAAGAAACAGGTAAATGTACGAACATATGGACATACGAATTAGGAGCAGAAGTAGGCCATTCGGTCCCTCGAGTCTCCTCTACAATTCAATAAGGACATGGGCGATCTGTTATGTCTTGAATTCCACAAGCCCATCTACCCGCGATAAGCTTCGATTCCCTTGCCTAACAAGAATCTATCTCCCTCCGCCTTAAATTTATTAATTGACCCCGCCTCCACGACATGCTAACGCAAAAAATTCCAACGTCGCACAGCCCTTTGACAGAAAAAAAATCTCCTCATCTCGGTCCAAAAAGGGCGAACCTCGAATTTTAAAACAGTGCCCCCTAATTCTGGACTCGCCCACAAGAGGAGACATCCTTTCCACATCCACCTTGTCAAGAACATTGAGGATCTTATGTACGACAATCAAGTCTCCCCTCACTCTTCAAAACTCCAGTGAACACAAGCCCAGTCTGCCCAAACTTTCCTCATAAGATAACCAGCTCATTCCAGTATCAATCTAATAAACCTCCTCTGAACCGCCTCCAAAGCATTCAATGCTGCTGATGTAATGTGTTTGTTCAGGTGAATGTAACTAATAGCAATGATCAGGGGTATAACCGTATCAGTAGAGACCTATCCCCTGTATAAATCCGCACCCATTGGAATGGATCAGCTCAGAGTGTCTGCTGGAGCTTTGCTTTCCAGTGGAACAGAAGTCTCTGCTTCTCACAAAAATGGGATATCCATTATTGCCTCAGGTCCTATCCATTTATTATCCAGTAGTTGCTGCAATTGGAGTTCCTGCTAAGCCTGTATATCAGTTGTGAATGGTATAAATCAATGTGAACTGTGCTGCTGTACTTGGTATTATTTCTCACTATGCGATTTACACAGCTTCCTGTTCCAGCAGTTGATTGATGGCACCTCCTAACTTGCAGCTCTTTCAGTCTTGTAGAAGCTACATTAATTCTGTCATGACCTTCGTTTATCCAAATCCGGTATTGTTACTGGATTATTCTGTGTAATGAATGCATTCGAATCAGATGTCTCGGCTCAGAGCAGGAATCAGACTATCAGGAGCTTTGAACAGTTTCATGTTGTGGGTCTAACCTGTCCTGCAATATTTTAATGAATGCGTTTTCAGTGACTGATAATGAGATAGCTCATGGATTCTGCATTACAAGGGGACAGAGAAATGTCCTCCCTCCCTAATGACATGGTTCAGTTTAACGAGGATTTCAAACTATTTATTCGTTACCACTGATATAAAATATTATTTCATATTGTGTGTATCCGACGCTGCTTCAGAGGTCTCGCCACTAAACTGAGTTTGCTGCTGGCTCTTTCACATCTCTTTCTCTGCTTCACTGCGGACCCTTCACTGTCACTGGACTACATTGTAAAACTGAAAGTATTGATGTGATGTTTTATTGGTTTACATTCTATCAGTTGGAATCCAGAGTCTTTCCATTTAACTGTAGATTATCAGCTGCAGCACAGATGTTAGTGTTTTATTAATTTAACAATCCCACATTCTAACGGTGTACTTTATAATTCCAGGAGAAGGAATTTCAATGATTGTGAGGTTTGTCAGGAAGAAGCTTTCGATCCTGTTTATTCCATGTATTGTAGATGACGTGTAGGTGCACAGGTGGAGACTTGGGTAATCTGTAAATAGATCAAATATATTCACAGAGGCTTTATCATTGAACAAACTAACTCTCAGAATAGAATGATTCAACACAAGAACAGATCCGCCATTCAATACGTTGCTGGCTTATCTTCTGATTCAATTCCCATTTCCTGCCTGCTTACCATATCCATTGATTCGCTGAGAGAACAAAGATCGGTTAATCCTATTGAATTTGGGGCTGGTGAAGAGACTACAGGTGTGGGATTTTAAGATTGAATAGGATGCGAGAAAGGAGCATTGAGGAACAGTTTGCAGAGGGGGTGTGATCCAGAGTGCTGGAGATGGCGACTGAGAGAAGAAAGGAGAGAAGGAGAAGGGAGAATGAAACAGAAAGAGATAAACAGAAGGACAGAGAGAGAAGGAGAGGCAGAGAGAGAGAGACAGAGAGATAAGTAGCGGTGTGAATAATTCACGAGGATAAACTTCTGGAAAGTCCAGAACAATTAGTGAGAGAAAGTGTGAGTTGAAGTTGTTATTCGGATGTTGTCAGATTGGGGGAGTTCTATTGTTGATATCGCTGCCTTTGTGTTTATCCCTCTCAGATCCTCATTTCATTTTGGAGAAAGTTCATTTCCTTTACATACTGACTGAATAAATAAACAGAACAGAATCAGTTATTCATTAATGGTGATTTGTTCATTAAATCTGTGCTTTAAATTCCCTGTGAATGATAAATTCAATAAAGACCAAGGCTGATTTGATGAATACATTGCTATTTAAATTTAATTGAATGTATAAAGTAGATGTATTGAACATATTTTATAACCAATGAACTGTTCTCTATCATCAATGACGACAGAGATTAATGTTTCAATGTATTAATTGAGTTGTGTTACTGGGATCTCTCCATTACATTTCCTCTAACACGCTGCTGCAGTCTCTCCCTGTGAATCTCAGCCTCTCCTCTCACTGTATTGAATCCTCTGTCTCCTCATCCAGTGCATCAGTTTATCCACTTTGCCAAACCATCTGCTTATTTCTCCCCTCCAGCTCTAACATGTACTTTTCCTTTTGGCTTAAAGTTGTCATTTCGTTCTCCATACTTTCACGAGTGGGAACAGTTTCTCTCTATCCACTCTGTCTGGACTCCTCATGATTTTGAATACCTCATCAAATCACCTCTCCGCCTTCTGTTCTCCGCGGAAAACGCTCTCATTTCTCCAATCTATCTTCAGAACTGAAATTCCTCATCCCTGGAACCATTCTAGGGAATCTTTTCTGTACTCTCTCCAATGCCTTAACATCTTTCCTTAAATGTGGTGCCCAGAACTCGACACAATACTCCAACTGAGGCCGAAATAGTGCCTTATACAATTTCAACATAACCAAATGAAAGATGCTGCTATGTATATACAAATGGGTCCCTGTTATGGTGGTCTTTTTGTGGTGTATGTCGAAAATTCCTTGTTCCATTACTACTCATCCTCCTTCCCCCAACCCTTTTTCCAGTACATTGATGAATGTATCAGTGATGTTTTCTGCTCCCGTTCCGAACTGGAAAACTTCAAACATCATCAACTTTGCTTCCAATTTCCACCTTTCTCTACCCTTCACATGGTCCGTCTCCGACACATGCCTTCCCTTCCTCGACTTCTCTCTCTCCAGCACTGGTGATCGCTTGTCCACTAATATTCAATATAAGCCCATCGGCTCCCACAACTACTTCGACTACACTTCTTCACAGTGCCTCCTGTACGGACTCCATTCCATTATCCCAGTTTTGCCATTTCTGATGCATCCGTTTTGATGATGAAGCTTCCAACAACAGTGCTTCTGATAAGTCTTCCATTTTCCTGAACCGAGGATTCACTGCTCACTGTCGTTGATAGGGCCACGACCGTGTCCGACCCATTTCCCGCACTTCTTACCTCACACCTTCCAGAACAGCAACAGGGTTCCCCTTGCCCTCATTTTCCACCCCACCAGCCTCCACATTCAAAGGATCATCCTCTGCCATTTGCACCACCTCCAGTGCGATGTCACCGCCAAACTCATCTTTCCCTCTCCTCCCCTATCAAAATTCTGAACGGATCGTTCCCTCAGGGACACCCAGCTCCTCTCCTCCATCAGCACCACAAACCCATCGACTTCCAACGACACCTTCCCATGCAATCACAGCAGGTGTAATAGCTACCCTTTTGCATCCTCTCTCCTCATCACCCAGGGCTTCAAACACTCCTTACAGGTGAAGCAGCGATTTCTTGTAATTGTTTCAATTTAGTATACTATATTCACAGCTCGCAGTGTGGTCACCTCTACACTGGGGAGAGAAACCCCAGATTGCGTGATCATTTTGTAGAATATTTCCACTCTGGCTGCAAGCAAGACCCCGAGCTTCTGGTTACTTGCCATTGCAATTGACCATCCTGCTCCCAGGTCAACATTTCAATCCTGGGCCTTCTGCAGTTTCCAGTGAACCTCAACACAAGCACCTCATCCTCTGATTAGGCACTCTACAGCTTTCTGAACTCAACATTGAGTTCAACAATTTCAGAACATGAATGTTTATTTTATTTTGTTTTACTTTATTTTTAACTGTGCGGCTGTTTTAAACGCGTCTTGCTTTTGGACAGAGTTCTTCATTATTCTGCCATTTGCACTTTTTATGGACTTATGCTTTTGTATTTTAACACAACGGTTAGCACTCCCTTGGCCTTTGTTCCATGCCATCTTTGTAATTTAATTTCTCCTGCCATCACATAGTTTCTCTTTTGTTCTTCTTCCCATTCCCTTTTTTAACTTGTTCAATAACTACTATATTTCTAACTTTTGCCTGTTATAATGGAATGTCACAGACCTGAAACGTTAACTCTGTTCCTCTCTCCACAGATGCTGCCAGCCTGCTGAGTTTTCCAAGCACTTTCTGTTTTATTTCAGCATAAACCCCTTCCTCTTGTACTCCATGCCCCCATTTATAAAGCCAAGAATACCGTATGCTTTATTGACTGCTCTCTGAACCTGTTCTACCACCTACAGTGATTATGTACATATATCCCCAGGTCCCTCTGTTCCTGCACCCACTTTAGAGTTATACCCTTTACATTATACTGTTTTTCCATGTTCTTGCTACCAAAATGAATCACTTCACATTCCTTCGTATTGAACTTCATCTGCCACCTGTCCACCCATTCCACCGACTTCTCTATGACTTTTTGAAATTCTACACTATCCACCTCAAAGTTCACAATGCTTCCAAGTTTTGTATTAACCGCAAACTGTGAAATTGTGCCCTGTACACCAAGATCTAAATCATTAATATATAGCAGGGACATCAAACGGTCCCAAAGCTGATCCCTGGGAAACTCCACTACAACACTTCCCCTAACCCAAAGAAGATCCAGTAACCACTACACTCTGTTTCCTGTCAACCAGCTAATTTTGAATACATGTTGCCACCTTCTCTTTTATTGCATGAGCTGTAACTTCGCTCAAAAGTCTGCTTTTTTGGCATTGTATCAAATGCCTTTTGGAACTCCATGTACACCACATCAACAGCATTTCCCTCATCAACCCTCTCAGTTCCCCCTTCAAATAACTGTAGCAACTTATTTAAACAGGGTTTTTCGTAAATATATACATGTTGGCTTTCTTTAATTAACCTTCATTTGTTTATGTGACCATTCATTTTGCCCAAAATCATTCTTTCTAGAAGTTTCCCCAACACCCGAGTTAAACTGACTGGCCTCTAGCTGCAGGCGTATCTTTAAATACTTTTCTGATCCAGGGTGTAATATTTTCAATTCTCCAGTCCTCTACTACCAACCCTGAGTGCAAGGAGGACTGAAAATTTATGATCAATGCCTTCACAATTTCCACTCTCATTTCTGTCAGTATCCTTGGATGCATCTCATCCGGCCTGCTGCGTTATCAACTTTATGTATTGACAACCTTTCTAATACCTCTTCCTTCTCAATTGCAGATCATTCTAGTGTCTTAATTACCCCCACTTTCACTGTGATTTGGGTAGCATTTCTTTTCCTTTGAAAAGGCAGTACAACGTATTCATTTAATACCTCAGCTTTTCCCCATGCCGCCATGTGTACATCCCCATTTTGGTCCCGAATCAACTTTAATCACCTTTTACCACCCTTTTGCTATTTATATTCCTATAGAAGACTTTGGGATTCCCTTTTATGTTAGCTGCCAGACTCTTTTCATACTCTCTCTTCGCTTCTCTGAAATGCTTTTTCACTTCTACTCTGCACTTGATATAATCAGCCATGTTCTCCATTGTACTATGTACCTGAAGTCCGTCATAAGCTCACTTCTTTATTCTTCATCTTCATTCTTATCTCCTTTGTCATTTTGGGGGTTTTGGATTTGTTTGCCGGATCTTTCCCCTTCGAGGGAATATAGCTTTACCGTGCCTGAAGTGTCTCATCTTTGATAGGTTGAATTAATGACCTCATAGTTAGGGCGCCCCTAGATAACAGCGATCATAGTATGATTGAATTTTACACTCAGTTTAAGGGTGAGAAGAGTGGGTCCAAGACCAGTATTTTAAATTTAAAATGGACAATTATAAGGGCATGAAAAGAGAGCTAGATAAAGTGAACTGGCAAGTCAGGTTAAAGGATAGGCCAATAGAGATGCAGTGGCAGACATTTAAGGGGATATTTCATAATACACACAGAATAGATATATTTCAACGAGAAGGAAGAATTCCAAAGGTGGGACCCACCATCCGTGGTTAACTAAAACAGTTAAAGTTAGCATCAAACTGAAAGAAAAAAGCCTATAATTGCGCAACGATGGGAGGCAGGTTAGAAGATTGGTCAGAATATAATAAACATCAAAGAATGCCGGAAAGATTGATAAGGAGTGTAAAATTACAATACGAGAGCAAACTAGCTAGAAGTAAAAAAGCCAGATAGTAAGAGTTTCTGTCGATATTTAAAGAAAAGAGGTAACAAAGTAAGCGTTGGTTTGGTAAAATGTGAGTCTGGAGAATGAATAATGGATAATAAGGAGATGGCAGATGAACTGAACTATTATTAAAAGCAGGGAATTTAGAAAAAAATCAAGGTAATCAGGCAATATCAACATGGTTTAGTGTAAGGAAAATCATGTTTAACCAATTTAATGCAGTTCTTTGACAGAGTTACATGTGTTATGGATAAAGGGGAACCGGTGGATATATTGCATTTGGATTCACAGAAGGCATTTGATAAGTTGCCACATTAAAGGCTATTGCAGAAAATAAAAGTTCATGGTGTGGGGGTATCATATTGGCATGGACAGAAGATTGCTTAGCTGACAGAAAACAGAGAGTAGGCATAAATGGGTCATACTCTGGTTGGAAAGATTTAACGAGTGGTGTGTCACAGGGATCAGTGCTGGGGCCTCAACGTTTTACAATTTATATAAATGACTTAGATGAAGGGGCCGAAGGTATGGTTGCTAAATTTGCTGATGACACAAAGATAGGTAGGAAAGTAACTTGTGAAGCAGACATAAGGAGTTTACAAAGGGATATAGATTGGTTAAGTGAGTGGGCAACCACTTATACATGGAGTATAAAGTGGGACAATGGGAAATTGTCCACTTTGGCAGGAAGAGTAAAAAATAAGCATTCATTTTTTCTTTTATATCATGTCTTTCACAAAGGTTTCAAGCTGCTTCACAAAAGGAACTATGTACAATAAACAGGGCGGCACGGTGGCGCAGTGGTTAGCACCACAGCCTCACAGCTCCAGCGACCCGGGTTCAATTCTGGTTACTGCCTGTGTGGAGTTTGCAAGTTCTCCCTGTGACCACATGGGTTTCCCCTGGGTGCTCCAGTCTCCTCCCACAGCCAAATACTTGCAGATTGATCGGTAAATTGGCCATTAAATATTGCCCCTGGTATAAGTAGGTGGTAGGGGAATTGAGGGAAGGTGGGAATATGGTAGGAATCTGGGATTAATGCAGGATTAGTATAAATGGGTGGTTGATGGTCGGCACAGACTCGGTGGGCTGAATGGCCTGTTTCAGTGCGGTATCTCTAAATAAAAAATAAAATATCTAAATGGTGAGAGATTTCAGATCTCTGAGATGCAGAGGAATCTGGGTTTCCTAGTGCATGAATCGCAGAGGTTAGTATGCAGTAATTAGGAAAGCTAATAGAATGTTATCGTTTATTGTGAGGGGAATTGAACGAAAATGTAGGGAGGTTATGCTTCAGCTACAAAGGGCATTGATGAGAACACATCTGGAGTACTGTGTGCAGCGCTGGTCTCCTGATTTAAGGAAGGATGTAAATTCGTTGGAAGCAGTACAGAGAAGGTTTTTTAGACTAATACCTGGAATGGGCGGGCTGCCTTATGAGGAAAAGCTGGTCAGGCTAGGCTTGTATCCACTGGAATGTATAAGAGTAAGATGCGATTGGATTGAAACATATAAGATCCTGAGGGGCCTTGACAGGGTTGATGTTGAAAGAATGTTTCCCCTTGTGGCATATCTAGAACTCGGGGTCACTGTTTAAAAATAATGGGTTTCGTATCTAAGACAGAGATGAGATATTTTTCCTCTCAGAGCGTTGTGAGTCTTTGGAATTCTCTTGCTCAAAATGTGGTGAGCAGAGCCTTTGAATATTTTTAAGGCTGAGGTAGATAGATTCTTGATAAGTAAGGGTGTGGAAGGTTATCAGGTGTAGATGGAAATGATGAGTAATCAGTTCGGCCATGAACTTATTGAATGGCAGAGAAGGCTCAAAAGAGGAAGTGATCTACCCCTGCTCCTAATTCATATGTTCGTATATTCATTTGAAAGTAAGCCATTGTTCAGCTATTGTTTCTTCCTGCCAAATGTTGATTCAAACTTATTCCACCCAGATCCATTCTTACCTCATTTAGATTGTCTTTTCCCAATTAACTGTTTTTGACTCTCGATTATAAGAGGCAGATTGAACATAGAACATAGAACATAGAACATACAGCACAGAACAGGCCCTTCGGCCCACAATGTTGTGCCGATCCTTTGTCCTCTGTCAAGGACAATTTAATCTATACCCCATCATTCTCCTTTATCCATACACCTATCCAAAAGCCTTTTGAAAGTCCCTAAAGTTTCTGACTCAACAACTTCCCCGGGCAAGGCATTCCATGCCTCGACCACTCTATGGGTAAAGAACCTTCCCCTGACATCCCCCTTATATCTCCCACCCTTCACCTTAAATTTATGACCCCTTGTAACGCTTTGCCCCACCCGGGGAAAAAGTTTCTGACTGTCTACCCTATCTATTCCCCTGATCATCTTATAAACCTCTATCATGTCACCCCTCATCCTTCTCCTTTCTAATGAGAAGAGGCCTAGAATGTTCAGCCTTTCCTCGTAAGACTTATTCTCCATTCCAGGCAACATCCTGGTAAATCTCCTCTGCACCCTCTCCAAGGCTTCCACATCCTTCCTAAAATGAGGCGACCAGAACTGCACACAGTACTCCAAATGAGGCCTTACCAAGGTCCTGTACAGCTGCATCATCACCTCACGGCTCTTAAATTCAATCCCTCTGCTAATGAACGCTAACACCCCATATGCCTTCTTCACAGCCCTATCCACTTGAGTTGCAACTTTCAATGATCTATGCACATAGACCCCAAGGTCTCTCTGCTCCTCCACATGCCCAAGAACCCTACCGTTAACCCAGTATTTTGCATTCATGTTTGTCCTTCCAAAATGGACGACCTCACACTTTTCAGGGTTAAACTCCATCTGCCACTTTTCAGCCCAACACTGCAACCTATCCAAGTCCCTTTGCAGACGACAATAGCCCTCCTCGGTATCCACAACTCCACCAACCTTTGTATCATCTGAAAATTTACTGACCCACCCTTCGACTTCCTCATCCAAGTCGTTAATAAAAATCACAAACAGGAGAGGACCCAGAACTGATCCCTGCGGCACGCCACTGGTAACTGGGCTCCAGGCTGAGTATTTACCATCTAAGACCACTCTCTGCCTTCTATCAGTTAGCCAATTCTTAATCCAACTGGCCACATTCCCCACTATCCCATGCCTCCTGACTTTCTCCATAAGTCTACCATGGGGGACCTTATCAAATGCCTTACTAAAATCCATGTACACCACATCCACTGGTTTACCCTCATCCACTTGCTTGGTCACCTGCTCAAAGAATTCAATCAGGCTTGTGAGGCAAGACCTACCCCTCACAAAACCGTGCTGACTGTCCCGAATCAAGCAGTGTCTTTCCAGATGCTCAGAAATCCTATCCCTCAGCACCTTTTCCATCAACTTGCCTACCACCGAAGTAAGACTAACTGGCCTGTAATTCCCAGGGTTGTTCCTATTCCCTTTCTTGAACAGGGGCACAACATTTGCCACCCTCCAATCACCTGGTACCACCCCCGTCAGCAGAGAAGATGAAAAGATCATTGCCAGCGGCTCTGCAATTTCATCCCTTGCTTCCCATAACATCCTTGGATATACCCCGTCAGGCCCGGGAGACTTGTCTATCTTCAAGTTATTCAAAAACCCCAACACATCTTCCCTCCTAACGAGCACTTCCTTGAGCTTACCAGTCTGCTTCCCACCGTCCTCTTCAGTAATACACCCCTTCTCATTCGTAAATACCGAAGAGAAGTACTCATTCAAAACCTCACTTATCTCTTCCGGCTCAACACACAGTCTCCCGCTATTGTCCTTGACCGGACCTACGGTCCCCCTAGTCATCCTCATATTTCTGACATACGCGTAAAAGGCCTTGGGGTTTTCTTTTATCCTACCCGCCAAGCATTTTTCATGCCCTCTCTTAGCTCTCCTAATCCCTTTCTTCAGATCCTTCCTGGCCATCTTGTATCCCTCCAGAGCTATGCCTGTGCCCTTTTTCCTCAACTTTATATACGCATCCTTCTTCTTCCTAACAAGACTCTCAACCTCTCTTGTCAACCACGGTTCCCTCACATGACCATCCCTTCCCTGTCTGACAGGGACATGCTTATCAATGGCCCCTACTATCTGCTCCTTGAAAAAGTTCCACATTTCGACCGTGCCCTTCCCTGCCAGCATATGCTCCCAACTTATGCTCCTCAGTTCCTGCCTGACAGCATCATATCTACCCTTCCCCCAATTGTAAACCTTGCCCTGTTGCACATACCTATCCCTCTCCATTACCACAGTGAATGCTACAGAATTGTGATCACTATCTCCAAAGTGCTCGCCCACCAACAGCTCTATCACTTGCCCTGGTTCATTACCTAGTACCAAATCCAATATTGCCTCCCCTCTGGTCGGGCAGTCTACATACTGAGTCAGAAAAGCTTCCTGGACATACTGCACAAACACTACCCCATCCAAACTATTCGATCTAAAGAGTTGCCAATCAATATTTGGGAAGTTGAAATCCCCCATAATTACTACCCTGTGACTTCTGCTCCTTTCCAAAATCTGTTTCCCAATCTGCTCTTCCACCTCCCTGCTGCTATTGGGGGGCCGATAGAAAACTCCCATCAAGGTGACTGCTCCTTTCCTGTTCCTGACCTCAACCCACAGTGCCTCAGTCGGCAGATCCTCCTCGAAAATTCTTTCAGCAGTTGTTACACTATTTCTAACTAACAATGCCACCCCCCCACCTCTTTTACCACCATTCCTAATCTTATGAAAACATCTATAACCAGGTACCTCCAAGAACCATTCCTCCCCCTCACCTATCCACGTTTCAGTGATGGCCACAACATCGTAGTCCCAAGTGCCCATCCACGCCTTCAATTCACTCACCTTATTCCTGATGCTTCTTGCGTTGAAGTATACGCACTTTAACCCTTCTCCGTGCCCATCTGTCCTCTGCGACAGTGCTACCTTCCCCAATACCTCACTACACTCTTTGTCTTTCTGAGTGGACCCACTGGTCCCTGGACTACAAGTCCGGTTCCCATCCCCCTCCCAAACTAGTTTAAACCCTCCCGAACAGTACTAGCAAACCTCCCTCCCAGGATATTGGTGCCCCTCTGGTTCAGATGCAGCCCGTCCTGTTTGAACAGGTCCCATCTTCCCCAGAATGCAGTCCAATTATCCAAGAACTGGAAGCCCTCCCTCCTACACCATTCCTGCAGCCACGTGTTCAGCTGTGCTCTCTCCCTATTCCTAGCCTCACTATCACGTGGCGCCGGCAACAAACCAGAGATAACAACTCTGTCCGTCCGAGCTTTCAGCTTCCAGCCTAACTCCCTAAACTCACTTCTAACATCTGTGCCACCCTTCCTTCCTACGTCGTTGGTGCCAATGTGCACCACGACCTCTGGCTGCTCCCCCTCCCCTTTAAGGATCCTGAAGACGCGATCACAAACATCACGGACCCTGGCACCAGGGAGGCAACAAACCATCCGTGCGTCTCGCTTGCTCCCACAGAACCGCCTGTCGGTACTCCTCACCATCGAGTCCCCGATGACTAGTGCTCTCCCGTTCTCCCTCCTTCCCTTCTGAGCCACAGTGCAGGACCCCGTGCCAGAGGCCCGTTCACTGCAGCCTGCCCCCGATAGGCCGCCCCCCCCAACAGTATCTAAAACTGTATACTTGTTGTTGAGGGGAACGACCACAGGAGATCCCTGCACTGACCTCTTCCCACCTCTAACTGTTACCCAGCTGCCTTTGTTTTGTGGAGTAACGACATCCCTGTAGCTTCTATCTATCACCCCCTCAGCTTCCCGAATGATCCTCAGTTCATCCAGCTCCAGCTCCAGTTCCCTAACACGGTCTGATAGGAGCTGGAGACGGATGCACTTCCAGCAGGTAAAGTCGGCAGGGTCCTCGGAGGTTCCCCTCACCTCGAACATACTGCAGGAGGAGCACTGCACTCCCCTGGCTGCCATTTCTTTTACTCAATTACCCCTTAATTAAGTACAAATATAGATATTAACAAAAACAGTGAAATAGCTTACCTGTTCAGTCCTGACAGTTCAGTATTTCCAGCAGGCCCTGTTTTGACAGAAGTGGCAGTTCAGTATTTTACCCAGGACCTGTCTTTATTGTTGTGACAGCTCAGTGTTTCACCCAGGACCTGTCTTTAAAGTTGTGACAGCTCAGTATTTCCTCCAGGACCTGTGTTTAAAGTTGTGACAGCTCAGTATTTCCACCAGGACCTGTTTTTAAAGTTGTGACAGCTCCGTATTTTCCCCAGGACCTGTGTTTAAAGTTGTGACAGCTCAGTATTTCCTCCAGGACCTGTGCTTAAAGTTGTGACAGTTCAGTATTTCCCGCAGGCCCTGTCTTTAAAGTTGTGACAGTTCAGTATTTTCCCCAGGACCTGTGTTTAAAACTACGACAGCTCAGTATTTCCTCCAGGACCTGTGTTTACAGTTGTGACAGCTCAGTATTTCCTCCAGGACCTGTGTTTAAAGTTGTGACAGCACAGTATTTTCCCCAGGACCTGTGTTTAAAACTACGACAGCTCAGTATTTCCTCCAGGACCTGTGTTTACAGGTGTGACAGCTCAGTATTTCCCCCAGGACCTGTGCTTAAAGTTGTGACAGCTCTGTATTTTCCACAGGTCCTGTTTTTAAAACTACGACAGCTCAGTATTTCCCCCAGGCCCTGTCTTTAAAGTTGTGACAGCTCCGTATTTTCCCCAGGACCTGTGTTTAAAGTTGTGACAGCTCAGTATTTCCTCCATGACCTGTGTTTAAAGTTGTGACAGTTCAGTATTTCCCGCAGGCCCTGTCTTTAAAGTTGTGACAGCTCAGTATTTTCCACAGGTCCTGTTTTTAAAACTACGACAGCTCAGTATTTCCCCCAGGCCCTGTCTTTAAAGTTGTGACAGCTCCGTATTTTCCCCAGGAACTGTGTTTAAAGTTGTGACAGCTCAGTATTTCCTCCAGGACCTGTGTTTAAAGTTGTGACAGATCAGTATTTCCCCCAGGCCCTGTCTTTAAAGTTGTGACAGCTCCGTGTTATCCCCAGGACCTGTGTTTAAAGTTGTGACAGCTCAGTATTTTCCCCAGTACCTGTCTTTAAAGTTGTGACAGCTCAGTATTTTCACCAGGACCTGTGTTTAAAACTACGACAGCTCAGTATTTCCTCCAGGACCTGTGTTTACAGGTGTGACAGCTCAGTATTTCCTCCAGGACCAGTGTTTAAAGTTGTGACAGCTCAGTATTTCCTCCAGGACCTGTGTTTAAAGTTGTGACAGCTCAGTATTTCCCCCAGGACCTGTGTTTAAAGTTGTGACAGCTCAGTATTTCCCCCAGGACCTGTGTTTAATGTTGTGACAGCTCAGTATTTCCTCCAGGACCTTTGTTTAAAGTTGTGACAGCTCAGTATTTCCCCCAGGACCTGTCTTTGAAGTTGTGACAGCTCAGTGTTTCTCCCAGGACCTTTCTTTAATGTTGTGACAGCTCAGTATTTCCCCAAGGAACTGTCTTCAAAGTGGTGACAGCTCAGTATTTCCCCCAGGACCTTTCTTTAAAGTTGTGACAGTTCAGTATTTCCCCCAGGAACTTTCTTTAAAGTTGTGACAGCACAGTATTTCCCCCAGGACCTGTGTTTAAAGTTGTGACAGCTCAGTCTTTCCCCCAGGACCTGTCTTTAAGTTGTGATAGCTCAGTATTTCCCCCAGGACATGTCTTTAAAGTTGTGACAGCTCAGTATTTCCAGCAGGCCCTGTTTTCACAGATGTGGCAGTTCAGTATTTTACCCAGGACCTGTCTTTAAAGTTGTGACAGCTCAGTATTTCCCCCAGGACCTGTGTTTAAAGTTGTGACAGTTCAGTATTTCCAGCAGGCCCTGTTTTGACAGAAGTGGCAGTTCAGTATTTTACCCAGGACCTGTCTTTATTGTTGTGACAGCTCAGTGTTTCACCCAGGACCTGTCTTTAAATTTGTGACAGCTCAGTATTTCCCCCAGGACCTGTGTTGACAGTTGTGACAACTCAGTATTTCCCCCAGGACATGTCTTTAAAGTTGTGACAGTTCAGTATTTCCCCCAGGACCTGTCTTTAAAGTTGTGACAGTTCAGTATTTCCTGCAGGCTCTGTTTTCACAGATGTGACAGTTCAGTATTTTACCCAGGACCTGTCTTTAAAGTTGTGACAGCTCAGTATTTCCTCCAGGACCTGTGTTTAAAGTTGTGACAGCTCAGTGTTTCTCCCAGGACCTGTGTTTAAAGTTGTGACAGCTCAGTATTTCCACCAGGACCTGTCTTTAAAGTTGTGACAGATCAGTATTACCCCAGGACCTGTTTTTAAATTTGTGACAGCTCCGTATTTTCCCCAGGACCTGTGCTTAAAGTTGTGACAGCTCAGTATTTTCCACAGGTCCTGTTTTTAAAACTACGACAGCTCAGTATTTCCCCCAGGCCCTATGTTTAAAGTTGTGACAGCTCCGTATTTTCCCCAGGACCTGTGTTTAAAGTTGTGACAGTTCAGTATTTCCCGCAGGCCCTGTCTTTAAAGTTGTGACAGCTCAGTATTTTCCACAGGTCCTGTTTTTAAAACTACGACAGCTCAGTATTTCCCCCAGGCCCTGTCTTTAAAGTTGTGACAGCTCCGTATTTTCCCCAGGAACTGTGTTTAAAGTTGTGACAGCTCAGTATTTCCTCCAGGACCTGTGTTTAAAGTTGTGACAGATCAGTATTTCCCCCAGGCCCTGTCTTTAAAGTTGTGACAGCTCCGTGTTATCCCCAGGACCTGTGTTTAAAGTTGTGACAGCTCAGTATTTTCCCCAGTACCTGTCTTTAAAGTTGTGACAGCTCAGTATTTTCACCAGGACCTGTGTTTAAAACTACGACAGCTCAGTATTTCCTCCAGGACCTGTGTTTACAGGTGTGACAGCTCAGTATTTCCTCCAGGACCAGTGTTTAAAGTTGTGACAGCTCAGTATTTCCTCCAGGACCTGTGTTTAAAGTTGTGACAGCTCAGTATTTCCCCCAGGACCTGTGTTTAAAGTTGTGACAGCTCAGTATTTCCCCCAGGACCTGTGTTTAATGTTGTGACAGCTCAGTATTTCTCCAGGACCTTTGTTTAAAGTTGTGACAGCTCAGTATTTCCCCCAGGACCTGTCTTTGAAGTTGTGACAGCTCAGTGTTTCTCCCAGGACCTTTCTTTAATGTTGTGACAGCTCAGTATTTCCCCAAGGAACTGTCTTCAAAGTGGTGACAGCTCAGTATTTCCCCCAGGACCTTTCTTTAAAGTTGTGACAGCTCAGTATTTCCCCCAGGAACTTTCTTTAAAGTTGTGACAGCACAGTATTTCCCCCAGGACCTGTGTTTAAAGTTGTGACAGCTCAGTCTTTCCCCCAGGACCTGTCTTTAAGTTGTGATAGCTCAGTATTTCCCCCAGGACATGTCTTTAAAGTTGTGACAGCTCAGTATTTCCAGCAGGCCCTGTTTTCACAGATGTGGCAGTTCAGTATTTTACCCAGGACCTGTCTTTAAAGTTGTGACAGCTCAGTATTTCCCCCAGGACCTGTGTTTAAAGTTGTGACATAGAACATAGAACATAGAAAATACAGCACAGAACAGGCCCTTCGGCCCACGATGTTGTGCCGATCCTTTGTCCTCTGTCAAGGACAATTTAATCTATACCCCATCATTCTCCTTTATCCATATACCTATCTAAAAGCCGTTTGAAAGTCCCTAAAGTTTCTGACTCAACAACTTCCCCAGGCAAGGCATTCCATGCCCCGACCACTCTCTGGGTAAAGAACCTTCCCCTGACATCCCCCTTATATCTCCCACCCTTCACCTTAAATTTATGACCCCTTGTAACGCTTTGCTCCACCCGGGGAAAAAGTTTCTGACTGTCTACCCTATCTATTCCCCTGATCATCTTATAAACCTCTATCATGTCACCCCTCATCCTTCTCCGTTCTAATGAGAAGAGGCCTAGAATGTTCAGCCTTTCCTCGTAAGACTTATTCTCCATTCCAGGCAACATCCTGGTAAATCTCCTCTGCACCCTCTCCAAGGCTTCCACATCCTTCCTAAAATGAGGCGACCAGAACTGCACACAGTACTCCAAATGAGGCCTTACCAAGGTCCTGTACAGCTGCATCATCACCTCACGGCTCTTAAATTCAATCCCTCTGCTAATGAACGCTAACACCCCATATGCCTTCTTCACAGCCCTATCCACTTGAGTTGCAACTTTCAACGATCTATGCACATAGACCCCAAGGTCTCTCTGCTCCTCCACATGCCCAAGAACCCTACCGTTAACCCAGTATTTTGCATTCGTGTTTGTCCTTCCAAAATGGACGACCTCACACTTTTCAGGGTTAAACTCCATCTGCCACTTTTCAGCCCAGCACTGCAACCTATCCAAGTCCCTTTGCAGACGACAATAGCCCTCCTCGGTATCCACAACTCCACCAACCTTTGTATCATCTGCAAATTTACTGACCCACCCTTCGACTTCCTCATCCAAGTCGTTAATAAAAATCACAAACAGGAGAGGACCCAGAACTGATCCCTGCGGCACGCCACTGGTAACTGGGCTCCAGGCTGAGTATTTACCATCTAAGACCACTCTCTGCCTTCTATCAGTTAGCCAATTCTTAATCCAACTGGCCACATTCCCCACTATCCCATGCCTCCTGACTTTCTCCATAAGTCTACCATGGGGGACCTTATCAAATGCCTTACTAAAATCCATGTACACCACATCCACTGGTTTACCCTCATCCACTTGCTTGGTCACCTGCTCAAAGAATTCAATCAGGCTTGTGAGGCAAGACCTACCCCTCACAAAACCGTGCTGACTGTCCCGAATCAAGCAGTGTCTTTCCAGATGCTCAGAAATCCTATCCCTCAGCACCTTTTCCATCAACTTGCCTACCACCGAAGTAAGACTAACTGGCCTGTAATTCCCAGGGTTGTTCCTATTCCCTTTCTTGAACAGGGGCACAACATTTGCCACCCTCCAATCACCTGGTACCACCCCCGTCAACAGAGAAGATGAAAAGATCATTGCCAGCGGCTCTGCAATTTCATCCCTTGCTTCCCATAACATCCTTGGATATACCCCGTCAGGCCCGGGAGACTTGTCTATCTTCAAGTTATTCAAAAACCCCAACACATCTTCCCTCCTAACGAGCACTTCCTCGAGCTTACCAGTCTGTTTCACACCGTCCTCTTCAGTAATACACCCCTTCTCATTCGTAAATACCGAAGAGAAGTACTCATTCAAAACCTCACTTATCTCTTCCGGCTCAACACACAGTCTCCCGCTATTGTCCTTGACCGGACCTACGGTCCCCCTAGTCATCCTCATATTTCTGACATACGCGTAAAAGGCCTTGGGGTTTTCTTTTATCCTACCCGCCAAGCATTTTTCATGCCCTCTCTTAGCTCTCCTAATCCCTTTCTTCAGATCCTTCCTGGCCATCTTGTATCCCTCCAGAGCTATGCCTGTGCCCTTTTTCCTCAACCTTATATACGCATCCTTCTTCTTCCTAACAAGACTCTCAACCTCTCTTGTCAACCACGGTTCCCTCACATGACCATCCCTTCCCTGTCTGACAGGGACATGCTTATCAATGGCCCCTACTATCTGCTCCTTGAAAAAGTTCCACATTTCGACCGTGCCCTTCCCTGCCAGCATATGCTCCCAACTTATGCTCCTCAGTTCCTGCCTGACAGCATCATATCTACCCTTCCCCCAATTGTAAACCTTGCCCTGTTGCACATACCTATCCCTCTCCATTACCACAGTGAATGCTACAGAATTGTGATCACTATCTCCAAAGTGCTCGCCCACCAACAGCTCTATCACTTGCCCTGGTTCATTACCTAGTACCAAATCCAATATTGCCTCCCCTCTGGTCGGGCAGTCTACATACTGAGTCAGAAAAGCTTCCTGGACATACTGCACAAACACTACCCCATCCAAACTATTCGATCTAAAGAGTTGCCAATCAATATTTGGGAAGTTGAAATCCCCCATAATTACTACCCTGTGACTTCTGCTCCTTTCCAAAATCTGTTTCCCAATCTGCTCTTCCACCTCCCTGCTGCTATTGGGGGGCCGATAGAAAACTCCCATCAAGGTGACTGCTCCTTTCCTGTTCCTGACCTCAACCCACAGTGCCTCAGTCGGCAGATCCTCCTCGAAAATTCTTTCAGCAGTTGTTACACTATTTCTAACTAACAATGCCACCCCCCCACCTCTTTTACCACCATTCCTAATCTTATGAAAACATCTATAACCAGGTACCTCCAAGAACCATTCCTCCCCCTCACCTATCCACGTTTCAGTGATGGCCACAACATCGTAGTCCCAAGTGCCCATCCACGCCTTCAATTCACTCACCTTATTCCTGATGCTTCTTGCGTTGAAGTATACGCACTTTAACCCTTCTCCGTGCCCATCTGTCCTCTGCGACAGTGCTACCTTCCCCAATACCTCACTACACTCTTTGTCTTTCTGAGTGGACCCACTGGTCCCTGGACTACAAGTCCGGTTCCCATCCCCCTCCCAAACTAGTTTAAACCCTCCCGAACAGTACTAGCAAACCTCCCTCCCAGGATATTGGTGCCCCTCTGGTTCAGATGCAGCCCGTCCTGTTTGAACAGGTCCCATCTTCCCCAGAATGCAGTCCAATTATCCAAGAACTGGAAGCCCTCCCTCCTACACCATTCCTGCAGCCACGTGTTCAGCTGTGCTCTCTCCCTATTCCTAGCCTCACTATCACGTGGCGCCGGCAACAAACCAGAGATAACAACTCTGTCCGTCCGAGCTTTCAGCTTCCAGCCTAACTCCCTAAACTCACTTCTAACATCTGTGCCACCCTTCCTTCCTACGTCGTTGGTGCCAATGTGCACCACGACCTCTGGCTGCTCCCCCTCCCCTTTAAGGATCCTGAAGACGCGATCACAAACATCACGGACCCTGGCACCAGGGAGGCAACAAACCATCCGTGCGTCTCGCTTGCTCCCACAGAACCGCCTGTCGGTACTCCTCACCATCGAGTCCCCGATGACTAGTGCTCTCCCGTTCTCCCTCCTTCCCTTCTGAGCCACAGTGCAGGACCCCGTGCCAGAGGCCCGTTCACTGCAGCCTGCCCCCGATAGGCCGCCCCCCCCAACAGTATCTAAAACTGTATACTTGTTGTTGAGGGGAACGACCACAGGAGATCCCTGCACTGACCTCTTCCCACCTCTAACTGTTACCCAGCTGCCTTTGTTTTGTGGAGTAACGACATCCCTGTAGCTTCTATCTATCACCCCCTCAGCTTCCCGAATGATCCTCAGTTCATCCAGCTCCAGCTCCAGTTCCCTAACACGGTCTGATAGGAGCTGGAGACGGATGCACTTCCAGCAGGTAAAGTCGGCAGGGTCCTCGGAGGTTCCCCTCACCTCGAACATACTGCAGGAGGAGCACTGCACTCCCCTGGCTGCCATTTCTTTTACTCAATTACCCCTTAATTAAGTACAAATATAGATATTAACAAAAACAGTGAAATAGCTTACCTGTTCAGTCCTGACAGTTCAGTATTTCCAGCAGGCCCTGTTTTGACAGAAGTGGCAGTTCAGTATTTTACCCAGGACCTGTCTTTAAAGTTGTGACAGTTCAGTATTTCCCCCAGGACATGTCTTTAAAGTTCTGACAGCTCAGTCTTTCCCCCAGGACCTGTCTTTAAAGTTGTGACAGTTCAGTATTTCCCCCAGGACCTGTCTTTAAAGTTGTGACAGTTCAGTATTTCCTGCAGGCTCTGTTTTCACTGATGTGACAGTTCAGTATTTTACCCAGGACCTGTCTTTAAAGTTGTGACAGCTCAGTATTTCCTCCAGGACCTGTGTTTAAAGTTGTGACAGCTCAGTGTTTCTCCCAGGACCTGTGTTTAAAGTTGTGACAGCTCAGTATTTCCACCAGGACCTGTCTTTAAAGTTGTGACAGATCAGTATTACCCCAGGACCTGTTTTTAAATTTGTGACAGCTCCGTATTTTCCCCAGGACCTGTGTTTAAAGTTGTGACAGCTCAGTATTTTCCACAGGTCCTGTTTTTAAAACTACGACAGCTCAGTATTTCCCCCAGGCCCTGTCTTTAAAGTTGTGACAGTTCAGTATTTCCCGCAGGCCCTGTCTTTAAAGTTGTGACAGTTCAGTATTTCCCGCAGGCCCTGTCTTTAAAGTTGTGACAGCTCCGTGTTATCCCCAGGACCTGTGTTTAAAGTTGTGAACGCTCAGTATTTTCCCCAGGCCCTGTATTTACAGTTGTGACAGCTCAGTATTTCCTCCAGGACCTGTTTTTAAAGTTGTGAAAGCTCAGTGTTAATGTGGAAAGTTTAAAAGATATGTTAGCCGATTTGTGGGGGGATGGGATTGAATTAACAGTGTGTTCCTCCAACCAAAAATCAGAATCATATATTTTGATTGGGGGCTTTGAATGGGGCATCTCATTACACATCCAGATCTCTGATTGATCACTTTTATACTGTTATTGCTCATCCAGATACAACATTAACCTCACTTTGACTGTTACTATCCATCCAGATCTCTGATTGATCACTTTTATACTGTTATTGCTCATCCAGATACAACATTAACCTCACTTTGACTGTTACTAAACATCCAGATCTCTGATTGATCACTTTTATACTGTTATTGCTCATCCAGACACACCACTGACCTCAGTTTTACTGTTACTAAACATCCAGATCTCTGATTGATCACTTTTATACTGTTATTGCTCATCCAGATACAACATTAACCTCACTTTGACTGTTACTAAACATCCAGATCTCTGATTGATCACTTTTATACTGTTATTGCTCATCCAGACACACCACTGACCTCAGTTTTACTGTTACTAAACATCCAGATCTCTGATTGATCACTTTTATACTGTTATTGCTCATCCAGATACAACATTAACCTCACTTTGACTGTTACTAAACATCCAGATCTCTGATTGATCACTTTTATACTGTTATTGCTCATCCAGATACAACATTAACCTTACTTTGACTGTTCCTAAACATCCAGATCTCTGATTGATCACTTTTATACTGTTATTGCTCATCCAGATACAACATTAACCTCACTTTGACTGTTACTAAACATCCAGATCTCTGATTGATCACTTTTATACTGTTATTGCTCATCCAGATACAACATTAACCTCAGTTTTACTGTTACTAAACATCCAGATCTCTGATTGATCACTTTTATACTGTTATTGCTCATCCAGATACAACATTAACCTCACTTTTACTGTTACTAAACATCCAGATCTCTGATTGATCACTTTTATACTGTTATTGCTCATCCAGATACAACATTAACCTCACTTTGACTGTTACTAAACATCCAGATCTCTGATTGATCACTTTTATACAGTTATTGCTCATCCAGATACAACATTAACCTCACTTTGACTGTTACTATCCATCCAGATCTCTGATTGATCACTTTTATACTGTTATTGCTCATCCAGACACACCACTGACCTCAGTTTTACTGTTACTAAACAACCAGATCTCTGATTGATCACTTTTATACTGTTATTGCTCATCCAGATACAACATTAACCTCACTTTGACTGTTACTATCCATCCAGATCTCTGATTGATCACTTTTATACTGTTATTGCTCATCCAGATACAACATTAACCTCACTTTGACTGTTACTAAACATCCAGATCTCTGATTGATCACTTTTATACTGTTATTGCTCATCCAGATACAACATTAACCTTACTTTGACTGTTACTAAACATCCAGATCTCTGATTGATCACTTTTATACTGTTATTGCTCATCCAGATACAACATTAACCTCACTTTGACTGTTACTAAACATCCAGATCTCTGATTGATCACTTTTATACTGTTATTGCTCATCCAGATACAACATTAACCTCAGTTTTACTGTTACTAAACATCCAGATCTCTGATTGATCACTTTTATACTGTTATTGCTCATCCAGATACAACATTAACCTCACTTTTACTGTTACTAAACATCCAGATCTCTGATTGATCACTTTTATACTGTTATTGCTCATCCAGATACAACATTAACCTCACTTTGACTGTTACTAAACATCCAGATCTCTGATTGATCACTTTTATACAGTTATTGCTCATCCAGATACAACATTAACCTCACTTTTACTGTTACTATCCATCCAGATCTCTGATTGATCACTTTTATACTGTTATTGCTCATCCAGATACAACATTAACCTCACTTTGACTGTTACTAAACATCCAGATCTCTGATTGATCACTTTTATACTGTTATTGCTCATCCAGATACAACATTAACCTCACTTTGACTGTTACTAAACATCCAGATCTCTGATTGATCACTTTTATACTGTTATTGCTCATCCAGATACAACATTAACCTTACTTTGACTGTTACTAAACATCCAGATCTCTGATTGATCACTTTTATACTGTTATTGCTCATCCAGATACAACATTAACCTCACTTTTACTGTTACTATCCATCCAGATCTCTGATTGATCACTTTTATACTGTTATTGCTCATCCAGACACAACATTAACCTCACTTTGACTGTTACTAAACATCCAGATCTCTGATTGATCACTTTTATACTGTTATTGCTCATCCAGATACAACATTAACCTCACTTTGACTGTTACTAAACATCCAGATCTCTGATTGATCACTTTTATACAGTTATTGCTCATCCAGATACAACATTAACCTCACTTTTACTGTTACTAAACATCCAGATCTCTGATTGATCACTTTTATACTGTTATTGCTCATCCAGACACAACATTAACCTCACTTTGACTGTTACTAAACATCCAGATCTCTGATTGATCACTTTTATACTGTTATTGCTCATCCAGATACAACATTAACCTCACTTTGACTGTTACTAAACATCCAGATCTCTGATTGATCACTTTTATACAGTTATTGCTCATCCAGATACAACATTAACCTCACTTTTACTGTTACTATCCATCCAGATCTCTGATTGATCACTTTTATACTGTTATTGCTCATCCAGATACAACATTAACCTCAGTTTTACTGTTACTAAACATCCAGATCTCTGATTGATCACTTTTATACAGTTATTGCTCATCCAGATACAACATTAACCTCACTTTGACTGTTACTAAACATCCAGATCTCTGATTGATCACTTTTATACTGTTATTGCTCATCCAGATACAACATTAACCTCACTTTGACTGTTACTAAACATCCAGATCTCTGATTGATCACTTTTATACTGTTATTGCTCATCCAGATACAACACTGACCTCAGTTTTACTGTTACTAAACATCCAGATCTCTGATTGATCACTTTTATACTGTTATTGCTCATCCAGACACAACATTAACCTCACTTTGACTGTTACTAAACATCCAGATCTCTGATTGATCACTTTTATACTGTTATTGCTCATCCAGATACAACACTGACCTCACTTTTACTGTTACTAAACATCCAGATCTCTGATTGATCACTTTTATACTGTTATTGCTCATCCAGACACAGCACTGACCTCACTTTGACTGTTACTAAACATCCAGATCTCTGATTGATCACTTTTATACTGTTATTGCTCATCCAGACACACCACTGACCTCACTTTTACTGTTACTAAACATCCAGATCTCTGATTGATCACTTTTATACTGTTATTGCTCATCCAGATACAACATTAACCTCACTTTGACTGTTACTAAACATCCAGATCTCTGATTGATCACTTTTATACTGTTATTGCTCATCCAGATACAACATTAACCTCACTTTTACTGTTACTAAACATCCAGATCTCTGATTGATCACTTTTATACTGTTATTGCTCATCCAGACACACCACTGACCTCACTTTGACTGTTACTATCCATCCAGATCTCTGATTGATCACTTTTATACTGTTATTGCTCATCCAGATACAACATTAACCTTACTTTGACTGTTACTAAACATCCAGATCTCTGATTGATCACTTTTATACTGTTATTGCTCATCCAGATACAACATTAACCTCACTTTGACTGTTACTAAACATCCAGATCTCTGATTGATCACTTTTATACTGTTATTGCTCATCCAGACACACCACTGACCTCAGTTTTACTGTTACTAAACATCCAGATCTCTGATTGATCACTTTTATACTGTTATTGCTCATCCAGATACAACATTAACCTCAGTTTTACTGTTACTAAACATCCAGATCTCTGATTGATCACTTTTATACTGTTATTGCTCATCCAGATACAACATTAACCTCAGTTTTACTGTTACTAAACATCCAGATCTCTGATTGATCACTTTTATACAGTTATTGCTCATCCAGATACAACATTAACCTCACTTTTACTGTTACTATCCATCCAGATCTCTGATTGATCACTTTTATACTGTTATTGCTCATCCAGATACAACATTAACCTCAGTTTTACTGTTACTAAACATCCAGATCTCTGATTGATCACTTTTATACTGTTATTGCTCATCCAGATACAACATTAACCTCACTTTTACTGTTACTAAACATCCAGATCTCTGATTGATCACTTTTATACTGTTATTGCTCATCCAGATACAACATTAACCTCAGTTTTACTGTTACTAAACATCCAGATCTCTGATTGATCACTTTTATACTGTTATTGCTCATCCAGATACAACATTAACCTCAGTTTTACTGTTACTAAACATCCAGATCTCTGATTGATCACTTTTATACTGTTATTGCTCATCCAGATACAACATTAACCTCACTTTGACTGTTACTAAACATCCAGATCTCTGATTGATCACTTTTATACTGTTATTGCTCATGCAGACACAACATTAACCTCACTTTGACTGTTACTAAACATCCAGATCTCTGATTGATCACTTTTATACTGTTATTGCTCATCCAGACACACCACTGACCTCAGTTTGACTGTTACTAAACATCCAGATCTCTGATTGATCACTTTTATACTGTTATTGCTCATCCAGACACAACATTAACCTCACTTTGACTGTTGCTATCCATCCAGATCTCTGATTGATCACTTTTATACTGTTATTGCTCATCCAGATACAACATTAACCTCACTTTTACTGTTACTAAACATCCAGATATCTGATTGATCACTTTTATACTGTTATTGCTCATCCAGATACAACATTAACCTCACTTTGACTGTTACTAAACATCCAGATCTCTGATTGATCACTTTTATACTGTTATTGCTCATCCAGACACACCACTGACCTCAGTTTGACTGTTACTAAACATCCAGATCTCTGATTGATCACTTTTATACTGCTATTGCTCATCCAGATACAACATTAACCTCACTTTTACTGTTACTATCCATCCAGATCTCTGATTGATCACTTTTATACTGTTATTCCTCATCCAGACACACCACTGACCTCAGTTTTACTGTTACTAAACATCCAGATCTCTGATTGATCACTTTTATACTGTTATTGCTCATCCAGATACAACATTAACCTCACTTTTACTGTTACTATCCATCCAGATCTCTGATTGATCACTTTTATACTGTTATTGCTCATCCAGATACAACATTAACCTCACTTTTACAGTTACTATCCGTCCAGATCTCTGATTGATCACTTTTATACTGTTATTGCTCATCCAGATACAACATTAACCTCACTTTTACTGTTACTAAACATCCAGATATCTGATTGATCACTTTTATACTGTTATTGCTCATCCAGATACAACATTAACCTCACTTTGACTGTTACTAAACATCCAGATCTCTGATTGATCACTTTTATACTGTTATTGCTCATCCAGATACAACATTAACCTCACTTTGACTGTTACTAAACATCCAGATCTCTGATTGATCACTTTTATACTGTTATTGCTCATCCAGATACAACATTAACCTCAGTTTTACTGTTACTAAACATCCAGATATCTGATTGATCACTTTTATACAGTTATTGCTCATCCAGACACAACATTAACCTCACTTTGACTGTTACTAAACATCCAGATCTCTGATTGATCACTTTTATACTGTTATTGCTCATCCAGATACAACATTAACCTCACTTTGACAGTTACTATCCATCCAGATCTCTGATTGATCACTTTTATACTGTTATTGCTCATCCAGATACAACATTAACCTCACTTTGACTGTTACTAAACATCCAGATCTCTGATTGATCACTTTTATACTGTTATTGCTCATCCAGATACAACATTAACCTCACTTTGACTGTTACTAAACATCCAGATCTCTGATTGATCACATTTATACTGTTATTGCTCATCCAGATACAACACTGACCTCAGTTGTACTGTTACTAAACATCCAGATCTCTGATTGATCACTTTTATACTGTTATTGCTCATCCAGATACAACATTAACCTCACTTTGACTGTTACTAAACATCCAGATCTCTGATTGATCACTTTTATACTGTTATTGCTCATCCAGATACAACATTAACCTCACTTTGACTGTTACTAAACATCCAGATCTCTGATTGATCACTTTTATACTGTTATTGCTCATCCAGATACAACATTAACCTCACTTTGACTGTTACTAAACATCCAGATCTCTGATTGATCACTTTTATACTGTTATTGCTCATCCAGATACAACATTAACCTCACTTTGACTGTTACTAAACATCCAGATCTCTGATTGATCACTTTTATACTGTTATTGCTCATCCAGATACAACATTAACCTCACTTTTACTGTTACTAAACATCCAGATCTCTGATTGATCACTTTTATACTGTTATTGCTCATCCAGATACAACATTAACCTCACTTTTACTGTTACTATCCATCCAGATCTCTGATTGATCACTTTTATACAGTTATTGCTCATCCAGATACAACATTAACCTCACTTTTACTGTTACTATCCATCCAGATCTCTGATTGATCACTTTTATACTGTTATTGCTCATCCAGATACAACATTAACCTCACTTTTACTGTTACTAAACATCCAGATCTCTGATTGATCACTTTTATACTGTTATTGCTCATCCAGACACACCACTGACCTCAGTTTGACTGTTACTAAACATCCAGATCTCTGATTGATCACTTTTATACTGTTATTGCTCATCCAGACACACCACTGACCTCACTTTTACTGTTACTAAACATCCAGATCTCTGATTGATCACTTTTATACTGTTATTGCTCATCCAGATACAACATTAACCTCACTTTTACTGTTACTAAACATCCAGATCTCTGATTGATCACTTTTATACTGTTGTTGCTCATCCAGATACAACATTAACCTCACTTTGACTGTTACTAAACATCCAGATCTCTGATTGATCACTTTTATACTGTTATTGCTCATCCAGATACAACATTAACCTCACTTTTACTGTTACTAAACATCCAGATCTCTGATTGATCACTTTTATACTGTTATTGCTCATCCAGACACACCACTGACCTCACTTTGACTGTTACTAAACATCCAGATCTCTGATTGATCACTTTTATACTGTTATTGCTCATCCAGACACACCACTGACCTCACTTTGACTGTTACTAAACATCCAGATCTCTGATTGATCACTTTTATACTGTTATTGCTCATCCAGATACAACATTAACCTCACTTTTACTGTTACTATCCATCCAGATCTCTGATTGATCACTTTTATACTGTTATTGCTCATCCAGATACAACATTAACCTCACTTTTACTGTTACTAAACATCCAGATCTCTGATTGATCACTTTTATACTGTTATTGCTCATCCAGATACAACATTAACCTCACTTTTACTGTTACTATCCATCCAGATCTCTGATTGATCACTTTTATACTGTTATTGCTCATCCAGATACACCACTGACCTCACTTTGACTGTTACTAAACATCCAGATCTCTGATTGATCACTTTTATACTGTTATTGCTCATCCAGATACAACATTAACCTCACTTTTACTGTTACTAAACATCCAGATCTCTGATTGATCACTTTTATACTGTTATTGCTCATCCAGATACAACATTAACCTCACTTTGACTGTTACTAAACATCCAGATCTCTGATTGATCACTTTTATACTGTTATTGCTCATCCAGATACAACATTAACCTCACTTTGACTGTTACTAAACATCCAGATCTCTGATTGATCACTTTTATACTGTTATTGCTCATCCAGATACAACATTAACCTCACTTTTACTGTTACTATCCATCCAGATCTCTGATTGATCACTTTTATACTGTTATTGCTCATCCAGATACAACATTAACCTCACTTTTACTGTTACTAAACATCCAGATCTCTGATTGATCACTTTTATACAGTTATTGCTCATCCAGACACACCACTGACCTCAGTTTTACTGTTACTAAACATCCAGATCTCTGATTGATCACTTTTATACTGTTATTGCTCATCCAGACACACCACTGACCTCAGTTTTACTGTTACTAAACATCCAGATCTCTGATTGATCACTTTTATACTGTTATTGCTCATCCAGATACAACATTAACCTCAGTTTTACTGTTACTAAACATCCAGATCTCTGATTGATCACTTTTATCCTGTTATTGCTCATCCAGATACAACATTAACCTCAGTTTTACTGTTACTAAACATCCAGATCTCTGATTGATCACTTTTATACTGTTATTGCTCATCCAGATACAACATTAACCTCACTTTGACTGTTACTAAACATCCAGATCTCTGATTGATCACTTTTATACTGTTATTGCTCATCCAGATACAACATTAACCTCACTTTGACTGTTACTAAACATCCAGATCTCTGATTGATCACTTTTATACTGTTATTGCTCATCCAGATACAACATTAACCTCACTTTTACTGTTACTATCCATCCAGATCTCTGATTGATCACTTTTATACTGTTATTGCTCATCCAGATACAACATTAACCTCACTTTTACTGTTACTAAACATCCAGATCTCTGATTGATCACTTTTATACTGTTATTGCTCATCCAGATACAACATTAACCTCACTTTTACTGTTACTATCCATCCAGATCTCTGATTGATCACTTTTATACTGTTATTGCTCATCCAGATACACCACTGACCTCACTTTGACTGTTACTAAACATCCAGATCTCTGATTGATCACTTTTATACTGTTATTGCTCATCCAGATACAACATTAACCTCACTTTTACTGTTACTAAACATCCAGATCTCTGATTGATCACTTTTATACTGTTATTGCTCATCCAGATACAACATTAACCTCACTTTGACTGTTACTAAACATCCAGATCTCTGATTGATCACTTTTATACTGTTATTGCTCATCCAGATACAACATTAACCTCACTTTGACTGTTACTAAACATCCAGATCTCTGATTGATCACTTTTATACTGTTATTGCTCATCCAGATACACCACTGACCTCACTTTTACTGTTACTAAACATCCAGATCTCTGATTGATCACTTTTATACTGTTATTGCTCATCCAGATACAACATTAACCTCACTTTGACTGTTACTAAACATCCAGATCTCTGATTGATCACTTTTATACTGTTATTGCTCATCCAGATACAACATTAACCTCACTTTTACTGTTACTATCCATCCAGATCTCTGATTGATCACTTTTATACTGTTATTGCTCATCCAGATACAACATTAACCTCACTTTTACTGTTACTAAACATCCAGATCTCTGATTGATCACTTTTATACAGTTATTGCTCATCCAGACACACCACTGACCTCAGTTTTACTGTTACTAAACATCCAGATCTCTGATTGATCACTTTTATACTGTTATTGCTCATCCAGACACACCACTGACCTCAGTTTTACTGTTACTAAACATCCAGATCTCTGATTGATCACTTTTATACTGTTATTGCTCATCCAGATACAACATTAACCTCAGTTTTACTGTTACTAAACATCCAGATCTCTGATTGATCACTTTTATCCTGTTATTGCTCATCCAGATACAACATTAACCTCAGTTTTACTGTTACTAAACATCCAGATCTCTGATTGATCACTTTTATACTGTTATTGCTCATCCAGATACAACATTAACCTCACTTTGACTGTTACTAAACATCCAGATCTCTGATTGATCACTTTTATACTGTTATTGCTCATCCAGATACAACATTAACCTCACTTTGACTGTTACTAAACATCCAGATCTCTGATTGATCACTTTTATACTGTTATTGCTAATCCAGATACACCACTGACCTCAGTTTTACTGTTACTAAACATCCAGATCTCTGATTGATCACTTTTATACTGTTATTGCTCATCCAGATACAACATTAACCTCACTTTGACTGTTACTAAACATCCAGATCTCTGATTGATCACTTTTATACAGTTATTGCTCATCCAGATACAACACTGACCTCACTTTTACTGTTACTAAACATCCAGATCTCTGATTGATCACTTTTATACTGTTATTGCTCATCCAGATACAACATTAACCTCACTTTGACTGTTACTAAACATCCAGATCTCTGATTGATCACTTTTATACTGTTATTGCTCATCCAGATACAACATTAACCTCACTTTTACTGTTACTAAACATCCAGATCACTGATTGATCACTTTTATACTGTTATTGCTCATCCAGACACAACATTAACCTCAGTTTTACTGTTACTAAACATCCAGATCTCTGATTGATCACTTTTATACTGTTATTGCTCATCCAGACACAACATTAACCTCACTTTTACTGTTACTATCCATCCAGATCTCTGATTGATCACTTTTATACAGCTATTGCTCATCCAGACACAACATTAACCTCAGTTTTACTGTTACTAAACATCCAGATCTCTGAGTGATCACTTTTATACTGTTATTGCTCATCCAGATACAACATTAACCTCACTTTTACTGTTACTAAACATCCAGATCTCTGATTGATCACTTTTATACTGTTATTGCTCATCCAGACACACCACTGACCTCAGTTTTACTGTTACTATCCATCCAGATCTCTGATTGATCACTTTTATACTGTTATTGCTCATCCAGATACAACATTAACCTCACTTTTACTGTTACTAAACATCCAGATCTCTGACTGATCACTTTTATACTGTTATTGCTCATCCAGACACACCACTGACCTCAGTTTTACTGTTACTAAACATCCAGATCTCTGATTGATCACTTTTATACTGTTATTGCTCATCCAGATACAACATTAACCTCACTTTTACTGTTACTATCCATCCAGATCTCTGATTGATCACTTTTATACTGTTATTGCTCATCCAGACACACCACTGACCTCACTTTTACTGTTACTAAACATCCAGATCTCTGATTGATCACTTTTATACAGTTATTGCTCATCCAGATACAACATTAACCTCAGTTTTACTGTTACTAAACATCCAGATCTCTGATTGATCACTTTTATACTGTTATTGCTCATCCAGACACACCACTGACCTCAGTTTTACTGTTACTAAACATCCAGATCTCTGATTGATCACTTTTATACTGTTATTGCTCATCCAGACACACCACTGACCTCACTTTTACTGTTACTAAACATCCAGATCTCTGATTGATCACTTTTATACTGTTATTGCTCATCCAGATACAACATTAACCTCACTTTGACTGTTACTAAACATCCAGATCTCTGATTGATCACTTTTATACTGTTATTGCTCATCCAGATACAACATTAACCTCACTTTTACTGTTACTAAACATCCAGATCTCTGATTGATCACTTTTATACTGTTATTGCTCATCCAGACACACCACTGACCTCACTTTGACTGTTACTAAACATCCAGATCTCTGATTGATCACTTTTATACTGTTATTGCTCATCCAGACACACCACTGACCTCACTTTGACTGTTACTAAACATCCAGATCTCTGATTGATCACTTTTATACTGTTATTGCTCATCCAGATACAACATTAACCTCAGTTTTACTGTTACTATCCATCCAGATCTCTGATTGATCACTTTTATACTGTTATTGCTCATCCAGATACACCACTGACCTCACTTTGACTGTTACTAAACATCCAGATCTCTGATTGATCACTTTTATACTGTTATTGCTCATCCAGATGCAACATTAACCTCACTTTGACTGTTACTAAACATCCAGATCTCTGATTGATCACTTTTATACTGTTATTGCTCATCCAGATACAACATTAACCTCACTTTGACTGTTACTAAACATCCAGATCTCTGATTGATCACTTTTATACTGTTATTGCTCATCCAGATACAACATTAACCTCACTTTTACTGTTACTAAACATCCAGATCTCTGATTGATCACTTTTGTACTGTTATTGCTCATCCAGATACAACATTAACCTCACTTTTACTGTTACTAAACATCCAGATCTCTGATTGATCACTTTTATACTGTTATTGCTCATCCAGATACAACATTAACCTCACTTTGACTGTTACTAAACATCCAGATCTCTGATTGATCACTTTTATACTGTTATTGCTCATCCAGATACAACATTAACCTCACTTTTACTGTTGCTAAACATCCAGATCTCTGATTGATCACTTTTATACTGTTATTGCTCATCCAGATACAACATTAACCTCACTTTGACTGTTACTACACATCCAGATCTCTGATTGATCACTTTTATACTGTTATTGCTCATCCAGATACAACATTAACCTCACTTTTACTGTTACTAAACATCCAGATCTCTGATTGATCACTTTTATACTGTTATTGCTCATCCAGATACAACATTAACCTCAGTTTTACTGTTACTATCCATCCAGATCTCTGATTGATCACTTTTATACTGTTATTGCTCATCCAGATACAACATTAACCTCACTTTTACTGTTACTAAACATCCAGATCTCTGATTGATCACTTTTATACAGTTATTGCTCATCCAGACACACCACTGACCTCAGTTTTACTGTTACTAAACATCCAGATCTCTGATTGATCACTTTTATACTGTTATTGCTCATCCAGACACACCACTGACATCACTTTGACTGTTACTAAACATCCAGATCTCTGATTGATCACTTTTATACTGTTATTGCTCATCCAGATACAACATTAACCTCAGTTTTACTGTTACTAAACATCCAGATCTCTGATTGATCACTTTTATCCTGTTATTGCTCATCCAGATACAACATTAACCTCAGTTTTACTGTTACTAAACATCCAGATCTCTGATTGATCACTTTTATACTGTTATTGCTCATCCAGATACAACATTAACCTCACTTTGACTGTTACTAAACATCCAGATCTCTGATTGATCACTTTTATACTGTTATTGCTCATCCAGATACAACATTAACCTCACTTTGACTGTTACTAAACATCCAGATCTCTGATTGATCACTTTTATACTGTTATTGCTCATCCAGATACACCACTGACCTCAGTTTTACTGTTACTAAACATCCAGATCTCTGATTGATCACTTTTATACTGTTATTGCTCATCCAGATACAACATTAACCTCACTTTGACTGTTACTAAACATCCAGATCTCTGATTGATCACTTTTATACAGTTATTGCTCATCCAGATACAACACTGACCTCACTTTTACTGTTACTAAACATCCAGATCTCTGATTGATCACTTTTATACTGTTATTGCTCATCCAGATACAACATTAACCTCACTTTGACTGTTACTAAACATCCAGATCTCTGATTGATCACTTTTATACTGTTATTGCTCATCCAGATACAACATTAACCTCACTTTTACTGTTACTAAACATCCAGATCACTGATTGATCACTTTTATACTGTTATTGCTCATCCAGACACAACATTAACCTCAGTTTTACTGTTACTAAACATCCAGATCTCTGATTGATCACTTTTATACTGTTATTGCTCATTCAGACACAACATTAACCTCACTTTTACTGTTACTATCCATCCAGATCTCTGATTGATCACTTTTATACTGTTATTGCTCATCCAGATACAACATTAACCTCACTTTTACTGTTACTAAACATCCAGATCTCTGATTGATCACTTTTATACTGTTATTGCTCATCCAGACACACCACTGACCTCACTTTGACTGTTACTAAACATCCAGATCTCTGATTGATCACTTTTATACTGTTATTGCTCATCCAGACACACCACTGACCTCACTTTGACTGTTACTAAACATCCAGATCTCTGATTGATCACTTTTATACTGTTATTGCTCATCCAGATACAACATTAACCTCAGTTTTACTGTTACTATCCATCCAGATCTCTGATTGATCACTTTTATACTGTTATTGCTCATCCAGATACACCACTGACCTCACTTTGACTGTTACTAAACATCCAGATCTCTGATTGATCACTTTTATACTGTTATTGCTCATCCAGATGCAACATTAACCTCACTTTGACTGTTACTAAACATCCAGATCTCTGATTGATCACTTTTATACTGTTATTGCTCATCCAGATACAACATTAACCTCACTTTGACTGTTACTAAACATCCAGATCTCTGATTGATCACTTTTATACTGTTATTGCTCATCCAGATACAACATTAACCTCACTTTTACTGTTACTAAACATCCAGATCTCTGATTGATCACTTTTGTACTGTTATTGCTCATCCAGATACAACATTAACCTCACTTTTACTGTTACTAAACATCCAGATCTCTGATTGATCACTTTTATACTGTTATTGCTCATCCAGATACAACATTAACCTCACTTTGACTGTTACTAAACATCCAGATCTCTGATTGATCACTTTTATACTGTTATTGCTCATCCAGATACAACATTAACCTCACTTTTACTGTTGCTAAACATCCAGATCTCTGATTGATCACTTTTATACTGTTATTGCTCATCCAGATACAACATTAACCTCACTTTGACTGTTACTGCACATCCAGATCTCTGATTGATCACTTTTATACTGTTATTGCTCATCCAGATACAACATTAACCTCACTTTTACTGTTACTAAACATCCAGATCTCTGATTGATCACTTTTATACTGTTATTGCTCATCCAGATACAACATTAACCTCAGTTTTACTGTTACTATCCATCCAGATCTCTGATTGATCACTTTTATACTGTTATTGCTCATCCAGATACAACATTAACCTCACTTTTACTGTTACTAAACATCCAGATCTCTGATTGATCACTTTTATACAGTTATTGCTCATCCAGACACACCACTGACCTCAGTTTTACTGTTACTAAACATCCAGATCTCTGATTGATCACTTTTATACTGTTATTGCTCATCCAGACACACCACTGACATCACTTTGACTGTTACTAAACATCCAGATCTCTGATTGATCACTTTTATACTGTTATTGCTCATCCAGATACAACATTAACCTCAGTTTTACTGTTACTAAACATCCAGATCTCTGATTGATCACTTTTATCCTGTTATTGCTCATCCAGATACAACATTAACCTCAGTTTTACTGTTACTAAACATCCAGATCTCTGATTGATCACTTTTATACTGTTATTGCTCATCCAGATACAACATTAACCTCACTTTGACTGTTACTAAACATCCAGATCTCTGATTGATCACTTTTATACTGTTATTGCTCATCCAGATACAACATTAACCTCACTTTGACTGTTACTAAACATCCAGATCTCTGATTGATCACTTTTATACTGTTATTGCTCATCCAGATACACCACTGACCTCAGTTTTACTGTTACTAAACATCCAGATCTCTGATTGATCACTTTTATACTGTTATTGCTCATCCAGATACAACATTAACCTCACTTTGACTGTTACTAAACATCCAGATCTCTGATTGATCACTTTTATACAGTTATTGCTCATCCAGATACAACACTGACCTCACTTTTACTGTTACTAAACATCCAGATCTCTGATTGATCACTTTTATACTGTTATTGCTCATCCAGATACAACATTAACCTCACTTTGACTGTTACTAAACATCCAGATCTCTGATTGATCACTTTTATACTGTTATTGCTCATCCAGATACAACATTAACCTCACTTTTACTGTTACTAAACATCCAGATCACTGATTGATCACTTTTATACTGTTATTGCTCATCCAGACACAACATTAACCTCAGTTTTACTGTTACTAAACATCCAGATCTCTGATTGATCACTTTTATACTGTTATTGCTCATCCAGACACAACATTAACCTCACTTTTACTGTTACTATCCATCCAGATCTCTGATTGATCACTTTTATACTGTTATTGCTCATCCAGACACAACATTAACCTCAGTTTTACTGTTACTAAACATCCAGATCTCTGATTGATCACTTTTATACTGTTATTGCTCATCCAGATACAACATTAACCTCACTTTTACTGTTACTAAACATCCAGATCTCTGACTGATCACTTTTATACTGTTATTGCTCATCCAGACACACCACTGACCTCACTTTTACTGTTACTAAACATCCAGATCTCTGATTGATCACTTTTATACTGTTATTGCTCATCCAGATACACCACTGACCTCAGTTTTACTGTTACTAAACATCCAGATCTCTGATTGATCACTTTTATACTGTTATTGCTCATCCAGATACAACATTAACCTCACTTTTACTGTTACTAAACATCCAGATCTCTGATTGATCACTTTTATACTGTTATTGCTCATCCAGATACAACATTAACCTCACTTTGACTGTTACTATCCATCCAGATCTCTGATTGATCACTTTTATACTGTTATTGCTCATCCAGACACACCACTGACCTCACTTTTACTGTTACTAAACATCCAGATCTCTGATTGATCACTTTTATACAGTTATTGCTCATCCAGATACAACATTAACCTCAGTTTTACTGTTACTAAACATCCAGATCTCTGATTGATCACTTTTATACTGTTATTGCTCATCCAGACACACCACTGACCTCAGTTTTACTGTTACTAAACATCCAGATCTCTGATTGATCACTTTTATACTGTTATTGCTCATCCAGACACGCCACTGACCTCACTTTTACTGTTACTAAACATCCAGATCTCTGATTGATCACTTTTATACTGTTATTGCTCATCCAGATACAACATTAACCTCACTTTGACTGTTACTAAACATCCAGATCTCTGATTGATCACTTTTATACTGTTATTGCTCATCCAGATACAACATTAACCTCAGTTTTACTGTTACTAAACATCCAGATCTCTGATTGATCACTTTTATACAGTTATTGCTCATCCAGATACAACACTGACCTCACTTTTACTGTTACTAAACATCCAGATCTCTGATTGATCACTTTTATACTGTTATTGCTCATCCAGATACAACATTAACCTCACTTTTACTGTTACTAAACATCCAGATCTCTGATTGATCACTTTTATACAGTTATTGCTCATCCAGATACAACACTGACCTCACTTTTACTGTTACTAAACATCCAGATCTCTGATTGATCACTTTTATACAGTTATTGCTCATCCAGATACAACACTGACCTCACTTTTACTGTTACTAAACATCCAGATCTCTGATTGATCACTTTTATACTGTTATTGCTCATCCAGATACACCACTGACCTCAGTTTTACTGTTACTAAACATCCAGATCTCTGATTGATCACTTTTATACTGTTATTGCTCATCCAGATACAACATTAACCTCAGTTTTACTGTTACTAAACATCCAGATCTCTGATTGATCACTTTTATACTGTTATTGCTCATCCAGATACAACATTAACCTCACTTTGACTGTTACTAAACATCCAGATCTCTGATTGATCACTTTTATACTGTTATTGCTCATCCAGATACACCACTGACCTCACTTTTACTGTTACTAAACATCCAGATCTCTGATTGATCACTTTTATACTGTTATTGCTCATCCAGATACAACATTAACCTCACTTTGACTGTTACTAAACATCCAGATCTCTGATTGATCACTTTTATACTGTTATTGCTCATCCAGACACACCACTGACCTCAGTTTTACTGTTACTAAACATCCAGATCTCTGATTGATCACTTTTATCCTGTTATTGCTCATCCAGATACACCACTGACCTCAGTTTTACTGTTACTAAACATCCAGATCTCTGATTGATCACTTTTATACTGTTATTGCTCATCCAGATACAACATTAACCTCACTTTGACTGTTACTAAACATCCAGATCTCTGATTGATCACTTTTATACTGTTATTGCTCATCCAGATACACCACTGACCTCAGTTTTACTGTTACTAAACATCCAGATCTCTGATTGATCACTTTTATACAGTTATTGCTCATCCAGACACACCACTGACCTCAGTTTTACTGTTACTATCCATCCAGATCTCTGATTGATCACTTTTATACAGTTATTGCTCATCCAGATACACCACTGACCTCACTTTTACTGTTACTAAACATCCAGATCTCTGATTGATCACTTTTATACTGTTATTGCTCATCCAGACACAACATTAACCTCGGTTTTACTGTTACTAAACATCCAGATCTCTGATTGATCACTTTTATACTGTTATTGCTCATCCAGATACACCACTGACCTCAGTTTTACTGTTACTAAACATCCAGATCTCTGATTGATCACTTTTATACAGTTATTGCTCATCCAGATACAACACTGACCTCACTTCTACTGTTACTAAACATCCAGATCTCTGATTGATCACTTTTATACAGTTATTGCTCATCCAGATACAACACTGACCTCACTTTTACTGTTACTAAACATCCAGATCTCTGATTGATCACTTTTATACAGTTATTGCTCATCCAGATACAACATTAACCTCAGTTTTACTGTTACTAAACATCCAGATCTCTGATTGATCACTTTTATACTGTTATTGCTCATCCAGATACAACATTAACCTCAGTTTTACTGTTACTAAACATCCAGATCTCTGATTGATCACTTTTATACTGTTATTGCTCATCCAGACACACCACTGACCTCAGTTTGACTGTTACTAAACATCCAGATCTCTGATTGATCACTTTTATACTGTTATTGCTCATCCAGATACAACATTAACCTCACTTTGACTGTTACTAAACATCCAGATCTCTGATTGATCACTTTTATACTGTTATTGCTCATCCAGATACAACACTGACCTCACTTTGACTGTTACTATCCATCCAGATCTCTGATTGATCACTTTTATACTGTTATTGCTCATCCAGACACAACATTAACCTCACTTTTACTGTTACTAAACATCCAGATCTCTGATTGATCACTTTTATACTGTTATTGCTCATCCAGACACACCACTGACCTCAGTTTTACTGTTACTATCCATCCAGATCTCTGATTGATCACTTTTATACTGTTATTGCTCATCCAGACACACCACTGACCTCACTTTGACTGTTACTAAACATCCAGATCTCTGACTGATCACTTTTATACTGTTATTGCTCATCCAGATACAACATTAACCTCACTTTGACTGTTACTATCCATCCAGATCTCTGATTGATCACTTTTATACTGTTATTGCTCATCCAGATACAACATTAACCTCACTTTTACTGTTACTAAACATCCAGATCTCTGATTGATCACTTTTATACTGTTATTGCTCATCCAGACACACCACTGACCTCACTTTGACTGTTACTAAACATCCAGATCTCTGATTGATCACTTTTATACTGTTATTGCTCATCCAGACACACCACTGACCTCACTTTGACTGTTACTAAACATCCAGATCTCTGATTGATCACTTTTATACTGTTATTGCTCATCCAGATACAACATTAACCTCAGTTTTACTGTTACTATCCATCCAGATCTCTGATTGATCACTTTTATACTGTTATTGCTCATCCAGATACACCACTGACCTCACTTTGACTGTTACTAAACATCCAGATCTCTGATTGATCACTTTTATACTGTTATTGCTCATCCAGATGCAACATTAACCTCACTTTGACTGTTACTAAACATCCAGATCTCTGATTGATCACTTTTATACTGTTATTGCTCATCCAGATACAACATTAACCTCACTTTGACTGTTACTAAACATCCAGATCTCTGATTGATCACTTTTATACTGTTATTGCTCATCCAGATACAACATTAACCTCACTTTTACTGTTACTAAACATCCAGATCTCTGATTGATCACTTTTGTACTGTTATTGCTCATCCAGATACAACATTAACCTCACTTTTACTGTTACTAAACATCCAGATCTCTGATTGATCACTTTTATACTGTTATTGCTCATCCAGATACAACATTAACCTCACTTTGACTGTTACTAAACATCCAGATCTCTGATTGATCACTTTTATACTGTTATTGCTCATCCAGATACAACATTAACCTCACTTTTACTGTTGCTAAACATCCAGATCTCTGATTGATCACTTTTATACTGTTATTGCTCATCCAGATACAACATTAACCTCACTTTGACTGTTACTGCACATCCAGATCTCTGATTGATCACTTTTATACTGTTATTGCTCATCCAGATACAACATTAACCTCACTTTTACTGTTACTAAACATCCAGATCTCTGATTGATCACTTTTATACTGTTATTGCTCATCCAGATACAACATTAACCTCAGTTTTACTGTTACTATCCATCCAGATCTCTGATTGATCACTTTTATACTGTTATTGCTCATCCAGATACAACATTAACCTCACTTTTACTGTTACTAAACATCCAGATCTCTGATTGATCACTTTTATACAGTTATTGCTCATCCAGACACACCACTGACCTCAGTTTTACTGTTACTAAACATCCAGATCTCTGATTGATCACTTTTATACTGTTATTGCTCATCCAGACACACCACTGACATCACTTTGACTGTTACTAAACATCCAGATCTCTGATTGATCACTTTTATACTGTTATTGCTCATCCAGATACAACATTAACCTCAGTTTTACTGTTACTAAACATCCAGATCTCTGATTGATCACTTTTATCCTGTTATTGCTCATCCAGATACAACATTAACCTCAGTTTTACTGTTACTAAACATCCAGATCTCTGATTGATCACTTTTATACTGTTATTGCTCATCCAGATACAACATTAACCTCACTTTGACTGTTACTAAACATCCAGATCTCTGATTGATCACTTTTATACTGTTATTGCTCATCCAGATACAACATTAACCTCACTTTGACTGTTACTAAACATCCAGATCTCTGATTGATCACTTTTATACTGTTATTGCTCATCCAGATACACCACTGACCTCAGTTTTACTGTTACTAAACATCCAGATCTCTGATTGATCACTTTTATACTGTTATTGCTCATCCAGATACAACATTAACCTCACTTTGACTGTTACTAAACATCCAGATCTCTGATTGATCACTTTTATACAGTTATTGCTCATCCAGATACAACACTGACCTCACTTTTACTGTTACTAAACATCCAGATCTCTGATTGATCACTTTTATACTGTTATTGCTCATCCAGATACAACATTAACCTCACTTTGACTGTTACTAAACATCCAGATCTCTGATTGATCACTTTTATACTGTTATTGCTCATCCAGATACAACATTAACCTCACTTTTACTGTTACTAAACATCCAGATCACTGATTGATCACTTTTATACTGTTATTGCTCATCCAGACACAACATTAACCTCAGTTTTACTGTTACTAAACATCCAGATCTCTGATTGATCACTTTTATACTGTTATTGCTCATCCAGACACAACATTAACCTCACTTTTACTGTTACTATCCATCCAGATCTCTGATTGATCACTTTTATACTGTTATTGCTCATCCAGACACAACATTAACCTCAGTTTTACTGTTACTAAACATCCAGATCTCTGATTGATCACTTTTATACTGTTATTGCTCATCCAGATACAACATTAACCTCACTTTTACTGTTACTAAACATCCAGATCTCTGACTGATCACTTTTATACTGTTATTGCTCATCCAGACACACCACTGACCTCACTTTTACTGTTACTAAACATCCAGATCTCTGATTGATCACTTTTATACTGTTATTGCTCATCCAGATACACCACTGACCTCAGTTTTACTGTTACTAAACATCCAGATCTCTGATTGATCACTTTTATACTGTTATTGCTCATCCAGATACAACATTAACCTCACTTTTACTGTTACTAAACATCCAGATCTCTGATTGATCACTTTTATACTGTTATTGCTCATCCAGATACAACATTAACCTCACTTTGACTGTTACTATCCATCCAGATCTCTGATTGATCACTTTTATACTGTTATTGCTCATCCAGACACACCACTGACCTCACTTTTACTGTTACTAAACATCCAGATCTCTGATTGATCACTTTTATACAGTTATTGCTCATCCAGATACAACATTAACCTCAGTTTTACTGTTACTAAACATCCAGATCTCTGATTGATCACTTTTATACTGTTATTGCTCATCCAGACACACCACTGACCTCAGTTTTACTGTTACTAAACATCCAGATCTCTGATTGATCACTTTTATACTGTTATTGCTCATCCAGACACGCCACTGACCTCACTTTTACTGTTACTAAACATCCAGATCTCTGATTGATCACTTTTATACTGTTATTGCTCATCCAGATACAACATTAACCTCACTTTGACTGTTACTAAACATCCAGATCTCTGATTGATCACTTTTATACTGTTATTGCTCATCCAGATACAACATTAACCTCAGTTTTACTGTTACTAAACATCCAGATCTCTGATTGATCACTTTTATACAGTTATTGCTCATCCAGATACAACACTGACCTCACTTTTACTGTTACTAAACATCCAGATCTCTGATTGATCACTTTTATACTGTTATTGCTCATCCAGATACAACATTAACCTCACTTTTACTGTTACTAAACATCCAGATCTCTGATTGATCACTTTTATACAGTTATTGCTCATCCAGATACAACACTGACCTCACTTTTACTGTTACTAAACATCCAGATCTCTGATTGATCACTTTTATACAGTTATTGCTCATCCAGATACAACACTGACCTCACTTTTACTGTTACTAAACATCCAGATCTCTGATTGATCACTTTTATACTGTTATTGCTCATCCAGATACACCACTGACCTCAGTTTTACTGTTACTAAACATCCAGATCTCTGATTGATCACTTTTATACTGTTATTGCTCATCCAGATACAACATTAACCTCAGTTTTACTGTTACTAAACATCCAGATCTCTGATTGATCACTTTTATACTGTTATTGCTCATCCAGATACAACATTAACCTCACTTTGACTGTTACTAAACATCCAGATCTCTGATTGATCACTTTTATACTGTTATTGCTCATCCAGATACACCACTGACCTCACTTTTACTGTTACTAAACATCCAGATCTCTGATTGATCACTTTTATACTGTTATTGCTCATCCAGATACAACATTAACCTCACTTTGACTGTTACTAAACATCCAGATCTCTGATTGATCACTTTTATACAGTTATTGCTCATCCAGACACACCACTGACCTCAGTTTTACTGTTACTAAACATCCAGATCTCTGATTGATCACTTTTATCCTGTTATTGCTCATCCAGATACACCACTGACCTCAGTTTTACTGTTACTAAACATCCAGATCTCTGATTGATCACTTTTATACTGTTATTGCTCATCCAGATACAACATTAACCTCACTTTGACTGTTACTAAACATCCAGATCTCTGATTGATCACTTTTATACTGTTATTGCTCATCCAGATACACCACTGACCTCAGTTTTACTGTTACTAAACATCCAGATCTCTGATTGATCACTTTTATACAGTTATTGCTCATCCAGACACACCACTGACCTCAGTTTTACTGTTACTATCCATCCAGATCTCTGATTGATCACTTTTATACAGTTATTGCTCATCCAGATACACCACTGACCTCACTTTTACTGTTACTAAACATCCAGATCTCTGATTGATCACTTTTATACTGTTATTGCTCATCCAGACACAACATTAACCTCGGTTTTACTGTTACTAAACATCCAGATCTCTGATTGATCACTTTTATACTGTTATTGCTCATCCAGATACACCACTGACCTCAGTTTTACTGTTACTAAACATCCAGATCTCTGATTGATCACTTTTATACAGTTATTGCTCATCCAGATACAACACTGACCTCACTTCTACTGTTACTAAACATCCAGATCTCTGATTGATCACTTTTATACAGTTATTGCTCATCCAGATACAACACTGACCTCACTTTTACTGTTACTAAACATCCAGATCTCTGATTGATCACTTTTATACAGTTATTGCTCATCCAGATACAACATTAACCTCAGTTTTACTGTTACTAAACATCCAGATCTCTGATTGATCACTTTTATACTGTTATTGCTCATCCAGATACAACATTAACCTCAGTTTTACTGTTACTAAACATCCAGATCTCTGATTGATCACTTTTATACTGTTATTGCTCATCCAGACACACCACTGACCTCAGTTTGACTGTTACTAAACATCCAGATCTCTGATTGATCACTTTTATACTGTTATTGCTCATCCAGATACAACATTAACCTCACTTTGACTGTTACTAAACATCCAGATCTCTGATTGATCACTTTTATACTGTTATTGCTCATCCAGATACAACACTGACCTCACTTTGACTGTTACTATCCATCCAGATCTCTGATTGATCACTTTTATACTGTTATTGCTCATCCAGACACAACATTAACCTCACTTTTACTGTTACTAAACATCCAGATCTCTGATTGATCACTTTTATACTGTTATTGCTCATCCAGACACACCACTGACCTCAGTTTTACTGTTACTATCCATCCAGATCTCTGATTGATCACTTTTATACTGTTATTGCTCATCCAGACACACCACTGACCTCACTTTGACTGTTACTAAACATCCAGATCTCTGACTGATCACTTTTATACTGTTATTGCTCATCCAGATACAACATTAACCTCACTTTGACTGTTACTATCCATCCAGATCTCTGATTGATCACTTTTATACTGTTATTGCTCATCCAGACACACCACTGACCTCAGTTTTACTGTTACTAAACATCCAGATCTCTGATTGATCACTTTTATACTGTTATTGCTCATCCAGATACAACATTAACCTCACTTTTACTGTTACTAAACATCCAGATCTCTGACTGATCACTTTTATACTGTTATTGCTCATCCAGATACAACATTAACCTCACTTTGACTGTTACTAAACATCCAGATCTCTGATTGATCACTTTTATACTGTTATTGCTCATCCAGATACAACATTAACCTCACTTTGACTGTTACTATCCATCCAGATCTCTGATTGATCACTTTTATACTGTTATTGCTCATCCAGACACACCACTGACCTCACTTTTACTGTTACTAAACATCCAGATCTCTGATTGATCACTTTTCTTCCGTTATTGCTCATCCAGATACAACATTAACCTCAGTTTTACTGTTACTAAACATCCAGATCTCTGATTGATCACTTTTATACTGTTATTGCTCATCCAGATACAACATTAACCTCACTTTTACTGTTACTAAACATCCAGATCTCTGATTGATCACTTTTATACTGTTATTGCTCATCCAGATACAACATTAACCTCACTTTGACTGTTACTAAACATCCAGATCTCTGATTGATCACTTTTATACTGTTATTGCTCATCCAGATACAACATTAACCTCACTTTGACTGTTACTATCCATCCAGATCTCTGATTGATCACTTTTATACTGTTATTGCTCATCCAGATACAACATTAACCTCACTTTGACTGTTACTAAACATCCAGATCTCTGATTGATCACTTTTATACTGTTATTGCTCATCCAGACACACCACTGACCTCAGTTTTACTGTTACTAAACATCCAGATCTCTGATTGATCACTTTTATACTGTTATTGCTCATCCAGACACAACATTAACCTCAGTTTGACTGTCGTCTGCAAAGGGACTTGGATAGGTTGCAGTGCTGGGCTGAAAAGTGGCAGATGGAGTTTAACCCTGAAAAGTGTGAGGTCGTCCATTTTGGAAGGACAAACACGAATGCAAAATACTGGGTTAACGGTAGGGTTCTTGGGCATGTGGAGGAGCAGAGAGACCTTGGGGTCTATGTGCATAGATCGTTGAAAGTTGCAACTCAAGTGGATAGGGCTGTGAAGAAGGCATATGGGGTGTTAGCGTTCATTAGCAGAGGGATTGAATTTAAGAGCCGTGAGGTGATGATGCAGCTGTACAGGACCTTGGTAAGGCCTCATTTGGAGTACTGTGTGCAGTTCTGGTCGCCTCATTTTAGGAAGGATGTGGAAGCCTTGGAGAGGGTGCAGAGGAGATTTACCAGGATGTTGCCTGGAATGGAGAATAAGTCTTACGAGGAAAGGCTGAACATTCTAGGCCTCTTCTCGTTAGAACGGAGAAGGATGAGGGGTGACATGATAGAGGTTTATAAGATGATCAGGGGAATAGATAGGGTAGACAGTCAGAAACTTTTTCCCCGGGTGGAGCAAAGCGTTACAAGGGGTCATAAATTTAAGGTGAAGGGTGGGAGATATAGGGGGGATGTCAGGGGAAGGTTCTTTACCCAGAGAGTGGTCGGGGCATGGAATGCCTTGCCTGGGGAAGTTGTTGAGTCAGAAACTTTAGGGACTTTCAAACGGCTTTTAGATAGGTATATGGATAAAGGAGAATGATGGGGTATAGATTAAATTGTCCTTGACAGAGGACAAAGGATCGGCACAACATCGTGGGCCGAAGGGCCTGTTCTGTGCTGTATTTTCTATGTTCTATGTTCTATGTTCTATGTTACTAAACATCCAGATCTCTGATTGATCACTTTTATACTGTTATTGCTCATCCAGACACACCACTGACCTCAGTTTGACTGTTACTAAACATCCAGATCTCTGATTGATCACTTTTATACTGTTATTGCTCATCCAGATACAACACTGACCTCACTTTGACTGTTACTAAACATCCAGATCTCTGATTGATCACTTTTATACTGTTATTGCTCATCCAGATACAACACTGACCTCACTTTGACTGTTACTATCCATCCAGATCTCTGATTGATCACTTTTATACTGTTATTGCTCATCCAGACACACCACTGACCTCACTTTGACTGTTACTAAACATCCAGATCTCTGATTGATCACTTTTATACTGTTATTGCTCATCCAGATACAACATTAACCTCACTTTGACTGTTACTATCCATCCAGATCTCTGATTGTTCACTTTTATACTGTTATTGCTCATCCAGATACAACATTAACCTCACTTTGACTGTTACTAAACATCCAGATCTCTGATTGATCACTTTTATACTGTTATTGCTCATCCAGATACAACATTAACCTCACTTTGACTGTTACTATCCATCCAGATCTCTGATTGATCACTTTTATACTGTTATTGCTCATCCAGATACAACACTGACCTCACTTTGACTGTTACTAAACATTCAGATCTCTGATTGATCACTTTTATACTGTTACTGCTCATCCAGACACACCACTGACCTCAGTTTTACTGTTACTAAACATCCAGATCTCTGATTGATCACTTTTATACTGTTATTGCTCATCCAGACACACCACTGACCTCAGTTTTACTGTTACTAAACATCCAGATCTCTGATTGATCACTTTTATACTGTTATTGCTCATCCAGATACAACATTAACCTCACTTTGACTGTTACTAAACATCCAGATCTCTGATTGATCACTTTTATACTGTTATTGCTCATCCAGACACACCACTGACCTCACTTTGACTGTTACTATCCATCCAGATCTCTGATTGATCACTTTTATACTGTTATTGCTCATCCAGATACAACATTAACCTTACTTTGACTGTTACTAAACATCTAGATCTCTGATTGATCACTTTTATACTGTTATTGCTCATCCAGATACAACATTAACCTCACTTTGACTGTTACTAAACATCCAGATCTCTGATTGATCACTTTTATACTGTTATTGCTCATCCAGATACAACATTAACCTCACTTTGACTGTTACTAAACATCCAGATCTCTGATTGATCACTTTTATACTGTTATTGCTCATCCAGATACAACATTAACCTCACTTTGACTGTTACTATCCATCCAGATCTCTGATTGATCACTTTTATACAGTTATTGCTCATCCAGACACACCACTGACCTCACTTTTACTGTTACTAAACATCCAGATCTCTGATTGATCACTTTTATACTATTATTGCTCATCCAGACACAACACTGACCTCACTTTTACTGTTACTAAACATCCAGATCTCTGATTGATCACTTTTATACTGTTATTGCTCATCCAGATACAACATTAACCTCACTTTGACTGTTACTATCCATCCAGATCTCTGATTGATCACTTTTATACTGTTATTGCTCATCCAGACACACCACTGACCTCACTTTTACTGTTACTAAACATCCAGATCTCTGATTGATCACTTTTATACTGTTATTGCTCATCCAGATACAACATTAACCTCACTTTGACTGTTACTAAACATCCAGATCTCTGATTGATCACTTTTATACTGTTATTGCTCATCCAGACACACCACTGACCTCACTTTGACTGTTACTAAACATCCAGATCTCTGATTGATCACTTTTATACTGTTATTGCTCATCCAGACACACCACTGACCTCAGTTTTACTGTTACTAAACATCCAGATCTCTGATTGATCACTTTTATACTGTTATTGCTCATCCAGACACACCACTGACCTCAGTTTTTCTGTTACTATCCATCCAGATCTCTGATTGATCACTTTTATACTGTTATTGCTCATCCAGATACAACATTAACCTCACTTTGACTGTTATGACCCATGCATATATATGAATGTTCCTGTTATACTGTGACAGAGCATCACTGGCCTCAGTTTTATCGCTACTACCCTTCCATATATATCACAGATTTAACTTTACAGTCACTGTATATCCAGGGACATCACTGCCCTCACTTGTACTTTCATTAGATCCAGTTGAAACACTAGCACAGTGTAGTACAAGGGCACTGTTTGAGAAAAACTACTCTCTTTCAGTGTACCTTATATCTCACTGAACCGAGGAAGAGTTACACAATTTAAATGGAGAGTTAACTAGTTTAGTAAATTTATTCACAGTGACCGTTAGTTTAATTAATTAATGAGCATTGATCCTATTTGGAATTTACAAAATTTCCACGAAAGAACCATAATGTATTGTGTAAAATAGATAGAAATGTCTGATTTCCCCAGGTCTGATATTTGATGGAGTTTGACCAGTTCATTATTTCAGTTCCCATGTGTGATTACTGACCCCAGCTCTGAGAAGTGGATATATATTCTCTGGAATTACATCGGATCATGTAAATAATTTGAAATCTGTAAATGAATCAGCTCCCACTTCACATCATTCCTATCAGATCAAGAGATTCGTGTCAGCTGTTATTCCCAATATCGTTCATCATATGATCATATTCACTTGTTTCTGGGGCTTTCAATTCACATCTGTTTAATATCTGGTTTAATTTGTGTTGCTGTATAAAAAAAAATAGATTGTCAAGGGTTAATGCTGCTGTTCAGTGATTGGGATTAATGTTTCTCAGCCTGGAGCCTAAATATTCTCGGCTCCTCATTAGTTACTGTAAGTTCAGGAGAACAAATTTCACAATTCTCCCATTAACACTTCTCAGATCACAGAATATATTTTAACAGATTTGTCCAAACAAACACTTAGCTCAATTTAACAATTCAATCCCCTTCAAGACAGTCATGATAGTCTCTGATTGTCTGAATGGGAGATGTAACTATGACTGGGAATGTAACCTGTCTTGTTTACCACTGGGGTTCAGGGTCACTCTGACTGAGGGAAATTTCAAGGGGATCTTGTGTTGCTCTGTGTCAGCTTCGATTCAGAAAATTAGAAACAAAACATATGTACCAGATGCCCAGCTGTGTTAGCAAAATTTTCAGAGAGACCTCCCTCCGACCCCCTCCCCCTTCCACCCCAATGAGGGTGTCTCCATTATTAGGATGGCTGAGCATTTGCACAGTGATTCTATGTAGACTCACACGTATGAAGAGGAATAGAGAATCTGCAAAATGTATTGCTTCCAATTCGGAGAATCTGTTACCATATTTTGTCAGCTCTGCTATTAAACTAGCACTGTTCCGTCAAAAAGACTGTATTTTTAATAGACCAGAGTGAAGCTGATCTCCATAGGAAAACTTCTCTGAGTCAGATGAACATTTAATAGTTTGGTATTGAGTGTTTAATCAGAAAATTATATGAATTGAATTATTGATGTGTGCAAATCCACACCTAAAAAATCTTTAAAATATATTCCATTAAAATTAACAGTGGGAAGTATACTGTCTGAATCTGCTATGTTCATCGAACTGGAATTAATAAAAAACAGAGACAATGAGTCCCCATGGAGACTGATATTAATTACAGTCAGTGAACAACTGAAATTAACTCATTTTACACAGGCATCTTACATATATAATAGAAGGTTTATAAGGTCTATAGAAGGGGCATTGATAGGTTAGATTGGAAGAAACCTTTCCCTGAGTGGAGGGGTCAATAACCAAAGGGCATAGATTTAAGGTAAGGGGAAGAAGGTTTAGAGGGGATTTGCAGAAAACGAAATTTCACCCAGAATGTGGTTGGAATCTGGAATGCCCTGCCTGAAAAGGTGGTAGAGTCAGGAACCCTCACAACATTTAAGAAGTACTTAGATGTGCACTTGAAACATCATCGCATACAAGGCGACGGGCCAAGTGCCGGAAAACGGGATTAGAATAGTTAGGTGCTTGATGACCGGCACAGACACGATGTACCGAAGGGCCTGTTTCTGTGCTGTATAACTCTATGACTCTATGTGTACATTCATATTACATAATGCAACATTTGGCAGATATTTAACATCTCTAACGTGAGTTTTCCAAACTGTTGGGAAGGTATATAACATGATAACTGCAGTCTGGTAACACTGGCAGGAAGAAGGAGGAATCTTTTAGTTACCGATTACAGATAATTTCAGTGGTAAATTGTCATTTCAATGAAAGACTACACAATTCTCACAGATCGGTTTACCCTCAGATACTGCCCCTGAACCATGGAGAGGGTCAGCTGAAAGCTAAACTCATCTGACACAGCACAGTGCAATGCCAATATGTTTTGCCAAGATTGGATTTTTCAGGAACTGATCTTTGTGCGAATTGGATTGTCCTTAATGACCCTCCTTATTGTTGTTATTTAAATAGATTCTGTGCCATAAAAAACAGGAGCTGAGATAATGCCTGCTGCTTCTGTGGCCACCTGACTGGAAGTAATATGATTGTGGAACCTGAGAGACTCAGTGAAAGTTTCAAGAACTCATTGCTTCTCACAGAAACTGTGGAATGACCTGAATGTTATCTGGAAATGTCACTGATCTCATACCTAAACTTTTACTGTTATTATCCAGCCAGGCACAATAATTCCCTTACTTGGACTGCCACCAAAAATCCATGTATATTACATTACTATATGATTAATTTCTATTATACAGTTACTGCTCAACCAGATACAAAAGTGACCTTACTTTTCTAATAGCCCAGGATCAATCCCAAACTATAGCCACTGCCCCACTCCTTCAGTATACAACTGTATCAATCCCAAACTATAGCCACTGCCCCACTCCTTCCCTACACCGCTGTATCAATCCCAAACTAATCCCACTGCCCCACCCCTTCAGTATACAGCTGTATCAATCCCAAACTATAGCCACTGCCCCACTCCTTCAGTATACAGCTGCATCAATCCCAAACTATAGCCACTGCCCCACCCCTTCAGTATACAACTGTATCAATCCCAAACTAATCCCACTGCCCCACCCCTTCAGTATACAGCTGTATCAATCCCAAACTATAGCCACTGCCCCACCCCTTCAGTATACAACTGTATCAATCCCAAACTATAGCCACTGCCCCACCCCTTCAGTATACAGCTGCATCAATCCCAAACTATAGCCACTGCCCCACTCCTTCAGTATACAGCTGTATCAATCCCAAACTATAGCCACTGCCCCACTCCTTCAGTATACAACTGTATCAATCCCAAACTATAGCCACTGCCCCACTCCTTCAGTATACAACTGTATCAATCCCAAACTATAGCCACTGCCCCACCCCTTCAGTATACAGCTGCATCAATCCCAAACTATAGCCACTGCCCCACTCCTTCAGTATACAGCTGTATCAATCCCAAACTATCGCCACTGCCCCACTCCTTCAGTATACAACTGTATCAATTCCAAACTATAGCCACTGCCCCACCCCTTCAGTATACAACTGTATCAATCCCAAACTATAGCCACTGCCCCACTCCTTCAGTATACAACTGTATCAATCCCAAACTATAGCCACTGCCCCACTCCTTCAGTATCCAACTGTATCAATCCCAAACTATAGCCACTGCCCCACACCTTCAGTATACAGCTGCATCAATCCCAAACTATAGCCACTGCCCCACCCCTTCAGTATACAACTGCATCAATCCCAAACTATAGCCACTGCCCCACTCCTTCAGTATACAACTGTATCAATCCCAAACTATAGCCACTGCCCCACTCCTTCAGTATACAACTGTATCAATCCCAAACTATAGCCACTGCCCCACACCTTCAGTATACAACTGCATCAATCCCAAACTATAGCCACTGCCCCACTCCTTCAGTATACAACTGTATCAATCCCAAACTATAGCCACTGCCCCACCCCTTCAGTATACAACTGCATCAATCCCAAACTATAGCCACTGCCCCACTCCTTCAGTATACAACTGTATCAATCCCAAACTATAGCCACTGCCCCACTCCTTCATTATACAACTGTATCAATCCACAAACTATAGCCACTGTCCCACCCCTTCAGTATACAACTGTATCAATCCCAAACTATAGCCACTGCCCCACCCCTTCAGTATACAACTGTATCAATCCCAAACTATAGCCACTGCCCCACCCCTTCAGTATGCAGCTGTATCAATCCCAAACTATAGCCACTGCCCCACCCCTTCAGTATACAACTGTATCAATCCCAAACTATAGCCACTGCCCCACTCCTTCAGTATACAACTGTATCAATCCCAAACTAAAGCCACTGCCCCACCCCTTCAGTATACAACTGTATCAATCCCAAACTATAGCCACTGCCCCACTCCTTCAGTATACAACTGTATCAATCCCAAACTATAGCCACTGCCCCACCCCTTCAGTATACAACTGTATCAATCCCAAACTATAGCCACTGCCCCACCCCTTCAGTATACAACTGTATCAATCCCAAACTATAGCCACTGCCCCACTCCTTCAGTATACAACTGTATCAATCCCAAACTATAGCCAGTGCCCCACCCCTTCAGTATACAACTGTATCAATCCCAAACTATAGCAACTGCCCCACCCCTTCAGTATACAACTGTATCAATCCCAAACTATAGCCACTGCCCCACTCCTTCAGTATACAACTGTATCAATCCCAAACTATAGCCACTGCCCCACTCCTTCAGTATACAACTGTATCAATCCCAAACTATGGCCACTGCCCCACCCCTTCAGTATACAACTGTATCAATCCCAAACTATGGCCACTGCCCCACTCCTTCAGTATACAACTGTATCAATCCCAAACTATAGCCACTGCCCCACTCCTTCAGTATACAACTGTATCAATCCCAAACTATAGCCACTGCCCCACTCCTTCAGTATACAACTGTATCAATCCCAAACTATAGCCACTGCCCCACTCCTTCAGTATACAACTGTATCAATCCCAAACTAATGACACTGCCCCACTCCTTCCCGATACCGCTGTATCAATCCCAAAATAATCCAACTGCCCCACTCCTTCCCTATACCGCTGTATCAATCCCAAACTAATCCCACTGCCCCACTCCTTCCCTATACCGCTGTATCAATCCCAAACTAATCCCACTGCCCCACTCCTTCCCTATACCACAGTTTCAATCCCAAACTAATGCCACTGCCCCGCTCCTTCTCGATACCGCTGTATCAATCCCAAAATAATCCCACTGCCCAACTCCTTCCCTATACCTCTGTATCAATCCCAAACAAATCCTACTGCCCCTCTACTTCCCCATAGCCCTGGATCAATCCCAAACTAATACCACTGTCCCACTCCTTCCCTGTATTCCTGTACCAATGCCAAACTAATCCTCCTGCTCCACTCCTTCTCCATAGCCCTGTACCAATCCCAAACTAATCACACTGCCCACTCCTTCCCTATAGTCCTGTATCAACCCAAACAAATCTCACTGCCTACTCCTTCCCTATATTCCTGTACCAATCCCAAACTAATCCTCCTGCTTCACTCCTTCTCCATAGCCCTGTACCAATCCCAAACAAATCTCACTGCTGCGCTCTCTCCTCATAGCCCTGTATCAATCCCAAACTAATGACACAGCCCACTCCTTCCCTATACCGCTGTATCAATCCCAGACTAATCCCACTGCTCCACTCCTTCTCTCTACCTCTGTATCAATCCCAAACGAATTCTACTGCCCCACTCCTTCCCTATAGCCCTGTATCAACCCAAACAAATCTCACTGCATCGCTCTCTCCCCATTGCCCTATATCAATTCCAAATTAATCCCACTACCCCACTCTCTGCACATAGCTGTCTACCAATAAATATAAAAACTCACTGCCCGCTTTCTCCCAATAGCCCTGTTACAAGCTCCAAACAAATCCCACTGCCCTGCTCGCACCCCATAGCCCTGTATCAGTCCCCAAATCAATCCCACTGCCTCACCCTCTCCGCAATGCCCTGTGTCAATCCTACACGAATGCAACTGCCCCACTCTCTCCAGATGCCCGGGATCAATGCCAAACTAATCCCACTGTCCAGCTCTCTCTCCATTTTCCAGTATCACTCACAGCAAATCTCACTACTCTGCTCTCTCCCCCATGCCCTGGATCAATCCCCAAACTAATACCACGGCTCTGTTTCCCCCATAGCCCTGTATCAATCCCCAAAGTAATCTGATTACCCCACTCTCTCCCCCACCACTGAATCAATCTCGAACAAATCCCACTGCCACACTCTCTTCCCATACCACTGCATCAATCTCGAACAAATCCCATTGCTACACTCTCTCCCCACACCACTGTATCAATCTCGAACAAATCCCACTGCCACACTCTCTCCCCATAACACTGTTATCAATCTCAAACAAACACCATTGCCGCACTCGCTCCCCATTGCACTGTTATCAATCACGAACAAATCCCACTGCCACACTCTCTTTCCATACCAATGTTTGAATCTCGAACAATTCCCACTGCCGCACTCTCTTCCCATACCACTGCATCAATCTCGAAAAAATCCCACTGCCACACTCTCTCCCCATACCACTGTATCTATTTTGAACAAATCCCACTGCCACACTCTCTCCCCATAACACTGCATCAAACTCGAAAAAATCCCACTGCCACACTCTCTCCCCATACCACTGTATCTATTTTGAACAAATCCCACTGCCACACTCTCTCCCCATACCGCTGTATCTATTTCGAACAAATCCCACTGCCACACTCTCTCCCCATACCACTGTATCTATTTTGAACAAATCCCACTGCCACACTCTCTCCCCATACCACTGTATCTATTTTGAACAAATCCCACTGCCACACTCTCTCCCCATACCGCTGTATCTATTTCGAACAAATCCCACTGCCACACTCTCTCCCCATACCACTGTATCTATTTTGAACAAATCCCACTGCCACACTCTCTCCCCATACCACTGTATCTATTTTGAACAAATCCCACTGCCACACTCTCTCCCCATACCACTGTATCTATTTTGAACAAATCCCACTGCCACACTCTCTCCCCATACCACTGTATCTATTTTGAACAAATCCCACTGCCACACTCTCTCCCCATACCACTGTATCTATTTCGAACAATTCCCACTGCCGCACTCTCTCCCCATACCACTGTATCTATTTTGAACAAATCCCACTGCCACACTCTCTCCCCATACCACTGTATCTATTTTGAACAAATCCCACTGCCACACTCTCTCCCCATACCGCTGTATCTATTTCGAACAATTCCCACTGCCGCACTCTCTCCCCATACCACTGTATCTATTTTGAACAAATCCCACTGCCACACTCTCTCCCCATACCACTGTATCTATTTTGAACAAATCCCACTGCCACACTCTCTCCCCATACCGCTGTATCGATTTCGAACAAATCCCACTGCCGCACTCTCTCCCCATACCACTGTATCTATTTTGAACAAATCCCACTGCCACACTTTCTCCCCATACCACTGTATCTATTTTGAACAATTCCCACTGCCGCACTCCAACCTTGCCCCAATTCTTAACGAATCCGACTAGCTCACGCTCTCCACAAACCTGCAGAAAACCCCACATTATTCTCACTGCCCCAGTGCCTTCCTATAGCCATTTATCATATCCAAATTAATTACATTGCACCGCTCTTTCCCCATAGCCCTCTTACTATCCCAGTAATGTTGTGATGCAGTACTGGCGGGGGTGGGGGGAGAAGTTAAACTCATTTGTCAGGGGTTGGGATACAGAGTGGAGTTACAGTACGGGTGATGCACAGTCAAATATAGAAGAGAAACTGAGTCAGTCTGGAAGACAGAGAAAACAGACCTGTCAAGGAACAAGCGAATAATACAAGCGTGGATTACATCCATTTTAACGCGAGGAGTCTTACTAGTAACGCAAATGAACTGAGGGCGTTGATTAACACGTCAGAATATGATATTATTGCTATCACAGAGACATAGTTGAGGAAAGGGTAGCTCAGTATTCCAGGGTATAGAATCTTCTGGTATGATAGGGGAGGATGGCATTGCACTTTTGATCAAGGAGTCAATTACTGCATTAAGGAGGGATGATATCTTAGAAGGTTCCTCAAATGAGGCCATATGGGTAGAACTTAAAAACAAAAAGGGGGCACATGCATGAGAAGGTGGGGTATTGGACCTAATCTTAGAGAATGAAGCTGAACAAGTGGTAGCAGTGTCATTGGGGGCGCATTTTGGCGATAGTGACCATAACTGTAAGATTTAAGGTAGTTATTCAAAAGGACAAAGATGGACAACAAATAAAGTTATTGATCTGGGGGAAGACTGATTTCAATATGATGAAACAGGATCTGGCCAAATTAGACTGGGAGCAGCTACTTGTAGGAAAGTCGATATCAGACCAGTGGGAGTCATTAAAAAAGAAATAGTGAGAGTTCAGGGCCGGCATGCTCCCATAAAGGTCAAGGGTAGGACTAATAAGGACTGAATAACAAAAAAGGAGGCTAATGGCCGATTCGGAGGACTGAAAACAGCAGCGGCCCTGGAGGAGTCTGTCTGTCTGTGGAGCCGGAGGATGTAGCTAAGGTTTTAAATGATTACTTTGCATCTGTGTTCACCATGGAGAAGGACGATGTGGGTGCAGTGATCAGTGAGGGAAATTGTGATTTACTTAAATAAATTAGTATTGAACGGGAGCAGGTAATAACACTTTTAGCGGCCTGAAAAGTAGATACATCCGCAGGCCCAGATGAGATGTCTCCCAGGTTCCTATGTGAGGCAAGGGAGAAGACTGCAGGGGATCTGACTCAATTTTAAAATCCTCTCTGGCCACATAGAACAAAGAACAAAGAAAATTACAGCACAGGAACAGGCCCTTCGGCCCTCCAAGCCTGCGCCGATCCAGATCCTCTATCTAAACATGTCACATATTTACTAAGGGACTGTATCTCTTTGCTTCCTGCCCATTCATGTATCTGTCTAGATACATCTGAAAAGACGCTATCATGCCCGCGTCTACCACCTCTGCTGGCAACGCATTCCAGGCACCTGCCACCCTCTGCGTAAAGAACTTTCCACGCATATCCCACCTAAACCTTTCCCCTCTCACTTTGAACTCGCGACCCCTAGTAATTGAAGCCCCCACTCTGGGAAAAAGTTTCTTGCTATCCACCCTGTCTATACCTCTCATGATTTTGTACACCTCAATCAGGTCCCCCCTCAACCTTCGTCTTTCTAATGAAAATAATCCTAATCTACTCAACCTCTCTTCATAGCTATCGCCCTCCATACCAGGCAACATCCTGGTGAACCTCCTCTGCACCCTCTCCAAAGCATCTACATCCTTTTGGTAGTGTGGCGACCAGAACTGCACGCAGTATTCCAAATGTGGCCGAACCAAAGTCTTATACCACTGTAACATGACCTGCCAACTCTTGTACTCAATACCCCGTCCGATGAAGGAAAGCATGCCGTATGCCTTCTTGACCACTCTATTGACCTGCGTTGCCACCTTCAGGGAACAATGGACCTGAACACCCAAATCTCTCTGGACATCAATTTTCCCCAGGACTTTTCCATTTACTGTATAGTTCACTCTTGAATTGGATCTTCCAAAATGCATCACCTCGCATTTGCCCTGATTGAACTCCATCTGCCATTTCTCTGCCCAACTCTCCAATCTATCTATATTCTGCTGTATTTTCTGACAGGCCCCTTCACTATCTGCTACTCCACCAATCTTAGTGTCGTCTGCAAACTTGCTAATCAGACCACCTATACTTTCCTCCAAATCATTTATGTATATCACAAACAACAGTGGTCCAAGCACGGATCCCTGTGGAACACCACTGGTCACACGTCTCCATTTTGAGAAACTCCCTTCCACTGCTACTCTCTGTATCCTGTTGCCCAGCCAGTGAAAAGTTTGCAGGTCATCAAGAAGCAGCTCCTCGTGTTGCCTCTGCTCAGAACTGTCTATGTTACCTGCATTAACAGGACAATGAGCATGTACGCAGCTCCTAAACACATGTCTCACATTTCCAATCTCTTCTCATTCTCTGTATCTGGGATGTATTTGTAAGGTAGAGTGATTGAGAGTTTGTTTATGGCAGTGAGAAAAAGAGCCCTGGTCTCGTGCTGTGTGTTTGTTTTATGTTCAAAATCCTTTGTTTTGTTTTCATCAGTTGTATTTATCTCATTCACAAGGAGAATCTTTTCAGAAGCTGAAGCTTTGATGATGCAGAAAGAGAATCTTTTGGCACGTGGTATTCTCAGACAAAAGCTTTAACCAGTGAATAGTAATAAATGTATTTGTGTTATTGCCTAATTCATTTTTAGATGCAGGAAAGAAGACCTTATGTTTTCGGGGCGAATATAAAAACACAGTGCTGGAAATGCTCAGTATTTCCAGCATGGTCTTTATTTCAGATTTCCAGCATCCACAGTATTTTGATTGTGTGTTTTAGGGGGACCTTTTTACCACAAGGGGGCGGGCTGGAGCGGCCTCTGAAGCAAATAGTTTGGGAAGCGCTGCTCCAGAACAGTCACTGTAATCCCGTAGTTTTCCCTCTCTCCATCTCTTGCTGCAACTTGTTCTGTACCCCTCCCATCATGTTCCTAGCTCTGTTTCTTCACATCTGTAAATTCCTATCTCTATATTCTCTCAACATCCTTTATATTTCCTCCTCTCTCTAGAGTCTCACAAATATCTCTTTTCATTCTCTTTCTGCGACTCTCTGCTTCTTTATCAATCTCTCCCAGTCCATTTCTCTCTCACACAGTTCCACATCTTTGACTCTTTCCATCCCTGCCTCTCCTTGCTGGCAAGATTATCATTGCATCGCCCTCCTCCCACTCCAGGACACCCCTCTCTCTTCTGTAAACATATCTTAGTTTGTATCTCTACCCCTCTACCTCTTTCCGTCTTTCCATCTCTCTTTATCTGCGATCTTTCTCAATATCTACATCACTGCTGCATTCTCTCACTCTGCATCTCCAGCTCTCTCTCTTTCTCTCTTTCTCTCTGTATTTCTTCATCTCTCTATCCATCTCTCTCTCTCTCTCTCTCTATGCCTTTCTCGATATTTTTCCCTGTTCTCAGAAAGGAGTGTTTGGGTCCTGGGATAGTGAGGAGAGAGGCGGTAAATAGGCAGGTATTACACCTTCTGCGATAGCAGGGGAAGGTGCCATAGGAAGGGGACGAGGAGCTGGGGGTAATGGAGGAGTGGACCAGGGTCTCACGGGTGGAATGATCCCTTCAGAATTCCGACAGGGGAAGGGAGGGGAAGATGCATTTGGTAGTGGCATCACGCTGGAGGTGGTGGAAATGGCGGAGGATGATCCTTTGGATATGGGAGGCTGATGGGGTGGAAAGTGAGGACAAAGCGAACCCTGTCGCGGTTCTGTGCGGAAAGGGAAGGGGTGAGGGTAGAGGTGCAGGAAATGGGCTGGACACGTGGGGGAAACCTCGGTTGAGGAAAAAGGAAGACATATCAGAAGCGCTGCCATGGAAGGTAGCACCATCAGAGCAGCTGTGTCAGAGACAGAAAAACTGGGAGAATGGAATGGAGTATTTACAGGAGGCAGGGTGTGAAGAAGTGTAGTCGAGGTAGCTGTGGGAGTCGGTGGGCTTATAATGGATATTAGTAGACAACCTATCCCCAGAGATGGAGACAGAGAAGTCGAGGAAGGGAAGGGAAGTGTCGGAGATGGACTGTGTAAAGGTGAGAGAAGGGTGGAAATTAGAAGCAAAGTTGATAAAGTTTTCCAGTTCAGGTATCGTGTCAGACTGTGACCAAGAGTGGAAGCGATGCAGGACAAATCCCACATTCTGAATCAGTACAGTGTCAGAGAGTGGCCAGGAGAGCAAGTATTGCAGGAAAACTCCCACATTCTGAATCAGTACAGTGTCAGACAGTGACCAGGAACGGAAATGATGCAGGATAAATCTCACAGTCTGAATCAGTCCAGTGTCAGAGAGTAACCGGGAGAGGAAGTAATGAAGGAAAATTCCCAGACCTTGCATGAGTACAGTGACAGACCATGATCGGGACACTAATTGATGCAGGAATAATCCCACACTCTGAATCAGTATAGTGTCAAACAATGACTGGGAAAGGAAGTAATCCAGGAAATATCCCAGACTTTGAATCAGGACAGTGTCAGGCAGTGATTGGAAATTAAATGATGCAGGAAAATGCCAGACTCTGAATCAGTACAGTGTCAGGCAGTGACCGGGCAATGAAGTAATGGAGGAAAAATCCCCGACTTTGAATCAGGGCAGTGTCAGAGAGTGACCGGGACAGTAAACAATGCCAGAGAGATCCCAGCACAGTGGCTCAGTGGTTAGCACCGCAGCCTCACAGCTCCAGTGACCGAGGTTCGGTTCTGGGTACTGTCTGTGTGGAGTTTTCACGTTCTACCTGTGTGGGTTTCTGTTGGGTGCTCTCCAGTTTCCACCTGCAGCTCAAGACCTGCAGGTTGGTAGGTAAATTGGCAGTTATAAATTGTGCCTGGTGTAGGAATGTGATAGAAGAATTGAGAGAAGGGGGGAACATAGGGTTAATGTAGGATTTGCTTTAATGGGTGGTTGATAGTCATCACAGAGTCGGCGGGTCAAAGCGCCTGTTTCAGTGCCTATCCCTTTGGGAAAGGAAGTGATGAAAGAAAATCCCACGCTCTGAATCAGTACCATGTTAGACAGTGACTGGCAAAGTAAGTCATGCAGGAAAAATCCCACAGTCTGAATCAGGACAGTATCAGAGAGTAACTGGGAAAGCAAGTAATGCAGGGAAAATCCCAGGCTTAGAATCAAGGCAGTGTGAGAGAGTTACTGGGACAGCAAGTGATGCAGGAAGAATCCAATATTTTGAATCAGTCCAGTGTCAAAAAGTGACCGGGAAAGGAAGCAATGAAGGAAAAGTTCCACACTCTAAATCAGTACCATGTGAAACAGTGACCAGAAAGGACGTGAAGCAGGAAAACTTCCAGACCTTGAATCAGTTCAGTGTCAGACTGTTACCAGGAATGTAAGTCATGTAGGAAAAATCCCAAATTCTGAATCAGTACCGTGTTAGACAGTGATTGGGAAAGCACGGGGTGCAGGAAAAATCCCATTGTCTGAATTAGTACAGTGTCCGAGAATACGCGGGAGAGCAAATAATGCAGGAAAAATCCCAGACCTTGAATCAGGAGCATCAGAGAGTGACTGGGAAAGTTAGTGATGTCGTATTTATCCCACACTCTGAATCAGTACAGTGTCAGACAGTGACCAGAACAGTAACTGATGCAGGAAAAATCCCTCACACTGAATCAGTACTGTTTCAGACAGTGACCAGGAGAGCAAGTAATGCAGGGAAATCCCGAGAACTTGAACCAGGACAGGGTCAGAGAGTGACTGGGAAAGGAAGTAATGCAGGAAAAATCTCTCACTCTGAATCATAGTGTCATAGATTCATTGAGTCATACAGCACTGAAACAGGCCATTCGGCCCACCCAGTCTGTGCCGACCATCAACCATCCATTCTTATACTAATCCTACATTAATCCCAAATTCCCTACCACATCCCCACCATCCCTCAATTCTCCTACCACCTCCCTGCACTAGGGGCAATTTACAATGGCCAATTTACCTATCAACCTGAAAGCCTTTGGCTGTGGGAGGAAACCAGAGCGACGACGGAAACCCACGCATTCACAGAGAGAACTAGCAAACTCCGCACTGTACAGTGTTAGACAGTGACCGGGACAGCAATTGATGCAGGAAAAATCCCACACTCGGAATCAGCACAGTGTTAGACAGGTACTGCAAAAGCAAGTGATGCAGGAAAAATTCCAGACTCTGAATCAGTACAGTTCAGACAGTGACTAGGAAAGGAAGTAAGGCAGGAAAAAAGCCACATTCTGAATCTGTACAGTGTTAGATAGAGACTGGGATAGCAAGTGATGCAGGAAAAATTCCAGACTCTGAATCAGTACAGTTCAGACAGTGACTAGGAAAGGAAGTAAGGCAGGAAAAAAGCCACATTCTGAATCTGTACAGTGTTAGACAGGTACTGCAAAAGCAAGTGATGCAGGAAAAATTCCAGACTCTGAATCAGTACAGTTCAGACAGTGACTAGGAAAGGAAGTAAGGCAGGAAAAAAGCCACATTCTGAATCTGTACAGTGTTAGATAGAGACTGGGACAGCAAGTGATGCAGGAAAAATTCCAGACTCTGAATCAGTACAGTTCAGACAGTGACTAGGAAAGAAAGTAAGGCAGGAAAAAAGCCACATTCTGAATCTGTACAGTGTTAGATAGAGACTGGGACAGCAAGTGATGCAGATAAAAACACGATCTCAATGAGTACAGTGATAGATTTTGATCGTGCAGCCACTGACACAGCAAATATCCAACCCTCTGAATAAGAATATAGACCGACAATGAGAGTGACAGCAACTGATGCAGGAAAAGTCCCATTCTGTGAATCAGTCTAATGTTAAACAGTGACTGGGACAGTAAGTGACACAGGTAAAATCCCACATATTGAATCAGTACAGTGTCAGACAGTTACCGGGAAAGGAAGTAATGCAGGGAAAATCCCTCACTCTGAACCATAGTGTCATTGATGCATAGAGTCATACAGCACTGAAACAAGCCTTCGGCCCTCCGAGTCTGTGCAGACCATCAACCACCCATTTTTACATTAATCCCAAATTCCTTACCACATCCCCACCTTCCCTCAATTCTCCTACCACCTCCCTGCACTAGGGGCAATTCACAATGGCCAATTTACCTATCAACCTGCAAGCCTTTGGCTGTGGGAGGAAACCAGAGCAACGACGGAAACCCACGTGGTCACAGGCAGAACTTGCAAACTCCGCACAGAGGTGTCAGACAGGAAAAAACACATTCTGAATCATTAGAGTGTTAGACAGAGACTGGGACAGCAGGTAATGAAGGAAAAAAACACGATCTCAATGAGTACAGCGACAGCTATTGATTATGCAGCAACTGACACAGCAAATATCCCACTCCCCGAATAAGAATCGAGCCTGACAATGAGAGGGACAGCAACTGATGGAGGAAAAAGTCCCAGTCTTAGAATCATCCCAATGTCAGACAGAGACTGGGACAGTAAGAGATGCTGGTATAATTCCACACACTGAATCAGCACAGTGTCAGACAGTAACTGGGACAGTAAGAGATGCTGGTATAATTCCACACACTGAATCAGCACAGTGTCAGACAGAGACTGGGACAGTAAGAGATGCTGGTATAATTCCACACACTGAATCAGCACAGTGTCAGACAGTAACTGGGACAGTAAGAGATGCAGGTATAATTCCACACACTGAATCAGCACAGTGTCAGACAGTAACTGGGACAGTAAGAGATGCAGGTATAATTCCACACACTGAATCAGCACAGTGTCAGACAGTGACCAGGACAGTAAGAGATGCAGGTATAATTCCACACACTGAATCAGCACAGTGTCAGACAGTAACTGGGACAGTAAGAGATGCAGGTATAATTCCACACACTGAATCAGCACAGTGTCAGACAGTGACCAGGACAGTAAGAGATGCAGGTATAATTCCACACACTGAATCAGCACAGTGTCAGACAGTAACTGGGACAGTAAGAGATGCAGGTATAATTCCACACTCTGAATCAGCACAGTGTCAGACAGTGACCAGGACAGTAAATGATGTAGGAAATAACCCACATTCTGAATCAGTAGTGTCAGACAGTGACCGGAGCAGCATGTCATGAAGGAAAAATCCCACACTCAGAATCAGTATAGTGTCAGACAGTGACTGGGCCAGAAATTGATGCAGGGAAGATCCCACACTCTGAATCACTCCAGTGCCAGACAGAGACTTGGACAGCAAGTAATTCAGCAAAAATCCCAGACTTTGAATAAAGACAGTGTCAGACAGTGACCGGGATAATACATTATGTAGGAGAATTCCAAACTCTGAGTCATTACAGTGTCAGACAGTGACCGGGACAGTAAGTGATGCAGGAAAAAAATCCCACACTCTGAATCAGTACAGTGTCAGACAGTAACCGGGACAGTAAGTGACGCAGGAAAAGAAATCATACACTCTGAATCAGTACAGTGTCAGACAGTGACCAGAACAGTAAGTGATGCAGGAAAAAAATCCCACACTCTGAATCAGTACAGTGTCAGACAGTAACCGGGACAGTAAGTGACGCAGGAAAAGAAATCATACACTCTGAATCAGTACAGTGTCAGACAGTGACCAGAACAGTAAGTGATGCAGGAAAAAAATCCCACACTCTGAATCAGTACAGTGTCAGACAGTAACCGGGACAGTAAGTGACGCAGGAAAAGAAATCATACACTCTGAATCAGTACAGTGTCAGACAGTGACCAGAACAGTAAGTGATGCAGGAAAAAAATCCCACACTCTGAATCAGTACAGTGTCAGACAGTAACCGGGACAGTCAGTGACGCAGGAAAAGAAATCATACACTCTGAATCAGTACAGTGTCAGACAGTGACCAGAACAGTAAGTGATGCAGGAATAATCCCACACTCTGAATCAGTACAGTGTCAGACAGTGACCAGAACAGTAAGTGATGCAGGAAAAATCCCACACTCTGAATCAGTACAGTGTCAGACAGTGACCGGGACAGTAAGTGATGCAGGAAAAATCCCACACTCTGAATCAGTACAGTGTCAGACAGTGACCGGGACAGTGAGTGATGCAGGAAAAATCCCACACTCTGAATCAGTACAGTGTCAGACAGTAACCGGGACAGTGAGTGATGCAGGAAAAATCCCACACTCTGAATCAGTACAGTGTCAGACAGTGACTGGGACAGTAAGTGATGCAGGAAAAATCATACACTCTGAATCAGTACAGTGTCAGACAGTGACCGGGACAGTGAGTGATGCAGGAAAAATCCCACACTCTGAATCAGTACAGTGTCAGACAGTGACCAGAACAGTAAGTGATGCAGGAAAAATCCCACACTCTGAATCAGTACAGTGTCAGACAGTAACCGGGACAGTCAGTGACGCAGGAAAAGAAATCATACACTCTGAATCAGTACAGTGTCAGACAGTGACCAGAACAGTAAGTGATGCAGGAATAATCCCACACTCTGAATCAGTACAGTGTCAGACAGTGACCAGAACAGTAAGTGATGCAGGAAAAATCCCACACTCTGAATCAGTACAGTGTCAGACAGTGACCGGGACAGTGAGTGATGCAGGAAAAATCCCACACTCTGAATCAGTACAGTGTCAGACAGTGACCGGGACAGTGAGTGATGCAGGAAAAATCCCACACTCTGAATCAGTACAGTGTCAGACAGTAACCGGGACAGTGAGTGATGCAGGAAAAATCCCACACTCTGAATCAGTACAGTGTCAGACAGTGACTGGGACAGTAAGTGATGCAGGAAAAATCATACACTCTGAATCAGTACAGTGTCAGACAGTGACCGGGACAGTGAGTGATGCAGGAAAAATCCCACACTCTGAATCAGTACAGTGTCAGACAGTGACCGGGACAGTAAGTGATGCAGGAAAAATCCCACACTCTGAATCAGTACAGTGTCAGACAGTAACCGGGACAGTGAGTGATGCAGGAAAAATCCCACACTCTGAATCAGTACAGTGTCAGACAGTGACCAGAACAGTAAGTGATGCAGGAAAAATCGCACACTCTGAATCAGTCCAATGTCAGACAGTGACTGGGACAGTGAGTGATGCAGGAAAAATCCCACACTCTGAATCAGTACAGTGTCAGACAGTAACTGGGACAGTGAGTGATGCAGGAAAAATCCCACACTCTGAATCAGTACAGTGTCAGACAGTAACCGGGACAGTGAGTGATGCAGGAAAAATCCCACACTCTGAATCAGTACAGTGTCAGACAGTAACTGGGACAGTGAGTGATGCAGGAAAAATCCCACACTCTGAATCAGTACAGTGTCAGACAGTGACCAGAACAGTAAGTGATGCAGGAAAAATCGCACACTCTGAATCAGTCCAATGTCAGACAGTGACTGGGACAGTAAGTGATGCAGGAAAAATCCCAGACTCTGAATCATTACAGTGTCAGTGACCAGGAACGAAAGTTTTGCATGATTTAATCCCGCACTCTGAATCAGTACACTGTCAGACAGAGACCAGGAATGCAAGTGCTGCAGGAAAAATCCCACACCGTCAAGCCTATCTATTCTAATCCAATTTTCCAGCATTTGGCCCGTAGCCTTGTATGCTATAGCGTTTCAAGTGCTTGTCTAAATACTTCTTAAATGTTCTGAGGGTTCATGCTTGTACCGCCCCTTGAGGCATTGCGTTCCTGATTCCAACCACACACTGTGTGAAAAAAGAAATCCTTAAATCCCCTTTAAACATTCTGCCCCTTGCCACTATTCGATGCCCGCTGGTAAGGCAAAATGTTTCTTCCTATCTAACCTATCAATGCCCCTCATAATGTTGTCTACCTCAATCTGGTCACCCCTCAGCCTTCTCTGTTCTAAGGAGAACAACCCTACCCTATCCAGTCTCTCTTCACAGCTGAAATGCTCCAGCCCAGGCAACATCCTGGTGAATCTCCTCTGCACCCTCTCCAGTACAATCACATCCTTCCTATAGTGTGGTGAACAGAAATGCACATCTTACTCCAGTTGAGGCCTAACTAGCTTTTTATACAGCTCCAGCATAACCTCCCTTCTCTTATGTTCTATGAAGGCAAGTATACAATGTGCCTTCCTAATCTACCTGTGCTGCTGCCTTCAGTGATCTGCTTGCCTTCTTATACCTCTCCAAATGCATCACCTCACACTTCTCAGGATTAAATTCCATTTGCCACTGCTCCGTCCATTTTACCAGCCCATCTATATCGTCCTGTAATCTAAGGCTTCCCTCCTCACTATTTACGACACGACCAAGTTTCATGTCATTTGCAAACTTACTGATCATACCTCCGATATTTACATTTAAATCATTAATGTATACCACAAACAACAAGGGTAGCATCACCGATCCCTGTGACACAGCAGTGGTCGCAGGCTTCCATTCGCAAAAACAACCGTCGACCATCACCCGCTGCCTCCTGCCACTCAGCCAATTTTGGATCAAATTTGCCAAATTGCCCTGGATCCCATGGGCTCTTATCTTCTCAACCAACCTCCCATGCAGGACCTTATCAAAAGCCTTACTGAAGTCCATGTATAGTACATCAACTGCTTTACCCTCATCTATACATCTAGTCACCGACTCGGGAAATTCAATCAAGTTAATTAGACACAATCTCCCCCTGACAAAGCCATGCTGACTATCCCTGATCAATCCCAGCCTCTCCAAGTGGAGATCAATCCTGTCCCTCAGAATTGTTTTCCAGTAGTTTCCTGACCACTGATGTTAGACTCACAGGCCTGTAATTACCTGGTTTATCTCTGCTACCCTTCTTGAATAATGATACTGAGTTTTCTGTCCTGCAGTTCTCTGGCACCTCTCTTACCAAACCGAAACGAGGAATTAAGAGGGCTAAAAGAGGTCATGAAATATCTTTAGCAAACAGGGTTAAGGAAAATCCCAAAGTCTTTTATTCATATATAAGGAGCAAGAGGGTAACTAGAGAAAGGATTGGCCCACTCAAGGACAAAGGAGGAAAATTATGCGTGGAGTCGGAGAAAATGGGTGAGAATCGAAACGAGTACTTTGCATCGGTATTCACCGAGGAGAGGGACATGTCGGATGTTGAGGTTCGGGACAGATGTTTGATTACTCTAGGTCAAGTCGGCATAAGGAGGGAGGAAGTGTTGGGTATTCTAAAAGGCATTAAGGTGGACAAGTCCCCAGGTCCGGATGGGATCTATCCCAGGTTACAGTGGGAAGCGAGAGAGGAAATTGCTGTGGCCTTAACAGATATCTTTGCAGCATCCTTAACCACGGGTGAGGTCCCGGAGGACTGGAGAATTGCTAATGTTGTCCCCTTGTTTAAGAAGGGTAGCAGGGATAATCCAGGTAATTATAGACCGGTGAGCCTGACGTCAGAGGTAGGGAAGCTGCTGGAGAAGATACTGAGGGATAGGATCTATTCCCATTTGGAAGAAAATAGGCTTATCAGTGATAGGCAACATGGTTTTGTGCAGGGAAGGTCATGTCTTACCAACTTAATAGAATTCTTTGAGGAAGTGACAAAGTTGATTGATGAGGGAAGGGCTGTAGATGTCATATACATGGACTTCAGTAAGGCGTTTGATAAGGTTCCCCATGGTAGGTTGATGGAGAAAGTGAAGTCGCATGGGGTCCAAGGTGTACTGGCTAGATGGATAAAGAACTGGCTGGGCAACAGGAGACAGAGAGTAGCAGTGGAAGGGAGTTTCTCAAAATGGAGACGAGTGACCACTGGTGTTCCACAGGGATCCGTGCTGGGACCACTGTTGTTTGTGATATACATTAATGATTTGGAGGAAAGTATAGGTGGTCTGATCAGCAAGTCTGCAGACGACGCTAAGATTGGTGGAGTAGCAGATAGTGAAGGGGACTGTCAGAGAATACAGCAGAATATAAATAGATTGGAGAGTTGGGCATAGAAATGGCAGATGGAGTTCAATCAGGGCAAATGCGAGGTGATGCATTTTGGAAGATCCAATTCAAGAGTGAATTATACGGTAAATGGAAAAGTCCTGGGGAAAATTGATGTACAGAGAGATTTGGGTGTTCAGGTCCATTGTTCCCTGAAGGTGGCAACGCAGGTCAATAGAGTGGTCAAGAAGGCATACGGCATGCTTTCCTTCATCGGACGGAGTATTGAGTACAAGGGTTGGCAGGTCATGTTACAGTTGTATTAGACATTGGTTCGGCCACATTTGGAATACTGCGTGCAGTTCTGGTCGCCACATTACCAAAAGGATGTGGATGCTTTGGAGAGGGTGCAGAGGAGGTTCACCAGGATGTTGCCTGGTATGGAGGGCGCTAGCTATGAAGAGAGGTTGAGCAGATTTGGATTATTTTCATTAGAAAGACGGAGGTTGAGGGGGGACCTAATTGAGGTGTACAAAATCATGAGAGGTATAGACGGGGTGGATAGCAAGAAGCTTTTTCCCAGAGTGGGGGTTTCAATTACTAGGGGTAACGAGTTCAAAGTGAGAGGAGAAAAGTTTAGGGGGGATATGCGTGGAAAGTTCTTTATGCAGAGGGTGGTGGGTGCCTGGAATGTGTTGCCAGCGGAGGTGGTAGACGCGGGCATGATAGCGTCTTTTAAGATGTATCTGGACAGATACATGAATGGGCAGGAAGCAAAGAGATACAGACCCTTAGTAAATAGGCGACATGTTTAGAAAGAGGATCTGGATCGGTGCAGGCTTGGAGGTCCGAAGGGCCTGTTCCTGTGCTGTAATTTTCTTTTTTCTTTGTTCTTTGGTGAGAGATTGCAGAGCTCCGAGGTGCAGAGGGATCTGGTTGTCCTAGAACATTAATCACAAAATATTAGGATGCAGGTACAGCAAGTAATTCAGAAAGCGAACAGAATGTTATCGTTTATTGTGAGGGGAATTGAATTCAAAAGCAGGGATGGAGTGCTTCAGCTATACTGGTCATTGTTGAGACCACATCTGGAGTACTGTGCACAGTATTGATCTCCTTAGTTAAGGACGGATATAAATGCGTTGGAAACAGTACAGGGAACCTTCACCAGATGAATACCTGGAATGGCCGGGTTGTCTTATGAGGAAAGGTTGGACAGATGTGGCTTGTAGCAGCTGCAGTTTAGAAGAGTAAGATGAGACTTAATCCTAAAGGGTCTTAACAGGGTTTACGTGTAACGGATGTTTACCCTTGGGTGGGGAATCTAGAGTTAAGGGTCACGGTTTTGAAACAAGGGTCCCCCATTGAAGAAAGAGTTGAGGAATTTCTTTTCTCTCAGAGGGTTATGGTCTTTGGAACTCTCTTCCGCAAAAGACGGTGGAAGCAGACATTTCAAATGTTTAACAGCAGTGGCAGATAGATTCCTGATAAGCAAGGGGATGAAAGGTTATTGGGAGTCGGCGAAATGTGGAATTGTGATTACAATCTGACCAGCCATGAAGCTGTTGAATGATGGAGCAGGCTCGATGGGCCAAGTGGCCTCCTCCTGATCCGAAATTTGTATGTTTACATGCTTGTGTTTTCTTCTGTTCCTGCTGACAATTTTAACACTGTGCCAGTATTCTGCATTGCCACTCTATATCCATTCTTCAGAAAGCATCATCTCACACTAGTCGGTATCAAATTCCATCTGTCATCTCTCTGCCCATTCTGCTATTCTTTCTCTCTCCTGTTACAGGTGGTGTGTATCATCGTCACCTGTAAGCAGCTCCTCCAGGTTTGCTATCATTGAAACATTTTCAGATTCTACTTTGTGTTCCAAGATCTAAGTCATTTATAGATAACAAAAAATGCAGTGGTCCTCGGAATCAGAGTTTACATCGCATCAAATGCAGCTTGGGACAACAGCCAGGAGGGTAATGGCATCGGTGACAAAGGTCTGAAGTTTGTAGTGTGACCAAAGATGGAGACTTCACTCTTCCCCATGTTTAATTGGATGAAATGTCAGCTCATGGAAAACAAACTGTAAGAGTCTGATAACACAGAGGCAGTAGAGGGTCCAGCGAGATGGTGGAGAGCTGGAGCTGATGTTGCCAGCACACATGTGGAAGCAGACAGCATGTGTGTAGATGGTGTCACCAGTGGACAACATTTAGATATTAAAGATGAGGGAGCAAGAATGGAAAATTCAGGGTACTCCAGAGGTAATGGTACTGGTGTGGAAAGAGAAGCCATTGCTGGAGATGTTCTGGCCACAATCAGATTAGTGAGAATGGAACCAAGCAATGTCAGTCGCAGTGCAAGAGGTCAGTGTCAGTGGTATCGATAGATCATCGATAGATTTGCTGCAAGTTTGGAGGAGAGGCTTGAGATGGGGAGGGGCGGGAACATGGAGGGATTTTAACACAATGATATAAATTTTAATTATCAGGTGTTGAGGAACTGGGAGCCAATGCGGGTCAGTGAAGGTAAGGTTAATGGGTGAGCGGGATTTGGTAAGAACTGGACATCAGCAGCAGAATTTTGGAATTGTTGACATTGACGTGTGGCCTGACAGAATTGAACTGGAAGAATGGAGTCAAGAGGTGGCACATTTCTAATTTTACTGGAGACATTACCCAATGTAGACAAAACAGGTAAATATACGACATACAAATTAGGAGCAGAAGTAGGCATTTGGCCCCACGAGTCTCTTCCACCATTCAATAAGATCACAGCTGATCTGTTTGTGTCTCGAGTTCCACACTCCCATGGACACCTGATTTCATTTGATTCCCTTGCCTAAGAAGAATCTATCTACCTTCGCCTTAAAATATTCAGTGACCCCACAAAAAGAAACATACTTTCTACATCCACATTATCAAGACCATTCAGGATCTCATATACTTTAATCAAGTCTCCCTTCACTCTTCTAAACTCCAGTGAACACAATACCAGTGTCCAACCTTTCCTGATAAGACAACCAGCTCATTCCATGTATCAATCTATCAAACCTCCCGTGAACCCCCTCCAACGCATTCAAAACTGCTGATGCAATGTGTTTGTTCAGGTGAGTGTAACTAATAGCAATTATCAGGGGTATAACCGTGTCAGTGGAGACTTTTCCCATTTATAAAACAGCACCCATTGGAAGATATGAGCTCAGAGTGTCTGCTGGAGCTGTGGGTTCCAGTCTAACAGAAGTCTCTGCTTCTCATAAAAATGTGATATTCAATAATGCTTCAGATTGTATCCATTTATTATCGAATACTTGCCGCAATTGGTGTTCCTGGTAAGCCTGTATATCAGTTGTGAATGGTATAACTCGATGTTACCTGTGCTGCTGTACTTGGTATTATGCCCCACTGTGTTTTACTCAGCCTCCTGTTCCCGAAGTTGATTGATGGCATCTCCTACCTTTCAGCTCTTTCAGTCTTGTTGGAGCTACATTATTTCTGTAATGACCTTTGTTTATACAAATCCGATATAGTTACTCGATTATTTTGTGTAATGAATGCATTCGAATCAGATGTCTCGGCTCAGAGCAGGAATCAGGCTATCAGGAGTTTTTAACAGTTTCCTGTTGTGGATCTAACCTGGATTGCAATACTTTTATGTAATTGTCTTCAGTGGCTGATAATGCGACATCTCATGGTCTCAGTATTACAAGGGGACAGAACAATATCCTCCATCCCCAATAATATGCTGCAACTTAACTGGGATTTAATGTATTTATTGATTATCAATGTTATAAAATATTATTACATTCTGTATGCGTCTGACGCTGCTTCAGAGATCTGGCCACTGAACTGAGTTTGCTGCTGAATCTTTCCCATCTCCTTCTCTACTTCAGTGTGGATCCTTCACTGTCACTGGACTACATTGTGAAATAGAATGCACTGATATGATGTTTTATTGGTTGGTACCAAGAGTTTTCCCATTTGTCTCTGGATTATCAGCTGCAGCGCTGATGTCGGTGTGTTGTAAATTTAACAATCCCACATTCTAATGGTGTACTTTATAATTCCAGGAGAAGGAGTTTCAATGATTGTGAAGTTTGTCTGGAAGGAGATTTCGATTCTGTTTATTCCATGCATTCTAAATGAAGTGAAGAGTCTAGGTGAACAGGAGGAGATTTGCGTAATCTGTAGACAAATTAAAATATTCACAGAGGTTTCACCATTGAACAAACTGACTCTGAGAATAGAATCATTGAACACGGGGCTGGTGAACAGAACACAGGCACAGAATTATAATAACAAATCGTATGTGAAAATTGACATTAAGTATCAGTTGGCAGATTGTGAGCACTCCAGAAAGATAGGGAGGGCGACTGAGAGAAGGTAGGAGAAAAGGAGCAGAGAAAAAGATAGCCAGAAGAAATAGAGAGAGGGAAAGAAACAGCGGTGCGAATAATTCACTCACAAAAAGTGCTGGAATATCCAGAACAGTTAGTGAGAGAAACTGTCAGTTGAAGTTTTCTGTTGTCAGATTGTGTTAATTTTACTGTTGGACTTGATCCTCTGTGTTTATTACTGTCAGGTCTTCATTTTGTTTTGCAGAAAGTTACTATTCCTTACTTAGTGACTGAATAAACAGAATAGAATCAGTTCATCACTGATGGTAATTCATTATTTAAATTCTGCATTTTAAAATCTCTGTGACTGCTGAATTCAATAAAGAGCGAGGCTGATATCAGAAATATATTCTTAATTTCCTGTACAAACTAAATGCATTGACTATATTGTATAAACAATGAACTTTTCTCCAACATCAATAACCACAAGTTTTATTGTTTGAATGGATTCATTGAGTTGTGTTACTGGGATCTGTAGATTAGATATACTCTAATACTCTGCTGCAATCTCTCCCTGTGAATCTCAGCCTCCCCTCTCACTGTATTGAATCCTCCGTCTCCTCATCCATTGCTTCAGATTATCTACTATCACTGACCATCTGCTCCTGTCTCCACTCCAACTCCAAAGTGTTCTTTTCCTTCTCTCCCTCCCAGTCTCACTTACTGGCTCCAGCTCCAGCTGCCTCGTCCAACTTGATAGGAATTAAGGAACATAGGAGCAAGGTGAGGATTTTAAGCCCTTCGATCCTAACCTGCCATTGAATATCATGGCTGATACGAGCACTCAAACTCAGTTCTGCAGAATTCAGCCTTTTCCCATCTGATAATAGTCCCTGTCGGTTCTATGGACCCAGAGCAACGAACCAGCTGAACCTTCCGCTCTGCCTAACCTTCCCAACCAAAGGTTTGGAGACAAATTCCCATTTAACCCACTGGATTCCATCTCTGTAAAACCCCTTCTCATTTCCCCACCGGTACTGCATCCTCACTCATTACTTCCAGTAGATCCAGTGTTGACCATATTCACTTTCTGTATCCATTTCCCAATTCATTATTAATAACTGTGTTTTCTAACATTTTACTGTGACAAAGCACTGCCCAGGTCAATGAATCAGTTTTCACTGTTCGATGCAGCAACAAAGCTGGAAAATTTTGCCCAGATCCTGTCAAACTGCTGCTTTGTCTCCAGGTCTGATCAGTAATTTCTCTGCTTCCTTTTTTCTCTCTCTTCCAGTTAACTTGGTGGCGATTGTGATCCTGTCCCGAGGAAAGTGTGGTCTCTCCAAATGTATCACTGTCTACCTGGTGGGAATGGCAGTGTCTGATCTCCTGCTCATTATCACTGATCCCATACTGTACTGGATTATTTCAATTTATTTCCTACACTCATTCCTGGACATTACTCCTGTGTGTTCTCTCATTGCCGTTCTGCTTTCTGCAGCCACAGTGATTTGTGTCTGGCTCACAGTCTCTTTCACCTTTGATCGATTTGTGGCCATTTGTTGTGAGAAGCTGAAAACAAAATATTGCAGTGAGAAAACGGCAGCTGTGGTTGTAGGAACAGTGAGTGTGCTGGGCTGTTTAGAGAATGTCCCCTGGTACTTTATATATAAGCCACGTTACATTATTGTTAACGTTCCCATAGGTTGTGTTTATAAACCAAGCTTCTTTACTTCTCCCAAATGGGGGGCATTTGAATTGTTTAACTACATTTTAACCCCTTGTGTTCCGTTCTTTCTGATTTTGATGCTCAATGTTCTCACAGTCAGACGTATTTTATTCTCCAGTAAAGTCCGCAGGGGATTCCGGCGCCACAGCAATGGAGAGAATCACACGGACCCAGAGATGGAGAATCAGAGAAAATCAATTATTTTACTCTTCAGTATATCCATCAGTTTTATACTGTTATGGATGACGCTGGTTGTATTTAAAATTTATACAAGAATTGCAGATTTTCAGTATTATTACACTGACACTGACCCTCACTATATCACAGATCGCACATCAAAGATGCTGCAGCTTCTCAGTTCCTGCACCAATACGTGTATTTACACTGTGACCCAGAGTAAATTCAGACAGGAGCTGAACAAGGTGGTGAAATACCCTCTCAATATCATTGCTAAATTAGTGAAAACATAGAAAGAGCTGTAGAGTTTTAAACAAAGAACAAAGAACAAAGATAATTACAGCACAGGAACAGGCCCTTATGCCCTCCAAGCCTGCGCCGATCCAGATCCTCTCTCTAAACATGTCGCCTATTTTCTAAGGGTCTGTATCTCTTTTCTTCCTGCCCATTCATGTATCTGTCTAGATACATCTTAAAAGACTCCATCGTGCCCGCATCTACCACCTCCGCTGGCAACGCGTTCCAGATGCCCACCACCCTCTGCGTAAAGAACTTTCCACGCATATCCCCCCTAAACTTTTCCCCTTTCACTTTGAACTCATGTCCTCTAGTAATTGAAACCCCCACACTGGGAAAAAGCCTCTTGCTGTCCACCCTGTCTATACCTCTCATGATTTTGTACACCTCAATCAGGTCCCCCCTCAACCTCCGTCTTTCTAATGAAAATAATCCTAATCTACTCAACCTCTCTTCATAGCTAGCGCCCTCCATACCAGGCAACATCCTGGTGAACCTCCTCTGCACCCTCTCCAAAGCATCCACATCCTTTTGGTAATGTGGCGACCAGAACTGCATGCAGTATTCCAAATGTGGCCGAACCAAAGTCTTATACAACTGTAACATGACCTGCCAACTCTTGTACTCAATGCCCCGTCCGATGAAGGAAAGCATGCCGTATGCCTTCTTGACCACTCTATTTACCTGCGTTGCCACCTTCAGGGAACAATGGACCTGAACACCCAAATCTCTCTGTACATCAATTTTCCCCAGGACTTTTCCATTTACTGTATAGTTCACTCTTGAATTGGATCTTCCAAAATGCATCACCTCGCATTTGCCCTGATTGAACTCCATCTGCCATTTCTCTGCCCAACTCTCCAGTCTATCTATATTCTGCTGTATTCTCTGACAGTCCCCTTCACTATCTGCTACTCCACCAATCTTAGTGTCGTCTGCAAACTTGCTAATCAGTCCACCTATACTTTCCTCCAAATCATTAATGTATATCACAAACAACAGTGGTCCCAGCACGGATCCCTGTGGAACACCACTGGTCACACGTCTCCAGTTTGAGAAACTCCCTTCTACTGCTACTCTCTGTCTCCTGTTGCCCAGCCAGTTCTTTATCCATCTCGCTAGTACACCTTGGACCCCAAGCGCCTTCACTTTCTCCATCAGCCTACCATGGGGAACCTTATCAAACGCCTTACTGAAGTCCATGTATATGACATCGACAGCCCTTCCCTCATCAATCAACTTTGTCACTTCCTCAAAGAATTCTATTAAGTTGGTAAGACATGACCTTCCCTGCACAAAACCATGTTGCCTATCACTGATGAGCCCATTTTCTTCCAAATGGGAATAGATCCTATCCCTCAGTATCTTCTCCAGCAGCTTCCCTACCACTGACGTCAGGCTCACCGGTCTATAATTACCTGGATTATCCCTGCTACCCTTCTTAAACAAGGGGACAACATTAGCAATTCTCCAGTCCTCCGGGACCTCACCGTGTTTGTGGATGCTGCAAAGATATCTGTTAAGGCCCCAGCTATTTCCTCTCTCGCTTCCTTCAGTAACCTGGGATAGATCCCATCCGGACCTGGGGACTTGTCCACCTTAATGCCCTTTAGAATACCCAACACTTCCTCCCTCCTTATGCCGACTTGACCTAGAGTAATCAAACATCTGTTCCTAACCTCAACATCCGTCATGTCCCTCTCCTCGGTGAATACCGATGCAAAGTACTCGTTTAGAATCTCACCCATTTTCTCTGAGTCCAAGCATAACATTCCTCCTTTGTCCTTTAGTGGGCCAATCCTTTCTCTAGTTACCCTCTTTCTCCTTATATATGAATAAAAGGCTTTGGGATTTTCCTTAACCCTGTTTGCTAAAGATATTTCATGACCCCTTTTAGCCCTCTTAATTCCTCGTTTCAGATTGGTCCTACATTCCCGATATTGTTTCAAAGCTTCGTCTTTCATCAGCCGCCTACACCTTATGTATGCTTCCTTTTTCCTCTTAGCTAGTCTCACAATTTCACCTGTCATCCATGGTTCCCTAATCTTGCCATTTCTATCCCTCATTTTCACAGGAACATGTCTCTCCTGCACGCTAATCAACCTCTCTTTAAAAGCCTCCCACATATCACATGTGGATTTATCTTCAAACAGCTGCTCCCAATCTACATTTCCCAGCTCCTGCCGAATTTTGGTGTAGTTGGCCTTCCCCCAATTTAGCACTCTTCCCTTCGGACCACTCTCGTCTTTGTCCATGAGTATTTTAAAGCTTACGGAATTGTGATCACTATTCCCAAAGTAGTCCCCTACTGAAACTTCAACCACCTGGCCGGGCTCATTCCCCAACACCAGGTCCAGTATGGCCCCTTCCCGAGTTGGACTATTTACATACTGCTCTCGAAAACCCTCCTGGATGCTCCTTACAAATTCTGCTCCATCTGGACCTCTAACACTAAGCGAATCCCAGTCAATGTTGGGAAAATTAAAATCTCCTATCACCACCACCCTGTTGCTCCTACATCTTTCCATCATCTGTTTACATATTTGTACCTCTATCTCACGCTCGCTGTTGGGAGGCCTGTAGTACAGCCCCAACATTGTTACCGCACCCTTCCTATTTCTGAGTTCTGCCCATATTGCCTCACTGCTCGAGTCCTCCATAGTGCCCTCCTTCAGCACAGCTGTGATATCCTCTTTGACCAGTAATGCAACTCCTCCACCCCTTTTACCTCCCTCTCTATCCCGCCTGAAGCATCGATATCCTGGGATATTTAGTTGCCAATCATGCCCTTCCCTCAACCAAGTCTCAGTAATAGCAATAACATCAAACTCCCAGGTACTAATCCAAGCCCTAAGTTCATCTGCCTTACCTACTACACTTCTTGCATTAAAACAAATGCACCTCAGACCACCAGTCCCTTTATATTCATCATCTGCTCCCTGCCTGTTCTTCCCCTTAGTCACACTGACTTCATTATCTAGTTCCTTACAGGCTTTTGTTACTATCTCCTTACTGTCAACTGACCTCAATTGGTCCCCATCCCCCTGCCACATTAGTTTAAACCCTCCCCAACAGCATTAGCAAAAGCACCCCCAAGGACATTGGTTCCAGTCCGGCCCAGGTGTAGACCGTCCAATTTGTAATAGTCCCACCTCCCCCAGAACCGGTCCCAATGTCCCAAAAATCTGAACCCCTCCTTCCTGCACCATCTCTCAAGCCACGCATTCATCCTGACTATTCTTTCATTTTTACTCTGACTATCACGTGGCACTGGTAGTAATCCTGAGATTACTACCTCTGAGGTCCTACTTTTTAACTTGGCTCCTAACTCCCTAAACTCTGCTTGTAGGAACTCATCCCGTTTTTTACCTATATCATTGGTGCCTATGTGCACAATGACAACTGGCTGTTCACCCTCCCCCTTTATAAGTGAGGAGAGTGTGTTCCCCTGATGCTTTAACACGCACGGGACGTGTCACCTGGTGAAGAATAGAAGTGAGGAGAGTGTGTTCCGCTGATGGTCTAATATACACGGGACATGTTACCAGGTGAACAGTATAAGTGAGGAGAGTGTGTTCCCCTGATGCTTTAATATTCACGGGACATGTTACCAGGTGAACAGTATAAGTGAGGAGAGTGTGTTCCGCTGATGGTCTAATATACACGGGACATGTTACCAGGTGAACAGTATAAGTGAGGAGAGGGCTTTCCCCTGATGGTTTAATATACAAGGGACATGTTACCAGGTGAACAGTATAAGTGAGGAGAGTGTGTTCCCCTGATTGTTAAATATAAACGGGACATGTTACCAGGTGAACAGTATAAGTGAGGAGAGTGTGTTCCCCAGATTGTTTAATACACACGGGACATGTTACCAGGTGAACAGTATAAATGAGGAGAGTGTGTTCCCCAGATGGTTTAATATACACGGGACATGTTACCAGGTGAACAGTATAAGTGAGGAGAGTGTGTTCCCCAGATGGTTTAATATACACGGGACATGTTACCAGGTGAACAGTATAAGTGAGGAGAGTGTGTTCCCCAGATGGTTTAATATACCCGGGACATGTTACCAGGTGAACAGTATAAGTGAGGAGAGTGTGTTCCCCAGATGGTTTAATATACACGGGACATGTTACCAGGTGAACAGTATAAGTGAGGAGAGTGTGTTCCCCAGATGGTTTAATATACACGGGACATGTTACCAGGTGAACAGTATAAGTGAGGAGAGTGTGTTCCCCAGATGGTTTAATATACCCGGGACATGTTACCAGGTGAACAGTATAAGTGAGGAGAGTGTGTTCCCCAGATGGTTTAATATACACGGGACATGCTACCAGGTGAACAGTATAAGTGAGGAGAGTGTGTTCCCCTGATGGTTTAATATACACGGGACATGTTACCAGGTGAACAGTATAAGTGAGGAGAGTGTGTTCCCCTGATGGTTTAACACGCACGGGACGTGTCACCAGGTGAAGAGTAGAAGTGAGGAGTGTGTGTTCCCCTGATGGTCTAACATACACGGGACATGTTACCAGGTGAACAGAATAAGTGAAGAGAGCCTGTTCTCCTGATTGCTTAATATACGTGGGACATGTTACAAGGTGACGAGTATAAGTGAGGAGAGTGTTTTCCCCTCATTGTTTAATATACACGGGACATGTTAGCAGGTGAACAGTATAAGTGAGGAGAGTGTGTTCCCCAGATTGTTTAATACACACGGGACATGTTACCAGGTGAACAGTATAAGTGAGGAGAGTGTGTTCCCCTGATTGTTAAATATAAACGGGACATGTTACCAGGTGAACAGTATAACTGAGGAGAGTGTGTTCCCCAGATTGTTTAATACACACGGGACATGTTACCAGGTGAACAGTATAAATGAGGAGAGTGTGTTCCCCAGATGGTTTAATATACACGGGACATGTTACCAGGTGAACAGTATAAGTGAGGAGAGTGTGTTCCCCAGATGGTTTAATATACACGGGACATGTTACCAGGTGAACAGGATAAGTGAGGAGAGTGTGTTCCCCAGATGGTTTAATATACCCGGGACATGTTACCAGGTGAACAGTATAAGTGAGGAGAGTGTGTTCCCCAGATGGTTTAATATACACGGGACATGTTACCAGGTGAACAGTATAAGTGAGGAGAGTGTGTTCCCCAGATGGTTTAATATACACGGGACATGTTACCAGGTGAACAGTATAAGTGAGGAGAGTGTGTTCCCCAGATGGTTTAATATACCCGGGACATGTTACCAGGTGAACAGTATAAGTGAGGAGAGTGTGTTCCCCAGATGGTTTAATATACACGGGACATGTTACCAGGTGAACAGTATAAGTGAGGAGAGTGTGTTCCCCAGATGGTTTAATATACACGGGACATGTTACCAGGTGAACAGTATAAGTGAAGAGAGCGTGTTCCCCTGATTGTTTAATATACGTGGGACATGTTACCAGGTGACGAGTATAAGTGAGGAGAGTGTGTTCCCCGGATGGTTTAATATACACGGGACATGTTACCAGGTGAACAGTATAAGTGAGGAGAGTGTGTTCCCCTGATTGTTTAATATACATGGGACATGTTACCAGTTGAACAGTATAAGTGAAGAGAGCGTGTTCCCCTGATTGTTTAATATACGTGGGACATGTTACCAGGTGACGAGTATAAGTGAGGAGAGTGTGTTCCCCTGATGGTTCAATATACACGGGACATGTTAGCAGGTGAACAGCATAGGTGAGGAGAATGTGTTCCCCTCATGGTTTAATATACATGGGACATGTTACCAGGTCAACAGCATAAGTGAGGAGAGTGCGTTCCCCTGATGGTTTAATACACCCGGGACATGATACCAGGTGAACAGTATAGGTGAGGAGAGTGAGTTCCCCTGATGTTTTAACACGCACAGGACATGTTACCAGGTGAACAGTATAAGTGAGGAGAGTGTGTTCCCCTGATGTTTTAACACGCACAGGACATGTTACCAGGTGAACAGTATAAGTGAGGAGAGTGAGTTCCCCTGATGTTTTAATAAACACGGGACATGTTACCAGGTGACAGTATAAGTGAGGAGAGTGCTTTCCCTTGATGTTTTAATATACACGGGACATGTTACCAGGTGAACAGTATAAGTGAGGACAGTGTGTTCCCCTGATGGTTTAATATACCCGGGACATGTTACCAGGTGAACAGTATAAGTGAAGAGAGTGTGTTCCCCTGATTGCTTAATATACATGGGACATGTTACCAGGTGACGAGTATAAGTGAGGAGAGTGTGTTCCCCTGATTGTATAATATACACGGGACATGTTACCAGCTGAACAGTATAAGTGAGGAGAATGTGTTCCCCTGATGGTTTAATATACACGGGACATGTTACCAGGTGAACAGTATAAGGGAGGAGAGTGTGTTCCCCTGATTGTTTAATACACACGGGACATGTTACCAGGTGAACAGTATAAGTGAGGAGAGGGCTTTCCCCTGATGGTTTAATATACACGGGACATGTTACCAGGTGAACAGTATAAGTGAGGAGAGTGTGTTCCCCTGATGGTATAATATACACGGGACATGTTAGCAGGTGAACAGTATAAGTGAGGAGAGTGTGTTCCCCTGATTGTTTAACACGCACGGGACATGTTACCAGGTGAACAGTATCAGTGAGGAGAATGTGTTCCCCTGATGGTTTAATATACACGGGACATGTAAACAGGTGACGAGTATAAGTGAGGAGAGTGTGTTCCCCTCATTGTTTAATATACACGGGACATGTTACAACGTGAACAGTATATGTGAAGAGAGTGTGTTCCCCTGATGGTTTAATATACATGGGACATGTTACCAGGTGAAAAGTATAAGTGCGGAGAGTGTGTTCCCCTGATGGTTTAATATACACGGGACATGTTACCAGGTGAACAGTATATGTGAAGAGAGTGTGTTCCCCTGATGGTTCAATATACATGGGACATGTTACCAGGTGAACAGTATAAGTGAAGAGAGCGTGTTCCCCTGATTGTTTAATATACGTGGGACATGTTACCAGGTGACGAGTATAAGTGAGGAGAGTGTGTTCCCCTCATTGTTTAATATACACGGGACATGTTTGCAGGTGAACAGTATCAGTGAGGAGAATGTGTTCCCCTGATGGTTTAATATACACGGGACATGTAAACAGGTGAACAGTATAAGTGAGGAGAGTGTGTTCCCCTGATTGTTAAATATACACGGGACATGTTACCAGGTGAACAGTATAAGTGAGGAGAATGTGTTCCCCTGATGGTTTAATAGACACGGGACATGTTGCCAGGTGAACAGTATAAGTGAGGAGAGTGTGTTCCCCTGATGGTTTAATATACACAGGACATGTCACCAGGTGAACTGTAATAGTGAGGAGAGTATGTTCCCCTGATTGTTTAATACGCACGGGACATGTCACCAGGTGAACAGTATAAGTGAGGAGAATGTGTTCATCTGATGGTTTAATATACATGGGACATGATACCAGGTGAACAGTATAAGTGAGCAGATTGTGTTCCCCTGATGGTTTAATATAAACGGGACATGTCACCAGGTGAACAGTATAATTGAGGAGAGTGTGTTCCGCTGATGGTTTAATACTGACGGGACATGTCACCAGGTGAACAGTATAATTGAGGAGAGTGTGTTCCCCTGATGGTTTAATATACACAGGACATGATACCAGGTGAACAGTATAAGTGAGGAGAGTGTGTTCCCCTGATGGTATAATATACACGGGACATGTTACCAGCTGAAAGGTATAATTGAGGAGAGGGCTTTCCCCTGATGGTTTAAAACACACGACATGTCACCAGGTGAACAGTATAATTGAGGAGAGTGTGTTCCGCTGATGGTTTAATACTGACGGGACATTTCACCAGGTGAACAGTATAATTGAGGAGAGTGTGTTCCGCTGATGGTTTAAAACACACGACATGTCAACAGGTGAACAGTATAAGTGAGGAGAGAGTGTTCCCCTGATGGTTTAACACGCACAGGACATGTTACCAGGTGAACAGTATAAGTGAGGAGAGTGTGTTCCCCTGATGGTTTAATATACACAGGACATGATACCAGGTGAACAGTATAAGTGAGGAGAGTGTGTTCCCCTGATGGTATAATATACACGGGACATGTTCCCAGCTGAAAGGTATAATTGAGGAGAGGGCTTTCCCCTGATGGTTTAATATACACGGGACATGTTACCAGGTGAACAGTATAAGTGAGGACAGTGTGTTCCCCTGATGGTATAATATACACGGGACATGTTAGCAGGTGAACAGTTTAAGTGAGGAGAGTGTGTTCCCCTGATTGTTAAAAATACACGGGACATGTTACCAGGTGAACTGTATAAGTGAGGAAAGTGTGTTCCCCTCATGGTTTAATATACACAGGACATGTTGCCAGGTGAACAGTATAAGTGAGGAGAGTGTGTTCCCCTGATGGTTTCATATACACGGGACTTATTACCAGGTGAACAGAATAAGTGAGGAGAGGGCTTTCCTCTGATGGTTTAATGCTGACGGGACATTTCCCCATGTGAATCAGTATAAGTGAGGAGAGTGTGTTCCCCTGATGGTTTAATACTGACGGGACATTTCCCCAGGTGAACGGCATAAGTGAGGAGAGAGAGTTCCCCTGATGGTTTAATATACACAGGACATGATACCAGGTGAACAGTATAAGTGAGGAGAGTGTGTTCCCCTGATTGTTTAATACATAAAGGACATGTTACCAGGTGAACAGTATAAGTGAGGAAAGTGTGTTCCTCTCATGGTTTAATATACACGGGACATGTTGCCAGGTGAACAGTATAAGTGAGGAGAGTGTGTTCCTCTGATGGTTTAAAATAGACGGGACTTATTACCAGGTGAACAGCATAAGTGAGGAGAGGGCTTTCCCCTGATGGTTTAATATACATGGGACATGTTACCAGGTGAACAGAAAAGGGAGGAGAGTGTCTTCCCCTGATGGTTTAATACTGACGGGACATGTCACCAGGTGAACAGTATAAGTGAGGAGAGTGTGTTCCCCTGATTGCTAATACTCACGGGAAATGTTACCAGGTGAGCAGTATAAGTGAGGAGAGTGTGTTCCCCTGATGGTTTAATATACACGGGACATGTTACCAGGTGAGCAGTATAAGTGAGGAGAGTGTGTTCCCCTGATGGTTTAACACGCACGGGACGTGTCACCAGGTGAAGAGTAGAAGTCAGGAGAGTGTGTTTCCCTGATTGTTTAATACAAACGGGAAATGTTACCAGGTGAACAGTACATGTGAAGAGAGTGTGTTCCCCTGATGGTTTAATATACATGGGACATGTTAACAGGTGAACAGTATAAGTCAGAGGGTGTGTTCCCTTGATTGTTTAATATACACAGGACATGTTACCAGGTGAATAGTATAAGTGAGGAGAGTGTGTTCCCCTGATGGTATAATATACACGGGACATGTTACCAGCTGAACAGCATAAGTGAGGAGAAGGCTTTCCCATGATGGTTTCGTATACATGGGACATGTTACCAGGTGAACAGAATAAGTGAAGAGAGCCTGGTCCCCTGATTGCTTAATATACGTGGGACATGTTACAAGGTGACGAGTATAAGTGAGGAGAGTGTTTTCCCCTCATTGTTTAATATACACGGGACATGTTAGCAGGTGAACAGTATAAGTGAGGAGAGTGTGTTCCCCAGATTGTTTAATACACACGGGACATGTTACCAGGTGAACAGTATAAGTGAGGAGAGTGTGTTCCCCTGATTGTTAAATATAAACGGGACATGTTACCAGGTGAACAGTATAACTGAGGAGAGTGTATTCCCCAGATTGTTTAATACACACGGGACATGTTACCAGGTGAACAGTATAAATGAGGAGAGTGTGTTCCCCAGATGGTTTAATATACACGGGACATGTTACCAGGTGAACAGTATAAGTGAGGAGAGTGTGTTCCCCAGATGGTTTAATATACACGGGACATGTTACCAGGTGAACAGGATAAGTGAGGAGAGTGTGTTCCCCAGATGGTTTAATATACCCGGGACATGTTACCAGGTGAACAGTATAAGTGAGGAGAGTGTGTTCCCCAGATGGTTTAATATACACGGGACATGTTACCAGGTGAACAGTATAAGTGAGGAGAGTGTGTTCCCCAGATGGTTTAATATACACGGGACATGTTACCAGGTGAACAGTATAAGTGAGGAGAGTGTGTTCCCCAGATGGTTTAATATACCCGGGACATGTTACCAGGTGAACAGTATAAGTGAGGAGAGTGTGTTCCCCAGATGGTTTAATATACACGGGACATGTTACCAGGTGAACAGTATAAGTGAGGAGAGTGTGTTCCCCAGATGGTTTAATATACACGGGACATGTTACCAGGTGAACAGTATAAGTGAAGAGAGCGTGTTCCCCTGATTGTTTAATATACGTGGGACATGTTACCAGGTGACGAGTATAAGTGAGGAGAGTGTGTTCCCCGGATGGTTTAATATACACGGGACATGTTACCAGGTGAACAGTATAAGTGAGGAGAGTGTGTTCCCCTGATTGTTTAATATACATGGGACATGTTACCAGTTGAACAGTATAAGTGAAGAGAGCGTGTTCCCCTGATTGTTTAATATACGTGGGACATGTTACCAGGTGACGAGTATAAGTGAGGAGAGTGTGTTCCCCTGATGGTTCAATATACACGGGACATGTTAGCAGGTGAACAGCATAGGTGAGGAGAATGTGTTCCCCTCATGGTTTAATATACATGGGACATGTTACCAGGTCAACAGCATAAGTGAGGAGAGTGCGTTCCCCTGATGGTTTAATACACCCGGGACATGATACCAGGTGAACAGTATAGGTGAGGAGAGTGAGTTCCCCTGATGTTTTAACACGCACAGGACATGTTACCAGGTGAACAGTATAAGTGAGGAGAGTGTGTTCCCCTGATGTTTTAACACGCACAGGACATGTTACCAGGTGAACAGTATAAGTGAGGAGAGTGAGTTCCCCTGATGTTTTAATAAACACGGGACATGTTACCAGGTGACAGTATAAGTGAGGAGAGTGCTTTCCCTTGATGTTTTAATATACACGGGACATGTTACCAGGTGAACAGTATAAGTGAGGACAGTGTGTTCCCCTGATGGTTTAATATACCCGGGACATGTTACCAGGTGAACAGTATAAGTGAAGAGAGCGTGTTCCCCTGATTGCTTAATATACGTGGGACATGTTACCAGGTGACGAGTATAAGTGAGGAGAGTGTGTTCCCCTGATTGTATAATATACACGGGACATGTTACCAGCTGAACAGTATAAGTGAGGAGAATGTGTTCCCCTGATGGTTTAATATACACGGGACATGTTACCAGGTGAACAGTATAAGGGAGGAGTGTGTGTTCCCCTGATTGTTTAATACACACGGGACATGTTACCAGGTGAACAGTATAAGTGAGGAGAGGGCTTTCCCCTGATGGTTTAATATACACGGGACATGTTACCAGGTGAACAGTATAAGTGAGGAGAGTGTGTTCCCCTGATGGTATAATATACACGGGACATGTTAGCAGGTGAACAGTATAAGTGAGGAGAATGTATTCCCCTGATGGTTTAATATACACCGGACATGTTACCAGGTGAACAGTATAAGTGAGGAGAGTGTGTTCCCCTGATGGTTTAATATACACAGGACATGTTACCAGGAGAACAGTATAAGTGAGGAGAATGTGTTCCCCTGATGGTTTAATATACACGGGAAATGTTACCAGGTGAAAAGTATAAGTGAGGAGAGTGTGTTCCCCTGATTGTTTAACACGCACGGGACGTGTCACCAGGTGAAGAGCAGAAGTGAGGAGAGTGTGTTCCCCTGATCGTGTAATATACACGGGACATGTTACCAGGTGACGAGTATAAGTGAGGAGAGTGTGTTCCCCTCATTGTTTAATATACACGGGACATGTTACAACGTGAACAGTATATGTGAAGAGAGTGTGTTCCCCTGATGGTTTAATATACATGGGACATGTTACCAGGTGAAAAGTATAAGTGCGGAGAGTGTGTTCCCCTGATGGTTTAATATACACGGGACATGTTACCAGGTGAACAGTATATGTGAAGAGAGTGTGTTCCCCTGATGGTTCAATATACATGGGACATGTTACCAGGTGAACTGTATAAGTGAAGAGAGCGTGTTCCCCTGATTGTTTAATATACGTGGGACATGTTACCAGGTGACGAGTATAAGTGAGGAGAGTGTGTTCCCCTCATTGTTTAATATACACGGGACATGTTTGCAGGTGAACAGTATCAGTGAGGAGAATGTGTTCCCCTGATGGTTTAATATACACGGGACATGTAAACAGGTGAACAGTATAAGTGAGGAGAGTGTGTTCCCCTGATTGTTAAATATACACGGGACATGTTACCAGGTGAACAGTATAAGTGAGGAGAATGTGTTCCCCTGATGGTTTAATAGACACGGGACATGTTGCCAGGTGAACAGTATAAGTGAGGAGAGTGTGTTCCCCTGATGGTTTAATATACACAGGACATGTCACCAGGTGAACTGTAATAGTGAGGAGAGTATGTTCCCCTGATTGTTTAATACGCACGGGACATGTCACCAGGTGAACAGTATAAGTGAGGAGAATGTGTTCATCTGATGGTTTAATATACATGGGACATGATACCAGGTGAACAGTATAAGTGAGCAGATTGTGTTCCCCTGATGGTTTAATATAAACGGGACATGTCACCAGGTGAACAGTATAATTGAGGAGAGTGTGTTCCCCTGATGGTTTAATATACACAGGACATGATACCAGGTGAACAGTATAAGTGAGGAGAGTGTGTTCCCCTGATGGTATAATATACACGGGACATGTTACCAGCTGAAAGGTATAATTGAGGAGAGGGCTTTCCCCTGATGGTTTAAAACACACGACATGTCAACAGGTGAACAGTATTAGTGAGGAGAGTGTGTTCCGCTGATGGTTTAATACTGACGGGACATGTCACCAGGTGAACAGTATAATTGAGGAGAGTGTGTTCCCCTGATGTTTTAATATACACGGGACATGTTACCAGGTGAACAGTATAAGTGAGGAGAGTGAGTTCCCCTGATGGTTTAATATACACGGGACATGTTACCAGGTGAACAGTATAAGTGATGAGAGTGCCTTCCCCTGATGTTTTCATATACTCGGGACATGTTACCAGGTGAACAGTATAAGTGAGGACAGTGTGTTCCCCTGATGGTTTAATATACACGGGACATGTTACCAGGTGAACAGTATAAGTGAGGACAGTGTGTTCCCCTGATGGTTTAATATACACGGGACATGTTACCAGGTGAACAGTATAAGTGATGAGAGTGCTTTCCCCTGATGTTTTAATGTACACGGGACATGTTACCAGCTGAACAGTATAAGTGAGGAGAGGGCTTTCCCCTGATGTTTTAAAAAACAAGGGACATGTTACCAGGTGAACAGTATAAGTGAGGAGAATGTGTTCCCCTGATGGTTCAATATACACGGGACATGTTACCAGGTGAACAGTATAAGTGAGGATACTGTATTCCCCTGATGGTTCAATATACACGAGACATGTTAGCTGGTGAACAGTACAAGTGAGGAGAATGTATTCCCCTGATGGTTCAATATACACGGGACATGTTACCAGGTGAACAGCATAGGTGAGGAGAGTGTGTTCCCCTGATGGTTTAATATACACGGGTCATGTTACCAGCTGAACAGTGTAAGTGAGGAGAGGGCTTTCCCCTGATGGTTTAATATACACGGGACATTTTAGCAGGTGAACAGTATAAGTGACGAGAATGTATTCCCCTGATGGTTCAATATACACGGGACATGTAACCAAGTGAACAGTATAAGTGAGGAGAGTGTGTTCCCCTCATTGTTTAATATACACGGGACATGTTACCAGGTGAACAGTATAAGTGAGGAGAGTGGTTTCCCCTGATTGTTTAATATACACGGGACATGTTACCAGGTGAACAGTATAAGTGAGGAGAGTGTGTTCCCCAGATGGTTTAATATACACGGGACATGTTACCAGGTGAACAGTATAAGTGAGGAGAGTGTGTTCCCCAGATGGTTTAATATACACGGGACATGTTACCAGGTGAACAGTATAAGTGATGAGAGTGTGTTCCCCTGATGGTTCAATATACACGGGACATGTTAGCAGGTGAAAATTAAAAGTGAGGAGAATGTGTTCCCCTCATGGTTTAATATACATGGGACATGTTACCAGGTGAACAGTATAAGTGATGAGAGTGTGTTCCCCTGATGGTTTAATATACACGGGACATGTTACCAGGTGAACAGTATAAGTGAGGAGAGTGTGTTCCCCAGATGGTTTAATATACACGGGACATGTTACCAGGTGAACAGTATAAGTGATGAGAGTGTGTTCCCCTGATGGTTTAATATACACGGGACATGTTACCAGGTGAACAGTATAAGTGATGAGAGTGTGTTCCCCTGATGGTTTAATATACACGGGACATGTTACCAGGTGAACAGTATAAGTGAGGAGAGTGTGTTCCCCAGATGGTTTAATATACACGGGACATGTTACCAGGTGAACAGTATAAGTGATGAGAGTGTGTTCCCCTGATGGTTCAATATACACGGGACATGTTAGCAGGTGAACATTAAAAGTGAGGAGAATGTGTTCCCCTCATGGTTTAATATACATGGGACATGTTACCAGGTGAACAGTATAAGTGAGGAGAGTGTGTTCCCCTGATGGTTTAACATGCACGGGACATGTTACCAGGTCAACAGTATAAGTGAGGAGAGTGTGATCCAATGATTGTTTAATACTGACCGGACGTGTCACCAGGTGAACAGTATAAGTGAGGAGAGTGTGTTCCCATGATGGTTTAACAGGCAGGGGACATGTTACCAGGTGAACAGTATAAGTGAGGAGAGTGTGTTCCCCTGATGGTTTAATATACACGGGACATGTTACCAGGAGAACAGTGTAAGTGAGGAGAGTGAGTTCCCCTGATGGTTTAATACACACGGGACATGTTACCAGGTAAACAGTGTAAGTGAGGAGAGTGAGTTCCCCTGATGGTTAAATACAAACAGGACATGTTACCAGGTGAACAGTGTAAGTGTGGAGAGTGAGTTCCCCTGATGGTTTAAACAAACAGGACATGTGAACAGGTGAACAGTATAAGTGAGGAGAGTGTGTTCCCCTGATGGTTTAATATGCACAGGACATGATACCAGGTGAACAGTATAAGTGAGGAGAGTGAGTTCCCCTGATTGTTTAATATACCCGGGACATGTCATCAGGTGAACAGTATAAGTGAGGAGAGTGTGTTGCCCTGATGGTTTAATAACACGGGACATGTTACCAGGTGAACAGTATAAGTGAGGAGCGGGCTTACCCATGATGGTTTAATATACACGGGACATGTTACCAGGTGAACAGTATAAGTGATGAGAGTGCTTTCCCCTGATCTTTTAATATACACGGGACATGTTACCAGGTGAACAGTATAAGTGAGGAGAGTGGGTTCCCCTGATGGTTTAATATACACGGGACATGTTACCAGGTGAACAGTATAAGTGAGGAGAGGGCTTTCCCCTGATGTTTTAAAAAACAAGGGACATGTTATCAGGTGAACAGTACAAGTGAGGAGAATGTGTTCCCCTGATGGTTTAATATACACGGGACATGTTACCAGGTGAACAGTACAAGTGAGGAGACTGTATTCCCCTGATGGTTCAATATACACGGGACATGTTAGCTGGTGAACAGTACAAGTGAGGAGAATGTATTCCCCTGGTGGTTTAATATACACGGGACATGTTACCAGGTGAACAGTATAAGTGAGGAGATTGTGTTCCCCTGATGGTTTAAGATACACGGGTCATGTTACCAGGTGAACATTATAAGTGAGGAGGGTGTGTTCCCCTGATGGTATAATATACACGGGACATGTTACCAGCTGAACAGTGTAAGTGAGGAGAGGGCTTTCCCCTGATGGTTTAATATACACGGGACATTTTAGCAGGTGAACAGTATAAGTGAGGAGAATGTATTCCCCTGATGGTTTAATATACACAGGACATGTTACCAGGTGAACAGTATAAGTGAGGAGACTGTTTTCCCCTGATGGTTTAATATACACAGGACATGTTACCAGGTGAACAGTATAAGTGAGGAGAATGTGTTCCGCTGATGGTTTAATATACACGGGACATGTTACCAGGTGAAAAGTATAAGTCAGGAGAGTGTGTTCCCCTGATGGTTTAATATACACCTGACATGTTACCAGGTGAACAGTATAAGAGAGGAGAGTGTGTTCCCCTGATGGTATAATATACACGGGACATGTTACCAGCTGAACAGTGAAAGTGAGGAGAGGGCTTTCCCCTGACGATTTAATATACACGGGACATTTTAGCAGGTGAACAGTATAAGTGAGGAGAATGTATTCCCCTGATGGTTTAATATACAGAGGACATGTTACCAGGTGAACAGTATAAGTGAGGAGACTGTTTTCCCCTGATGGTTTAATATACACAGGACAAGTTACCAGGTGAACAGTATAAGTGAGTAGAATGTGTTCCCCTGATTGTTTAATACTCACGGGACATGTTACCAGGTGAACAGTATAAGTGAGGAGAGTGTGTTGCCCTGATGGTTTAATAACACGGGACATGTTACCAGGTGAACAGTATAAGTGAGGAGCGGGCTTACCCATGATGGTTTAATATACACGGGACATGTTAGCAGGTGAACAGTATATGTGAGGAGAGTGAGTTCCCCTGATGGTTTAATATACACGGGACATGTTACCAGGTGAACAGTATAAGTGAGGAGAGGGCTTTCCCCTGATGTTTTAAAAAACAAGGGACATGTTATCAGGTGAACAGTACAAGTGAGGAGAATGTGTTCCCCTGATGGTTTAATATACACGGGACATGTTACCAGGTGAACAGTACAAGTGAGGAGACTGTATTCCCCTGATGGTTCAATATACACGGGACATGTTAGCTGGTGAACAGTACAAGTGAGGAGAATGTATTCCCCTGGTGGTTGAATATACACGGGACATGTTACCAGGTGAACAGTATAAGTGAGGTGATTGTGTTCCCCTGATGGTTTAAGATACACGGGTCATGTTACCAGGTGAACATTATAAGTGAGGAGGGTGTGTTCCCCTGATGGTATAATATACACGGGACATGTTACCAGCTGAACACTGTAAGTGAGGAGAGGGCTTTCCCCTGATGGTTTAATATACACGGGACATTTTAGCAGGTGAACAGTATAAGTGAGGAGAATGTATTCCCCTGATGGTTTAATATACACAGGACATGTTACCAGGTGAACAGTATAAGTGAGGAGACTGTTTTCCCCTGATGGTTTAATATACACAGGACATGTTACCAGGTGAACAGTATAAGTGAGGAGAATGTGTTCCGCTGATGGTTTAATATACACGGCACATGTTACCAGGTGAAAAGTATAAGTCAGGAGAGTGTGTTCCCCTGATGGTTTAATATACACGTGACATGTTACCAGGTGAACAGTATAAGAGAGGAGAGTGTGTTCCCCTGATGGTATAATATACACGGGACATGTTACCAGCTGAACAGTGAAAGTGAGGAGAGGTCTTTCCCCTGACGGTTTAATATACACGGGACATTTTAGAGGGTGAACAGTATAAGTGAGGAGAATGTATTCCCCTGATGGTTTAATATACACAGGACAGGTTACCAGGTGAACAGTATAAGTGAGGAGACTGTTTTCCCCTGATGGTTTAATATACACAGGACAAGTTACCAGGTGAACAGTATAAGTGAGGAGAATGTGTTCCCCTGATTGTTTAATACTCACGGGACATGTTACCAGGTGAGCAGCATAAGTGAGGAGAGTGTGTTCCCCTGATGGTTTAATATACATGGGACATGTTACCAGGTGAACAGTATAAGAGAAGAGAGCCTGTTCCCCTCATTGTTTAATATACACGGGACATGTTACCAGGTGAACAGACTAAGTGAGGAGAGTGTGTTCCCCTGATTGTTAAAAATACACGGGACGTGTTACCAGGTGAACAGTATAAGTGAGGAGAGTGTGTTCCCCAGATGGTTTAATATACACGAGACATGTTACCAGGTGAACAGTATAAGTGAGGAGAGTGTCTTCCCCTGTTGGTTTAATATACACGGGACATGTTACCATGTGAACAGTATAAGTGTTGAGAGTGTGTGCCCCTGATGGTTCAGTATACACGGGACATGTTAGCAGGTGAACATTATAAGTGAGGAGAATGTGTTCCCCTCATGGTTTAATATACACGGGACATGTTACCAGGTGAACAGTATAAGTGAGGAGAGTGTGTTCCCCTGATGGTTTAACATGCACGGGACATGTTACCAGGTCAACAGTATAAGTGAGGAGAGTGTGTTCCCCTGTTGGTTTAATATACACGGGACATGTTACCAGGTGAACAGTATAAGTGAGGAGAGTGTGTTCCCCTGATGGTTTAACATGCACGGGACATGTTACCAGGTCAACAGTATAAGTGAGGAGAGTTTGTTCCCCTGATGGTTTAATACACCCGGGACATGTTACCAGGTGAACAGTATAAGAGAGGAGAGTGTGATCCAATGATTGTTTAATACTGACGGGACGTGTCACCAGCTGAACAGTATAAGTGAGGAGAGTGTGTTCCCATGATGGTTTAACAGGCAGGGGACATGTTACCAGGTGAACAGTAGAAGTGAGGAGAGTGTGTTCCACTGATGGTTTAATATACACGGGACATGTTACCAGGAGAACAGCATAAGTGAAGAGAGTGTGTTCCCCTGATGGTTTAATACACACGGGACATGTTACCAGGTAAACAGTGTAAGTGAGGAGAGTGAGTTCCCCTGATGGTTTAATACAAACAGGACATGTTACCAGGTGAACAGTGTAAGTGAGGAGAGTGAGTTCCCCTGATGGTTTAAACAAACAGGACATGTTACCAGGTGAAAAGTATAAGTCAGGAGAGCGTGTTCCCCTGATTGTTTAATACTCACGGGACATGTTACCAGGTGAGCAGTATAAGTGAGGAGAGTGTGTACCCCTGATGGTTTAACACGCACGGGACGTGTCACCAGGTGAAGAGTAGAAGTGAGGAGAGTGTGTTCCCCTGATGGTCTAATATACACGGGACATGTTAACAGGTGAACAGTATATGTGAAGAGAGTGTGTTCCCCTGATGGTTTAATATACATGGGACATGTTACCAGGTGAACAGTATAAGAGAAGAGAGCCTGTTCTCCTGATTGCTTAATATACGTGGGACATGTTACAAGGTGAAGAGTAGAAGTGAGGAGAGTGTGTTCCCCTGATGGTCTAATATACACGGGACATGTTAGCAGGTGAACAGTATCAGTGAGGGGAATGTGTTCCCCTGATGGTTTAATATACACGGGACATGTTACCAGGTGAACAGAATAAGTGAGGAGAGTGTGTTCCCCTGATGGTTTAATATACACGGGACATGTTGCCAGGTGAACAGTATAAGTGAGGAGAGTGTGTTCCCCTGTTGGTTTAATATACACGGGGCATGTCACCATGTGAACAGTATAAGTGATGAGACTGTATTCCCCTGATGGTTCAATATACACGGGACATGTTAGCAGGTGAACATTATAAGTGAGGAGAGTGTGTTCCCCTCATGGTTTAATATACATGGGACATGTTACCAGGTGAACAGTATAAGTGTGGAGAGTGTGTTTCCCTGATGGTTTAACATTCACGGGACATGTTACCAGGTCAACAGTATAAGTGAGGAGAGTGTGTTCCCCTGATGGTTTAATACACCCGGGACATGTTACCAGGTGAACAGTATAAGTGAGGAGAGTGTGATCCAATGATTGTTTAATACTGACGGGACGTGTCACCAGGTGAACAGTCTAAGTGAGGAGAGTGTGTTCCCATGATGGTTTAACAGGCAGGGGACATGTTACCAGGTGAACAGTATAAGTGAAGAGAGTGTGTTCCCCTGATGGTTTAATACACACGGGACATGTTACCAGGTAAACAGTGTAAGTGAGGAGAGTGAGTTCCCCTGATGGTTCAATACAAACAGGACATGTTACCAGGTGAACAGTGTAAGTGAGGAGAGTGAGTTCCCCTGATGGTTTAATATGCACAGGACATGATACCAGGTGAACAGTATAAGTGAGGAGAGTGAGTTCCCCTGATTGTTTAATATACCCGGGACATGTCATCAGGTGAACAGTATAAGTGAGGAGAGTGCTTTCCCCTGATGCTTTAATATACACGGGACATGTCACCAGGTGAACAGTATAAGTGAGGAGAGTGTGTTCCCCTGATGGTATAATATACATGGGACATGTTACCAGGTGAGCACTATAAGTGAGGAGAGGGCTTACCCATGATGATTCAATATGCACGGGACATGTTACCAGGTGAACAGAAAAAGTGAGGAGAGTGTGTTCCACTGATGGTTTAATATACACGGGACATGTTCCCAGGTGAACAGTGTAAGTGAGGAGACTGTATTCCCCTCATGGTTCAATATACACGGGACATGTTAGCAGGTGAACAGTATAAGTGAGGAGAGTGTGTTCCCCTGATGGTTTAATATACACGGGACATGTTACCAGGAGAACAGTATAAGTGAAGAGAGTGTGTTCCCCTGATGGTTTAATACACACGGGACATGTTACCAGGTAAACAGTATAAGTGAGGAGAGTGAGTTCCCCTGATGGTTTAATATACCCGGGACATGTTACCAGGTGAACAGTATAAGTGAGGAGACTGTTTTCCCCTGATGGTTTAATATACACTGGACATGTTACCAGGTGAACAGTATAAGTGAGGAGAATGTGTTCCGCTGATGGTTTAATATACACGGGACATGGTACCAGGTGAAAAGTATAAGTCAGGAGAGTGTGTTCCCCTGATTGTTTAATACACACGGGACATGTTTCCAGGTGAGCAGTATAAGTGAGGAGAGTGTGTTCCCCTGATGGTTTAACACGCACGGGACGTGTCACCAGGTGAAGAGTAGAAGTGAGGAGAGTGTGTTCCCCTGATGGTCTAATATACACGGGACATGTTACCAGGTGAACAGTATATGTGAAGAGAGTGTGTTCCCCTGATGGTTTAATATACATGGGACATGTTACCAGGTGAACAGAATAAGAGAAGAGAGCCTGTTCTCCTGATTGCTTAATATACGTGGGACATGTTACAAGGTGACGAGTATAAGTGAGGAGAGTGTGTTCCCCTCATTGTTTAATATACACGGGACATGTTAGCAGGTGAACAGTATCAGTGAGGAGAATGTGTTCCCCTGATGGTTTAATATACACGGGACATGTTACCAGGTGAACAGTATAAGTGAGGAGAGTGTGTTCCCCTGTTGTTTTAATATACACGGGGCATGTCACCATGTGAACAGTATAAGTGATTAGACTGTATTCCCCTGATGGTTCAATATACACGGGACATGTTAGCAGGTGAACATTATAAGTGAGGAGAATGTGTTCCCCTCATGGTTTAATATACATGGGACATGTTACCAGGTGAACAGTATAAGTGAGGAGAGTGTGTTCCCCTGATGGTTTAACATGCACGGGACATGTTACCAGGTCAACAGTATAAGTGAGGAGAGTGTGTTCCCCTGATGGTTTAATACACCCGGGACATGTTACCAGGTGAACAGTATAAGTGAGGAGAGTGTGATCCAATGATTGTTTAATACTGACGGGACGTGTCACCAGGTGAACAGTCTAAGTGAGGAGAGTGTGTTCCCATGATGGTTTAACAGGCAGGGGACATGTTACCAGGTGAACAGTAGAAGTGAGGAGAGTGTGTTCCCCTGATGGTTTAATACACACGGGACATGTTACCAGGTAAACAGTGTAAGTGAGGAGAGTGTATTCCCCTGATGGTTTAATACACACGGGACATGTTACCAGGTAAACAGTATAAGTGAGGAGAGTGACTTCCCCTGATTGTTTAATATACCCGGGACATGTCATCAGGTGAACAGTATAAGTGAGGAGAGTGCTTTCCCCTGATGCTTTAATATACCCGGGACATGTCATCAGGTGAACAGTATAAGTGAGGAGAGTGCTTTCCCCTGATGCTTTAATACACACGGGACATGTTACCAGGTAAACAGTATAAGTGAGGAGAGTGAGTTCCCCTGATTGTTTAATATACCCGGGACATGTCATCAGGTGAACAGTATAAGTGAGGAGAGTGCTTTCCCCTGATGCTTTAATATACACGGGACATGTCACCAGGTGAACAGTATAAGTGAGGAGAGAGTGTTCCCCTGATGGTATAATATCCATGGGACATGTTACCAGGTGAGCACTATAAGTGAGGAGAGGGCTTACCCATGATGGTTCAATATGCACGGGACATGTTACCAGGTGAACACTGTAAGTGAGGAGAGTGTGTTCCCCTGATGGTTTAATATACACGGGACATGTTACCAGGTGAACAGTATAAGTGAGGAGAGTGTGATTCAATGATTGTTTAATACTGACGGGACGTGTCACCAGGTGAAGAGTATAAGTGAAGAGAGTGTGTTCCACTGATGGTTTAATATACAAGGGACATGTTCCCAGGTGAACAGTGTAAGTGAGGAGAGTGTGTTCCACTGATGGTTTAATATACAAGGGACATGTTCCCAGGTGAACAGTGTAAGTGAGGAGACTGTATTCCCCTCATTGTTCAATATACACGGGACATGTTAGCAGGTGAACAGTATAAGTGAGGAGAGTGTGTTCCCCTGATGGTTCAATACACACGGGACATGTTACCTGGTAAACAGTGTAAGTGAGGAGAGTGAGTTCCCCTGATGGTTTAATACAAACGGGACATGTTACCAGGTGAACAGTGTAAGTGAGGAGAGTGAGTTCCCCTGATGGTTTAATACAAACAGGACATGTCAACCTGTGAACAGTATAAGTGAGGATAGTCTGTTCCCCTGATGGTTTACTATACACAGGACATAATACCAGGTGAACAGTATAAGTGAGGAGAGTGAGTTCCCCTGATTGTTTAATATACCCGGGACATGTCATCAGGTGAACAGTATAAGTGAGGAGAGTGTGTTCCCCTGATGGTTTAATATACACGGGACATGTTACCAGGTGAACAGTATAAGTGAGGAGAGTGCTTTCCCCTGATGGTTTAATATACACGGGACATGTTACCAGGTGAACAGTATAAGTGAGGAGAGTGTGTTCCCCTGATGGTATAATATACACGGGACATGATACCAGGTGAACAGTATAAGTGAGGAGAGGGCTTACCCATGATGGTTTAATATACACGGGACATGTTTCCAGCTGAACAGTATAAGTGAGGATAGTGAGTTCCCCTGATGGTTTAATATACACGGGACATGTTACCAGGTGAACAGTATAAGTGAGGAGCGGGCTCACCCATGATGGTTTAATATACACGGGGCATGTTACCAGATGAACAGTATAAGTGAGGACAGTGTGTTCCCCTGATGGTTTAATATACACGGGACATGTTACCAGGTGAACAGTATAAGTGAGGACAGTGCGTTCCCCAGATGGTTTCATATACACGGGACATGTTACCAGGTGAACAGTATAAGTGATGAGAGTGCTTTCCCCTGATGGTTTAATATACACGGGACATGTTACCAGGTGAACAGTATAAGTGATGAGAGTGCTTTCCCCTGATGTTTTAATATACACGGGACATGTTACCAGCTGAAAAGTATAAGTGAGGAGAGGGCTTTCCCCTGATGTTTTAAAAAACAAGGGACATGTTACCAGGTGAACAGTATAAGTGAATAGAATGTGTTCCCCTGATGGTTTAATATACACGGGACATGTTACCAGGTGAACAGTATAAGTGAGGATACTGTATTCCCCTGATGGTTCAATATACACGGGACATGTTAACTGGTGAACAGTACAAGTGAGGAGAATGTATTCCCCTGATGGTTTAATATACACGGGACATGTTACCAGGTGAACAGTATAAGTGAGGAGAGTGTGTTCCCCTGATGGTTTAATATACACGGGTCATGTTACCAGCTTAACAGTGTAAGTGAGGAGAGGGCTTTCCCCTGATGGTTTAATATACACGGGACATTTTAGCAGGTGAACAGTATAAGTGAGGAGAATGTATTCCCCTGATGGTTTAATATACACAGGGCATGTTACCAGGTGAACAGTATAAGTGAGGAGACTGTTTTCCCCTGATGGTTTAATATTCAGAGGACATGTTACCAGCTGAACAGTGTAAGTGAGGAGAGGGCTTTCCCCTGATGGTTTAATATACACGGGACATTTTAGCAGGTGAACAGTATAAGTGAGGAGAATGTATTCCCCTGATGGTTTAATATACACAGGACATGTTACCAGGTGAACAGTATAAGTGAGGAGACTGATTTCCCCTGATGGTTTAATATACACAGGACATGTTACCAGGTGAACAGTATAAGTGAGGAGAATGTGTTCCGCTGATGGTTTAATATACACGGGACATGTTACCAGGTGAAAAGTATGAGTCTGGAGAGTGTGTTCCCCTGATGGTTTAATATACACGGGACATGTTACCAGGTGAACAGTATAAGTGAGGAGAGTGTGTTCCCCTGATGGTATAATATACACGGGAAATGTTACCAGCTGAACAGTGTAAGTGTGGAGAGTATGTTCCCCTGATGGTTTAATATACACGGGACATGTTACCAGGTGAACAGTATAAGTGAGGAGAATGTATTCCCCTGATGGTTTAATATACACAGGACATGTTACCAGGTGAACAGTATCAGTGAGGAGACTGTTTTCCCCTGATGGTTTAATATACACAGGACATGTTACCAGGTGAACAGTATAAGTGAGGAGAATGTGTTCCGCTGATGGTTTAATACACACGGGACATGTTACCAGGTGAAAAGTATAAGTCAGGAGAGTGTGTTCCCCTGAATGTTTAATACTCACGGGACATGTTACCAGGTGAGCAGTATAAGTGAGGAGAGTCTGTTCCCCTGATGGTTTAACACGCACGGGACATGTTACCAGGTGAAGAGTAGAAGTGAGGAGAGTGTGTTCCCATGATGGTCTAATATACACGGGACATGTTACCAGGTGAACAGCATATGTGAAGAGAGTGTGTTCCCCTGATGGTTTAATATAAATGGGACATGTTACCGGGTGAACAGTATAAGAGAAGAGAGCCTGTTCTCCTGATTGCTTAATATACGTGGGACATGTTACAAGGTGACGAGTATAAGTGAGGAGAGTGTGTTCCCCTCATTGTTTAATATACACGGGACATGTTAGCAGGTGAACAGTATAAGTGAGGAGAGTGTGTTCCCCAGATGGTTTAATATACACGGGACATGTTACCAGGTGAACAGTATAAGTGAGGAGAGTGTGTTCCACTGTTGGTTTAATATACACGGGACTTGTTACCATGTGAACAGTATAAGTGATGAGAGTGTGTTCCCCTGGTGGTTCAATATACACGGGACATGTTAGCAGGTGAACATTATAAGTGAGGAGAATGTGTTCCCCTCATGGTTTATTATACATGGGACATGTTACCAGGTGAACAGTATAAGTGAGGAGAGTGTGTTCCCCTGATGGTTTAACATGCACGGGACATGTTACCAGGTCAACAGTATAAGTGAGGAGAGTGTGTTCCCCTGATGATTTAATACACCCGGGACATGTTACCAGGTGAACAGTATAAGTGAGGAGAGTGTGATCCAATGATTGTTTAATACTGACGGGACGTGTCACCAGGTGAACAGTATAAGTGAGGAGAGTGTGTTCCCATGATGGTTTAACAGGCAGGGGACATGTTACCAGGTGAACAGTAGAAGTGAGGAGAGTGTGTTCCCCTGATGGTTTAATATACACGGGACATGTTACCAGGAGAACAGTATAAGTGAAGAGAGTGTGTTCCCCTGATGGTGTAAACAAACAGGACATGTGAACAGGTGAACAGTATAAGTGAGGAGAGTGTGTTCCCCTGATGGTTTAATATGCACGGGACATGTTACCAGGAGAACAGTATAAGTGAAGAGAGTGTGTTCCCCTGATGGTGTAAACAAACAGGACATGTGAACAGGTGAACAGTATAAGTGAGGAGAGTGAGTTCCCCTGATTGTTTAATATACCCGGGACATGTCATCAGGTGAACAGTAGAAGTGAGGAGCGGGCTTACCCATGATGGTTTAATATACACGGGACATGTTACCAGGTGAACAGTATAAGTGAGGAGAGTGAGTTCCCCTGATGGTTTAATATACACGGGACATGTTACCAGGTGAACAGTATAAGTGATGAGAGTGCTTTCCCCTGATGTTTTAATATAAACGGGACATGTTACCAGGTGAACAGTATAAGTGAGGAGAGTGTTTTGCCCTGATGGTTTAATAACACGGGACATGTTACCAGGTGAACAGTATAAGTGAGGAGCGGGCTTACCCATGATTGTTTAATATACACGGGACATGTGGCCAGGTGAACAGTATAAGTGAGGAGAGTGAGTTCCCCTGATGGTTTAATATACACGGGACATGTTACCAGGTGAACAGTATAAGTGAGGAGAGGGCTTTCCCCTGATATTTTAAAAAACAAGGGACATGTTATCAGGTGAACAGCATAAGTGAGGAGAATGTGTTCCCCTGATGGTTTAATATACACGGGACGTGTTACCAGGTGAACAGTATAAGTGAGGAGAGTGTGTTCCCCTGTTGGTTTAATATACACGGGACATGTTACCATGTGAACAGTATAAGTGTTGAGAGTGTGTTCCCCTGATGGTTCAGTATACACGGGACATGTTAGCAGGTGAACATTATAAGTGAGGAGAATGTGTTCCCCTCATGGTTTAATATACACGGGACATGTTACCATGTGAACAGTATAAGTGTTGAGAGTGTGTTCCCCTGATGGTTCAGTATACACGGGACATGTTAGCAGGTGAACAGTATAAGTGAGGAGAATGTGTTCCCCTCATGGTTTAATATACATGGGACATGTTACCAGGTGAACAGTATAAGTGAGGAGAGTGTGTTCCCCTGATGGTTTAACATGCACGTGACATGTTACCAGGTCAACAGTATAAGTGAGGATAGTGTGTTCCCCTGATGGTTTAATACACCCGGGACATGTTACCAGGTGAACAGTATAAGTGAGGAGAGTGTGTTCCAATGATTGTTTAATACTGACGGGACGTGTCACCAGGTGAACAGTATAAGTGAGCAGAGTGTGTTCCCATGATGGTTTAACAGGCAGGGGACATGTTACCAGGTGAACAGTAGAAGTGAAGAGAGTGTGTTCCCCTGATGGTTTAATACACACGGGACATGTTACCAGGTAAACAGTGTAAGAGAGGAGAGTGAGTTCCCCTGATGGTTTAATACAAACAGGACATGTTACCAGGTGAACAGTGTAAGTGAGGAGAGTGAGTTCCCCTGATGGTTTAATATGCACAGGACATGATACCTGGTGAACAGTATAAGTGAGGAGAGTGAGTTCCCCTGATTGTTTAATATACACGGGACATGTTACCAGGAGAACAGTATAAGTGAAGAGAGTGTGTTCCCCTGATGGTTTAATACACACGGGACATGTTACCAGGTAAACAGTGTAAGAGAGGAGAGTGAGTTCCCCTGATGGTTTAATACAAACAGAACATGTTACCAGGTGAACAGTGTAAGTGAGGAGAGTGAGTTCCCCTGATGGTTTAATATGCACAGGACATGATACCAGGTGAACAGTATAAGTGAGGAGAGTGAGTTCCCCTGATTGTTTAATATACCCGGGACATGTCATCAGGTGAACAGTATAAGTGAGGAGAGTGCTTTCCCCTGATGCTTTAATATACACAGGACATGTCACCAGGTGAACAGTATAAGTGAGGAGAGTGTGTTCCCCTGATGGTATAATATACATGGGACATGTTACCAGGTGAGCACTATAAGTGAGGAGAGGGCTTACCCATGATGGTTCAATATGCACGGGACATGTTACCAGGTGAACAGTATAAGTGAGGAAAGTGTGTTCCACTGATGGTTTAATATACACGGGACATGTTCCCAGGTGAACAGTGTAAGTGAGGAGATTGTATTCCCCTCATGGTTCAATATACACGGGACATGTTAGCAGGTGAACAGTATAAGTGAGGAGAGTGTGTTCCCCTGATGGTTTAATATACACGGGACATGTTAGCAGGTGAACAGTATAAGTGAGGAGTGTGTGTTCCCCTGATGGTTTAATATACACGGGACATGTTACCAGGGGAACAGAAGAAGTGAGGAGAGTGTGATTCAATGATTGTTTAATACTGACGGGACGTGTCACCAGGTGAAGAGGATAAGTGAAGAGAGTGTGTTCCCATGATGGTTTAACAGGCAGTGGACATGTTACCAGGTGAACAGTATAAGTGAGGAGAGTGTGTTCCACTGATGGTTTAATGTACACGGGACATGTTCCCAGGTGAACAGTGTAAGTGAGGAGACTGTATTCCCCTCATGGTTCAATATACAAGGGACATGTTAGCAGGTGAACAGTATAAGTGAGGAGAGTGTGTTCCCCTGATGGTTTAATACACACGGGACATGTTACCAGGTAAACAGTGTAAGTGAGGAGAGTGAGTTCCCCTGATGGTTTAATACAAACGGGACATGTTACCAGGTGAACAGTGTAAGTGAGGAGAGTGAGTTCCCCTGATGGTTCAATACAAACAGGACATGTTACCAGGTGAACAGTATAAGTGAGGAGAGTGCTTTCCCCTGATGGTTTAATATACACGGGACATGTTACCAGGTGAACAGTATAAGTGAGGAGAGTGTGTTCCCCTGATGGTATAATATACACGGGACATGTTCCCAGATGAACAGTATAAGTGAGGAGAGGGCTTACCCATGATGGTTTAATATACACGGGACATGTTACCAGCTGAACAGTATAAGTGAGGATAGTGAGTTCCCCTGATGGTTTAATATACACAGGACATGTTACCAGGTGAACAGTATAAGTGAGGACAGTGTGTTCCCCTGATGGTTTAATATACACGGGACATGTTACCAGCTGAACAGTATAAGTCATGAGAGTGTGTTCCCCGGATGTTTTGAAAAACAAGGGACATGTTACCAGGTGAACAGTATAAGTGAGGAGAATGTGTTCCCCTGATGGTTTAATATACACGGGACATGTTACCAGGTGAACAGTATAAGTGAGGAGACTGTATTCCCCTGATGGTTCAATATACACGGGACATGTTAGCTGGTGAACAGTATAAGTGAGGAGAATGCATTCCCCTGATGGTTTAATATACACGGGTCATGTTACCAGGTGAACAGTATATGTGAGGAGAGTGTGTTCCCCTGATGGTTTAATATACACGGGTCATGTTACCAGGTGAACAGTATAAGTGAGGAGAGTGTGTTCCCCTGATGGTTTAATATACACGGGTCATGTTACCAGGTGAACAGTATAAGTGAGGAGAGTGTGTTCCCCTGATGGTATAATATACACGGGACATGTTCCCAGCTGAACAGCATAAGTGAGGAGAGGGCTTTCCCCTGATGGTTTAATATGCACGGGACATGTTACCAGGTGAACAGTATAAGTGAGGAGAGTGTGTTCCCCTGATTGTTAAATATACACGGGACATGTTACCAGGTGAACAGTATAAGTGAGGAGAGTGTGTTCCCCTGATGGTTTAATATACACGGGACATGTTACAACGTGAACAGTATAAGTGAGGAGAGAGTGTTCCCCTGATTGTTTAATACTCACGGGAGATGTTACCAGGTGAGCAGTATAAGTGAAGAGAGCGTGTTCCCCTGATGGTTTAATATACACGGGACATGTTACCAGGTGAACAGTATAAGTGAGGAGAGTGTGTTCCCCTGATGGTTTAATATACACGGGACATGTTGCCAGGTGAACAGTATAAGTGAGGAGAGTGTGTTCCCCTCATTGTTTAATATAGACGGGACATGTTACCAGGTGAACAGTATAAGTGAGGAGAGTGTGTTCCCCTGATGGTTTAATATACACTGGACATGTTGCCAGGTGAGCAGTATAAGTGAGGAGAGTGTGTTCCCCTGATGGTTTAATATACACGGGACTTATTACCAGTTGAACAGTATAAGTGAGGAGAGGGCTTTCCCCTGATGGTTTAATATACACGGGACATGTTACCAGGTGAACAGTAGAAGTGAGGTGAGTGTGTTCCCCTGATGGTTTAATACTCACGGGACATGTTACCAGGTGAACGGAAAAGGGAGGAGAGTGTCTTCCCCTGATGGTTTAATACTGACGGGACATGTCACCCGGTGAACAGTATAAGTTAGGAAAGTGTGTTCCCCTCATTGTTTAATATACACGGGACATGTTACCAGGTGAACAGTATAAGTGAGGAGAGTGTGTTCCCCTGATGGTTTAATATACACGGGACATGTTGCCAGGTGAACAGTATAAGTGAGGAGAGTGTGTTCCCCTGATGGTTTAATATACACTGGACTTATTACCAGTTTGACAGTATAAGTGAGGAGAGGGCTTTCCCCTGATGGTTTAACATACACGGGACATGTTACCAGGTGAACAGTATAAGTGAGGACAGCGAGTTCCCCAGATGGTTTAATACATACAGGACATGTCAACAGGTGAACAGTATAAGTGAGGTGAGTGTGATCCCCTGATTGTTGAATACACACGGGACATGTTACCAGGTGAACAGAAAAGGGAGGAGAGTGTGTTCTCCTGATGGTTTAATACTGACGGGACATGTCACCAGGTGAACAGTATAAGTGAGGAGAGTGTGTTCCCCTGATTGTTGAATACACACGGGACATGTTACCAGGTGAACAGTATAAGTGAGGAGACTGTGTTCCCCTGATGGTTTAAGAAACACAGGACATGATACCAGGTGAACAGTATAAGTGAGGAGAGTGAGTTCCCTTGATTGTTTAATATACACGGGACATGTCACCAGGTGAACAGTATAAGTGAGGAGAGGGCTTACCCATGATGGTTTAATATACACGGGACATGTTACCAGGTGAACAGTATAAGTGAGGAGAGTGTGTTCAACTGATGGTTTATTAGTGACGGGACATGTCACCAGGTGAACAGTATAAGTGACGAGAGTGAGTTCCCCTGATTGTTTAAAACACACGACATGTTACCAGGTGAACTGTATAAGTTAGGAGAATGTTTTCCCCTGATGGTCTAATATACACAGGACATGTTACCAGGTGAACGGTAGAAGTGAGGAGAGTGTGTTCCCCTGATTGTTTAATACTCACGGGAGATGTTACCAGGTGAGCAGTAGAAGTGAAGAGAGCGTGTTCCCCTGATGGTTTAATATACACGGGACATGTTGCCAGGTGAACAGTATAAGTGAGGAGAGTGTGTTCCCCTGATGGTTTAATATACACGGGACATGTTGCCAGGTGAACAGTATAAGTGAGGAGAGTGTGTTCCCCTGATGGTTTAATATACACGGGACTTATTACCAGTTGAACAGTATAAGTGAGGAGAGGGCTTTCCCCTGATGGTTTAATATACACGGGACATGTTACCAGGTGAACAGTAGAAGTGAGGTGAGTGTGATCCCCTGATTGTTTAATACTCACGGGACATGTTACCAGGTGAACGGAAAAGGGAGGAGAGTGTCTTCCCCTGATGGTTTAATACTGACGGGACATGTCACCCGGTGAACAGTATAAGTGAGGAGAGTGTGTTCCCCTGATGGTTTAAGAAACACAGGACATGTTACCAGGTGAACAGTATATGTGAGGAGAATGTGTTCCCCTGATTGTTGAATAAACACGGGACATGATACCAGGTGAACAGAAGAAGTGAGGAGAGTGGGTTCCCCTGATGGTTTAATACTGACGGGACATGTCACCAGGTGAACAGCATAAGTGAGGAGAGGGCTTACCCATGATGGTTTAATATACACTGGACATGTTACCAGGTGAACAGTATAAGTGAGGAGAGTGTGTTCCACTGATGGTTTAATATACACGGGACATGTCATCAGGTGAACAGCATAAGTGAGGAGAGTGCTTACCCATGATGGTTTAATATACACGGGACATGTTACCAGGTGAACAGTATAAGTGAGGAGAGTGAGTTCCCCTGATGGTTTAAAACACACGACATGTTACCAGGTGAACTGTTTAAGTTCGGAGAATGTTTTCCCCTTATGGTTTAACACACACAGGACATGTTACCAGTTGAACACTATAAGTGAGGAGAGTGTGTTCCCCTGATGGTTTAATATACACAGGACATGATACCAGGTGAACAGTATAAGTGAGGAGAGTGAGTTCCCCTTATGGTTTAATATACACGGGAATTGTTACCAGGTGAACAGTATAAGTGAGGAGAGTGTGTTCCCCTGATGGTTTAATATACACGGGACATGTTACCAGGTGAACAGTATAAGTGAGGAGAGTGTGTTCCCCTGATGGTTTAATATACACGGGACATGTTACAACGTGAACAGTATAAGTGAGGAGAGTGTGTTCCCCTGATTGTTTAATACTCACGGGAGATGTTACCAGGTGAGCAGTATAAGTGAAGAGAGCGTGTTCCCCTGATTGTTAAATATACACGGGACATGTCACCAGGTGAACAGTATAAGTGAGGAGATTGTGTTCCCCTGATGGTTTAAAACACACGACATGTTACCAGGTGAACTGTATAAGTTAGGAGAATGTTTTCCCCTGATGGTTTAACACACACAGGACATGTTACCAGTTGAACACTATAAGTGAGGAGAGTGTGTTCCCCTGATGGTTTAATATACACAGGACATGATACCAGGTGAACAGTATAAGTGAGGAGAGTGAGTTCCCCTGATTGTTTAATATACACAGGACATGTTACCAGGTGAACAGTGTAAGTGAGGAGAGTGTGTTCCCCTGATGGTTTAATATACACGGGACGTATTATCACGTGAACAGTATAAGTGAGGAGAAGGCTTTCCCCTGATGGTTTAATATACACGGGACTTCTTACCAGCTGAACAGTATAAGTGAGGAGAGTGTGTTCCCCTGATTGTTAAATATATACGGGACATGTCACCAGGTGAACAGTATAAGTGAGGAGAGTGTGTTCCCCGGATGGTTTAATATACACGGGACTTATTACCAGGTGAACAGTATAAGTGAGGGGAGGGCTTTCCCCTGATGGTTTAATACACACGGGACATGTTACCAGGTGAACAGTATAAGTGAGGTGAGTGTGTTCCCCTGATGGTTTAATATACACGGGACATGTTACCAGGTGAACAGTATAAGTGAGGAGAGTGTGTTCCTCTGATGGTTTAACATGCACGGGACATGTTACCAGGTCAACAGTATAAGTGAAGAGAGCGTATTCTTTTGATTGTTTAATATACACGGGACATGTTACCAGGTGAACAGTATAAGTGAGGGGAGTGTGTTCCCCTGATTGTATAATGTACACGGGACATGTTGCCAGGTGAACAGTATCAGTGAGGAGAGTGTGTTCCCATGATGGTTTAACATACACGGGACATGTTAGCAGGTGAACAGTATAAGTGAGGATTATGTGTTCCCCTGATGGTTTAATATACACGGGACATGTTACAACGTGAACAGTATAAGTGAGGAGAGTGTGTTCCCCTGATTGTTTAATACTCACGGGAGATGTTACCAGGTGAACAGTATAAGTGAGGAGAGTGTGTTCCCCTGATGGTTTAATATACACGGGACTTATTACCAGTTGAACAGTATAAGTGAGGAGAGGGCTTTCCCCTGATGGTTTAATATACACAGGACATGTCAACAGGTGAACAGTATAAGTGAGGTGAGTGTGATCCCCTGATTGTTTAATACACACGGGACATGTTTCCAGGTGAACAGAAAAGAGAGGAGAGTGTCTTCCCCTGATGGTTTAATACTGACGGGACATGTCACCAGGTGAACAGAAAAGGGAGGAGAGTGTCTTCCCCTGATGGTTTAATACACACGGGACATGTTACCAGGTGAACAGTATACTGAGGAGACTGTGTTCCCCTGATGGTTTAAGAAACACAGGACATGTTCCCAGGTGAACAGTATATGTGAGGAGAGTGTGTTCCCCTGATTGTTGAATATACACGGGACATGTTACCAGGTGAACAGTATAAGTGAGGAGAGTGTGTTCCACTGAGGGTTTAATACTGACGGGACATGTTACCAGCTGAACAGTATAAGTGAGGATAGTGAGTTCCCCTGATGGTTTAATATACACAGGACATGTTACCAGGTGAACAGTATAAGTGAGGACAGTGTGTTCCCCTGATGGTTTAATATACACGGGACATGTTACCAGCTGAACAGCATAAGTGAGGAGAAGGCTTTCCCCTGATGTTTTAATATACATGGGACATGTTACCAGCTGAACAGTATAAGTGAGGAGAACGCTTTCCCCTGATGTTTTAATATACATGGGACATGTTACCAGCTGAACAGTATAAGTGAGGAGAGTGTTTTCCCCTGATGGTTTAATATACAAGGGACATGTTACCAGGTGAACAGTGTATGTGAGGAGAGTGTGTTCCCCTGATGGTTTAATATACACGGGACATGTTACCAGGTGAACAGTATAAGTGAGGAGAGTGTGTTCCACTGATGGTTTAATACTGACGGGACATTTCCCCAGGTGAACAGTATATGTGAGGAGAGTGTGTTCCCCTGATGGTTTAAAACACACGACATGTTACCGGGTGAACTGTATAAGTTAGGAGAATGTTTTCCCCTGATGGTTTAACACGCACAGGACATGTTACCAGTTGAACACGAAAAGTGAGGAGAGTGAGTTCCCCTTATGGTTTAATATACACGGGACTTGTTACCAGGTGAACAGTATAAGTGAGGAGAGTGCTTTCCCCTGATGGTTTAATACACACGGGACATGTTACCAGGTGAACAGTATAAGTGAGGAGAATGTATTCCCCTGATGGTTTAATATACACGGGACATGTTACCAGGTGAACAGTATAAGTGAGGAGAATGTATTCCCCTGATGGTTTAATATACACGGGACATGTTACCAGGTGAACAGTATAAGTGAGGATAATGTACTCCCCTGATGGTTTAACATACACGGGACATGTTAGCAGGTGAACAGTATAAGTGAGGAGAATGTATTCCCCTGATGGTTTAATATTCACGGGACATGTTAGCAGGTGAACAGTATAAGTGAGGACAGTGTGTTCCCCTGATGGTATAATATACACGGGACATGTTACCAGCTGAACAGTATAAGTGAGGAGAGGGCTTTCCCCTGATGGTTTAATATACACGGGACATGTTACCAGGTGAACAGTATAAGTGAGGAGAGTGTCTTCCCCTGATGGTTTAATATACACGGGACAGGTTACGAGGTGAAAAGTGTAAGTGAGGAGAGTGTGTTCCCTTGATTGTTTAATACTCACGGGACATGTGAACAGGTGAGCAGTATAAGTGAGGAGAGTGTGTTCCCCTGATGGTTTAACATGCACGGGACGTGTCACCAGGTGAAGAGTAGAAGTGAGGAGAGTGTGTTCCCCTGATGGTCTAATATTCACGGGACATGTTACCAGGTGAACAGTATATATGAAGAGAGTGTGTTCCCCTGATGGTTTAATATACATGGGACATGTTACCAGGTGAACAGTATAAGTGGAGAGAGCGTGTTCCCCTGATTGCTTAATATACGTGGGACATGTTACCAGGTGACGAGTATAAGTGAGGAGAGTGTGTTCCCCTCATTGTTTAATATACACGGGACATGTTAGTAGGTGAACAGTATAAGTGAGGAGAGTGTGTTCCCCTGATTGCTAAATATATACGGGACTAGTCACCAGGTGAACAGCATAAGTGAGGAGAGTGTGTTCCCCTGATGGTTTAATATACACGGGACTTATTACCACGTGAACAGTATAAGTGAGGAGAGGGCTTTCCCCTGATGGTTTAATATACACGGGACATGTTACCATGTGAACAGTATAAGTGAGGAGAGGGCTTTCCCCTGATGGTTTAATATACACGGGACATGTTACCAGGTGAACAATATAAGTGAGGAGAGTGTGTTCCCCTGATTGTTAAAAATATACGGGACATGTCACCAGGTGAACAGTATAATTGAGGAGAGTGTGTTCCCCTGATGGTTTAATATACACGGGACTTATTACCAGGTGAACAGTATAAGTGAGGAGAGGGCTTTCCCCTGATGGTTTAATACACACGGGACATGTTACCAGGTGAACAGTATAAGTGAGGAGAGTGTGTTCCCCTGATGGTTTAATATACACGGGACATGTTACCAGGTGAACAGTATAAGTGAGGAGAGTGTGTTCCACTGATGGTTTAACATGCACGGGACATTTTACCAGGTGAACAGTATAAGTGAGGAGAGTAGTTCCCCTGATGGTTTAACATGCACGGGACATGTTACCAGGTCAACAGTATAAGTGAGGAGAGTGTATTCCCCTGATGGTTTAATACACACGGGACATGTTACCAGGTGAACAGCATAGGTGAGGAGAGTGTGTTCCCCTGATGGTTTAATACACACGGGACATGTTACCAGGTGAACAGTATAGGTGAGGAGAGCGTGTTCCCCTGAAGGTCTAATATACACAGGACATGTTACCAGGTGAACAGTATTTGTGAAGAGAGTGTGTTCCCCTGATGGTTTAATACACACGGGACATGTTAGCAGGTGAACAGTATAAGTGAGGAGAGTGTCTTCCCCTGATGGTTTAATATACACGGGACATGTTAGCAGGTGAACAGTATAAGTGAGGAGAGTGTGTTCCCCTGATGGTTTAATATACACGGGACATGTTACCAGGTGAACAGTATAAGTGAGGAGAGTGTGTTCCTCTGATGGTTTAATATACACGCGACATGTTACCAGGTGAACAGTATAAGTGAGGAGAGTGAGTTCCCCTGATTGTTTAATATACCCGGGACATGTCAATAGGTGAACAGTATAAGTGAGGAGAGTGTGTTCCACTGATGGTTTAATATACACGGGACATGTTCCCAGGTGAACAGTATAAGTGAGGAGAGTGTCTTCCCCTGATGGTTTAATATACACGGGACATGTTAGCAGGTGAACAGTATAAGTGAGGACAGTGTGTTCCCCTGATGGTATAATATACACGGGACATGTTACCAGCTGAACGGTATAAGTGAGGAGAGGGCTTTCCCCTGATGGTTTAATATACACGGGACATGTTACCAGGTGAACAGTATAAGTGAGAAGAGTGTCTTCCCCTGATGGTTTAATATACACGGGACAGGTTACGAGGTGAAAAGTATAAGTGAGGAGAGTGTGTTTCCCTGATTGTTTAATACTCACGGGACATGTTAACAGGTGAGCAGTATAAGTGAGGAGAGTGTCTTCCCCTGATGGTTTAACATGCACGGGACGTGTCACCAGGTGAAGAGTAGAAGTGAGGAGAGTGTGTTCCCCTGATGGTCTAATATTCACGGGACATGTTACCAGGTGAACAGTATATATGAAGAGAGTGTGTTCCCCTGATGGTTTAATATACATGGGACATGTTACCAGGTGAACAGTATAAGTGGAGAGAGCGTGTTCCCCTGATTGCTTAATATACGTTGGACATGTTACCAGGTGAACAGTATAAGTGAGGAGAGTGTGTTCCCCTGATTGTTAAATATATACGGGACTAGTCACCAGGTGAACAGTATAAGTGAGGAGAGTGTGTTCCCCTGATGGTTTAAGAAACACAGGACATGTTCCCAGGTGAACAGTATATGTGAGGAGAGTGTGTTCCACTGATTGTTGAATAAACACGGGACATGATACCTGGTGAACAGTATAAGTGAGGAGAGTGAGTTCCCCTGATTGTTTAATATACACGGGACATGTTACCAGGTGAACAGTATAAGTGAGGAGAGTGTGTTCCACTGATGGTTTAATACTGACGGGACATTTCCCCAGGTGAACAGTATAAGTGACGAGAGTGAGTTCCCCTGATTGTTTAATATACACGGGACATGTTACCAGGTGAACAGCATAAGTGAGGAGAGGGCTTACCCATGATGGTTTAATATACACGGGACTTATCACCACGTGAACAGTATAAGTGAGGAGAGGGATTTCCCCTGATGGTTTAATATACACGGGACATGTTACCAGGTGAAAAGTATAAGTGAGGAGAGTGTGTTCCCCTGATGGTTTAATATACACGGGACCTATTACCAGGTGAACAGTATATGTGAGGAGAGGGCTTTCCCCTGATGGTTTAATACACACGGGACATGTTACCAGGTGAACAGTATTTGTGAAGAGAGTGTGTTCCCCTGATGGTTTAATACACACGGGACATGTTACCAGGTGAACAGTATAAGTGAGGAGAGTGTGTTCCCCTGATGGTTTAATATACACGGGACATGTTACCAGGTGAACAGTATAATTGAGGAGTGTGTGTTCCCCTGATGGTTTAATATACACGGGACATGTTACCAGGTGAACAGTATAAGTGAGGAGAGTGTCTTCCCCCGATCGTTTAATATACACGGGACAGGTTACGAGGTGAAAAGTATAAGTGAGGAGAGTGTGTTTCCCTGATTGTTTAATACTCACGGGACATGTTAACAGGTGAGCAGTATAAGTGAGGAGAGTGTGTTCCCCTGATGGTTTAACACGCACGGGACATGTTACCAGGTGAACAGTATAAGTGAGGAGAGTGTGTTCCACTGATGGTTTAACACGCACGGGACGTGTCACCAGGTGAAGATTAGAAGTGAGGAGACTGTGTTCCCCTGATGGTTTAATATACATGGGACATGTTACCAGGTGAACAGTATAAGTGAAGAGAGCGTGTTGCCCTGATTGTTTAATATACGTGGGACATGTTACCAGGTGACGAGGATAGGTGAGGAGAGTGTGTTCCCCTCATTGTTTAATATACACGGGACATGTTAGCAGGTGAACAGTATCAGTGAGGACAATGTGTTCCCCTGATGGTTTCATGTACACGGGACATGTAAACAGGTGAACAGTATAAGTGAGGAGAGTGTGTTCCCCTGATTGTTAAATATACACGGGACATGTTACCAGGTGAACAGTATAAGTGAGGAGAGTGTGTTCCCCTGATGGTTTAATATACACGGGACATGTTGCCAGGTGAACAGTATAAGTGAGGAGAGGGTGTTCCCCTGATGGTTTAATATACACGGGACATGTTACCAGGTGAACAGTATAAGTGAGGAGAGTGTGTTCCCCTGATGGTTTAATATGCACAGGACATGATACCAGGTGAACAGTATAAGTGAGGAGAGGGTGTTCCCCTGATGGTTTAATATACACGGGACATGTTGCCAGGTGAACAGTATAAGTGAGGAGAGGGTGTTCCCGTGATGGTTTAATATACACGGGACTTATTACCAGGTGAACAGTATAAGTGAGGAGAGGGCTTTCCCCTGATGGTTTAGTACACACGGGACATGTTACCAGGTGAACAGTATAAGTGAGGAGAGTGTGTTCTCCTGATGGTTTAATATACACGGGACATGTTACCAGGTGAACAGTATAAGTGAGGAGAGTGTGTTCCACTGATGGTTTAACATGCACGGGACATTTTACCAGGTGAACAGTATAAGTGAGGAGAGTGTGTTCCCCTGATGGTTTAACACGCACGGGACATGTTACCAGGTCAACAGTATAAGTGAGGAGAGGGTGTTCCCCTGATGGTTTAATACACACGGGACATGTTACCAGGTGAGCAGTATAAGTGAGGAGAGTGTGTTCCCCTGATGGTTTAACACGCACGGGACATGTTACCAGGTGAACAGTATAAGTGAGGAGAGTGTGTTCCACTGATGGTTTAACACGCACGGGACATGTTACCAGGTCAACAGTATAAGTGAGGAGAGGGTGTTCCCCTGATGGTTTAATACACCCGGGACATGTTACCAGGTGAACAGTATAAGTGAGGAGAGTGTGTTCCCCTGATGGTTTAATACACACGGGACATGTTACCAGGTGAACAGTATAAGTGAGGAGAGGGCTTTCCCCTGATGGTTTAATATACACGGGACATGTTACCAGGTGAACAGTATAAGTGAGGAGAGTGAGTTCCCCTGATGGTTTAAAACACACGACATGTCAACAGGTGAACAGTATAAGTGAGGAGAGTGTTTTCCCCTGATGGTTTAATATACACAGAAAATGTTACCAGGTGAACAGTATAAGTGAGGAGAGTGAGTTCCCCTGATGGTTTAATATACACGGGACATGTTACCAGGTGAACAGTATAAGTGAGGAGAGTGCTTTCCCCTGATGGTTTAATATACACAGAAAATGTTACCAGGTGAACAGTATAAGTGAGGAGAGTGAGTTCCCCTGATGGTTTAATATACACGGGACATGTTACCAGGTGAACAGTATAAGTGAGGAGAGTGCTTTCCCCTGATGGTTTAATATACATAGGACATGTCAACAGGTGAACAGTATAAGTGAGGAGAGTGTGTTCCCCTGATGGTTTAATACACACGGGACATGTTACCAGGTGAACAGTATAAGTGAGGAGAGCGTGTTCCCCTGATTGTTTAATATGCACGGGACATGTTACCAGGTGAAGAGTATAAGTGAGCAGAGTGAGTTCCCCTGATGGTTTAATACACACAGGACATGTCAACAGGTGAACAGTATAAGTGAAGAGAGGGTGTTCCCCTGATTGTTTAATATGCACGGGACATGTTACCAGGTGAAGTGTATAAGTGAGGTGAGTGTGTTCCCCTGATTGTTTAATACACATGGGACATGTTACCAGGTGAACAGTATAAGTGAATAGAGTGTGTTCCCCTGATGATTTAATATCCACAGGACATGTTACCAGGTAAACAGTATAAGTGAGGAGAGTGTATTCCCCTGATGGTTTAATATCCACAGGACATGTTACCAGGTGAACAGTATAAGTGAGGAGAGGGCTTTCCCCTGATGGTTTAATATACACGGGACATGTCACCAGGTGAACAGTTTAAGTGAGGAGATTGTGTTCCCCTGATGGTTTAATATACACGGGACATGTCACCAGGTGAACAGTTTAAGTGAGGAGATTGTATTCCCCTGATGGTTTAATATACACGGGACATGTTACAGGTGAACAGTATAAGGGAGGAGACTTTATTCCCCTGATGGTTTAATACACCCGGGACATGTTACCAGGTGAACAGTGTAAGTGAGGAGAGTAGTTCCCCTGATGGTTTAACATGCACGGGACATGTTACCAGGTCAACAGTATAAGTGAGGAGATTGTGTTCCCATGATGGTTTAACAGGCACGGGACATGTTACCAGGTGAACAGTATAAGTGAGGAGAGTGTGTTCCCCTGATGGTTTAATACGCTCGGGACATTATACCAGGTGAACAGTATAAGTGAGGAGAGTGTGTTCCCCTGATGTTTTAATGTACATGGGACATGTTACCAGGTAAACAGTATAAGTGAGGAGAGTGTGTTCCCCTGATGATTTAATACACACGGGACATGTCACCTGGTGAACAGTATAAGTGAGGAGACTGTATTCCCCTGATGGTTCAATATACACGGGACATGTTAGCAGGAGAACAGTATAAGTGAGGAGAGTGTGTTCCCCTGATTGTTTAATACACACGTGACATGTTACCAGGTGAACAGTATAAGTGAGGAAAGTGTGTTCCCCTGATGGTTTAATATACCCGGGACATGTTACCAGGTGAACAGTATAAGTGAGGAGAGCGTGTTCCCCTGATTGTTTAATATGCACGGGACATGTTACCAGGTGAAGAGTATAAGTGAGCAGAGTGAGTTCCCATGATGGTTTAATACACACAGGACATGTCAACAGGTGAACAGTATAAGTGAAGAGAGCGTGTTCCCCTTATTGTTTAATATGCACGGGACATGTTACCAGGTGAAATGTATAAGTGAGGAGAGTGTGTTCCCCTGATTGTTTAATACACACGGGACATGTTACCAGGTGAACAGGATAAGTGAAGAGAGTGTGTTCCCCTGATGGTTTAATATCCACAGGACATTTAACCAGGTAAACAGTATAAGTGAGGAGAGTGTGTTCCCCTGATGGTTTAATATCCACAGGACATGTTACCAGGTGAACAGTATAAGTGAGGAGAGGGCTTTCCCCTGATGGTTTAATATACACGGGACATGTTACCAGGTGAACAGTATAAGTGAGGAGAGTGTGTTCCCCTGATTGTTAAATATATGCGGGACATGTCACCAGGTGAACAGTTTAAGTGAGGAGATTGTGTTCCCCTGATGGTTTAATATACACGGGACTTATTACCAGGTGAACAGTATAAGTGAGGAGAGTGTGTTCCCCTGATGGTTTAATATACACGGGACATGTAACCAGGTGAACAGTATAAGTGAGGAGAGTGTGTTCCCCTGATGGTTTAATATACACGGGACATGTTACCAGGTGAACAGTATAAGTGAGGAGAGTGTGTTCCCCTGATGGTTTAATATACACGGGACATGTTACCAGGTGAACAGTATAAGTGAGGAGACTTTATTCCCCTGATGGTTTAATACACACGGGACATGTTACCAGGTGAACAGTATAAGTGAGGAGAGTGTGTTCCCCTGATGGTTTAATATGCACGGGACATGTTACCAGGTGAACAGTATAAGTGAGGAGAGCGTGTTCCCCTGATTGTTTAATTTGCACGGGACATGTTACCAGGTGAAGAGTATAAGTGAGGAGAGTGTGTTCCCCTGATGGTTTAATATACACGGGACATGTTACCAGGTGAACAGTATAAGTGAGGAGACTTTATTCCCCTGATGGTTTAATACACCCGGGACATGTTACCAGGTGAACAGTATAAGTGAGGAGATTGTGTTCCCCTGATGGTTTAACAGGCACGGGACATGTTACCAGGTGAACAGTATCAGTGAGGAGAGTGTGTTCCCCTGATGGTTTAATATGCACGGGACATGTTACCAGGTGAACAGTATAAGTGAGGAGAGCGTGTTCCCCTGATTGTTTAATATGCACGGGACATGTTACCAGGTGAAGAGTATAAGTGAGCAGAGTGAGTTCCCCTGATGGTTTAATACACACTGGACATGTCAACAGGTGAACAGTATAAGTGAAGAGAGCGTGTTCCCCTGATTGTTTAATATGCACGGGACATGTTACCAGGTGAAGATTATAAGTGAGGAAAGTGTGTTCCCCTGATGGTTTAATATACCCGGGACATGTTACCAGGTGAACAGTATAAGTGAGGAGAGTGTGTTCCCCTGATGGTTTAATACTGACGGGACATTTCCCCAGGTGAACATTATAAGTGAGAAGAGTGTGTTCCCCTGATTGTTTAATACACACGGGACATGTTACCAGGTGAACAGTATAAGTGAGGAGAGTGTGTTCCCCTGATGGTTTAAAACACACGACATGTCAACAGGTGAACAGTAAAAGTGAAGAGAGTGAGTTCCCCTGATTGTTTAATACGCACGGGACATGTTACCAGGTGAACAGTATAAGTGAGGAGAGTGTGTTCCCCTGATGGTTTAAAACACACGACATGTCAACAGGTGAACAGTAAAAGTGAAGAGAGTGAGTTCCCCTGATTGTTTAATACGCACGAAACATGTTACCAGGTGAACAGTATAACTGAGGAGACTTTATTCCCCTGATGGTTTAATACACCCGGGACATGTTACCAGGTGAACAGTATACGTGAGGAGAGTGTGTTCCACTGATTGTTAAATATACACTGGACATGTTACCAGGTGAACAGTATAAGTGAGGAGAGTAGTTCCCCTGATGGTTTAACATGCACGGGACATGTTACCAGGTGAAGAGTATAAGTGAGGAAAGTGTGTTCCCCTGATGGTTTAATATACCCGGGACATGTTACCAGGTGAACAGTATAAGTGAGGAGAGCGTGTTCCCCTGATTGTTTAATATGCACGGGACATGTCTGCAGTTGAACAGTATAAGTGAGGAGAGTGTGTTCCCCTGATGGTTTAATACTGACGGGACATTTCCCCAGGTGAACAGTATAAGTGAGAAGAGTAGTTCCCCTGATGGTTTAACATGCACGGGACATGTTACCAGGTCAACAGTATAAGTGAGGAGAGTGTGTTCCCCTGATGGTTTAATATACATGGGACATGTTACCAGGTGAACAGTATAAGTGAGGAGAGTGTGTTCCCCTGATGGTTTAATGTACATGGGACATGTTACCAGGTAAACAGTATAAGTGAGGAGAGTGTGTTCCCCTGATGGTTTAATATCCACAGGACATGTTACCAGGTGAACAGTATAAGTGAGGAGAGGGCTTTCCCCTGATTGTTAAATATATACGGGACATGTCACCAGGTGAACAGTTTAAGTGAGGAGATTGTGTTCCCCTGATGGTTTAATATACACGGGTCATGTTACCAGGTGAACAGTATAAGTGAGGAGAGTGTGTTCCCCTGATGGTTTAATATACACGGGACATGTTACCAGGTGAACAGTATAAGTGAGGAGAGTGTGTTCCCCTGATGGTTTAATATACACGGGACATGTTACCAGGTGAACAGTATAAGTGAGGAGAGTGTGTTCCCCTGATGGTTTAATACACCCGGGACATATTACCAGGTGAACAGTGTAAGTGAGGAGAGTAGTTCCCCTGATGGTTTAACATGCATGGGACATGTTACCAGGTCAACAGTATAAGTGAGGAGAGTGTGTTCCCATGATGGTTTAACAGGCACGGGACATGTTACCAGGTGAACAGTATAAGTGAGGAGAGTGTGTTCCTCTGATGGTTTAATGTACATGGGACATGTCACCTGGTGAACAGTATAAGTGAGGAGACTGTATTCCCCTGATGGTTCAATATACACGGGACATGTCAGCAGGTGAACAGTATAAGTGAGGAGAGTGTGTTCCCCTGATTGTTTAATACACACGGGACATGTTACCAGGTGAAGAGTATAAGTGAGCAGAGTGAGTTCCCATGATGGTTTAATATACCCGGGACATGTTACCAGGTGAACAGTATAAGTGAGGAGAGCCTGTTCCCCTGATTGTTTAATATGCACGGGACATGTTACCAGGTGAAGAGTATAAGTGAGCAGAGTGAGTTCCCATGATGGTTTAATACACACAGGACATGTCAACAGGTGAACAGTATAAGTGAAGAGAGCGTGTTCCCCTTATTGTTTAATATGCATGGGACATGTTACCAGGTGAAGTGTATAAGTGAGGTGAGTGTGTTCCCCTGATTGTTTAATACACACGGGACATGTTACCAGGTGACAGGATAAGTGAAGAGAGTGTGTTCCCCTGATGGTTTAATATCCACAGGACATGTTACCAGGTAAACAGTATAAGTGAGGAGAAAGTGTTCCCCTGATGGTTTAATATCCACAGGACATGTTACCAGGTGAACAGTATAAGTGAGGAGAGAGTGTTCCCCTGATGGTTTAATATACACGGGACTTATTACCAGGTGAACAGTTTAAGTGAGGAGACTTTATTCCCCTGATGGTTTAATACACCCGGGACATGTTACCAGGAGAACAGTATAGGTGAGGAGAGTGTGTTCCCCTGATGGTTTAATACGCACGGGACATTATACCAGGTGAACAGTATAAGTGAGGAGAGTGTGTTCCCCTGATGGTTTAATGTACATGGGACATGTTACCAGGTAAACAGTATAAGTGAGGAGAGTGTGTTCCCCTGATGATTTAATACACACGGGACATGTCACCTGGTGAACAGTATAAGTGAGGAGAGTGTGTTCCCCTGATGGTTTAAAATACCCGGGACATGTTAGCAGGTGAACAGTATAAGTGAGGAGAGTGTGTTCCCCTGATGGTTTAATATACACGGGACATGTTACCAGGTGAACAGTATAAGTGAAGAGTATCTGTTCCCCTGATTGTTTAATACACACGGGACATGTTGCCAGGTGAAGAGTATAAGTGAAGAGAGTGTGTTCCCCTGATGGTTTAATATACATGGGACATGTTACCAGGTAAACAGTGTAAGTGAGGAGAGTGAGTTCCCATGATGGTTTAATACAAACAGGACATGTTACCAGGTGAACAGTGTAAGTGAGGAGAGTCAGTTCCCCTGATGGTTTAATGCAAACAGGACATGTCAACAGGTGAACAGTATAAGTGAGGAGAGTGTGTTCCCCTGTTTATTAAATAAGGACGGGACATGTCACCAGGTGAACAGTATAAGTGAGGAGAGAGTGTTCCCTAATTGTTTAACACACACGGGACATGTTACCAGGTGAACAGTATAAGTGAGGAGAGTGTGTTCCCCTGATGGTTTAATATACACAGGACATGATACCAGGTGAACAGTATAAGTGAGGAGAGTGAGTTCCCCTGATTGTTTAATACACACGGGACATGTAACCAAGTGAACAGTATATGTGAGGAGAGTGTGTTCCCCTGTTTGTTTCATACAAACGGGACATGTTAGTAGGTGAACAGTATAAGTGAGGAGAGTGTGTTCCCCTGATGGTTTAATATACACAGGACATGATACCAGGTGAACAGTATAAGTGAGGAGAGTGTGTTCCCCTGATTGTTTAATACGCACGGGACATGTTACCAGGTGAACAGTATAAGTGAGGAGAGTGTGTTCCCCTGATGGTTTAATACACACAGGACATGATACCAGGTGAACAGTAGAAGTGAGGAGAGTGTGTTCCCCTGATGGTTTAATATACACGGGACATGTTACAACGTGAACAGTATAAGTGAGGAGAGTGTGTTCCCCTGATTGTTTAATACTGACGGGAGATGTTACCAGGAGAGCAGTATAACTGAGGAGAGTGTGTTCCCCTGATGGTTTAACACGCACGGGACGTGTCATCAGGTGAACAGTATAAGTGAGGAGAGTGTGTTCCCCTGATTGTTTAATACTCACGGGAGATGTTACCAGGAGAGCAGTATAACTGAGGAGAGTGTGTTCCCCTGATGGTTTAACACGCACGGGATGTGTCACCAGGTGAAGAGTAGAAGTGAGGAGAGTGTGTTCCACTGATTGTTTAATACACACGGGACATGTTACCAGGTGAACAGTATATGTGAAGAGAGTGTGTTCCCCTGATGGTTTAATATACATGGGACATGTTACCAGGTGAACAGTATAAGTGAAGAGAGCGTGTTCCCCTGATTGTTTAATATATGTGGGACATGTTACCAGGTGAACAGTATAAGTGAGGAGAGTCCTTTCCCCTGATGGTTTAATATACACGGGACATGTTGTCAGGAGAACAGTATAAGTGAGGAGAGTGTGTTCCCCTGATGGTATAATATACACGGGACATGTTACCAGGAGAACAGTATAAGTGAGGAGAGTGTGTTCCCATGATGGTTTAATATACACGGGACATGTTCCCAGGTGAACAGTGTAAGTGAGGAGACTGTATTCCCTTGATTGTTTAATATACACGGGACATGTTACCAGGTGAACAGTATAAGTGAGTAGAGTGTGTTCCCCTGATTGTTTAATACACACAGGAGATGTTACCAGGTGAGCATTATAAGTGAGGAGAGTGTGTTCCCCTGATAGTTTAATATACACGGGAGATGTTACCAGGTGAGCAGTATAAGTGAGGAGAGTGTGTTCCCCTGATAGTTTAATATAGACGGGAGATGTTACCAGGTGAACAGTATAAGTGAGGAGAGTGTGTTCCTCTCATTGTTTAATATACACGGGACATGTTAGCAGGTGAACAGTATCAGTGAGGAGAAAGTGTTCCCCTGATGGTTTAATATACACGGGACATGTTACCTGGTGAACAGTATAAGTGAGGAGAGTGTGTTCCCCTGATGGTTAAATATACACGGGACATGTTACCAGTTGAACAGTATAAGTGAGGAGAGTGTGTTCCCCTGATCGTTTAATATGCACGGGACAAGTTACCAGGTGAACAGTATAAGTGAGGAGAGTGTGTTCCCCTGATGGTTTAATATACACGGGACATGTTACCAGGTAAACAGTATAAGTGAGGAGAGGGCTTTCCCCTGAAGGTTTAATATACACGGGACATGTTACCAGGTGAACAGCATAAGTGAGGAGAGTGTGTTCCCCTGATGGTATAATATACACGGGACATGTTACCAGCTGAACAGTATAAGTGAGGAGAGGGCTTTCCCCTGATGGTTTAATATACACGGGACATGTTACCAGGTGAACAGTATCAGTGAGGAGAGTGTGTTCCCCTGACGGTTTAATATACACGGGACATGTTAGCAGGTGAACAGTATCAGTGAGGAGAATGTATTCCCCTGATGGTTTAATATACACGGGACATGTTACCAGGTGAACAGTATAAGTGAGGAGAGTGTGTCCCCTGATGGTTTAATATACACGGGACATGTTACCAGGTGGACAGTATAAGTGAGGGGAATGTGTTCCCCTGATGGTTTAATATACCCGGGACATGTTACCAGGTGAACAGTATAAGTGAGGAGAGCGTGTTCCCCTGATTGTTTAATATGCACGGGACATGTTACCAGGTGAAGAGTATAAGTGAGCAGAGTGAGTTCCCCTGATGGTTTAATAAACACGTGACATGTTACCAGGTGAACAGTATAAGTGAAGAGAGTGTGTTCCCCTGATGGTTTAATATCCACAGGACATGTTACCAGGTGAACAGTATAAGTGAGGAGAGTGTGTTCCCCTGATGGTTTAATATCCACAGGACATGTTACCAGGTGAACAGTATAAGTGAGGAGAGGGCTTTCCCCTGATGGTTTAATATACACGGGACATGTTACCAGGTGAACAGTATAAGTGAGGAGTGTGTGTTCCCCTGATGGGTTAATATACACGGGACATGTTACCAGGTAAACAGTATAAGTGAGGAGAGTGTGTTCCCCTGATGGTTTAATATCCACAGGACATGTTACCAGGTGAACAGTATAAGTGAGGAGAGGGCTTTCCCCTGATGGTTTAATATACACGGGACATGTTACCAGGTGAACAGTATAAGTGAGGAGAGTGTGTTCCCCTGATGGGTTAATATACACGGGACATGTTACCAGGTGAACAGTATAAGTGAGGAGAGGGCTTTCCCCTGATGGTTTAATATGCACGGGACATGTTACCAGGTGAACAGTATAAGTGAGGAGAGTGTGTTCCCCTGATGGGTTAATATCCACAGGACATGTTACCAGGTGAACAGTATAAGTGAGGAGAGGGCTTTCCCCTGATGGTTTAATATGCACGGGACATGTTACCAGGTGAACAGTATAAGTGAGGAGACTTTATTCCCCTGATGGTTTAATACACCCGGGACATGTTACCAGGTGAACAGTATAAGTGAGGAGAGTAGTTCCCCTGATGGTTTAACATGCACGGGACATGTTACCAGGTCAACACTATAAGTGAGGAGAGTGTGTTCCCCTGATGGTTTAACAGGCACGGGACATGATACCAGGTGAACAGTATCAGTGAGGAGAGTGTGTTCCCCTGATGGTTTAATATGCACGGGACATGTTACCAGGTGAACAGTATAAGTGAGGAGAGCGTGTTCCCCTGATTGTTTAATATGCACGGGACATGTTACCAGGTGAAGAGTATAAGTGAGCAGAGTGAGTTCCCCTGATGGGTTAATATACCCGGGACATGTTACCAGGTGAACAGTATAAGTGAGGAGAGCGTGTTCCCCTGATTGTTTAATACTGAAGGGACATTTCCCCAGGTGAACAGTATAAGTGAGAAGAGTGTGTTCCCCTGATTGTTTAATACACACGGGACATGTCAGCAGGTGAACAGTATAAGTGAGGAGAGGGCTTTCCCCTGACGGTTTAATACTGACGCGACATTTCCCCAGGTGAACAATATAAGTGAGGAGAGTGTGTTCCCCTGATTGTTTAATACGCACGGGACATGTTACCAGGTGAACAGTATAAGTGAGGAGAGTGTGTTCCCCTGAGGGTTTAATATACACGGGACATGTTACCAGGTGAACAGTATAAGTGAGGAGACTTTATTCCCCTGATGGTTTAATATACACGGGACTTATTACCAGGTGAACAGTATAAGTGAGGAGAGGGCTTTCCCCTGATGGTTTAATATACACGGGACATGTTCCCAGGTGAACAGTATAAGTGAAGAGAGTGTGTTCCCCTGATGGTTTAATATCCACAGGACATGTTACCAGGTAAACAGTATAAGTGAGGAGAGTGTGTTCCCCTGATGGTTTAATATCCACAGGACATGTTACCAGGTCAACAGTATAAGTGAGGTGAGTGTGTTCCCCTGATGGTTTAACATGCACGGGACATGTTACCAGGTCAACAGTATAAGTGAAGAGAGTGTGTTCCCATGATGGTTTAACAGGCACGGGACATGTTACCAGGTGAACAGTATAAGTGAAGAGAGTGTGTTCCCCTGATGGTTTAATATCCACAGGACATGTTACCAGGTGAACAGTATAAGTGAGGAGAGGGCTTTCCCCTGATTGTTTAATATGCACGGGACATGTTACCAGGTGAACAGTATAAGTGAGGAGAGGGCTTTCCCCTGATGGTTTAATAATGACGCGACATTTCCCCAGGTGAACAGTATAAGTGAGGAGAGTGTGTTCCCCTGATTGTTTAATACGCACGGGACATGTTACCAGGTGAACAGTATAAGTGAGGAGAGTGTGTTCCCCTGATGGTTTAATATACATGGGACATGTTACCAGGTGAACAGTATAAGTGAGGAGAGTGTGTTCCCCAGATGGTTTAATATACACGGGACATGTTACCAGGTGAACAGTATAAGTGAGGAGAGTGTGTTCCCCTGATTGTTTAATACACACGGGACATGTTAGTAGGTGAACAGTATAAGTGAGGAGAGTGTTTTCCACTGATGGTTTAATATACACAGGACATGATACCAGGTGAACAGTATAAGTGAGGAGAGTGTGTTCCCCTGATTGTTTAATACGCACGGGACATGTAACCAAGTGAACAGTATATGTGAGGAGAGTGTGTTCCCCTGATTGTTTAATACACACGGGACATGTTAGTAGGTGAACAGTATAAGTGAGGAGAGTGTTTTCCCCTGATGGTTTAATATACACAGGACATGATACCAGGTGAACAGTATAAGTGAGGAGAGTGTGTTCCCCTGATTGTTTAATACACACGGGACATGTTACCAGGTGAACAGTATAAGTGAGGAGAGTGCTTTCCCCTGATGGTTTAATATACAGGGGACATCTTACCTGGTGAACAGTATAAGTGAGGAGAGTGTGTTCCCCTGATGGTATAATATACCCGGGACATGTCATCAGGTGAACAGTATAAGTGAGGAGAGGGCTTTCCCCTGATGGTTTAATATACAGGGGACATGTTACCAGGTGAACAGTATAAGTGAGGAGAGTGTGTTCCCCTGATGGTATAATATACACGGGACATGTTACCAGGTGAACAGTAGAAGTGAGGAGAGTGTGTTCCACTGATGGTTTAATATACACGGGACATGTTCCCAGGTGAACAATATAAGTGAGGAGAGTGTGTTCCCCTGATGGTATAATATACACGGGACATGTTACCAGGTGAACAGTAGAAGTGAGGAGAGTGTGTTCCCCTGATGGTTTAATATACACGGGACATGTTACAACGTGAACAGTATAAGTGAGGAGAGTGTGTTCCCCTGATTATTTAATACTCACAGGACATGTTACCAGGTGAACAGTATAAGTGAAGAGAGTGTGTTCCCCTGATGGTTTAATATCCACAGGACATGTTACCAGGTGAACAGTATAAGTGAGGAGAGGGCTTTCCCCTGATTGTTTAATATGCTCGGGACATGTTACCAGGTGAAGAGTATAAGTGAGGAGAGTGTGTTCCCCTGATTGTTTAATACACACGGGACATGTCAGCAGGTGAACAGTATAAGTGAGGAGAGGGCTTTCCCCTGATGGTTTAATACTGACGCGACATTTCCCCAGGTGAACAGTATAAGTGAGGAGAGTGTGTTCCCCTGATTGTTTAATACGCACGGGACATGTTACCAGGTGAACAGTATAAGTGAGGAGAGTGTGTTCCCCTGATGGTTTAATATACATGGGACATGTTACCAGGTGAACAGTGTAAGTGAGGAGAGTGTGTTCCCCAGATGGTTTAATATACACGGGACATGTTACCAGGTGAACAGTATAAGTGAGGAGAGTGTGTTCCCCTGATTGTTTAATACACACGGGACATGTTAGTAGGTGAACAGTATAAGTGAGGAGAGTGTTTTCCACTGATGGTTTAATATACACAGGACATGATACCAGGTGAACAGTATAAGTGAGGAGAGTGTGTTCCCCTGATTGTTTAATACGCACGGGACATGTAACCAAGTGAACAGTATATGTGAGGAGAGTGTGTTCCCCTGATTGTTTAATACACACGGGACATGTTAGTAGGTGAACAGTATAAGTGAGGAGAGTGTTTTCCCCTGATGGTTTAATATACACAGGACATGATACCAGGTGAACAGTATAAGTGAGGAGAGTGTGTTCCCCTGATTGTTTAATACACACGGGACATGTTACCAGGTGAACAGTATAAGTGAGGAGAGTGCTTTCCCCTGATGGTTTAATATACAGGGGACATCTTACCTGGTGAACAGTATAAGTGAGGAGAGTGTGTTCCCCTGATGGTATAATATACCCGGGACATGTCATCAGGTGAACAGTATAAGTGAGGAGAGGGCTTTCCCCTGATGGTTTAATATACAGGGGACATGTTACCAGGTGAACAGTATAAGTGAGGAGAGTGTGTTCCCCTGATGGTATAATATACACGGGACATGTTACCAGGTGAACAGTAGAAGTGAGGAGAGTGTGTTCCACTGATGGTTTAATATACACGGGACATGTTCCCAGGTGAACAATATAAGTGAGGAGAGTGTGTTCCCCTGATGGTATAATATACACGGGACATGTTACCAGGTGAACAGTAGAAGTGAGGAGAGTGTGTTCCCCTGATGGTTTAATATACACGGGACATGTTACAACGTGAACAGTATAAGTGAGGAGAGTGTGTTCCCCTGATTATTTAATACTCACGGGACATGTTACCAGGTGAGCAGTATAAGTGAGGAGAGTGTGTTCCCCTGATGGTTTCACACGCACGGGACATGTTGCCAGGTGAACAGTATAAGTGAGGGGAATGTGTTCCCCTGATGGTTTACTATACACAGGACATGTTGCCAGGTGAACAGTATAAGTGAGGGGAATGTGTTTCCCTGATGGTTTAATATACACGGGACATGTTACAAGGTGACGAGTATAAGTGAGGAGAGTGTGTTCCCCTGATGGTTTAATATACATGGGACATGTTAGCAGGTGAACAGTATCAGTGAGGAGAATGTGTTCCCCTGATGGTTTAATATACACGGGACATGTTTCCAGTTGAACAGTATAAGTGAGGAGAGTGTGTTTCCCTGATTGTTAAATATACACGGGACATGTTACCAGGTGAACAGTATAAGTGAGGAGAGTGTTTTCCCCTGATGGTTTAATATACACGGGACATGTTACCAGGTGAACGGTATAAGTGAGGAGAGTGTGTTCCCCTGATGGTTTAATATACACGGGACCTATTACCAGGTGAACAGAATAAATGAAGAGAGGGCTTTCCCCTGATGGTTTAATATAAACGGGCCATATTACCAGGTGAACAGTATAAGTGAGGAGAGTGTGTTCCCCTGATTGTTTAATACACACGGGACATGTTAACAGTTGAACAGTATAAGTGAGGAGACTGTATTCCCCTGATGGTTCAATATACACGGGACATGTTATCAGGTGAACAGTATAAGTGAGGAGAATGTGTTCCCCTGATTGTTTAATACACACGGGACATGTTACCAGGTCAACAGGATAAGTGAGGAGAGTGTGTTCCCCTGATGGTTTAATGCACCCGGGACATGTTACCAGGTGAATAGTATAAGTGAGGAGAGTGTGTTCCCCTGATGGTTTAATATACACGGGACATGTTACCAGGTGAACAGTATAAGTGAGGAGAGTGTCTTCCCATGATGGTTTAACAGGCACGGGACATGTTACCAGGTGAACAGTAGAAGTGAGGAGAGTGTGTTCCCCTGATGGTTTAATATACACGGGACATGTTACCAGGTGAACAGTATAAGTGAAGAGTATCTGTTCCCCTGATTGTTTAATACACACGGGACATGTTGCCAGGTGAACAGTAGAGGTGAGGAGAGTGTGTTCCCCTGATGGTTTAATATACACGGGACATGTTACCAGGTGAACAGTATAAGTGAAGAGTATCCGTTCCCCTGATTGTTTAATACACACGGGACATGTTGCCAGGTGAACAGTATAAGTGAAGAGAGTGTGTTCCCCTGATGGTTTAATATACATGGGACATGTTACCAGGTAAACAGTGTAAGTGAGGAGAGTGAGTTCCCATGATGGTTTAATACAAACAGGACATGTTACCAGGTGAACAGTGTAAGTGAGGAGAGTCAGTTCCCCTGATGGTTTAATGCAAACAGGACATGTCAACAGGTGAACAGTATAAGTGAGGAGCGTGTGTTCCCCTGTTTATTAAATAAGGACGGGACATGTCACCAGGTGAACAGTATAAGTGAGGAGAGAGTGTTCCCTAATTGTTTAACACACACGGGACATGTTACCAGGTGAACAGTATAAGTGAGGAGAGTGTGTTCCCCTGATGGTTTAATATACACAGGACATGATACCAGGTGAACAGTATAAGTGAGGAGAGTGAGTTCCCCTGATTGTTTAATACACACGGGACATGTAACCAAGTGAACAGTATATGTGAGGAGAGTGTGTTCCCCTGATTGTTTAATACACACGGGACATGTTAGTAGGTGAACAGTATAAGTGAGGAGAGTGTGTTCCCCTGATGGTTTAATATACACAGGACATGATACCAGGTGAACAGTATTAGTGAGGAGAGTGTGTTCCCCTGATTGTTTAATACGCACGGGACATGTTACCAGGTGAACAGTATAAGTGAGGAGAGTGTGTTCCCCTGATGGTTTAATATACACAGGACATGATACCAGGTGAACAGTATAAGTGAGGAGAGTGTGTTCCCCTGATTGTTTAATACGCACGGGACATGTTACCAGGTGAACAGTATAAGTGAGGAGAGTGCTTTCCCCTGATGGTTTAATATACAGGGGACATGTTACCAGGTGAACAGTATAAGTGAGGAGAGGGCTTTCCCCTGATGGTTTAATATACACGGGACATGTTACCAGGTGAACAGTAGAAGTGAGGAGAGTGTGTTCCACTGATGGTTTAATATACACGGGACATGTTCCCAGGTGAACAATATAAGTGAGGAGAGTGTGTTCCCCTGATGGTATAATATACACGGGACATGTTACCAGGTGAACAGTAGAAGTGAGGAGAGTGTGTTCCCCTGATGGTTTAATATACACGGGACATGTTACAACGTGAACAGTATAAGTGAGGAGAGTGTGTTCCCCTGATTGTTTAATACTGACGGGAGATGTTACCAGGAGAGCAGTATAACTGAGGAGAGTGTGTTCCCCTGATGGTTTAACACGCATGGGACGTGTCATCAGGTGAACAGTATAAGTGAGGAGAGTGTGTTCCCCTGATTGTTTAATACTCACGGGAGATGTTACCAGGAGAGCAGTATAACTGAGGAGAGTGTGTTCCCTTGATGGTTTAACACGCACGGGATGTGTCACCAGGTGAAGAGTAGAAGTGAGGAGAGTGTGTTCCACTGATTGTTTAATACACACGGGACATGTTACCAGGTGAACAGTATATGTGAAGAGAGTGTGTTCCCCTGATGGTTTAATATACATGGGACATGTTACCAGGTGAACAGTATAAGTGAAGAGAGCGTGTTCCCCTGATTGTTTAATATATGTGGGACATGTTACCAGGTGAACAGTATAAGTGAGGAGAGTCCTTTCCCCTGATGGTTTAATATACACGGGACATGTTGTCAGGAGAACAGTATAAGTGAGGAGAGTGTGTTCCCCTGATGGTATAATATACACGGGACATGTTACCAGGAGAACAGTATAAGTGAGGAGAGTGTGTTCCCCTGATGGTTTAATATACACGGGACATGTTCCCAGGTGAACAGTGTAAGTGTGGAGACTGTATTCCCTTGATTGTTTAATATACACGGGACATGTTACCAGGTGAACAGTATAAGTGAGTAGAGTGTGTTCCCCTGATTGTTTAATACACACAGGAGATGTTACCAGGAGAGCATTATAAGTGAGGAGAGTGTGTTCCCCTGATAGTTTAATATACACGGGAGATGTTACCAGGTGAGCAGTATAAGTGAGGAGAGTGTGTTCCCCTGATAGTTTAATATACACGGGAGATGTTACCAGGTGAACAGTCTCAGTGAGGAGAGTGTGTTCCTCTCATTGTTTAATATACACGGGACATGTTAGCAGGTGAACAGTATCAGTGAGGAGAAAGTGTTCCCCTGATGGTTTAATATACATGGGACATGTTACCTGGTGAACAGTATAAGTGAGGAGAGTGTGTTCCCCTGATGGTTAAATATACACGGGACATGTTACCAGTTGAACAGTATAAGTGAGGAGAGTGTGTTCCCCTGATCGTTTAATATGCACGGGACAAGTTACCAGGTGAACAGTATAAGTGAGGAGAGTGTGTTCCCCAGATGGTTTAATATACACGGGACATGTTACCAGGTAAACAGTATAAGTGAGGAGAGGGCTTTCCCCTGAAGGTTTAATATACACGGGACATGTTACCAGGTGAACAGCATAAGTGAGGAGAGTGTGTTCCCCTGATGGTATAATATACACGGGACAAGTTACCAGCTGAACAGTATAAGTGAGGAGAGGGCTTTCCCCTGATGGTTTAATATACACGGGACATGTTACCAGGTGAACAGTATCAGTGAGGAGAGTGTGTTCCCCTGATGGTTTAATATACACGGGACATGTTAGCAGGTGAACAGTATCAGTGAGGAGAATGTATTCCCCTGATGGTTTAATATACACGGGACATGTTACCAGGTGAACAGTATAAGTGAGGAGACTGTATTCCCCTGATGGTTCAATATACACGGGACCTATGACCAGGTGAACAGAATAAGTGAAGAGAGGGCTTTCCCCTGATGGTTTAATATAAACGGGACATGTTACCAGATGAACAGTATAAGTGAGGAGACTGTATTCCCCTGATGGTTCAATATACACGGGACATGTTATCAGGTGAACAGTATAAGTGAGGAGAGTGTGTTGCCCTGATGGTTTAATATGCACGTGACACGTTACCAGGTGAACAGTATAAGTGAGGAGACTGTATTCCCCTGATGGTTCAATATACACGGGACATGTTATCAGGTGAACAGTATAAGTGAGGAGAATGTGTTCCCCTTATTGTTTAATACACACGGGACATGTTACCAGGTGAACAGTATAAGTGAGGAGAGTGTGTTGCCCTGATGGTTTAATATACACGTGACACGTTACCAGGTGAACAGTATAAGTGAGGAGACTGTATTCCCCTGATGGTTCAATATACACGGGACATGTTATCAGGTGAACAGTATAAGTGAGGAGAATGTGTTCCCCTGATTGTTTAATACACACGGGACATGTTACCAGGTGAACAGTATATGTGAGGAGAGTGTGTTCCCCTGATGGTTTAATATACACGTGACACGTTACCAGGTGAACAGTATAAGTGAGGAGACTGTATTCCCCTGATGGTTCAATATACACGGGACATGTGATCAGGTGAACAGTATAAGTGAGGAGAATGTGTTCCCCTCATGTTGTAATATACATGGGACATGTTACCAGGTGAACACTATAAGTGAGGAGAGTGTGTTCCCCTGATTGTTTAATACACACGGGACATGTTACCAGGTGAACAGTATAAGTGAGGAGAGTGCTTTCCCCTGATGGTTTAATATACACGGGACATGTTACCAGGTGAACAGTATAAGTGAGGAGAGTGTGTTCCCCTAATGGTATAACACACACGGAACATGTTACCAGTTGAACAGTATAAATGAGGAGAGTGTGTTCCCTTGATGGTTTAATATACACAGGACATGTTACCAGGTGAACAGTATAAGTGAGGAGAGTGCTTTCCCCTGATGGTTTAATATACACGGGACATGTTACCAGGTGAACAGTATAAGTGAGGACAGTGTGTTCCCCTGATGGTTTAATATACACGGGACATGTTACCAGGTGAACAGTATAAGTGAGGAGAGTGCTTTCCCCTGATGGTTTAATATACACGGGACATGTTACCAGGTGAACAGTATAAGTGAGGACAGTGTGTTCCCCTGATGGCATAATATACACGGGACATGTTACCAGGTGAACAGCATAAGTGAGGAGAGGGCTTTCCCCCGATGGTTTAATCTACACGGGACATGTTACCAGGTGAACAGTATAAGTGTGGAGAGTGTGTTCCCCTGATGGTTTAATATACACGGGACATGTTACCAGGTGAACAATATAAGTCAGGAGAGTGCTTTCCCCTGATGGTTTAATATACACGGGACATGTTACCAGGTGAACAGTATAAGTGAGGACAGTGTGTTCCCCTGATGGTATAATATACATGGGACATGTTACCAGGTGAACAGTATAAGTGAGGAGAGGGCTTTCCCCCGATTGTTTAATCTACACGGGACATGTTACCAGGTGAACAGTATAAGTGAGGAGAATGTGTTCCCCTGATGGTTTAATAGGCACAGGACATGTTACCAGGTGAACAGTATAAGTGAGGATACTGTACTCCCCTGATGGTTCAATATACACGGGACATGTTACCAGGTGAACAGTATAAGTGAGGTGAGTGTGTTCCCCTGATGGTTTAATACACACGGGACATGTTAGCAGGTGAACAGTATAAGTGAGGAGAATGTATTCCCCTGATGGTTTAATATACACGGGACATGTTACCAGGTGAACAGTATAAGTGAGGAGAGTGTGTTCCCCTGATGGTTTAATATACACAGGACATGTTACCAGGTGACGAGTATAAGTGAGGAGATTGTGTTCGCGTGATTGTTTAATATACACGGGACATGTTACCAGGTGAACAGTATAAGTGAGGAGAGTGTGTTTCCCTGATGGTTTAATATACACGGGACATGTTACCAGGTGAACAGTATAAGTGAGGAGAGTGTGTTCCTCTCATTGTTTAATATACACTGGACATGTTACCAGGTGAACAGTATAAGTGAGGAGAGTGTGTTCCTCTCATTGTTTAATATACACGGGACATGTTACCAGGTGAACAGTATAAGTGAGGAGAGTGTGTTCCCCTGATGGTTTAATATACACAGGTCATGATACCAGGTGAACAGTGTAAGTGAGGAGAGTGTGTTCCCCTGATGGTTTAATACACACGGGACATGTTGACAGGTGAAGAGTATAAGTGAAGAGAGTGTGTTCCCCTGATGGTTTAATATACATGGGACATGTTACCAGGTGAACAGTGTAAGTGAGGAGAGTGAGTTCCCCTGATGGTTTAATACAAACAGGACATGTCAACATTTGAACAGTTAAAGTGAGGAGAGTGTGTTCCCCTGATTTTTAAATACGGACGGGAAATGTCACCAGGTGAACAGTATAAGTGAGGAGAGAGTGTTCCCCTAATGGTTTAACACACACGGGACATGTTACCAGGTGAACAGTATAAGTGAGGAGAGTGTGTTCCCCTAATGGTTTAACACACACGGGACATGTTACCAGGTGAACAGTATAAGTGAGGAGAGTGTGTTCCCCTGATGGTTTAATATACACCGGACATGATACCAGGTGAACAGTATAAGTGAGGAGAGTGTGTTCCCCTGATGGTTTAATATACACAGGACATGTTACCAGGTGAACAGTATAAGTGAGGAGAGTGCTTTCCCCTGATGGTTTAATATACACGGGACATGTTACCAGGTGAACAGTATAAGTGAGGAGAGTGTGTTCCCCTGATGGTTTAATATACACGGGACATGTTACCAGGTGAACAGTATAAGTGAGGAGAGTGCTTTCCCCTGATGGTTTAATATACACGGGACATGTTACCAGGTGAACAGTATAAGTTAGGACAGTGTGTTCCCCTGATGGTTTAATATACACGGGACATGTTACCAGGTGAACAGTATAAGTGAGGAGAGTGCTTTCCCCTGATGGTTTAATATACACGGGACATGTTACCAGGTGAACAGTATAAGTGAGGACAGTGTGTTCCCCTGATGGTATAATATACATGGGACATGTTACCAGCTGAACAGTATAAGTGAGGAGAGTGTGTTCCCCTGATGGTTTAATCTACACGGGACATGTTACCAGGTGAACAGTATAAGTGAGGAGAGTGTGTTCCCCTGATTGTTTAATACGCACGGGACATGTTACCAGGTGAACAGTATAAGTGAGGAGAGTGTGTTCCCCTGATGGTTTAATATACATGGGACATGTTACCAGGTGAACAGTGTAAGTGAGGAGAGTGTGTTCCCCAGATGGTTTAATATACACGGGACATGTTACCAGGTGAACAGTATAAGTGAGGAGAGTGTGTTCCCCTGATTGTTTAATACACACGGGACATGTTAGTAGGTGAACAGTATAAGTGAGGAGAGTGTTTTCCACTGATGGTTTAATATACACAGGACATGATACCAGGTGAACAGTATAAGTGAGGAGAGTGTGTTCCCCTGATTGTTTAATACGCACGGGACATGTAACCAAGTGAACAGTATATGTGAGGAGAGTGTGTTCCCCTGATTGTTTAATACACACGGGACATGTTAGTAGGTGAACAGTATAAGTGAGGAGAGTGTTTTCCCCTGATGGTTTAATATACACAGGACATGATACCAGGTGAACAGTATAAGTGAGGAGAGTGTGTTCCCCTGATTGTTTAATACACACGGGACATGTTACCAGGTGAACAGTATAAGTGAGGAGAGTGCTTTCCCCTGATGGTTTAATATACAGGGGACATCTTACCTGGTGAACAGTATAAGTGAGGAGAGTGTGTTCCCCTGATGGTATAATATACCCGGGACATGTCATCAGGTGAACAGTATAAGTGAGGAGAGGGCTTTCCCCTGATGGTTTAATATACAGGGGACATGTTACCAGGTGAACAGTATAAGTGAGGAGAGTGTGTTCCCCTGATGGTATAATATACACGGGACATGTTACCAGGTGAACAGTAGAAGTGAGGAGAGTGTGTTCCACTGATGGTTTAATATACACGGGACATGTTCCCAGGTGAACAATATAAGTGAGGAGAGTGTGTTCCCCTGATGGTATAATATACACGGGACATGTTACCAGGTGAACAGTAGAAGTGAGGAGAGTGTGTTCCCCTGATGGTTTAATATACACGGGACATGTTACAACGTGAACAGTATAAGTGAGGAGAGTGTGTTCCCCTGATTATTTAATACTCACGGGACATGTTACCAGGTGAGCAGTATAAGTGAGGAGAGTGTGTTCCCCTGATGGTTTCACACGCACGGGACATGTTGCCAGGTGAACAGTATAAGTGAGGGGAATGTGTTCCCCTGATGGTTTACTATACACAGGACATGTTGCCAGGTGAACAGTATAAGTGAGGGGAATGTGTTTCCCTGATGGTTTAATATACACGGGACATGTTACAAGGTGACGAGTATAAGTGAGGAGAGTGTGTTCCCCTGATGGTTTAATATACATGGGACATGTTAGCAGGTGAACAGTATCAGTGAGGAGAATGTGTTCCCCTGATGGTTTAATATACACGGGACATGTTTCCAGTTGAACAGTATAAGTGAGGAGAGTGTGTTTCCCTGATTGTTAAATATACACGGGACATGTTACCAGGTGAACAGTATAAGTGAGGAGAGTGTTTTCCCCTGATGGTTTAATATACACGGGACATGTTACCAGGTGAACAGTATAAGTGAGGAGAGTGTGTTCCCCTGATGGTTTAATATACACGGGACCTATTACCAGGTGAACAGAATAAATGAAGAGAGGGCTTTCCCCTGATGGTTTAATATAAACGGGCCATATTACCAGGTGAACAGTATAAGTGAGGAGAGTGTGTTCCCCTGATTGTTTAATACACACGGGACATGTTAACAGTTGAACAGTATAAGTGAGGAGACTGTATTCCCCTGATGGTTCAATATACACGGGACATGTTATCAGGTGAACAGTATAAGTGAGGAGAATGTGTTCCCCTGATTGTTTAATACACACGGGACATGTTACCAGGTCAACAGGATAAGTGAGGAGAGTGTGTTCCCCTGATGGTTTAATGCACCCGGGACATGTTACCAGGTGAATAGTATAAGTGAGGAGAGTGTGTTCCCCTGATGGTTTAATATACACGGGACATGTTACCAGGTGAACAGTATAAGTGAGGAGAGTGTCTTCCCATGATGGTTTAACAGGCACGGGACATGTTACCAGGTGAACAGTAGAAGTGAGGAGAGTGTGTTCCCCTGATGGTTTAATATACACGGGACATGTTACCAGGTGAACAGTATAAGTGAAGAGTATCTGTTCCCCTGATTGTTTAATACACACGGGACATGTTGCCAGGTGAACAGTAGAGGTGAGGAGAGTGTGTTCCCCTGATGGTTTAATATACACGGGACATGTTACCAGGTGAACAGTATAAGTGAAGAGTATCCGTTCCCCTGATTGTTTAATACACACGGGACATGTTGCCAGGTGAACAGTATAAGTGAAGAGAGTGTGTTCCCCTGATGGTTTAATATACATGGGACATGTTACCAGGTAAACAGTGTAAGTGAGGAGAGTGAGTTCCCATGATGGTTTAATACAAACAGGACATGTTACCAGGTGAACAGTGTAAGTGAGGAGAGTCAGTTCCCCTGATGGTTTAATGCAAACAGGACATGTCAACAGGTGAACAGTATAAGTGAGGAGCGTGTGTTCCCCTGTTTATTAAATAAGGACGGGACATGTCACCAGGTGAACAGTATAAGTGAGGAGAGAGTGTTCCCTAATTGTTTAACACACACGGGACATGTTACCAGGTGAACAGTATAAGTGAGGAGAGTGTGTTCCCCTGATGGTTTAATATACACAGGACATGATACCAGGTGAACAGTATAAGTGAGGAGAGTGAGTTCCCCTGATTGTTTAATACACACGGGACATGTAACCAAGTGAACAGTATATGTGAGGAGAGTGTGTTCCCCTGATTGTTTAATACACACGGGACATGTTAGTAGGTGAACAGTATAAGTGAGGAGAGTGTGTTCCCCTGATGGTTTAATATACACAGGACATGATACCAGGTGAACAGTATTAGTGAGGAGAGTGTGTTCCCCTGATTGTTTAATACGCACGGGACATGTTACCAGGTGAACAGTATAAGTGAGGAGAGTGTGTTCCCCTGATGGTTTAATATACACAGGACATGATACCAGGTGAACAGTATAAGTGAGGAGAGTGTGTTCCCCTGATTGTTTAATACGCACGGGACATGTTACCAGGTGAACAGTATAAGTGAGGAGAGTGCTTTCCCCTGATGGTTTAATATACAGGGGACATGTTACCAGGTGAACAGTATAAGTGAGGAGAGGGCTTTCCCCTGATGGTTTAATATACACGGGACATGTTACCAGGTGAACAGTAGAAGTGAGGAGAGTGTGTTCCACTGATGGTTTAATATACACGGGACATGTTCCCAGGTGAACAATATAAGTGAGGAGAGTGTGTTCCCCTGATGGTATAATATACACGGGACATGTTACCAGGTGAACAGTAGAAGTGAGGAGAGTGTGTTCCCCTGATGGTTTAATATACACGGGACATGTTACAACGTGAACAGTATAAGTGAGGAGAGTGTGTTCCCCTGATTGTTTAATACTGACGGGAGATGTTACCAGGAGAGCAGTATAACTGAGGAGAGTGTGTTCCCCTGATGGTTTAACACGCACGGGACGTGTCATCAGGTGAACAGTATAAGTGAGGAGAGTGTGTTCCCCTGATTGTTTAATACTCAGGGGAGATGTTACCAGGAGAGCAGTATAACTGAGGAGAGTGTGTTCCCTTGATGGTTTAACACGCACGGGATGTGTCACCAGGTGAAGAGTAGAAGTGAGGAGAGTGTGTTCCACTGATTGTTTAATACACACGGGACATGTTACCAGGTGAACAGTATATGTGAAGAGAGTGTGTTCCCCTGATGGTTTAATATACATGGGACATGTTACCAGGTGAACAGTATAAGTGAAGAGAGCGTGTTCCCCTGATTGTTTAATATATGTGGGACATGTTACCAGGTGAACAGTATAAGTGAGGAGAGTCCTTTCCCCTGATGGTTTAATATACACGGGACATGTTGTCAGGAGAACAGTATAAGTGAGGAGAGTGTGTTCCCCTGATGGTATAATATACACGGGACATGTTACCAGGAGAACAGTATAAGTGAGGAGAGTGTGTTCCCATGATGGTTTAATATACACGGGACATGTTCCCAGGTGAACAGTGTAAGTGTGGAGACTGTATTCCCTTGATTGTTTAATATACACGGGACATGTTACCAGGTGAACAGTATAAGTGAGTAGAGTGTGTTCCCCTGATTGTTTAATACACACAGGAGATGTTACCAGGAGAGCATTATAAGTGAGGAGAGTGTGTTCCCCTGATAGTTTAATATACACGGGAGATGTTACCAGGTGAGCAGTATAAGTGAGGAGAGTGTGTTCCCCTGATAGTTTAATATACACGGGAGATGTTACCAGTTGAACAGTCTCAGTGAGGAGAGTGTGTTCCCCTGATCGTTTAATATGCACGGGACAAGTTACCAGGTGAACAGTATAAGTGAGGAGAGTGTGTTCCCCTGATGGTTTAATATACACGGGACATGTTACCAGGTAAACAGTATAAGTGAGGAGAGGGCTTTCCCCTGAAGGTTTAATATACACGGGACATGTTACCAGGTGAACAGCATAAGTGAGGAGAGTGTGTTCCCCTGATGGTATAATATACACGGGACAAGTTACCAGCTGAACAGTATAAGTGAGGAGAGGGCTTTCCCCTGATGGTTTAATATACACGGGACATGTTACCAGGTGAACAGTATCAGTGAGGAGAGTGTGTTCCCCTGATGGTTTAATATACACGGGACATGTTAGCAGGTGAACAGTATCAGTGAGGAGAATGTATTCCCCTGATGGTTTAATATACACGGGACATGTTACCAGGTGAACAGTATAAGTGAGGAGAGTGTGTCCCCTGATGGTTTAATATACACGGGACATGTTACCAGGTGGACAGTATAAGTGAGGGGAATGTGTTCCCCTGATGGTTTAATATACACGGGACATGTTACCAGGTGAAAAGTATAAGTGAGGAGAATGTGTTCCCCTGATTATTTAATACTCACGGGTCATGTTACCAGGTGAGCAGTATAAGTGAGGAGAGTGTGTTCCCCTGATGGGTTAACACGCACGGGACGTGTCACCAGGTGAAAAGTAGAATTGAGGAGGAGTGTGTTCCCCTGATGGTCTAATATACACGGGACATGTTACCAGGTGAACAGTATATGTGAAGAGAGTGTGTCCCCCTGATTGCTTAATATACGTGGGACATGTTACAAGGTGACGAGTATAAGTGAGGAGAGTGTGATCCCCTCATTGTTTAATATACACGGGACATGTTTCCAGTTGAACAGTATAAGTGAGGAGAGTGTGTTTCCCTGATTGTTAAATATACACGGGACATGTTACCAGGAGAACAGTATAAGTGAGGAGAGTGTTTTCCCCTGATGGTTTAATATACACGGGACATGTTACCAGGTGAACAGTATAGGTGAGGAGAGTGTGTTCCCCTGATGGTTTAATATACACGGGACCTATGACCAGGTGAGCAGAATAAGTGAAGAGAGGGCTTTCCCCTGATGGTTTAATATAAACGGGACATGTTACCAGGTGAACAGTATAAGTGAGGGGAGTGAGTTCCCCTGATGGTTCAATATACACGGGACATGTTATCAGGTGAACAGTATAAGTGAGGAGAGTGTGTTGCCCTGATGGTTTAATATGCACGTGACACGTTACCAGGTGAACAGTATAAGTGAGGAGACTGTATTCCCCTGATGGTTCAATATACACGGGACATGTTATCAGGTGAACAGTATAAGTGAGGAGAATGTGTTCCCCTTATTGTTTAATACACACGGGACATGTTACCAGGTGAACAGTATAAGTGAGGAGAGTGTGTTGCCCTGATGGTTTAATATACACGTGACACGTTACCAGGTGAACAGTATAAGTGAGGAGACTGTATTCCCCTGATGGTTCAATATACACGGGACATGTTATCAGGTGAACAGTATAAGTGAGGAGAATGTGTTCCCCTGATTGTTTAATACACACGGGACATGTTACCAGGTGAACAGTATATGTGAGGAGAGTGTGTTCCCCTGATGGTTTAATATACACGTGACACGTTACCAGGTGAACAGTATAAGTGAGGAGACTGTATTCCCCTGATGGTTCAATATACACGGGACATGTGATCAGGTGAACAGTATAAGTGAGGAGAATGTGTTCCCCTCATGTTGTAATATACATGGGACATGTTACCAGGTGAACACTATAAGTGAGGAGAGTGTGTTCCCCTGATTGTTTAATACACACGGGACATGTTACCAGGTGAACAGTATAAGTGAGGAGAGTGCTTTCCCCTGATGGTTTAATATACACGGGACATGTTACCAGGTGAACAGTATAAGTGAGGAGAGTGTGTTCCCCTAATGGTTTAATATACACGGGACATGTTACCAGGTGAACAGTATAAGTGAGGAGAGTGTGTTCCCTTGATGGTTTAATATACACAGGACATGTTACCAGGTGAACAGTATAAGTGAGGAGAGTGCTTTCCCCTGATGGTTTAATATACACGGGACATGTTACCAGGTGAACAGTATAAGTGAGGACAGTGTGTTCCCCTGATGGTTTAATATACACGGGACATGTTACCAGGTGAACAGTATAAGTGAGGAGAGTGCTTTCCCCTGATGGTTTAATATACACGGGACATGTTACCAGGTGAACAGTATAAGTGAGGACAGTGTGTTCCCCTGATGGCATAATATACACGGGACATGTTACCAGGTGAACAGCATAAGTGAGGAGAGGGCTTTCCCCCGATGGTTTAATCTACACGGGACATGTTACCAGGTGAACAGTATAAGTGTGGAGAGTGTGTTCCCCTGATGGTTTAATATACACGGGACATGTTACCAGGTGAACAATATAAGTCAGGAGAGTGCTTTCCCCTGATGGTTTAATATACACGGGACATGTTACCAGGTGAACAGTATAAGTGAGGACAGTGTGTTCCCCTGATGGTATAATATACATGGGACATGTTACCAGGTGAACAGTATAAGTGAGGAGAGGGCTTTCCCCCGATTGTTTAATCTACACGGGACATGTTACCAGGTGAACAGTATAAGTGAGGAGAATGTGTTCCCCTGATGGTTTAATAGGCACAGGACATGTTACCAGGTGAACAGTATAAGTGAGGATACTGTACTCCCCTGATGGTTCAATATACACGGGACATGTTACCAGGTGAACAGTATAAGTGAGGTGAGTGTGTTCCCCTGATGGTTTAATACACACGGGACATGTTAGCAGGTGAACAGTATAAGTGAGGAGAATGTATTCCCCTGATGTTTTAATATACACGGGACATGTTACCAGGTGAACAGTATAAGTGAGGAGAGTGTGTTCCCCTGATGGTTTAATATACACAGGACATGTTACCAGGTGACGAGTATAAGTGAGGAGATTGTGTTCGCGTGATTGTTTAATATACACGGGACATGTTACCAGGTGAACAGTATAAGTGAGGAGAGTGTGTTCCCCTGATGGTTTAATATACACGGGACATGTTACCAGGTGAACAGTATAAGTGAGGAGAGTGTGTTCCTCTCATTGTTTAATATACACTGGACATGTTACCAGGTGAACAGTATAAGTGAGGAGAGTGTGTTCCTCTCATTGTTTAATATACACGGGACATGTTACCAGGTGAACAGTATAAGTGAGGAGAGTGTGTTCCCCTGATGGTTTAATATACACAGGTCATGATACCAGGTGAACAGTGTAAGTGAGGAGAGTGTGTTCCCCTGATGGTTTAATACACACGGGACATGTTGACAGGTGAAGAGTATAAGTGAAGAGAGTGTGTTCCCCTGATGGTTTAATATACATGGGACATGTTACCAGGTGAACAGTGTAAGTGAGGAGAGTGAGTTCCCCTGATGGTTTAATACAAACAGGACATGTCAACATTTGAACAGTTAAAGTGAGGAGAGTGTGTTCCCCTGATTTTTAAATACGGACGGGAAATGTCACCAGGTGAACAGTATAAGTGAGGAGAGAGTGTTCCCCTAATGGTTTAACACACACGGGACATGTTACCAGGTGAACAGTATAAGTGAGGAGAGTGTGTTCCCCTAATGGTTTAACACACACGGGACATGTTACCAGGTGAACAGTATAAGTGAGGAGAGTGTGTTCCCCTGATGGTTTAATATACACCGGACATGATACCAGGTGAACAGTATAAGTGAGGAGAGTGTGTTCCCCTGATGGTTTAATATACACAGGACATGTTACCAGGTGAACAGTATAAGTGAGGAGAGTGCTTTCCCCTGATGGTTTAATATACACGGGACATGTTACCAGGTGAACAGTATAAGTGAGGAGAGTGTGTTCCCCTGATGGTTTAATATACACGGGACATGTTACCAGGTGAACAGTATAAGTGAGGAGAGTGCTTTCCCCTGATGGTTTAATATACACGGGACATGTTACCAGGTGAATAGTATAAGTTAGGACAGTGTGTTCCCCTGATGGTATAATATACACGGGACATGTTACCAGCTGAACAGTATAAGTGAGGAGAGGGCTTTCCCCTGATGGTTTAATCTACACGGGACATGTTACCAGGTGAACAGTATAAGTGAGGAGAGTGCTTTCCCCTGATGGTTTAATATACACGGGACATGTTACCAGGTGAACAGTATAAGTGAGGACAGTGTGTTCCCCTGATGGTATAATATACATGGGACATGTTACCAGCTGAACAGTATAAGTGAGGAGAGTGTGTTCCCCTGATGGTTTAATCTACACGGGACATGTTACCAGGTGAACAGTATAAGTGAGGAGAGTGTGTTCCCCTGATGGTTTAATATACACGGGACATGTTACCAGGTGAACAGTATAAGTGAGGAGAGTGTGTTCCCCTGATGGTTTAATATACACGGGACATGTTACCAGGTGAACAGTATAAGTGAGGAGAGTGTGTTCCCCTGATGGTTTAATATACACGGGACATGTTACCAGGTGAAAAGTATAAGTGAGGAGAGTGTGTTCCCCTGATTGTTTAATATACACAGGACATGTTACCAGATGAACAGCATAGGTGAGGAGAGTGTGTTCCTCTCATTGTTTAATATACACTGGACATGTTAGCAGGTGAACAGTATAAGTGAGGAGAGTGCTTTCCCCTGATGGTTTAATATACACGGGACATGTTATCAGGTGAACAGTATATGTTAGGACAGTGTGTTCCCCTGATGGTATAATATACACGGGACATGTTACCAGCTGAACAGTATAAGTGAGGAGAGGGCTTTCCCCCGATGGTTTAATCTACACGGGACATGTTACCAGGTGAACAGTATAAGTGAGGAGAGTGCTTTCCCCTGATGGTTTAATATACACGGGACATGTTACCAGGTGAACAGTATAAGTGAGGACAGTGTGTTCCCCTGATGGTATAATATACATGGGACATGTTACCAGCTGAACAGTATAAGTGAGGAGATGGCCTTCCCCCATTGGTTTAATCTACACGGGACATGTTACCAGGTGAACAGTATAAGTGAGGAGAGTGTGTTCCCCTGATGGTTTAATATACACGGGACATGTTACCAGGTGAACAGTATAAGTGAGGAGAGTGTGTTCCCCTGATGGTTTAATATACACGGGACATGTTACCAGGTGAACAGTATAAGTGAGGAGAGTGTGTTCCCCTGATTGTTTAATATACACGGGACATGTTACCAGGTGAAAAGTATAAGTGAGGAGAGTGTGTTCCTCTCATTGTTTAATATACACTGGACATGTTAGCAGGTGAACAGTATCAGTGAGGAGAATGTGTTCCCCTGATGGTTTAATATACACGGGACATGTTACCAGGTGAACAGTATAAGTGAGGAGAGTGTGTTCCCCTGATGGTTAAATATACACGGGACATGTTACCAGGTGAACAGTATAAGTGAGGAGAGTGTGTTCCCCTGATGGTTTAATATGCACGGGACATGTTGCCAGGTGAACAGTATAAGTGAGGATAGGGCTTTCCCCTGATGGTTTAATATACACGGGACATGTCACCAGGTGAACAGTATAAGTTTGGAGAGTGTGTTCCCCTGATGGTTTAAAACACACGACATGTCAACAGGTGAACAGTAGACGTGAGGAGAGAGTGTTCCCCTGATGGTTTAAAACGCACAGGACATGTTACCAGGTGAACAGTATAACTGAGGAGAGTGTGTTCCCCTGATGGTTTAATATACACAGGTCATGATACCAGCTGAACAGTATAAGTGAGGAGAGTGTGTTCCCCTGATGGTATAATATACACGGGACATTTTGACAGGTGAAGAGTATAAGTGAAGAGAGTGTGTTCCCCTGATGGTTTAATATACATGGGACATGTTACCAGGTGAACAGTGTAAGTGAGGAGAGTGAGTTCCCCTGATGGTTTAATACAAACAGGACATGTCAACATTTGAACAGTTAAAGTGAGGAGAGTGTGTTCCCCTGATTTTTAAATACGGACGGGAAATGTCACCAGGTGAACAGTATAAGTGAGGAGAGAGTGTTCCCCTAATGGTTTAACACACACGGGACATGTTACCAGGTGAACAGTATAAGTGAGGAGAGTGTGTTCCCCTAATGGTTTAACACACACGGGACATGTTACCAGGTGAACAGTATAAGTGAGGAGAGTGTGTTCCCCTGATGGTTTAATATACACCGGACATGATACCAGGTGAACAGTATAAGTGAGGAGAGTGTGTTCCCCTGATGGTTTAATATACACAGGACATGTTACCAGGTGAACAGTATAAGTGAGGAGAGTGCTTTCCCCTGATGGTTTAATATACACGGGACATGTTACCAGGTGAACAGTATAAGTGAGGAGAGTGTGTTCCCCTGATGGTTTAATATACACGGGACATGTTACCAGGTGAACAGTATAAGTGAGGAGAGTGCTTTCCCCTGATGGTTTAATATACACGGGACATGTTACCAGGTGAACAGTATAAGTTAGGACAGTGTGTTCCCCTGATGGTATAATATACACGGGACATGTTACCAGCTGAACAGTATAAGTGAGGAGAGGGCTTTCCCCCGATGGTTTAATCTACACGGGACATGTTACCAGGTGAACAGTATAAGTGAGGACAGTGTGTTCCCCTGATGGTATAATATACATGGGACATGTTACCAGCTGAACAGTATAAGTGAGGAGAGTGTGTTCCCCTGATGGTTTAATCTACACGGGACATGTTACCAGGTGAACAGTATAAGTGAGGAGAGTGTGTTCCCCTGATGGTTTAATATACACGGGACATGTTACCAGGTGAACAGTATAAGTGAGGAGAGTGTGTTCCCCTGATGGTTTAATATACACGGGACATGTTACCAGGTGAACAGTATAAGTGAGGAGAGTGTGTTCCCCTGATGGTTTAATATACACGGGACATGTTACCAGGTGAAAAGTATAAGTGAGGAGAGTGTGTTCCCCTGATTGTTTAATATACACAGGACATGTTACCAGATGAACAGCATAGGTGAGGAGAGTGTGTTCCTCTCATTGTTTAATATACACTGGACATGTTAGCAGGTGAACAGTATAAGTGAGGAGAGTGCTTTCCCCTGATGGTTTAATATACACGGGACATGTTATCAGGTGAACAGTATATGTTAGGACAGTGTGTTCCCCTGATGGTATAATATACACGGGACATGTTACCAGCTGAACAGTATAAGTGAGGAGAGGGCTTTCCCCCGATGGTTTAATCTACACGGGACATGTTACCAGGTGAACAGTATAAGTGAGGAGAGTGCTTTCCCCTGATGGTTTAATATACACGGGACATGTTACCAGGTGAACAGTATAAGTGAGGACAGTGTGTTCCCCTGATGGTATAATATACACGGGACATGTTACCAGCTGAACAGTATAAGTGAGGAGATGGCCTTCCCCCATTGGTTTAATCTACACGGGACATGTTACCAGGTGAACAGTATAAGTGAGGAGAGTGTGTTCCCCTGATGGTTTAATATACACGGGACATGTTACCAGGTGAACAGTATAAGTGAGGAGAGTGTGTTCCCCTGATGGTTTAATATACACGGGACATGTTACCAGGTGAACAGTATAAGTGAGGAGAGTGTGTTCCCCTGATTGTTTAATATACACGGGACATGTTACCAGGTGAAAAGTATAAGTGAGGAGAGTGTGTTCCTCTCATTGTTTAATATACACTGGACATGTTAGCAGGTGAACAGTATCAGTGAGGAGAATGTGTTCCCCTGATGGTTTAATATACACGGGACATGTTACCAGGTGAACAGTATAAGTGAGGAGAGTGTGTTCCCCTGATGGTTAAATATACACGGGACATGTTACCAGGTGAACAGTATAAGTGAGGAGAGTGTGTTCCCCTGATGGTTTAATATGCACGGGACATGTTGCCAGGTGAACAGTATAAGTGAGGATAGGGCTTTCCCCTGATGGTTTAATATACACGGGACATGTCACCAGGTGAACAGTATAAGTTTGGAGAGTGTGTTCCCCTGATGGTTTAAAACACACGACATGTCAACAGGTGAACAGTAGACGTGAGGAGAGAGTGTTCCCCTGATGGTTTAAAACGCACAGGACATGTTACCAGGTGAACAGTATAACTGAGGAGAGTGTGTTCCCCTGATGGTTTAATATACACAGGTCATGATACCAGCTGAACAGTATAAGTGAGGAGAGTGTGTTCCCCTGATGGTATAATATACACGGGACATTTTGACAGGTGAAGAGTATAAGTGAAGAGAGTGTGTTCCCCTGATGGTTTAATATACATGGGACATGTTACCAGGTGAACAGTGTAAGTGAGGAGAGTGAGTTCCCCTGATGGTTTAATACAAACAGGACATGTCAACATTTGAACAGTATAAGTGAGGAGAGTGTGTTCCCCTGATGGTTAAATATACACGGGACATGTTACCAGGTGAACAGTATAACTGAGGAGAGAGTGTTCCCCAAATGGTTTAACACACACCGGACATGTTACCAGGTGAACAGTATAAGTGAGGAGAGTGTGTTCCCCTAATGGTATAACACACACGGAACATGTCACCAGGTGAACATTATAAGTGAGGAGAGTGTGTTCCCCTGATGGTTTAATATACACCGGACATGATACCAGGTGAACAGTATAAGTGAGGAGAGTGTGTTCCCTTGATGGTTTAATAGACACAGGACATGTTACCAGGTGAACAGTATAAGTGAGGAGAGTGCTTTCCCCTGATCGTTTAATATACACGGGACATGTTACCAGGTGAACAGTATAAGTGAGGACAGGGTGTTCCCCTGATGGTTTAATATACACGGGACATGTTACCAGGTGAACAGTATAAGTGAGGAGAGTGCTTTCCCCTGATGGTTTAATAAACACGGGACATGTTACCAGGTGAACAGTATAAGTGAGGAGAGTGCTTTCCCCTGATGGTATAATATACACGGGACATGTTACCAGCTGAACAGTATAAGTGAGGAGAGGGCTTTCCCCCGATGGATTAATCTACACGGGACATGTTACCAGGTGAACAGTATAAGTGAGGAGAGGGCTTTCCCCCGATGGATTAATCTACACGGGACATGTTACCAGGTGAACAGTATAAGTGAGGAGAATGAGTTCCCCTGATGGTTTAATATACACGGGACATGTTACCAGCTGAACAGTATAAGTGAGGAGAATGTATTCCCCTGATGGTTTAATATACACGGGACATGTTACCAGGTGAACAGTATAAGTGAGGAGACTGTGTTCCCCTAATGGTTTAATATACACAGGACATGTTACCAGGTGAACAGTATAAGTGAGGAGAGTGTGTTCCCCCGATGGTTTATTATACACAGGACATGTTACCAGGTGAACAGTATAAGTGAGGAGAGTGTGTTCCCCTGATGGTTTAACACGCACGGGACATATTACCAGGTGAACAGTATAAGTGAGGAGACTGTGTTCCCCTAATGGTTTAACACACACGGGACATGTTACCAGGTGAACAGTTTAAGTGAGGAGACTGTGTTCCCCTGATGGTTTATTATACACAGGACATGATACCAGGTGAACAGTATAAGTGAGGAGAGTATGTTCCCCTGATGGTTTAATATACAAGGGACATGTTACCAGGTGAACAGTATAAGTGAGGAGACTGTATTCCCCTGATGGTTCAATATACACGGGACATGTTACCAGGTGAACAGTATAAGTGAGGAGAATGTGTTCCCCTCATGGTTTAATGCACACAGGGCATGTTACCAGGTGAACAGTATAAGTGAGGAGAATGTGTTCCCCTCATGGTTTAATGCACACAGGACATGTTACCAGGTGAACAGTATAAGTGAGGAGAGTGTGTTCCCCTGATGGTTTAATGCACACAGGACATGTTACCAGGTGAACAGTATAAGTGAGGAGAGTGTGTTCCCCTGATGGTTTATTATACACAGGACATGTTACCAGGTGAACAGTATAAGTGAGGAGTGTGTGTTCCCCTGATGGTTTAGCACGCACGGGACATGTTACCAGGTGAACAGTAGAGGTGAGGAGAGTGTGTTCCCCAGATGGTTTAACAAACACGGGACATGTTACCAGGTGAACAGTATAAGTGAGGAGAGTGTGTTCCCCAGATGGTTTATTATACACAGGACATGATACCAGGTGAACAGTATAAGTGAGGAGAGTGAGTGCCCCTGATTGTTTAATATACCCGGGACATGTCATCAGGTGAACAGTATAAGTGAGGAGACTGTATTCCCCTGATGGTTCAATATACACGGGACATGTTACCAGGAGAGCAGTATAAGTGAGGAGAGTGTGTTCCCCTGATTCTATAATATACACGGGACATGTTACCAGGTGAACAGTATCAGTGAGGAGAGTGTGTTCCACTGATGTTTTAATATACACGGGACATGTTCCCAGGTGAACAGTATAAGTGAGGAGACTGTATTCCCCTGACGGTTCAATATACACGGGACATGTTAGCAGGTGAACAGTATAAGTGAGGAGAATGTGTTCCCCTGATGGTTTAATATACACGGGACATGTTACCAGGTGAACAGTATTAGTGAGGAGAGTGTGTTCCCCTCATGGTTTAATGCACACAGGGCATGTTACCAGGTGAACAGTATAAGTGAGGACAGTGAGTTCCCCTGATGGTTTAATACACACAGGACATGTCAACAGGTGAACAGTATAAGTGAGGTGACTGTGTTCCCCTGATTGTTTAATACACACGGGACATGTTACCAGGTGAACCGAAAAGGGAGGAGAGTGTGTTCCCCTGATTGTTTAATACACACGGGACATGTTACCAGGTGAACAGCATATGTGAAGAGAGTGTGTTCCCCTGATGGTTTATTATACACAGGACATGATACCAGGTGAACAGTATAAGTGAGGAGAGTGAGTGCCCCTGATTGTTTAATATACCCGGGACATGTCATCAGGTGAACAGTATAAGTGAAGAGAGCGTGTTCCCCTGATTGTTTAATACGCACGGGACATGTTACCAGGTGACGAGTATAAGTCAGGAGAGTGTGTTCCCCTGATTGTTTAGTATACACGGGACATGTTAGCAGGTGAAAAGTATCAGTGAGGAGAATGTGTTCCCCTGATGGTTTCACATACACGGGACATGAAAACAGGTGAACAGTATACTTGACGAGAGTGTGTTCCCCTGATGGTTTAATATACACGGGACATGTTGCCAGGTGAACAGTAAAAGTGAGGAGAGTGTTTTCCCCTGATGGTTTAATATACACTGGACATGTTACCAGGTGAACAGTATAAGTGAGGAGAGTGTGTTCCCCTCATGGTTTAATGCACACAGGACATGATACCAGGTGAACAGTATAAGTGAGGACAGTGAGTTCCCCTGATGGTTTAAAACACACGACAAGTCAACAGGTGAACAGTATAAGTGAGGAGACTGTGTTCCCCTGATGGTTTAATACACACGGGACATGTTACCAGGTGAACAGTATAAGTGAGGAGAGTGAGTTCCCCTGATGGTTTAATATACACGGGACATGTTACCAGGTGAACAGTATAAGTGAGGACAGTGTGTTCCCCTGATGGTATAATATACACGGGACATGTAACCAGGTGAACAGTATAACTGAAGAGAGTGTGTTCCCCTGATTGTTTAATACAAACGGGACATGTTGCCAGGTGAAGAGTATAAGTGAAGAGAGTGTGTTCCCCTGATGGTTTATTATACACAGGACATGATACCAGGTGAACAGTATAAGTGAGGAGAGTGAGTTCCCCTGATTGTTTAATATACCCGGGACATGTCATCAGGTGAACAGTATAAGTGAGGAGAGTGTGTTCCCCATGATGGTTTAATATACACGGGACATGTTACCAGGTGAACAGTATAAGTGAGGAGAGTCCTTTCCCCTGATGGTTTAATATATACGGGACATGTTACCAGGGGAACAGTATAAGTGAGGAGAGTGTGTTCCCCTGATGGTATAATATACACGGGACATGTTACCAGGTGAACAGTATAAGTGAGGAGAGGGCTTACCCATGATGGTTTAATATACACGGGACATGTTACCAGGTGAACAGTATAAGTGAGGAGTGTGTGTTCCACTGATGGTTTAATATACACGGGACATGTTACCAGGTGAACAGTATAAGTGAGGAGACTGTATTCCCCTGATGGTTCAATATACACGAGACATGTTAGCAGGTGAACAGTATAAGTGAGGAGAATGTGTTCCCCTGATGGTTTAGTATACACGGGACATGTTACCAGGTGAATAGTGTAAGTGAGGAGAGTGTGTTCCCCTGATGGTTTAATATACACGGGACATGTTACAACGTGAACAGTATAAGTGAGGAGAGTGTGTTCCCCTGATTGTTTAATACACACGGGAGATGTTACCAGGTGAGCAGTATAAGTGAGGAGAGTGTCTTCCCCTGATGGTTTAACACGCACGGGACGTGTCACTAGGTGAAGAGTGGAAGTGAGGAGAGTGTTTTCCCTTGTTTGTTTAATACACACGGGACACGTTACCAGGTGAACAGTAGATGTGAAGATAGTGTGTTCACCTGATGATTTAATATGCATGGGACATGTTACCAGGTGAAGTGTATAAGTGAAGAGAGCGTGTTCCCCTGATTGTTTAATATACGTGGGACATGTTACCAGGTGACGAGTATAGGTGAGGAGAGTGTGTTCCCCTCATTGTTTAATGTACACGGGACATGTTAGCAGGTGAACAGTATAAGTGAGGATAGTGTGTTCCCCTGATTGTAAAATATACACGGGACATGTTACCAGGTGAACAGTATAAGTGAGGAGAGTGTTTTCCCCTGATGGTTTAATATACACGGGACTTATTACCAGGTGAACAGCATAAGTGAGGAGAGGGCTTTCCCCTGATGGTTTAATATACACGGGACATGTTCCCAGGTGAACAGTATAAGTGAGGACAGTGAGTTCGCTTGATGGTTTAATACACACGGGACATGTCACCAGGTGAACAGTGTAAGTGAGGAGAGTGTGTTCCCCTGATGGTTTAATATACACAGGACATGATACCAGGTGAACAGTATAAGTGAGGAGAGTGAGTTCCCCTGACGGTTTAATATACACGGGACATGTTAGCAGGTTAACAGTATAAGTGAGGGGAATGTGTTCCCCTGATGGTTTAATATACACGGGACCTGTTACCAGGTGAACAGTATAAGTGAGGACAGTGTGTTCCCCTGATGGTATAATATACACGGGACATGTTACCAGGTGAACAGTATAATTGAGGATAATGTGTTCCCCTGATGGTTTAATATACACGGGACATGTTAGCAGGTGAACAGAATAAGCGAGGAGAGGGCTTTCCCCTGATCGTTTAATACACACGGGACATGTTACCACGTGAACAGTATAAGTGAGGAGAATGTGTTCCCCTGATGGTTTAATATACAGGGGACATGTTACCAGGTGAACAGTAGAAGTGAGGAGAGTGTGTTCCCCTTATTGTTTAATACTCACGGGACATGTTACCAGGTGAACAGTATATATGAAGAGAGTGTGTTCCCCTGATGGTTTAATATACACGGGACATGTTACCAGGTGACGAGTATAAGTGAGGAGAGTGCGTTCCCCTGATTGTTAAATATATACGGGACATGTCACCAGGTGAACAGTACAAGTGAGGAGAGTGTGTTCCCCTGATGGTTTAATATACACATGACTTATTACCACATGAACAGTATAAGTGAGGAGAGGGCTTTCCCCTGATGGTTTAATATACACGGGACATGTTACCAGGTGAACAGTACAAGTGAGGAGAGGGCTTTCCCCTGATGGTTTAATATACACGGGACATTTTACCAGGTGAACAGTATAAGTGAGGAGAGTGTGTTCCCCTGATTGTTAAATATATACGGGACATGTCACCAGGTGAACAGTATAAGTGAGGAGAGCGTGTTCCCCTGATGGTTTAATATACACGGGACTTATTACCAGGTGAACACTCTCAGTGAGGAGAGGGCTTTCCCCTGATGGTTTAATATACACGGGACATGTTACCAGGTGAACAGTATAAGTGAGTAGAGTGTGTTCACCTGATGGCTTAATACACCCGGGACATGTTACCAGGTGAACAGCATAAGTGAGGAGAGTGTGATCCAATGATTGTTTAATACTGACGGGACGTGTCACCAGGTGAAGAGTATAAGTGAGGAGAGTGTGTTCACCTGATGGTTTAATACACCCGGGACAAGTTACCAGGTGAACAGCATAAGTGAGGAGAGTGTGATCCAATGATTGTTTAATACTGACGGGACGTGTCACCAGGTGAAGAGTATAAGTGAGGAGAGTGAGTTCCTCTGATGGTTTAATATAAACGCGACATGTTACCAGGTGAACAGTATAAGTGAAGAGAGTGTGTTCCCCTGATGGTTTAATATACACGGGACATGTTACCAGGTGAACAGTATAAGTGAGGAGAGTGTGTTCCCCTGATGGTTTAATATACACGGGACATGTTATCTGGTGAACAGTATAAGTGAGGAGAGTGTGTTCCCCTGATGGTTTAAAACACACGACATGTCAACAGGTGAAGAGTATAAGTGAGGAGAGTGTGTTGCCCTGATGGTTTATTATACACAGGACATGTTACCAGGTGAACAGTATAAGTGAGGAGAGTGAGTTCCCCTGATGGTTTAATATACACGGGACATGTTACCATTTAAACAGTATAAGTGAGGAGAATGTGTTCCCCTGATGGTTTAATATACACGGGACATGTTACCAGGTGAACAGTAGAAGTGAGGAGAGTGTGTTCCCCGAATGGTTCAATATACACGGGACATGTTAGTAGGTGAACAGTATAAGCGAGGAGAATGTATTCCCCTGATGGGTTAATATACAAGGGACATGTTACCAGGTGAACAGTATAAGAAAGGAGAGTGTTTTCCCCTGATGGTTTAATATACACGGGACTTATTACCAGGTGAACAGCATAAGTGAGGAGAGGGCTTTCCCCTGATGGTTTAATATACACGGGACATGTTCCCAGGTGAACAGTATAAGTGAGGACAGTGAGTTCGCTTGATGGTTTAATACACACGGGACATGTCACCAGGTGAACAGTGTAAGTGAGGAGAGTGTGTTCCCCTGATGGTTTAATATACACAGGACATGATACCAGGTGAACAGTATAAGTGAGGAGAGTGAGTTCCCCTGACGGTTTAATATACACGGGACATGTTAGCAGGTTAACAGTATAAGTGAGGGGAATGTGTTCCCCTGATGGTTTAATATACACGGGACCTGTTACCAGGTGAACAGTATAAGTGAGGACAGTGTGTTCCCCTGATGGTATAATATACACGGGACATGTTACCAGGTGAACAGTATAATTGAGGATAATGTGTTCCCCTGATGGTTTAATATACACGGGACATGTTAGCAGGTGAACAGAATAAGCGAGGAGAGGGCTTTCCCCTGATCGTTTAATACACACGGGACATGTTACCACGTGAACAGTATAAGTGAGGAGAATGTGTTCCCCTGATGGTTTAATATACAGGGGACATGTTACCAGGTGAACAGTAGAAGTGAGGAGAGTGTGTTCCCCTTATTGTTTAATACTCACGGGACATGTTACCAGGTGAACAGTATATATGAAGAGAGTGTGTTCCCCTGATGGTTTAATATACACGGGACATGTTACCAGGTGACGAGTATAAGTGAGGAGAGTGCGTTCCCCTGATTGTTAAATATATACGGGACATGTCACCAGGTGAACAGTACAAGTGAGGAGAGTGTGTTCCCCTGATGTTTTAATATACACATGACTTATTACCACATGAACAGTATAAGTGAGGAGAGGGCTTTCCCCTGATGGTTTAATATACACGGGACATGTTACCAGGTGAACAGTACAAGTGAGGAGAGGGCTTTCCCCTGATGGTTTAATATACACGGGACATTTTACCAGGTGAACAGTATAAGTGAGGAGAGTGTGTTCCCCTGATTGTTAAATATATACGGGACATGTCACCAGGTGAACAGTATAAGTGAGGAGAGCGTGTTCCCCTGATGGTTTAATATACACGGGACTTATTACCAGGTGAACACTATAAGTGAGGAGAGGGCTTTCCCCTGATGGTTTAATATACACGGGACATGTTACCAGGTGAACAGTATAAGTGAGTAGAGTGTGTTCACCTGATGGCTTAATACACCCGGGACATGTTACCAGGTGAACAGCATAAGTGAGGAGAGTGTGATCCAATGATTGTTTAATACTGACGGGACGTGTCACCAGGTGAAGAGTATAAGTGAGGAGAGTGTGTTCACCTGATGGTTTAATACACCCGGGACAAGTTACCAGGTGAACAGCATAAGTGAGGAGAGTGTGATCCAATGATTGTTTAATACTGACGGGACGTGTCACCAGGTGAAGAGTATAAGTGAGGAGAGTGAGTTCCTCTGATGGTTTAATATAAACGCGACATGTTACCAGGTGAACAGTATAAGTGAAGAGAGTGTGTTCCACTGATGGTTTAATATACACGGGACATGTTACCAGGTGAACAGTATAAGTGAGGAGAGTGTGTTCCCCTGATGGTTTAATATACACGGGACATGTTATCTGGTGAACAGTATAAGTGAGGAGAGTGTGTTCCCCTGATGGTTTAAAACACACGACATGTCAACAGGTGAAGAGTATAAGTGAGGAGAGTGTGTTGCCCTGATGGTTTATTATACACAGGACATGTTACCAGGTGAACAGTATAAGTGAGGAGAGTGAGTTCCCCTGATGGTTTAATATACACGGGACATGTTACCATTTGAACAGTATAAGTGAGGAGAATGTGTTCCCCTGATGGTTTAATATACACGGGACATGTTACCAGGTGAACAGTAGAAGTGAGGAGAGTGTGTTCCCCGAATGGTTCAATATACACGGGACATGTTAGTAGGTGAACAGTATAAGCGAGGAGAATGTATTCCCCTGATGGGTTAATATACAAGGGACATGTTACCAGGTGAACAGTATAAGAAAGGAGAGTGTGTTCCCCTGATGGTTTAATACTGATGGGACATGTTACCAGGTGAACAGTATAAGTGAGGAGAGTGTGTTCCCCTGATGGTTTAATATACACAGGACATGTTATCAGGTGAACAGTATAAGTGTGGAGAGTGTGTTCCCCTGATGGTTTAATACTGATGGGACATGTTACCAGGTGAACAGTATAAGTGAGGAGAGTGTGTTCCCCTGATGGTTTAATATACACAGGACATGTTATCAGGTGAACAGTATAAGTGTGGAGAGTGTGTTCCCCTGATGGTTTAATACTGATGGGACATGTCACCAGGTGAACAGTATAAGTGAGGAGAGTGTGTTCCCCTGATGGTTTAATATACACAGGACATTTTATCAGGTGAACAGTATAAGTGTGGAGAGTGTGTTCCCCTCATGATTTAATACTGACGGGACATGTCACCAGGTGAACAGTATAAGTGAGGAGAATGTTTTCCCCTGATGGTTTAATATACACAGGACATGTCACCAGGTGAACAGTATAAGTGAGGAGAGAGTGATCCCCTGATTGTTAAATATACACGGGACTTGTCACCAGGTGAACAGTATAAGTGAGGGCAATGTGTTCCCCTGATGGTTTAATATGCACGGGACATGTTACCAGATGAATAGTATAAGTGAGGAGAGTGTGTTCCCCTGATGGTTTAATACGCACGGGACATGTTACCAAGTGAACAGGATAAGTGAGGCGAGTGTGTTCCCCTGTTAGTTTAATGTACACGGGACATGTTACCAGGTGAACAGTATAAGTGAGGCGAGTGTGTTCCCATGTTGGTTTACTGCACACGGGACATGTTACCTGGTGATCAGTATAAGTGAGGAGAGTGTGTTCCCCTGATTGCTTAATGCACACAGGACATGTTACCAGGTGAACAGATTCAGTGAGGACAGTGTGTTCCCCTGATGGTTTAATATACACAGGACATGTTACCAGGTGAACAGTGTAAGTGCGGAGAATGTGTTCCCCTGATGGTTTAATACACGCAGAACATGTTACCAGGTAAACAGTATAAGTGAGGAGAGTGTGTACCTGTGATCGTTTAATATACACAGGACATGTTACCAGGTAAACAGTATAAGTGAGGAGAGTGTGTTCCCCTGATGGTTTAATATACACAGGACATGTTACCAGGTGAACAGTATATGTGAGGAGAGTGTGTTCCCCTGATGGTTTAATATACACAGGACATGTTACCAGGTGAACAGTATTAGTGAGGAGAGTGTGTTCCACTGATGGTTTAATATACACAGGACATGTTACCAGGTGAACAGTATAAGTGAGGAGAGTGTGTTCCCCTGATGGTTTAATATACACAGGACATGTTACCAGTTAAACAGTATAAGTGAGGAGAGTGTGTTCCCCTGATGGTTTAATATACACAGGACATGTTACCAGGTGAACAGTATAAGTGAGGAGAGTGTGTTCCCCTGATGGTTTAATATACACAGGACATGTTACCAGGTGAACAGTATAAGTGAGGAGAGTGTGTTCCCCTGATGGTTTAATATAGACAGGACATGTTACCAAGTGAACAGTATAAGTGAGGAGAGTGTGTTCCCCTGATGGTTTAATACACACGGGACATGTTACCAGGTGAACAGTATAAGTGAGGACAATGTGTTCCGCTGATGGTTTAATATACACAGGACATGTTACCAGGTGAACATTATAAGTGAGGAGAGTATGTTTCTCCTGATTGTTTAATGCTCACGGGACACGTAACCAGGTGAACAGTATAAGTGAGGAGAGTGTGTTCCCCTGATGGTTTAATATACACAGGATATGTTACCGGTTAAACAGTATAAGTGAGGAGAGTGTGTTCCCCTGATGGTTTAATATACACAGGACATGTTACCAGGTGAACATTATATGTGAGGAGAGTGTTTTCACCTGATGGGTTAATATACACGGGACATGTTACCAGGTGAACAGTATAAGTGAGGAGATTGTGTTCCCCTGATGGGTTAATATACACAGGACATGTTACCAGGTGAACAGTATAAGTGAGGAGAGTGTGTTCCCCTGATGGTTCAATACACACGGGACATGTCACCAGGTGAACTTCATAAGTGAGGAGAGCGTGTTCCCCTGATTGTAAAATATACACGGGACATGTTACCAGGTGAACAGTATAAGTGAGGAGAGTGTGTTCCCCTGATGGTTTAATATACGCTCGACATGTCACCAGGTGAACAGTATCAGTGAGCAGAGTGTGTTCCCCTGATGGTTTAATATACACGGACATGTCACCAGGTGAACAGTATAAGTGAGGAGAGTGTGTTCCCCTGATTGTTTAATACACACGGGACATGTTACCAGGTGAAGAGGATAAGTGAGGACAGTGTGTTCCCCTGATGGTGTACCATACACGGGACATGTTACCAGGTGAACAGTATAAGTGAGGAGAGTGTGTTCCCCTGATGGTTTAATATACACGGGACATGTTACCAGGTGAACAGTATAAGTGAGGAGAGTGTGTTCCCCTGATGGTTTAATATACAAGGGACATGTTACCAGGTGAACATTATATGTGAGGAGAGTGTGTTCACCTGATGGTTTTATGCACACGGGACATGTCACCAGGTGAAGAGTATAAGTGAGGAGAGTGTGTTCCCCTGATGGTTTACCATACACGGGACATGTCACCAGGTGAACACTGTATGTGAGGAGAGTGTGTTCCCCTGATGGTTTAATACGCACGGGACATGTTACCAGATGAACAGAAAAAGTGAGGAGAGTGTGTTCCCCTGATGGTTTTATGCACACGGGACATGTCACCAGGTGAAGAGTATAAGTGAGGAGAGTGTGTTCACCTGATGGTTTACCATACACGGCCATGTTACCAGGTGAACAGTATAAGTGAGGAGAGTGTCTTCCCCTGAATGTTTAATGCACTCGGGACATGTCACCAGGTGAACAGTATAAGTGAGGAGAGTGTGTTCCCCTGATGGTTTTATGCACACGGGACATGTCACCAGGTGAAGAGTATAAGTGAGGAGAGTGTGTTCCCCTGATGGTGTACCATACACGGGACATGTTACCAGGTGAACAGTATAAGTGAGGAGAGTGTGTTCCCCAGATGGTTTTATGCACACGGGACATGTCACCAGGTGAAAAGTGTAAGTGAGGATAGTATGTTCCCCTGATGGTTTAATACTGACAGGACATGTCACCAGGTGAACAATATAAGAGAGGAGATTGTGTTCCCCTGTTGGTTTAATATACACAGGACATGTCACCAGATGAATAGAACAAGAGAGGAGATTGTGTTCCCCTGTTGGTTTAATATACACAGGACATGTTACCAGGTGAACAGTGTATGTGAGGAGAATGTGTTCCCCTGATGGTTTAATACACACGGGACATGTTACCAGGTGAACAGTATAAGTGAGGAGAGTGTGTTCCCCTGATGGTTTAATACGCATGGGGCATGTTACCAGGTGAACAGTATAAGTGAGGAGAATGTGTTCCCCTGATGGTTTAATATACACGGGACATGTTACCAGGTGAACATTATAATTGAGGAGAGTGTGTTCCCCTGATGGTTTAATACACATGGGACATGTCACCAGGTGAAAAGTGTAAGTGAGGATAGTATGTTCCCCTGATGGTTTAATACTGACAGGACATGTCACCAGGTGAACAATATAAGAGAGGAGATTGTGTTCCCCTGTTGGTTTAATATACACAGGACATGTCACCAGATGAATAGAACAAGTGAGGAGAGTTTGTTCCCCTGATGGTTTAATATACACAGGACATGTTACCAGGTGAACAGTGTATGTGAGGAGAATGTGTTCCCCTGATGGTTTAATACACACGGGACATGTTACCAGGTGAACAGTATAAGTGAGGAGAGTGTGTTCCCCTGATGGTTTAATACACATGGGACATGTCACCAGGTGAAAAGTGTAAGTGAGGATAGTATGTTCCCCTGATGGTTTAATACACATGGGACATGTCACCAGGTGAAAAGTGTAAGTGAGGATAGTATGTTCCCCTGATGGTTTAATACTGACAGGACATGTCACCAGGTGAACAATATAAGAGAGGAGATTGTGTTCCCCTGTTGGTTTAATATACACAGGACATGTCACCAGATGAATAGAACAAGTGAGGAGAGTGTGTTCCCCTGATGGTTTAATATACACAGGACATGTTACCAGGTGAACAGTGTATGTGAGGAGAATGTGTTCCCCTGATGGTTTAATACACACGGGACATGTTACCAGGTGAACAGTATAAGTGAGGAGAGTGTGTTCCCCTGATGGTTTAATACGCACGGGGCATGTTACCAGGTGAACAGTATAAGTGAGGAGAATGTGTTCCCCTGATGGTTTAATATACACGGGACATGTCATAAGGTGAACAGTATAAGTGAAGAGAATGTGTTCCCTTGATGGTTTAATATACACGGGATATGATCCCAGGTGAACAGTATAAGTGAGGAGAGTGTGTTCCCCTGATGGTTTAATATACACAGGACATGTAACCAGGTGAACAGCATACGTGAGGAGAGTGTGTTCCCCTGATGGTTTAATATACACGGGACATGTTACCAGATGAACAGTATAAGTGAGGAGAGTGTGTTCCCCTGATGCTTTAATATACACAGAACATGTAACCAGGTGAACAGTATAAGTGAGGAGAGTGTGTTCCCCTGATGGTTTAATATACACGGGACATGTTACCAGATGAACAGTATAAGTGAGGAGAGTGTGTTCCCCTGATGCTTTAATATACACAGAACATGTAACAAGTTGAACAGTATAAGTGAGGAGAGTGTGTTCCCCTGATTGTTTAATACGCACGGGACATTTCACCAGGTGAACAGTATAAGTGAGGTGAGTGTGTTCCCATGATGGTTTAATATACTCGGGACATGTTACCAGGTGAACAGTATAAGTGAGGAGAGTGTGTTCCCCTGATGGTTTAATATACACGGGACAAGTTACCAGGTGAACAATGTAAGTGAGGAGAATGTGTTCCCCTGATTGTTTAATATACACGGGACATGATGGCAGGTGAACAGTATAAGTGAGGAGAGTGTGTTCCCCTGATGGTTTAATATAATCGGGACATGTTACCAGGTGAACAGTATAATTGAGGAGAGTGTGTTCCCCTGATGGTTTAATATACACTGGACATGTTACCAGGTGAACAGTATAAGTGAGGAGAGTGTGTTCCCATGATGGTTTAATATACTCGGGACATGTTACCAGGTGAACAGTATAAGTGAGGAGAGTGTGTTCCCCTGATGGTTTAATATACACGGGACAAGTTACCAGGTGATCAATGTAAGTGAGGAGAGTGTGTTCCCCTGATTGTTCAATATACACGGGACATGATGCCAGGTGAACAGTATAAGTGAGGAGAGTGTGTTCCCCTGATGGTTTAATATAATCGGGACATGTTACCAGGTGAACAGTATAAGTGAGGAGAGTGTGTTCCCCTGCTGATTTAATATACACGGAACATGTTACCAGGTGTACACTATAAGTGAGGAGAGTGTGTTCCCCTGATGGTTTAATTCTGACGGGACATGTTACCAGATGAACAGTATAAGTGAGGAGCTTGAGTTCCCCTGATGGTTTAATACACACGGGACATGTCAGCAAATGAACTGTATAAGTGAGGAGAGTGTGTTCCCCTGATGGTTTAATGCACACAGGACATGTTACCAGGTGAACAGTATAAGTGAGGAGAGTGTGTTCCCCTGATGGTTTAATATACACGGGACATGTTACCAGGTGAAGAGTATAAGTGAGGTGATTGTGTTCCCCTGATTGTTTAATACGCACAGGACATGTCACCAAGTGAACTGCATAAGTGAGGAGAATGTGTTCCCCTGATTGTTTAATATACACGGGACATGTTGCCAGGTGAACAGTATAAGTGAGGAGATTGTGTTCCCCTGATTGTTTGATACACACGGGACATGTCACCAAATGAACTGTATAAGTGAGGAGAGTGTGTTCCCCTGATGGTTTAATGCACACAGGACATGTTACCAGGTGAACAGTATAAGTGAGGAGAGTGTGTTCCCCTGATGGTTTAATATACACGGGACATGCTACCAGGTGAACAGTATAAGTGAGGAGAGTGTGTTCCCCTGGTTGTTTAATAAACCCGAGACATGTCACCAAATGAACTGTATAAGTGAGGAGAGTGTGTTCCCCTGATGGTTTAATGCACACAGGACATGTTACCAGGTGAACAGTATAAGTGAGGAGAGTGTGTTCCCCTGATGGTTTTATATACACGGGACATGTTACCAGGTGAACATTATATGTGAGGAGAATGTGTTCCCCTGATTGTTTAATACGCACAGGACTTGTCACCAAGTGAACTATATAAGTGAGGAGAATTTGTTCCCCTGATTGCTTAATATACACGGGGCATGTTGCCACTTGAACAGTATAAGTGAGGAGAGTGTGTTCCCCTGATGGTTTAATACTGACGGGACATGTTACCAAGTGAACAGTATAAGTGAGGAGAGTGTGTTCCCCTGATTGTTTAATACACACGCGACATGTCACCAGGTGAACAGTATAAGTGAGGAGAGTGTGTTCCCCTGATGGTTTAATACTGACGGGACATGTTACCAGATGAACAGTATAAGTGAGGAGAGTGTGTTCCCCTGATGGTTTAATATACACGGGACATGTTGCCAGGTGAACAGTATAAGTGAGGAGATGTGTTCCCCTGATTGTTTAATACACACGGGACATTTTGCCAGGTGAACAGTATAAGTGAGGAGAGTGTGTTCCCCTGATTGTTTAATACACACGGGACATGTCAACAGGTGAAATGTTTAAGTGAGGAGAGTGTGTTCCCCTGATGGTTTAATATCCATGGGACATGTTACCAGGTGAGCAGTATTAGTGAGGAGAGCGTGTTCCCCTGATTGTTTAATGCACACGGGACATGTCACCAGGTGAACAGAAAAAGTGAGGAGAGTGTGTTCCCCTGATGGTTTAATATAGACGGGACATTTCACCAGGTGAACAGTATAAGTGAGGTGTGTGTTTTCCCCTGATGGTTTAGTATACACAGGACATGATACCAGGTGAACAGTATAAGTGAGGAGAGTGAGTTCCCCTGATTGTTTAATATACCCGGGACATGTCAACAGGTGAACAGTATAAGTGAGGAGAGTGTGTTCCCCTGATGGTTAAATACGCATGGGACATTTCACCAAGTGAACTGTATAAGTGAGGAGAGTGTGTTCCCCTGATGGTTTAATGCAAACAGGACATGTTACCAGGTGAACAGTATAATTGAAGAGAGTGTGTTCCACTGATGGTTTAATACTGAGGGGACATGTTACCAGATGAACAGTAGAAGTGAGGAGAGTGTGTTCCCCTGATGGTTTAATATACACGGGACATGTTACCAGGTGAACAGTATAAGTGAGGAGAGTGCTTTCCCCTGATGGTTTAATACACACGGGACATGTTACCAGGTGAACAGTATAAGTGAGGAGAGTGTGTTCCCCTGATGGTTTAATACTGAGGGGACATGTTACCAGGTGAACACTCTCAGTGAGGAGAGTGTGTTCCCCTGATGATTTAATATGCACAGGACATGTTACCAGGTGAACAGTATAAGTGAGGAGAGTGTGTTCCCCTTATAGTTTAATATACACAGGACATGTTACCAGGTGAACAGTATATGTGAGGGGAGTGTGTTCCCCTGATGGTTTAATATACACGGGACATGTTACCAGGTGAACATTATAAGTGAGGAGAGTGAGTTCCCCTGATTGTTTAATACACACGGGACATGTTGCCAGGTGAACAGTATAAGTGAGGAGAGTGTGTTCCCCTGATTGTTTAATACACACGGGACATGTTGCCAGGTGAACAGTATAAGTGAGGAGAGTGTGTTCCCCTGATGGTTTAATATACATGGGACATGTTACCAGGTGAGCAGTATTAGTGAGGAGAGGTTGTCCCCTGATTGTTTAATGCACACGGGACATGTCACCAGGTGAACAGAAAAAGTGAGGCGAGTGTGTTCCCCTGATGGTTTAATATACACGGGACATGTTAGCAGGAAAACAGTATAAGTGAGGAGAGTGCGTTCCCCTGATTGTTTAATACGCACGGGACATTTCACCAGGTGAACAGTATAAGTGAGGTGAGTGTGTTCCCCTGATGGTTTAATACGCATGGGACATTTCACCAAGTGAACAGTATAAGTGAGGAGAGTGTGTTCCCCTGATGGTTTAATGCAAACAGGACATGTTACCAGGTGAACAGTATAATTGAAGAAAGTGTGTTCCACTGATGGTTTAATATACACGGGACATGTTACCAGGTGAACACTATAAGTGAGGAGAGTGTGTTCCCCTGATGGTTCAATACTGACGGGACATGTTACCAGATGAACAGTATAAGTGAGGAGAGTGTGTTCCCCTGATGGTTTAATGAACACAGGACATGTTACCAGGTGAACAGTATAATTGAGGAGAGTGTGTTCCACTGATGGTTTAATACTGAGGGGACATGTTACCAGGTGAACACTCTCAGTGAGGAGAGTGTGTTCCCCTGATTATTTAATATACACAGGACATGTTACCAGGTGAACAGTATAAGTGAGGAGAGTGTGTTCCCTGATGGTTTAATATACACGGTACATGTTACCAGGTGAACAGTATAAGTGAGGAGAGTGTGTTCCCCTTATGGTTTAATATACACAGGACATGTTACCAGGTGAACAGTATATGTGAGGGGAGTGTGTTCCCCTGATGGTTAAATATACACGGGACATGTTACCAGGTGAACAGTATAAGTGAGGAGAGTGTGTTCCCCTGATTGTTTAATACACATGGGACATGTTGCCAGGTGAACAGTATAAGTGAGGAGAGTGTGTTCCCTGAATGTTTAATACACACGGGGCATGTCAACAGGTGAAATGTTTAAGTGAGGAGAGTGTGTTCCCCTGATGGTTTAATATACATGGGACATGTTACCAGGTGAGCAGTATTAGTGAGGAGAGTGTGTTCCCTGATGGTTTAATATACACAGGACATGTTACCAGGTGAACAGAAAATGTGAGGCGAGTGTGTTCCCCTGATGGTTTAATATACACGGGACATGTTACCAGGAAAACAGTATAAGTGAGGAGAGTGTGTTCCCCTGATTGTTTAATACGCACGGGACATGTAACCCACTGAAAAGTATAAGTGAGGAGAGTTTGTTCCCCTGATTGTTTAATATACCCGGGACATTTCACCAGGTGAACAGTGTAAGTGAGGTGAGTGTGTTCCCCTGATGGTTTAATATACACAGGACATGATACCAGGTGAACAGTATAAGTGAGGAGAGTGAGTTCCCCTGATTGTTTAATATACCCGGGACATGTCAACAGGTGAACAGTATAAGTGAGGAGAGTGTGTTCCCCTGATGGTTTAATACGCATGGGACATTTCACCAAGTGAACTGTATAAGTGAGGAGAGTGTGTTCCCCTAATGGTTTAATGCAAACATGACATGTTACCAGGTGAACAGTATAATTGAAGAGAGTGTGTTCCACTGATGGTTTAATACTGAGGGGACATGTTACCAGATGAACAGTATAAGTGAGGAGAGAGTGTTCCCCTGATGGTTCAATACTGACGGGACATGTTACCAGATGAACAGTATAAGTGAGGAGAGTGTGTTCCCCTGATGGTTTAATGAACACAGGACATGTTACCAGGTGAACAGTATAATTGAGGAGAGTGTGTTCCCCTGATTGTTTAATATACCCGGGACATTTCACCAGGTGAACAGTGTAAGTGAGGTGAGTGTGTTCCCCTGATTGTTTAATACACACGGGACATGTTACCAGATGAACAGTCTAAGTGAGGAGAGTGTGTTCCCCTGATGGTTTAATACGCATGGGACATTTCACCAAGTGAACTGTCTTAGTGAGGAGAGTGTGTTCCCCTGATGGTTTAATGCAAACAGGACATGTTACCAGGTGAACAGTATAATTGAAGAGAGTGTGTTCCACTGATGGTTTAATACTGAGGGGACATGTTACCAGATGAACAGTATAAGTGAGGAGAGAGTGTTCCCCTGATGGTTTAATATACACGGGACATGTTACCAGATGAACAGTATAAGTGAGGAGAGAGTGTTCCCCTGATGGTTTAATATACACGGGACATGTTACCAGGTAAACACTATAAGTGAGGAGAGTGTGTTCCCCTGATGGTTCAATACTGACGGGACATGTTACCAGATGAACAGTATAAGTGAGGAGCTTGTGTTCCCCTGATGGTTTAATACTGACGGGACATGTTACCAGATGAACAGTATAAGTGAGGAGAGTGTGTTCCCCTTATGGTTTAATATACACAGGACATGTTACCAGGTGAACAGTACAAGTGAGGAGAATGTGTTCCCCTGATGGTTTAATACTGACGGGACATGTTACCAGATGAACAGTATAAGTGAGGAGAGTGTGTTCCCCTGATGGTTTAATATTCATGGGACATGTTACCAGGTGAACAGTGTAAGTTAGGAGGGTGTGTTCCCCTGATTGTTTAATATACACGGGACATGTTGCCAGGTGAACAGTATAAGTGAGGAGAGTGAGTTCCCCTGATGATTTTATATACACGGGACATGTCACCAGGTGAACAGTATAAGTGAGGAGAGTTTGTTCCCCTGATGGTTTAATACAGGCGGGACATGTTACCAGATGAACAGTATAAGTGAGGAGAGTGTGTTCCCCTGATGGTGTAATATACACGGGACATGTTACCAGGTGAACAGTATAAGTGAGGAGAGTGTGTTCCCCTGATGGTTTAATATACACGGCACATGTTACCAGGTGAACAGTATAACTGAGGAGAGTGTGTTCCCCTGCTGGTTTCATATACACGGGACATGTTACCAGGTGAACACTATAAGTGAGGAGAGTGTGTTCCCCTGATGGTTTAATACTGACGGGACATGTTACCAGATTAACAGCATAAGTGAGGAGATTGTGTTCCCCTGATGGTTTAATACACACGGGACATGTTACCAGATGAACAGTATAAGTGAGGAGATTGTGTTCCCCTGATTGTTTAATATACACGGGACATGTCACCAGGTGAACAGTATAAGTGAGGAGAGTGTGTTCCCCTGATGGTTTTATATACACGGACATGTCAACAGGTGAACAGTGTAAGTGAGGAGAGTGTGTTCCCCTGATGGTTTAATATACACGGGACATGTCACCAGGTGAACAGTATAAGAGAGGAGATTGTGTTCCCCTGATTGTTTAATATACACGGGACATGTTACCAGGTGAACAGTATAAATGAGGAGAGAGTGTTCCCCTGATTGTTTAATACACACGGGACATGTCACCAACTGAACTGTATAAGTGAGGAGAGTGTGTTCCCCTGATGGTTTAATGAACACAGGACATGTCACCAACTGAACTGTATAAGTGAGGAGAGTGTGTTCCCCTGATGATTTAATATACGCAGGACATGTTACCAGGTGAACAGTATAAGTGAGGAGAGTGTGTTCCCTGATGGTTTAATATACACAGGACATGTTACCAGGTGAACAGTATAAGTGAGGAGAGTGTGTTCCCTTGATGGTTTAATATACACGGGACATGTTACCAGGTGATCAGTATATGTGAGGAGAGTGTGTTCCCCTGATGGTTTAATTTACACGGTCCATGTTACCAGGTGAACTGTATAAGTGAGGAGAGTGTGTTCCCCTGATGATTTAATATACACAGGACATGTTACCAGGTGAACAGTATAAGTGAGGAGAGTGTGTTACCTTGATGGTTTAATATACACGGGACATGTTACCAGGTGAACAGTATAAGTGAGGGGAGTGTGTTCCCCTGATGGTTTAATATACACGGGACATGTTACCAGATGAACAGTATAAGTGAGGAGAGCCTGTTCCCCTGCTGGTTTAATATACACGGCACATGTTCCCAGCTGAACTCTATAAGTGAGGAGAGTGTGTTCCCCTGATGGTTTAATACTGACGGGACATGTTACCAGATGAACAGTAGAAGTGAGGAGCTTGTGTTCCCCTGATGGTTTAATACTGACGGGACATGTTACCAGATGAACAGTATAAGTGAGGGGAGTGTTTTCCCCAGATTGATTAATACACAAAGGCCATGTTACCAGGTGAACAGTATAAGTGAGGAGAGTGTGTTCCCCTGATGGTTTAATATACACGGGACATGTTACCAGGTGAACAGTATAAGTGAGGAGAGTGTGTTCCCCTGATGGTTTAATATACACGGGACATGTTACCTGGTGAACAGTGTAAGTGAAGTGAATGTGTTCCCCTGATTGTTAAATACGCACGGGACATGTCACCAAGTGAACTGTATAAGTGAGGAGAGTCTGTTCCCCTGATTGTTTAATACACACGGGACATGTCACCAAATGAACTGTATGAGTGAGGAGACTGTGTTCCCCTGATGGTTTAATATACATGCGACATGTTACCAGGTGAACAGTATAAGTGAGGAGAGTGTGTTCCCCTGATTGTTTAATACACGCGGGACATGTTGCCAGGTGAACAGTATAAGTGAGGAGAGTGTGTTCCCCTGCTGATTTTATATACACGGGACATGTCACCAGGTGAACAGTATAAATGAGGAGAGTTTGTTCCGCTGATGGTTTAATACACACGGGACATGTTACCAGGTGAACAGTATAAGTGAGGAGAGTGTGTTCCCCTGATGGTTTAATATACACGGGAAATGTTACCAGATGAACAGTATAAGTGAGGAGAGAGTGTTCCCCTGATGGTTGAATATACACGGGACATGTTACCAGGTGAACAGTATAAGTGAGGAGAGTGTGTTCCCCTGATTGTTTAATATACATGGGAAATGTTACCAGATGAACAGTATAAGTGAGGAGAGTGTGTTCCCCTGATTGTTTAATACACACGTGACATGTCACCAGGTGAACAGTATAAGTGAGGAGAGTGTGTTCCCCTGATGGTTTAATACACGCGGGACATGTCACCAGGTGAACAGTATAAGTGTGGAGAGTGTGTTCCCCTGATGGTTTAATCTACACGGGACATGTTACCAGGTGAAGAGTATAAGTGTGGAGAGTGTGTTCCCCTGATGGTTTAATATACATGGGAAATGTTACCAGATGAACAGTATAAGTGAGGAGAGTGTGTTCCCCTGATTGTTTAATACACACGTGACATGTCACCAGGTGAACAGTATAAGTGAGGAGAGTGTGTTCCCCTGATGGTTTAATACACGCGGGACATGTCACCAGGTGAACAGTATAAGTGAGGAGAGTGTGTTCCCCTGATGGTTTAATCTAGACGGGACATGTTACTAGGTGAACAGTATAAGTGAGGAGAGTGTGTTCCCCTGATTGTTTAATATACACGGGACATGTCACCAGGTGAACAGTATAAGTGAGGAGAGTGTGTTCCCCTGATGGTTTAATCTACACGGGACATGTTACCAGGTGAAGAGTATAAGTGTGGAGAGTGTGTTCCCCTGATGGTTTAATATACATGGGAAATGTTACCAGGTGAACTGTATAAGTGAGGAGAGTGTGTTCCCCTGATGGTTTAATACACACGGGACATGTCACCAGGTGAACAGTATAAGTGAGGAGAGTGTGTTCCCCTGATGGTTTAATCTACACGGGACATGTTACCAGGTGAAGAGTATAAGTGTGGAGAGCGTGTTCCCCTGATGGTTTAATGCGCACAGGACATGTTACCAGGTGAACAGTATAGGTGAGGAGAGTGTGTTCCCCTGATGGTTTAATATACATGGGACATGTTACCAGGTGAACAGTTTAAGAGAGCAGAGTGTGTTCCCCTGATGGTTTAATATACATGGGACATGTCAACAGGTGAACAGTATAAGTGAGGAGAGTGTGTTCACCTGATGGTTTAATATACATGGGACATGTTACCAGGTGAACAGTGTAAGTGAGGAGAGTGTGTTCCCCTGATGGTTTAATATACACGGGACATGTCACAAGGTGAAAAGTTTAAGTGAGGAGAGTGTGTTCCCCTGATTGTTTAATACACACGGGACATGTCACCAAATGAACTGTATGAGTGAGGAGACTGTGTTCCCCTGATGGTTTAATATACATGCGACATGTTACCAGGTGAACAGTATAAATGAGGAGAGTTTGTTCCCCTGATGGTTTAATACACACGGGACATGTTACCAGATAAACAGTATAAGTGAGGAGAGTGTGTTCCCCTGATGGTTGAATATACACGGGACATGTTACCAGGTGAAGAGTATAAGTGTGGAGAGTGTGTTCCCCTGATGGTTTAATATACATGGGAAATGTTACCACATGAACAGTATAAGTGAGGAGAGTGTGTTCCCCTGATTGTTTAATACACACGTGACATGTCACCAGGTGAACAGTATAAGTGAGGAGAGTGTGTTCCCCTGATGGTTTAATACACGCGGGACATGTCACCAGGTGAACAGTATAAGTGAGGAGAGTGTGTTCCCCTGATGGTTTAATCTAGACGGGACATGTTACGAGGTGAACAGTATAAGTGAGGAGAGTGTGTTCCCCTGATGGTTTATTACACGCGGGACATGTCACCAGGTGAACTGTATAAGTGAGGAGATTGTGTTCCCCTGATGGTTTAATACACACGGGACATGTCACCAGGTGAACAGTATAAGTGAGGAGAGTGTGTTCCCCTGATGGTTTAATCTACACGGGACATGTTACCAGGTGAAGAGTATAAGTGTGGAGAGTGTGTTCCCCTGATGGTTTAATGCGCAAAGGACATGTTACCAGGTGAACAGTATAAGTGAGGAGAGTGTGTTCCCCTGATGGTTTAATATACATGGGACATGTTACCAGGTGAACAGTTTAAGAGAGCAGAGTGTGTTCCCCTGATGGTTTAATATACATGGGACATGTCAACAGGTGAACAGTATAAGTGAGGAGAATGTGTTCCCCAGATGGTTTAATATGCACGGGACATGTTACCAGGTGAACAGTATAAGTGAGGAGATTGTGTTCCCCTGATGGTTTAATATACACGGGACATGTTACCAGATGAACAGTATAAGTGAGGAGAGTGTGTTCCCCTGATGGTTTAATACACACGGGACATGTTACCAGATGAACAGTATAAGTGAGGAGATTGTGTTCCCCTGATGGTTGAATACACACGGGACATGTTACCAGATGAACCGTATAAGTGAGGAGAGTGTGATCCCCTGATGGTTTAATACACACAGGACATGTTGCCAGATGAACAGCATAAGTGAGGAGATTGTGTTCCCCTGATGGTTTAATACACACGGGACATGTTACCAGATGAACAGTATAAGTGAGGAGATTGTGTTCCCCTGATTGTTTAATATACACGGGACATGTCACCAGGTGAACAGTATAAGTGAGGAGAGTGTGTTCCCCTGCTGGTTTTATATACACGGACATGTCAACAGGTGAACAGTGTAAGTGAGGAGAGTGTGTTCCCCTGATGGTTTAATATACACGGGACATGTCACCATATGAACAGTATAAGTGAGGAGAATGTGTTCCCCTGATTGTTTAATACACACGGGACATGTTTCCAGATGAACAGTATAAGTGAGTAGAGTGTGTTCCTCTGATTGTATAATACACACGGGACATGTTACCAGGTGAACAGTATAAGTGAGGACAGTGTGTTCCCATGATTGTTTAATACGCACGGGACTTGTTATCAGATGAACAGTATATGTGAGGAGATTGTGTTCCTCTGATTGTTTAATACAGACGGGACATGTTACCAGGTGAACAGTATAAGAGAGGAGATTGTTTTCCCCTGATTGTTTAATATAAACGGGACATGTTACCAAGTGAACAGTATAAATGAGGAGAGTGTGTTCCCCTGATTGTTTAATACACACAGGACATGTTACCAGGTGAACAGTATAAGTGAGGAGAGTGTGTTCCCCTGATTGTTTAATACACACGGGACATGTTACCAGGTGAACAGTATAAGTGAGGAGAGAGTGTTCCCCTGATTGTTTAATACACACGGGACATGTTACCAGGTGAACAGTATAAGTGAGGAGAGTGTGTTCCCATGATTGTTTAATACGCACGGGACATGTTACCAGGTGAAGAGTATAAGTGAGGAGAGTGTGTTCCCCTGATGGTTTAATGCGCACAGGACATGTTACCAGGTGAACAGTATAAGTGAGGAGAGTGTGTTCCCCTGATTGTTTAATGCGCACAGGACATGTTACCAGGTGAACACTACAATTGAGGAGAGTGTGTTCCCCTGATGGTTTAATATACACGGGACATGTTACCAAGTGAACAGTATAAGTGAGGAGAGTGTGTTCCCTGGATGGTTTAATACTGACGGGACATGTTACCAGATGAACTGGATAAGTGAGGAGAGTTTCTTCCCCTGATGGTTTAATACACACGGGACATGTTACCAGGTGAACAGTATCAGTGAGGAGACTGTGTTCCACTGATGGTTTAATATACACAGGACATGTTACCAGGTGAACAGTATAAGTGAGGAGAGTGTGTTCCCCTGATGTTTTAATATACACGGGACATGTTACCAGGTGAACAGTATAAGTGAGGAGAGTGTGATCCCCTGATTGTTTAATACACACAGGACATGTTACCAGGTGAACAGTATAAGTGAGGAGAGTGTTTTCCCCTGATGGTTTAATATACACGGGACATGTTACCAGGTGAACAGTATAAGTGAGGAGATTGTGTTCCCCTGATTGTTAAATACACACAGGACATGTTACCAGGTGAACAGTATAAGTGAGGAGATTGTGTTCCCCTGATGGTTTAATATACACGGGACATGTTACCAGGTGAACAGTATAAGTGAGGAGAGTGTGTTCCCCTGATGGTTGAATACACACGGGACATGTTACCAGATGAACCGTATAAGTGAGGAGAGTGTGTTTCCCTGATGGTTTAATACACACGGGACATGTTACCAGATTAACAGCATAAGTGAGGAGATTGTGTTCCCCTGATGGTTTAATACACACGGGACATGTTACCAGATGAACAGTATAAGTGAGGAGATTGTGTTCCCCTGATTGTTTAATATACACGGGACATGTCACCAGGTGAACAGTATAAGTGAGGAGAGTGTGTTCCCCTGATGGTTTTATATACACGTACATGTCAACAGGTGAACAGTGTAAGTGAGGAGAGTGTGTTCCCCTGATGGTTTAATATACACGGGACATGTTACCAGGTGAACAGTATAAATGAGGAGACTGTGTTCCCCTGATTGTTTAATACACACGGGACATGTTTCCAGATGAACAGTATAAGTGAGGAGAGTGTGTTCCCCTGATTGTTTAATACACACGGGACATGTTGCCAGGTGAACAGTATAAGTGAGGAGAGTGTGTTCCCATGATTGTTTAATACGCACGGGACATGTTACCAGGTGAAGAGTATAAGTGAGGAGAGTGTGTTCCCCTGATGGTTTAATACACACGGGACATGTCACCAGGTGAACAGTATAAGTGAGGAGAGTGTGTTCCCCTGATTGTTTAATATACATGGGAAATGTTACCAGATGAACAGTATAAGTGAGGAGAGTGTGTTCCCCTGATGGTTTAATACACACGGGACATGTCACCAGGTGAACTGTATAAGTGAGGAGAGTGTGTTCCCCTGATGGTTTAATATACACGGGACATGTCACCAGGTGAACAGTATAAGTGAGGAGAGTGTGTTCCCCTGATGGTTTAATCTACACGGGACATGTTACCAGGTGAAGAGTATAAGTGTGGAGAGTGTGTTCCCCTGATTGTTTAATATACCCGGGACATGTTACCAGGTGAACAGTTTAAGAGAGCGGAGTGTGTTCCCCTGATGGTTTAATATACATGGGACATGTCAACAGGTGAACAGTATAAGTGAGGAGAGTGTGTTCCCCAGATGGTTTAATGCGCACAGGACATGTTACCAGGTGAACAGTATAAGTGAGGAGAGTGTGTTCCCCTGATGGTTTAATATACATGGGACATGTCAACAGGTGAACAGTATAAGTGAGGAGAGTGTGTTCCCCTGATGGTTTAATGCGCACAGGACATGTTACCAGGTGAACAGTATAAGTGAGGAGAGTGTGTTCCCCTGGTGGTTTAATATACATGGGACATGTTACCAGGTGAACAGTTTAAGAGAGCGGAGTGTGTTCCCCTGATGGTTTAATATACATGGGACATGTCAACAGGTGAACAGTATAAGTGAGGAGAGTGTGTTCCCCAGATGGTTTAATATGCACGGGACATGTTACCAGGTGAACAGTATAAGTGAGGAGATTGTGTTCCCCTGATGGTTTAATATACACGGGACATGTTACCAGATGAACAGTCTAAGTGAGGAGAGTGTGTTCCCCTGATGGTTTAATACACACGGGACATGTTACCAGATGAACAGGATAAGTGAGGAGATTGTGTTCCCATGATTGTTTAATATACACGGGACATGTCACCAGGTGAACAGTATATGTGAGGAGAGTGTGTTCCCCTGATGGTTTTATATACACGGACATGTCAACAGGTGAACAGTGTAAGTGAGGAGAGTGTGTTCCCCTGATGGTTTAATATACACGGGACATGTCACCAGGTGAACAGTATAAGTGAGGAGAGTGTGTTCCCCTGATTGTTTAATACACACGGGACATGTTTCCAGATGAAAAGTATAAGTGAGGAGAGTGTGTTCCCCTGATTGTTTAATACGCACGGGACTTGTTACCAGATGAACAGTATAAGTGAGGAGAGTGTGTTCCTCTGATTGTTTAATACACACGGGACATGTCATCAGGTGAACAGTATAAGTGAGGAGAGTGTGTTCCCCTGATTGTTTAATACACACGGGACATGTTACCAGGTGAACAGTATAAGTGAGGAGAGTGTGTTCCTCTGATTGTTTAATACACACGGGACATGTTACCAGGTGAACAGTATAAGAGAGGAGATTGTGTTCCCCTGATTGTTTAATATACACGGGACATGTTACCAAGTGAACAGTATAAATGAGGAGAGTGTGTTCCCCTGATTGTTTAATACACACGGGACATGTTTCCAGATGAACAGTATAAGTGAGGAGAGTGTGTTCCCCTGATTGTTTAATACACACGGGACATGTTACCAGGTGAACACTACAAGTGAGGAGTGTGTGTTCCCCTGATGGCTTAATATACACGGGACATGTTACCAGGTGATCAGTATAAGTGAGGAGAGTGTGTTCCCTGAATGGTTTAATACTGACGGGACATGTTACCAGATGAACTGGATAAGTGAGGAGAGTGTGATCCCCTGATGTTTTAATATACACGGGACATGTTACCAGGTGAACAGTATAAGTGAGGAGAGTGTGATCCCCTGATTGTTTAATACACACAGGGCATGTTACCAGGTGAACAGTATAACTGAGGAGAGTGTTTTCCCCTGATGGTTTAATATGCACGGGACATGTTACCAGGTGAACAGTATATGTGAGGAGAGTGTGTTCCCCTGATTGTTAAATACACACAGGACATGTTACCAGGTGAACAGTATAAGTGAGGAGAGTGTGTTCCCCTGATGGTTGAATATACACGGGACATGTTACCAGGTGAACAGTATAAGTGAGGAGAGTGTGTTCCCTGATTGTTAAATATACACAGGACATGTTACCAGGTGAACAGTATAAGTGAGGAGATTGTGTTCCCCTGATGGTTTAATATACACGGGACATGTTACCAGATGAACAGTATAAGTGAGGAGATTGTGTTCCCCTGATGGTTGAATACACACGGGACATGTTACCAGATGAACCGTATAATTGAGGAGAGTGTGTTTCCCTGATGGTTTAATACACACGGGACATGTTACCAGATTAACAGCATAAGTGAGGAGATTGTGTTCCCCTGATGGTTTAATACACACGGGACATGTTACCAGATGAACAGGATAAGTGAGGAGATTGTGTTCCCCTGATTGTTTAATATACACGGGACATGTCACCAGGTGAACAGTATAAGTGAGGAGAGTGTGTTCCCCTGATGGTTTTATATACACGTACATGTCAACAGGTGAACAGTGTAAGTGAGGAGAGTGTGTTCCCCTGATGGTTTAATATACACGGGACATGTTACCAGGTGAACAGTATAAATGAGGAGACTGTGTTCCCCTGATTGTTTAATACACACGGGACATGTTTCCAGATGAACAGTATAAGTGAGGAGAGTGTGTTCCCCTGATTGTTTAATACACACGGGACATGTTGCCAGGTGAACAGTATAAGTGAGGAGAGTGTGTTCCCATGATTGTTTAATACGCACGGGACATGTTACCAGGTGAAGAGTATAAGTGAGGAGAGTGTGTTCCCCTGATGGTTTAATGCGCACAGGACATGTTACCAGGTGAACAGTATAAGTGAGGAGAGTGTGTTCCCCTGATTGTTTAATGCGCACAGGACATGTTACTAGTTGAACACTACAAGTGAGGAGAGTGTGTTCCCCTGATGGCTTAATATACACGGGACATGTTACCAGGTGAACAGTATAAGTGAGGAGAGTGTGTTCCCTGGATGGTTTAATACTGACGGGACATGTTACCAGATGAACTGGATAAGTGAGGAGAGTTTCTTCCCCTGATGGTTTAATATACACGGGACATGTCACCAGGTGAACAGTATAAGTGAGGAGAGTGTGTTCCCCTGATGGTTTTATATACACGGACATGTCAACAGGTGAACAGTGTAAGTGAGGAGAGTGTGTTCCCCTGATGGTTTAATATACACGGGACATGTTACCAGGTGAACAGTATAAATGAGGAGACTGTGTTCCCCTGATTGTTTAATATACACAGGACATGTTACCAGGTGAACAGTATAGGTGAGGAGAGTGTGTTCCCCTGATGTTTTAATATACACGGGACATGTTACCAGGTGAACAGTATAAGTGAGGAGAGTGTGATCCCCTGATTGCTTAATACACGCGGGACATGTCACCAGCTAAACTGTATAAGTGAGGAGAGTGTGTTCCCCTGATGGTTTAATACACACGGGACATGTCACCAGGTGAACAGTATAAGTGAGGAGAGTGTGTTCCCCTGATTGTTTAATATACATGGGAAATGTTACCAGATGAACAGTATAAGTGAGGAGAGTGTGTTCCCCTGATGGTTTAATACACGCGGGACATGTCACCAGGTGAACTGTATAAGTGAGGAGAGTGTGTTCCCCTGATGGTTTAATACACACGGGACATGTCACCAGGTGAACAGTATAAGTGAGGAGAGTGTGTTCCCCTGATGGTTTAATCTACACGGGACATGTTACCAGGTGAAGAGTATAAGTGTGGAGAGTGTGTTCCCCTGATGGTTTAATGCGCACAGGACATGTTACCAGGTGAACAGTATAAGTGAGGAGAGTGTGTTCCCCTGATGGTTTAATATACATGGGACATGTTACCAGGTGAACAGTTTAAGAGAGCGGAGTGTGTTCCCCTGATGGTTTAATATACATGGGACATGTCAACAGGTGAACAGTATAAGTGAGGAGAGTGTGTTCCCCAGATGGTTTAATATGCACGGGACATGTTACCAGGTGAACAGTATAAGTGAGGAGATTGTGTTCCCCTGATGGTTTAATATACACGGGACATGTTACCAGATGAACAGTCTAAGTGAGGAGAGTGTGTTCCCCTGATGGTTGAATACACACGGGACATGTTACCAGATGAACAGGATAAGTGAGGAGATTGTGTTCCCCTGATTGTTTAATATACACGGGACATGTCACCAGGTGAACAGTATATGTGAGGAGAGTGTGTTCCCCTGATGGTTTTATATACACGGACATGTCAACAGGTGAACAGTGTAAGTGAGGAGAGTGTGTTCCCCTGATGGTTTAATATACACGGAACATGTCACCAGGTGAACAGTATAAGTGAGGAGAGTGTGTTCCCCTGATTGTTTAATACACACGGGACATGTTTCCAGATGAAAAGTATAAGTGAGGAGAGTGTGTTCCCCTGATTGTTTAATACACACGGGACATGTTACCAGGTGAACAGTATAAGTGAGGAGAGTGTGTTCCCATGATTGTTTAATACGCACGGGACTTGTTACCAGATGAACAGTATAAGTGAGGAGAGTGTGTTCCTCTGATTGTTTAATACACACAGGACTTGTCACCAGGTGAACAGTATAAGTGAGGAGAGTGTGTTCCCCTGATTGTTTAATGCACACGGGACATGTTACCAGGTGAACAGTATAAGTGAGGAGAGTGTGTTCCTCTGATTGTTTAATACACACAGGACATGTTACCAGGTGAACAGTATAAGAGAGGAGATTGTGTTCCCCTGATTGTTTAATATACACGGGACATGTTACCAAGTGAACAGTATAAATGAGGAGAGTGTGTTCCCCTGATTGTTTAATACACACGGGACATGTTTCCAGATGAACAGTATAAGTGAGGAGAGTGTGTTCCCCTTATTGTTTAATACACACGGGACATGTTACCAGGTGAACACTACAAGTGAGGAGTGTGTGTTCCCCTGATGGCTTAATATACACGGGACATGTTACCAGGTGAACAGTATAAGTGAGGAGAGTGTGTTCCCTGGATGGTTTAATACTGACGGGACATGTCACCAGATGAACTGGATAAGTGAGGAGAGTGTGATCCCCTGATGTTTCAATATACACGGGACATGTTACCAGGTGAACAGTATAAGTGAGGAGAGTGTGATCCCCTGATTGTTTAATACACACAGGGCATGTTACCAGGTGAACAGTATAACTGAGGAGAGTGTTTTCCCCTGATGGTTTAATATGCACGGGACATGTTACCAGGTGAACAGTATATGTGAGGAGAGTGTGTTCCCCTGATTGTTAAATACACACAGGACATGTTACCAGGTGAACAGTATAAGTGAGGAGAGTGTGTTCCCCTGATGGTTGAATATACACGGGACATGTTACCAGGTGAACAGTATAAGTGAGGAGAGTGTGTTCCCTGATTGTTAAATATGCACAGGACATGTTACCAGGTGAACAGTATAAGTGAGGAGATTGTGTTCCCCTGATGGTTGAATACACACGGGACATGTTACCAGATGAACAGTATAAGTGAGGAGATTGTGTTCCCCTGATGGTTGAATACACACGGGACATGTTACCAGATGAACCGTATAATTGAGGAGAGTGTGTTTCCCTGATGGTTTAATACACACGGGACATGTTACCAGATGAACAGTATAAGTGAGGAGATTGTGTTCCCCTGATGGTTGAATACACACGGGACATGTTACCAGATGAACCGTATAATTGAGGAGAGTGTGTTTCCCTGATGGTTTAATACACACGGGACATGTTACCAGATTAACAGCATAAGTGAGGAGATTGTGTTCCCCTGATGGTTTAATACACACGGGACATGTTACCAGATGAACAGTATAAGTGAGGAGATTGTGTTCCCCTGATTGTTTAATACACACGGGACATGTCACCAGGTGAACAGTATAAGTGAGGAGAGTGTGTTCCCCTGATGGTTTTATATACACGGACATGTCAACAGGTGAACAGTGTGAGTGAGGAGAGTGTGTTCCCCTGATGGTTTAATATACACAGGACATGTCACCAGGTGAACAGTGTACGTGAGGAGATTGTGTTCCCCTGATGCTTTAATATACACTGGACATGTTACCAGGCGAACATTATAAGTGAGGATAGTGTGTTCCCCTGATTGTTTAATGCACACAGGACATGTCACCAGGCGAACAGTGTAAATGAGGAGAATGTGTTCCCCTGATGCTTTAATATACACTGGACATGTTACCAGGTGAACAGTATAAGTGAGGAGAGTGTTTTCCCCTGATTGTATAATACTGACGGGACATGTAACCAGGTGAACAGTATAAGTGAGGAGAGTGTGTTCCCCTGATTGTTTAATTCTGATGGGACATGTTGCCAGGTGAACAGTATAAGTGAGGAGAGTGCGTTCCCCTGATGGTTTAATAAACACGGGACATGTTAGCAGGTGAACAGTATAAGTGAGGAGGGTGTGTTCCCCTGATTGTATAATACTGACGGGACATGTAACCAGGTGAACAGTATAAGTGAGGAGAGTGTGTTCCCCTGATGGTTTAATATACACGGGACATGTTACCAGGAGAACAGTATAAGTGAGGAGAGTGCGTTCCCCTGATGGTTTAATATACACGGGACATGTCAACAGGTGAACAGTATAAGTGAGGAGAGTGTGTTCCCCTGATGGTTCAATACACACGGGACATGTTACCAGATGAACAGTATAAGTGAGGAGAGTGTGTTCCCCTGATGGTTTAATACGCAGGGGACATGTTACCAGGTGAACAGTATAAGTGAGGAGAGAGTGTTCCCCTGATGGTTTAATATACACAGGACATGTTACCAGGTGAACTGTATAAGTGAGGAGAGTATGTTCCCCTGATGGTTTAATATGCACGGGACATGTTACCAGGTGAACAGTATAAGTGAGGAGAGTGAGTTCCCCTGATGGTTAAATACACACAGGACATGTCACAAATTGAACAGTATATGTGAGGAGAGTGTGTTGCCCTGATGGTTAAATACTCACGGGACCTGTTACCAGGTGAACAGTATAAGTGAGGAGAGTGTGTTCCCCTGATTGTTTAATTCTGATGGGACATGTTGCCAGGTGAACAGTATAAGTGAGGAGAGTGCGTTCCCCTGATGGTTTAATATACACGGGACATGTTACCAGGAGAACAGTATAAGTGAGGAGAGTGTGTTCCCCTGATTGTTTAATACTGACGGGACATGTTGCCAGGTGAACAGTATAAGTGAGGAGAGTGCGTTCCCCTGATTGTTTAATACACACGGGACATGTTACCAGGTGAACAGTAGAAGTGAGGACAGTTTGTTGCCCTGATTATTTAATACTGACGGGACATGTCACCAGGTGAACAGCATAAGTGAGGAGAGTGTTTTCCCCTGATGGTTTAATACACACAGGACATGTTCCTAGGTGAACAGCATAAGTGAGGAGATTGTGTTCCCCTGATGTTTTAATACACACGGGACATGTTCCCAGATGAACAGTATAAGTGAGGAGAGTGTGTTCCCCTGATGGTTTAAAACACACGGGACATGTTACCAGATGAACAGCATAAGTGAGGAGATTGTGTTCCCCTGATTGTTTAATATACACGGGACATGTCACCAGGTGAACGGTATAAGTGAGGAGAGTGTGTTCCCCTGATGGTTTTATATACACGGACATGTCAACAGGTGAACAGTATAAGTGAGGAGAGGGTGTTCCCCTGACGGTTTAATACGCACGGGTCATGTTACCGGGTGAACAGTATAAGATAGGAGAGTGTGTTCCCCTGATTGTTTAATACACACGGGACATGTTACCAGGTGAACAGTATAAGTGAGGAGAGTGTGTTCCCCTGATGGTTTAATATACACAGGACATGTTAGCAGGTGAACTGTATAAGTGAGGAGAGTATGTTGCCCTGATTGTTTAATACGCATGGGACATGTTACCAGGTGAACAGCATAAGTGAGGAGATTGTGTTCCCCTGATGGTTTAATACGCACGGGTCATGTTACCGGGTGAACAGTATAAGATAGGAGAGTGTGTTCCCCTGATTGTTTAATACACACGGGACATTTAACCAAGTGAACAGTATAAGTGAGGAGAGTGTGTTCCCCTGATTGTTTAATACACACGGGACATGTTACCAGGTGAACAGTATAAGTGAGGAGAGTGTGTTCCCCTGATTGTTTAATGCTCACGGGACCTGTTACCAGGTGAACAGAATAAGTGAGGAGAGTGTGTTCCCCTGATGGTTTAATACACACGGGACATGTTACCAGATGAACAGTATAAGTGAGGAGAGTGTGTTCCCCTGATGCTTTAATACACACGGGACATGTTACCAGATGAACAGAATAAGTGAGGAGAGTGTGTTCCCCTGATGGTTTAATACACACGGGACATGTTAACAGATGAACAGTATAAGTGATGAGATATTGTTCCCCTGATGGTTTAATACACACGGGACATGTTACCAGATGAACAGTATAAGTGAGGAGAGTGTGTTCCCCTGATGGTTTAATACACACGGGACATGTTACCAGATGAACAGTATAAGTGAGGAGAGTGTGTTCCCCTGATTGTTTTATATACAAGGACATGTCAACAGTTGAACAGTCTAAGTGAGGAGAGTATGTTCCCCTGATTGTTTAATACGCACGGGACATGTTACCAGGTGAACAGCATAAGTGACGAGATTGTGTTCCCCTGATGGTTTAATACACACGGGACATGTTACCAGATGAACAGTATAAGTGAGGAGAGTGTGTTCCCCTGATTGTTTTATATACACGGACATGTTACCAGGTGAACTGTATAAGTGAGGAGAGTATTTTCCCCTGATTGTTTAATACGCACGGGACATGTTACCAGCTCAACAGTATAAGTGAGGAGAGTGAGTTCCCCTGATGGTTAAATACACACAGGACATGTCACAAATTGAACAGTATATGTGAGGAGAGTGTGTTGCCCTGATGGTTAAATACTCACGGGACCTGTTACCAGGTGAACAGTATAAGTGAGGAGAGTGTGTTCCCCTGATGGTTTAATATACACAGCACATGTCACCAGGTGAACAGTATAAGTGAGGAGAGTGTGTTCCCCTGATTGTTAAATCTACACAGGACATGTTACCAGGTGAACAGTATAAGTGAGGAGAGTGTGTTCCCCTGATTGTTTAATACACACGGGACATGTTACCAGGAGAACAGTATAATTGAGGAGAGTGTGTTTCCCTGATGGTTGAATATACACGGGACATGTTACCAGGTGAACAGTATATGTGAGGAGAGTGTGTTCCCCTGATTGTTAAATACACACGGGACATATTACCAGGTGAACAGTATAAGTGAGGAGAGTGTGTTCCCCTGATGGTTGAATATACACGGGACATGTTACCAGGTGAACAGTATAAGTGAGGAGAGTGTGTTCCCCTGATGGTTGAATATACTCAGGACATGTTACCAGGTGAACAGTATAAGTGAGGAGAGTGTGTTCCCCTGATGGTTGAATATACACGGGACATGTTACCAGGTGAACAGTATAAGTGAGGAGAGTGTGTTCCCCTGATTGTTAAATATACACAGGACATGTTACCAGGTGAACAGTATAAGTGAGGAGAGTGTGTTCCCCTGATTGTTAAATATACACAGGACATGTTACCAGGTGAACAGTATAAGTGAGGAGAGTGTGTTCCCCTGATGTTTTAATATACACGGGACATGTTACCAGGTGAACAGTATAAGTGAGGAGAGTGTGTTCCCCTGATGGTTTAATATACACGGGACATGTTACCAGGTGAACATTATAAGTGAGGAGAGTGTGTTCCCCTGATTGTTAAATATACACAGGACATGTTACCAGGCGAACAGTATAAGTGAGGAGAGTGTGTTCCCCTGATGGTTGAATATACACGGGACATGTTACCAGGTGAACAGTATAAGTGAGGAGAGTGTGTTCCCCTGATGGTTGAATATACTCAGGACATGTTACGAGGTGAACAGGATAAGTGAGGAGAGTGTGTTCCCCTGATGGTTGAATATACACGGGACATGTTACCAGGTGAACAGTATAAGTGAGGAGAGTGTCTTCCCCTGATGGTTGAATATACACAGGACATGTTACCAGGTGAAAAGTATAAGTGAGGAGATTGTGTTCCCCTGATGGTTGAATATACACGGGACATGTTACCAGGTGAACAGGATAAGTGAGGAGAGTGTGTTCCCCTGATGGTTGAATATACACAGGACATGTTACCAGGTGAACAGTATAAGTGAGGAGAGTGTGTTCCCCTGATGGTTGAATATACACGGGACATGTTACCAGGTGAACAGTATAAGTGAGGAGAGTGTGTTCCCCTGATGGTTGAATATACACGGGACATGTTACCAGGTAAACCGTATAAGTGGGGAGAGTGTGTTCCCCTGATTGTTTAATACACACGGGACATGTTACCAGGTGAACAGTATAAGTGAGGAGAGTGTGTTCCCCTCATTGTTTAATACTGACGGGACATGTTACCAGGTGAACAGTATAAGAGAGGAGAGTGTGTTCCCCTGATGGTTTAATATACACGGGACATGTTACCAGGTGAACATTATAAGTGAGGAGAGTGTGTTCCCCTGATTGTTAAATATACACAGGACATGTTACCAGGTGAACAGTATAAGTGAGGAGAGTGTGTTCCCCTGATTGTTGAATATACACAGGACATGTTACCAGGTGAACAGTATAAGTGAGGAGAGTGTGTTCCCCTGATTGTTTAATACACATGGGACATGTTACCAGGTGAACAGTATAAGTGAGGAGAGTGTGTTCCCCTGACGGTTGAATATACACGGGACATGTTACCAGGTGAACAGTATATGTGAGGAGAGTGTGTTCCCCTGATTGTTAAATACACACAGGACATGTTACCAGGTGAACAGTATAAGTGAGGAGAGTGTGTTCCCCTGATGGTTGAATATACACGGGACATGTTACCAGGTGAACAGTATAAGTGAGGAGAGTGTGTTCCCCTGATGGTTGAATATACTCAGGACATGTTACCAGGTGAACAGGATAAGTGAGGAGAGTGTGTTCCCCTGATGGTTGAATATACACGGGACATGTTACCAGGTGAACAGTATAAGTGAGGAGAGTGTCTTCCCATGATGGTTGAATATACACAGGACATGTTACCAGGTGAAAAGTATAAGTGAGGAGAGTGTGTTCCCCTGATGGTTGAATATACACGGGACATGTTACCAGGTGAACAGGATAAGTGAGGAGAGTGTGTTCCCCTGATGGTTGAATATACACAGGACATGTTACCAGGTGAACAGTATAAGTGAGGAGAGTGTGTTCCCCTGATGGTTGAATATACACGGGACATGTTACCAGGTGAACAGTATAAGTGAGGAGAGTGTGTTCCCCTGATGGTTGAATATACACGGGACATGTTACCAGGTAAACCGTATAAGTGGGGAGAGTGTGTTCCCCTGATTGTTTAATACACACGGGACATGTTACCAGGTGAACAGTATAAGTGAGGAGAGTGTGTTCCCCTGATGGTTTAATATACACATGACATGTTAGCAGGTGAAATGTATAAGTGAGGAGAGAGTGTTCCCCTGATTGTTTAACATAAACGGGACATGTTAGCAGGTGAACAGAATAAGTGAGGAGAGTGTGTTCCCCTGATTGTTTAATACGCATGGGACATGTTACCAGGTGAACAGCATAAGTGAGGAGATTGTGTTCCCCTGATGGTTTAATACTCACGGGACATGTTACCAGGTGAACAGTATAAGTGAGGAGAGTGTGTTCCCCTGATTGTTTAACATAAACGGGACATGTTACCAGGAGAACAGTATAAGTGAGGAGAGTGTGTTCTCCTGATGGTTTAATACACACGAGACATGTTACCAGGTGAACAGTCTAAGTGAGGAGAGTGTGTTCCCCTGATGGTTTAATACGCACGGGACATGTTACCAGGTGAACAGTATAAGTGAGGAGAGAGTGTTCCCCTGATGGTTTAATATACACAGGACATGTTACCAGGTGAACAGTATAATTGAGGAGAGTGTGTTCCCCTGATGGTTTAATATACACAGGACATGTTACCAGGTGAACAGTATAAGTGAGGAGAGTGTGTTCCCCTGATTGTTAAATATACACAGGACATGTTACCAGGTGAACAGTATAAGTGAGGAGAGTGTGTTCCCCTGATGGTTTAATACACACGGGACATGTTACCAGGTGAACAGTATAAGTGAGGACAGTGTGTTCCCCTGATGGTTGAATGTACACGGGACATGTTACCAGGTGAACAGTATATGTGAGGAGAGTGTTTTCCCCTGATTGTTAAATACACACAGGACATGTTACCAGGTGAACAGTATAGGTGAGGAGAGTGTGTTCCCCTGATGGTTGAATATACACGGGACATGTTACCAGGTGAACAGTATAAGTGAGGAGAGTGTGTTCCCCTGATTGTTAAATAAACACAGGACATGTTACCAGGTGAACAGTATAAGTGAGGAGAGTGTGTTCCCCTGATTGTTAAATACACACAGGACATGTTACCAGGTGAACAGTATAAGTGAGGAGAGTGTGTTCCCCTGATGGTTGAATATACACGGGACATGTTACCAGGTGAACAGTATAAGTGAGGAGAGTGTGTTCCCCTGATGGTTGAATATACACAGGACATGTTACCAGGTGAACAGTATAAGTTAGGAGAGTGTGTTCCCCTGATGGTTGAATATACACAGGACATGGTACCAGGTGAACAGTATAAGTGAGGAGAGTGTGTTCCCCTGATTGTTAAATATACACAGGACATGTTACCAGGTGAACAGTATAAGTGAGGAGAGTGTGTTCCCCTGATTGTTAAATATACACAGGACATGTTACCAGGTGAACAGTATAAGTGAGGAGAGTGTGTTCCCCTGATTGTTAAATACACACAGGACATGTTACCAGGTGAACAGTATAAGTGAGGAGATTGTGTTCCCCTGATTGTTAAATATACACAGGACATGTTACCAGGTGAACAGTATAAGTGAGGAGAGTGTGTTCCCCTGATTGTTAAATACACACAGGACATGTTACCAGGTGAATAGTATAAGTGAGGAGAGTGTGTTCCCCTGATGGTTGAATATACACGGGACATGTTACCAGGTGAACAGTATAAGTGAGGAGAGTGTGTTCCCCTGATGGTTGAATATACACAGGATATGTTACCAGGTGAACAGTATAAGTGAGGAGAGTGTGTTCCCCTGATGGTTGAATATACACGGGACATGTTACCAGGTGAACAGTATAAGTGAGGAGAGTGTGTTCCCCTGATGGTTGAATATACACAGGACATGTTACCAGGTGAACAGTATAAGTGAGGAGAGTGTGTTCCCCTGATGGTTGAATATACACGGGACATGTTACCAGGTGAACAGTATAAGTGAGGAGAGTGTCTTCCCCTGATGGTTGAATATACTCAGGACATGTTACCAGGTGAACAGGATAAGTGAGGAGAGTGTGTTCCCCTGATGGTTGAATATACACGGGACATGTTACCAGGTGAACAGTATAAGTGAGGAGAGTGTCTTCCCCTGATGGTTGAAAATACACATGACATGTTACCAGGTGAAAAGTATAAGTGAGGAGTGTGTGTTCCCCTGATGGTTGAATATACACGGGACATGTTACCAGGTGAACAGGATAAGTGAGGAGAGTGTGTTCCCCTGATGGTTGAATATACACAGGACATGTTACCAGGTGAACAGTATAAGTGAGGAGAGTGTGTTCCCCTGATGGTTGAATATACACGGGACATGTTACCAGGTGAACAGTATAAGTGAGGAGAGTGTGTTCCCCTGATGGTTGAATATACACGGGACATGTTACCAGGTAAACCGTATAAGTGGGGAGAGTGTGTTCCCCTGATTGTTTAATACACACGGGACATGTTACCAGGTGAACAGTATAAGTGAGGAGAGTGTGTTCCCCTGATGGTTTAATATACACAGGACATGTTAGCAGGTGAACTGTATAAGTGAGGAGAGAGTGTTCCCCTGATTGTTTAACATAAATGGGACATGTTAGCAGGTGAACAGTATAAGTGAGGAGAGTGTGTTCCCCTGATTGTTTAATACTTACGGGACATGTTACCAGGTGAACAGTATAAGTGAGGAGAGTGTGTTCCCCTGATTGTTTAACATAAACGGGACATGTTACCAGGTGAACAGTATAAGTCAGGAGAGTGTGTTCCCCTGATTGTTTAATACACACGGGACATGTTACCAGGTGAACAGTATAAGTGAGGAGAGTGTGTTCCCCTGATTGTTTAATACGCATGGGACATGTTACCAGGTGAACAGCATAAGTGAGGAGATTGTGTTTCCCTGATGGTTTAATACACACGGGACATGTTACCAGGTGAACAGTATAAGTGAGGAGAGTGTGTTCCCCTGATTGTTTAACATAAACGGGACATGTTACCAGGTGAACAGCATAAGTGAGGAGATTGTGTTTCCCTGATGGTTTAATACACATGGGACATGTTACTAGGAGAACAGTATAAGTGAGGAGAGTGTGTTCCCCTGATTGTTTAATACACACGGGACATGTTACCAGATGAACAGTATAAGTGAGGAGAGTGTGTTCCCCTGATTGTTTAATACACACGGGACATGTTACCAGATGAACAGTATAAGTGATGAGATTGTGTTCCCCTGATGGTTTAATACACACGGGACATGTTACCAGATGAACAGTATAAGTGAGGAGAGTGTGTTCTCCTGATGGTTTAATACACACGAGACATGTTACCAGGTGAACAGTCTAAGTGAGGAGAGTGTGTTCCCCTGATGGTTTAATACGCACGGGACATGTTACCAGGTGAACAGTATAAGTGAGGAAAGAGTGTTCCCCTGATGGTTTTATATACACAGGACATGTTACCAGGTGAACAGGTATAAGTGAGGAGAGTGTGTTCCCCTGATTGTTAAATATACACAGGACATGTTACCAGGTGAACAGTATAAGTGAGGAGAGTGTGTTCCCCTGATGGTTTAATACACACGGGACATGTTACCAGGTGAACAGTATAAGTGAGGACAGTGTGTTCCCCTGATGGTTGAATGTACATGCGACATGTTACCAGGTGAACAGTATAAGTGAGGAGAGTGTGTTCCCCTGATTGTTAAATACACACGGGACATGTTACCAGGTGAACAGTATATGTGAGGAGAGTGTTTTCCCCTGATTGTAAAATACACACAGGACATGTTACTAGGTGAACATTATAGGTGAGGAGAGTGTGTTCCCCTTATGGTTGAATATACACGGGACATGTTACCAGGTGAACAGTATAAGTGAGGAGAGTGTGTTCCCCTGATTGTTAAATACACACAGGACATGTTACCAGGTGAACAGTATAAGTGAGGAGAGTGTGTTCCCCTGATTGTTAAATACACACAGGACATGTTACCAGGTGAACTGTATAAGTGAGGAGAGTGTGTTCCCCTGATGGTTGAATATACACGGGACATGTTACCAGGTGAACAGTATAAGTGAGGAGAGTGTGTTCCCCTGATGGTTGAATATACACAGGACATGTTACCAGGTGAACAGTATAAGTGAGGAGAGTGTGTTCCCATGATGGTTGAATATACACAGGACATGGTACCAGGTGAACAGTATAAGTGAGGAGAGTGTGTTCCCCTGATTGTTAAATTTTACACAGGACATGTTACCAGGTGAACAGTATAAGTGAGGAGAGTGTGTTCCCCTGATTGTTAAATATACACAGGACATGTTACCAGGTGAACAGTATAAGTGAGGAGAGTGTGTTCCCCTGATTGTTAAATACACACAGGACATGTTACCAGGGGAATAGTATAAGTGAGGAGAGTGTGTTCCCCTGATGGTTGAATATACACAGGATATGTTACCAGGTGAACAGTATAAGTGAGGAGAGTGTGTTCCCCTGATGGTTGAATATACACAGGACATGTTACCAGGTGAACAGTATAAGTGAGGAGAGTGTGTTCCCCTGATGGTTGAATATACACGGGACATGTTACCAGGTGAACAGTATAAGTGAGGAGAGTGTGTTCCCCTGATGGTTGAATATACACAGGACATGTTACCAGGTGAACACTGTAAGTGAGGAGAGTGTGTTCCCCTGATGGTTGAATATACACGGGACATGTTACCAGGTGAACAGTATAAGTGAGGAGAGTGTGTTCCCCTGATTGTTAAATACACACAGGACATGTTACCAGGTGAACAGTATAAGTGAGGAGAGTGTGTTCCCCTGATGGTTGAATATACACGGGACATGTCAACAGGTAAACAGTATAAGTGAGGAGAGTGTGTTCCCCTGATGGTTTAATATACATGGGACATGTTACCAGGTAAACAGTATAAGTGAGGAGAGTGTGTTCCCCTGATTGTTTAATACACTTGGGACATGTCACCAGGTGAACAGAATAAGTGAGGAGAGTGTGTTCCCCTGATGGTTGAATATACACGGGATATGTTACCAGGTGCACAGTATAAGTGAGGAGAGTGTGTTCCCCTGATTGTTTAACGCTCACGGGACATGTTCCCAGGTGAACAGAATAAGTGAGGAGAGTGTGTTCCCCTGATGGTTGAATATACACGGGACATGTTACCAGGTGAACAGTATAAGTGAGGAGAGTGTGTTCCACTGATTGTTTAATATACACGGGACTTGTTACCAGGTGAACAGAATAAGTGAGGAGAGTGTGTTCCCCTGATGGTTGAATATACACGGGACATGTTACCAGGTGAACAGTATAAGTGAGGAGAGTGTGTTCCACTGATTGTTTAATATACACGGGACATGTCACCAGGTGAACAGTATAAGTGAGGAGAGTGTGTTCCCCTGATTGTTTAACGCTCACGGGACATGTTACCAGGTGAACAGAATAAGTGAGGAGTGTGTGTTCCCCTGATGGTTGAATATACACGGGACATGTTACCAGCTGATCAGTATAAGTGAGGAGAGTGTGTTCCACTGATTGTTTAAATACACGGGACATGTTACCAGGTGAACACTGTAAGTGAGGAGAGTGTGTTCCCCTGATGGTTGAATATACACGGGACATGTTACCAGGTGAACAGTATAAGTGAGGAGAGTGTGTTCCCCTGATTGTTAAATACACACAGGACATGTTACCAGGTGAACAGTATAAGTGAGGAGAGTGTGTTCCCCTGATGGTTGAATATACACGGGACATGTCAACAGGTAAACAGTATAAGTGAGGAGAGTGTGTTCCCCTGATGGTTTAATATACATGGGACATGTTACCAGGTAAACAGTATAAGTGAGGAGAGTGTGTTCCCCTGATTGTTTAATACACTTGGGACATGTCACCAGGTGAACAGAATAAGTGAGGAGAGTGTGTTCCCCTGATGGTTGAATATACACGGGACATGTTACCAGGTGCACAGTATAAGTGAGGAGAGTGTGTTCCCCTGATTGTTTAATACACACGGGACATGTTACCAGATGAACAGTATAAGTGATGAGATTGTGTTCCCCTGATGGTTTAATACACACGGGACATGTTACCAGATGAACAGTATAAGTGAGGAGAGTGTGTTCTCCTGATGGTTTAATACACACGAGACATGTTACCAGGTGAACAGTCTAAGTGAGGAGAGTGTGTTCCCCTGATGGTTTAATACGCACGGGACATGTTACCAGGTGAACAGTATAAGTGAGGAGAGAGTGTTCCCCTGATGGTTTAATATACACAGGACATGTTACCAGGTGAACAGTATAAGTGAGGAGAGTGTGTTCCCCTGATGGTTTAATATACACAGGACATGTTACCAGGTGAACAGGTATAAGTGAGGAGAGTGTGTTCCCCTGATTGTTAAATATACACAGGACATGTTACCAGGTGAACAGTATAAGTGAGGAGAGTGTGTTCCCCTGATGGTTTAATACACACGGGACATGTTACCAGATGAACAGTATAAGTGAGGAGAGTGTGTTCCCCTGATTGTTTAATACACACGGGACATGTTACCAGATGAACAGTATAAGTGATGAGATTGTGTTCCCCTGATGGTTTAATACACACGGGACATGTTACCAGATGAACAGTATAAGTGAGGAGAGTGTGTTCTCCTGATGGTTTAATACACACGAGACATGTTACCAGGTGAACAGTCTAAGTGAGGAGAGTGTGTTCCCCTGATGGTTTAATACGCACGGGACATGTTACCAGGTGAACAGTATAAGTGAGGAAAGAGTGTTCCCCTGATGGTTTTATATACACAGGACATGTTACCAGGTGAACAGGTATAAGTGAGGAGAGTGTGTTCCCCTGATTGTTAAATATACACAGGACATGTTACCAGGTGAACAGTATAAGTGAGGAGAGTGTGTTCCCCTGATGGTTTAATACACACGGGACATGTTACCAGGTGAACAGTATAAGTGAGGACAGTGTGTTCCCCTGATGGTTGAATGTACATGCGACATGTTACCAGGTGAACAGTATAAGTGAGGAGAGTGTGTTCCCCTGATTGTTAAATACACACGGGACATGTTACCAGGTGAACAGTATATGTGAGGAGAGTGTTTTCCCCTGATTGTAAAATACACACAGGACATGTTACTAGGTGAACATTATAGGTGAGGAGAGTGTGTTCCCCTTATGGTTGAATATACACGGGACATGTTACCAGGTGAACAGTATAAGTGAGGAGAGTGTGTTCCCCTGATTGTTAAATACACACAGGACATGTTACCAGGTGAACAGTATAAGTGAGGAGAGTGTGTTCCCCTGATTGTTAAATACACACAGGACATGTTACCAGGTGAACTGTATAAGTGAGGAGAGTGTGTTCCCCTGATGGTTGAATATACACGGGACATGTTACCAGGTGAACAGTATAAGTGAGGAGAGTGTGTTCCCCTGATGGTTGAATATACACAGGACATGTTACCAGGTGAACAGTATAAGTGAGGAGAGTGTGTTCCCATGATGGTTGAATATACACAGGACATGGTACCAGGTGAACAGTATAAGTGAGGAGAGTGTGTTCCCCTGATTGTTAAATTTTACACAGGACATGTTACCAGGTGAACAGTATAAGTGAGGAGAGTGTGTTCCCCTGATTGTTAAATATACACAGGACATGTTACCAGGTGAACAGTATAAGTGAGGAGAGTGTGTTCCCCTGATTGTTAAATACACACAGGACATGTTACCAGGTGAATAGTATAAGTGAGGAGAGTGTGTTCCCCTGATTGTTAAATATACACAGGACATGTTACCAGGTGAACAGTATAAGTGAGGAGAGTGTGTTCCCCTGATTGTTAAATACACACAGGACATGTTACCAGGGGAATAGTATAAGTGAGGAGAGTGTGTTCCCCTGATGGTTGAATATACACAGGATATGTTACCAGGTGAACAGTATAAGTGAGGAGAGTGTGTTCCCCTGATGGTTGAATATACACAGGACATGTTACCAGGTGAACAGTATAAGTGAGGAGAGTGTGTTCCCCTGATGGTTGAATATACACGGGACATGTTACCAGGTGAACAGTATAAGTGAGGAGAGTGTGTTCCCCTGATGGTTGAATATACACAGGACATGTTACCAGGTGAACACTGTAAGTGAGGAGAGTGTGTTCCCCTGATGGTTGAATATACACGGGACATGTTACCAGGTGAACAGTATAAGTGAGGAGAGTGTGTTCCCCTGATTGTTAAATACACACAGGACATGTTACCAGGTGAACAGTATAAGTGAGGAGAGTGTGTTCCCCTGATGGTTGAATATACACGGGACATGTCAACAGGTAAACAGTATAAGTGAGGAGAGTGAGTTCCCCTGATGGTTTAATATACATGGGACATGTTACCAGGTAAACAGTATAAGTGAGGAGAGTGTGTTCCCCTGATTGTTTAATACACTTGGGACATGTCACCAGGTGAACAGAATAAGTGAGGAGAGTGTGTTCCCCTGATGGTTGAATATACACGGGATATGTTACCAGGTGCACAGTATAAGTGAGGAGAGTGTGTTCCCCTGATTGTTTAACGCTCACGGGACATGTTCCCAGGTGAACAGAATAAGTGAGGAGAGTGTGTTCCCCTGATGGTTGAATATACACGGGACATGTTACCAGGTGAACAGTATAAGTGAGGAGAGTGTGTTCCACTGATTGTTTAATATACACGGGACTTGTTACCAGGTGAACAGAATAAGTGAGGAGAGTGTGTTCCCCTGATGGTTGAATATACACGGGACATGTTACCAGGTGAACAGTATAAGTGAGGAGAGTGTGTTCCACTGATTGTTTAATATACACGGGACATGTCACCAGGTGAACAGTATAAGTGAGGAGAGTGTGTTCCCCTGATTGTTTAACGCTCACGGGACATGTTACCAGGTGAACAGAATAAGTGAGGAGTGTGTGTTCCCCTGATGGTTGAATATACACGGGACATGTTACCAGCTGATCAGTATAAGTGAGGAGAGTGTGTTCCACTGATTGTTTAAATACACGGGACATGTTACCAGGTGAACACTGTAAGTGAGGAGAGTGTGTTCCCCTGATGGTTGAATATACACGGGACATGTTACCAGGTGAACAGTATAAGTGAGGAGAGTGTGTTCCCCTGATTGTTAAATACACACAGGACATGTTACCAGGTGAACAGTATAAGTGAGGAGAGTGTGTTCCCCTGATGGTTGAATATACACGGGACATGTCAACAGGTAAACAGTATAAGTGAGGAGAGTGTGTTCCCCTGATGGTTTAATATACATGGGACATGTTACCAGGTAAACAGTATAAGTGAGGAGAGTGTGTTCCCCTGATTGTTTAATACACTTGGGACATGTCACCAGGTGAACAGAATAAGTGAGGAGAGTGTGTTCCCCTGATGGTTGAATATACACGGGACATGTTACCAGGTGCACAGTATAAGTGAGGAGAGTGTGTTCCCCTGATTGTTTAATACACACGGGACATGTTACCAGATGAACAGTATAAGTGATGAGATTGTGTTCCCCTGATGGTTTAATACACACGGGACATGTTACCAGATGAACAGTATAAGTGAGGAGAGTGTGTTCTCCTGATGGTTTAATACACACGAGACATGTTACCAGGTGAACAGTCTAAGTGAGGAGAGTGTGTTCCCCTGATGGTTTAATACGCACGGGACATGTTACCAGGTGAACAGTATAAGTGAGGAGAGAGTGTTCCCCTGATGGTTTAATATACACAGGACATGTTACCAGGTGAACAGTATAAGTGAGGAGAGTGTGTTCCCCTGATGGTTTAATATACACAGGACATGTTACCAGGTGAACAGGTATAAGTGAGGAGAGTGTGTTCCCCTGATTGTTAAATATACACAGGACATGTTACCAGGTGAACAGTATAAGTGAGGAGAGTGTGTTCCCCTGATGGTTTAATACACACGGGACATGTTACCAGGTGAACAGTATAAGTGAGGACAGTGTGTTCCCCTGATGGTTGAATGTACACGCGACATGTTACCAGGTGAACAGTATATGTGAGGAGAGTGTTTTCCCCTGATTGTTAAATACACACAGGACATGTTACTAGGTGAACAGTATAGGTGAGGAGAGTGTGTTCCCCTTATGGTTGAATATACACGGGACATGTTACCAGGTGAACAGTATAAGTGAGGAGAGTGTGTTCCCCTGATTGTTAAATACACACAGGACATGTTACCAGGTGAACAGTATAAGTGAGGAGAGTGTTTTCCCCTGATTGTTAAATACACACAGGACATGTTACCAGGTGAACAGTATAAGTGAGGAGAGTGTGTTCCCCTGATGGTTGAATATACACGGGACATGTTACCAGGTGAACAGTATAAGTGAGGAGAGTGTGCTCCCCTGATGGTTGAATATACACAGGACATGTTACCAGGTGAGCAGTATAAGTGAGGAGAGTGTGTTCCCCTGATTGTTAAATATACACAGGACATGTTACCAGGTGAACAGTATAAGTGAGGAGAGTGTGTTCCCCTGATTGTTAAATATACACAGGACATGTTACCAGGTGAACAGTATAAGTGAGGAGAGTGTGTTCCCCTGATTGTTAAATACACACAGGACATGTTACCAGGTGAATAGTATAAGTGAGGAGAATGTGTTCCCCTGATTGTTAAATATACACAGGACATGTTACCAGGTGAACAGTATAAGTGAGGAGAGTGTGTTCCCCTGATTGTTAAATACACACAGGACATGTTACCAGGGGAATAGTATAAGTGAGGAGAGTGTGTTCCCCTGATGGTTGAATATACACAGGATATGTTACCAGGTGAACAGTATAAGTGAGGAGAGTGTGTTCCCCTGATGGTTGAATATACACAGGACATGTTACCAGGTGAACAGTATAAGTGAGGAGAGTGTGTTCCCCTGATGGTTGAATATACACGGGACATGTTACCAGGTGAACAGTATAAGTGAGGAGAGTGTGTTCCCCTGATGGTTGAATATACACAGGACATGTTACCAGGTGAACACTGTAAGTGAGGAGAGTGTTTTCCCCTGATGGTTGAATATACACGGGACATGTTACCAGGTGAACAGTATAAGTGAGGAGAGTGTGTTCCCCTGATTGTTAAATATACACAGGACATGTTACCAGGTGAACAGTATAAGTGAGGAGATTGTGTTCCCCTGATGGTTGAATATACACGGGACATGTCAACAGGTAAACAGTATAAGTGAGGAGAGTGTGTTCCCCTGATGGTTTAATATACATGGGACATGTTACCAGGTAAACAGTATAAGTGAGGAGAGTGTGTTCCCCTGATTGTTTAATACACTTGGGACATGTCACCAGGTGAACAGAATAAGTGAGGAGAGTGTGTTCCCCTGATGGTTGAATATACACGGGACATGTTACCAGGTGCACAGTATAAGTGAGGAGAGTGTGTTCCCCTGATTGTTTAACGCTCACGGGACATGTTCCCAGGTGAACAGAATAAGTGAGGAGAGTGTGTTCCCCTGATGGTTGAATATACACGGGACATGTTACCAGGTGAACAGTATAAGTGAGGAGAGTGTGTTCCACTGATTGTTTAATATACACGGGACTTGTTACCAGGTGAACAGAATAAGTGAGGAGAGTGTGTTCCCCTGATGGTTGAATATACACGGGACATGTTACCAGGTGAACAGTATAAGTGAGGAGAGTGTGTTCCACTGATTGTTTAATATACACGGGACATGTCACCAGGTGAACAGTATAAGTGAGGAGAGTGTGTTCCCCTGATTGTTTAACGCTCACGGGACATGTTACCAGGTGAACAGAATAAGTGAGGAGAGTGTGTTCCCCTGATGGTTGAATATACACGGGACATGTTACCAGGTGATCAGTATAAGTGAGGAGAGTGTGTTCCACTGATTGTTTAAATACACGGGACATGTTACCAGGTGAACACTGTAAGTGAGGAGAGTGTGTTCCCCTGATGGTTGAATATACACGGGACATGTTACCAGGTGAACAGTATAAGTGAGGAGAGTGTGTTCCCCTGATTGTTAAATACACACAGGACATGTTACCAGGTGAACAGTATAAGTGAGGAGAGTGTGTTCCCCTGATGGTTGAATATACACGGGACATGTCAACAGGTAAACAGTATACGTGAGGAGAGTGTGTTCCCCTGATGGTTTAATATACATGGGACATGTTACCAGGTAAACAGTATAAGTGAGGAGAGTGTGTTCCCCTGATTGTTTAATACACTTGGGACATGTCACCAGGTGAACAGAATAAGTGAGGAGAGTGTGTTCCCCTGATGGTTGAATATACACGGGACATGTTACCAGGTGCACAGTATAAGTGAGGAGAGTGTGTTCCCCTGATTGTTTAACGCTCACGGGACATGTTACCAGGTGAACAGAATAAGTGAGGAGAGTGTGTTCCCCTGATGGTTGAATATACACGGGTCATGTTACCAGGTGATCAGTATAAGTGAGGAGAGTGTGTTCCACTGATTGTTTAAATACACGGGACATGTTACCAGGTGAACAGTATAAGTGATGAGAGTGTGTTCCCCTGATGGTTTAATACACACGGGACATGTTACCAGGTGAACAGTATAAGTGAGGAGAGTGTGTTCCCCTGATGGTTTAATACACCCGGGACATGTTACCATGTGAACAGTATAAGTGAGGAGAGTGTGTTCACCTGATTGTTTAATATACACGGGACATGTTACCAGGTGAACAGGATAAGTGAGGAGAGTGTGTTCCCCTGATGGTTTAATACACACGGGACATGTTACCAGGTGAACAGTATAAGTGAGGAGAGTGTGTTCCCCTGATGGTTTAATACACACGGGACATGTTACCATGTGAACAGTATAAATGAGGAGAGTGTGTTCACCTGATTGTTTAATATACACGGGACATGTTACCAGGTGAACAGAATAAGTGAGGAGAGTGTGTTCCCCTGATTGTTAAATATACACGGGACATGTTACCAGGTGAACAGTATAAGTGAGGAGAGTGTGTTCACCTGATTGTTTAATATACACGGGACATGTTACCAGGTGAACAGTATAAGTGAGGAGAGTGTGTTCCACTGATGGTTTAATACAGAGGGGACATGTCACCAGGTGAACAGTATAAGTGAGGTGAGTGTGTTCCCCTGATGGTTTAATATACACGGGACATGTCACCAGGTGAACAGTATAAGTGAGGAGAGTTTGTTCCCCTGATTGTTTAATACACACGGGACATGTTCACAGGTGAACAGTATTGGTGAGGAGAGTGTGTTCCCCTGATTGTTTAATATGCACAGGACATGTCACCAGGCGAACAGTGTAAATGAGGAGAATGTGTTCCCCTGATGGTTTAATATACACAGGACATGTCACCAGGTGAACAGTATAAGTGAGGAGAGTGTGTTCCCCTGATGCTTTCATATACACGGGACATGTTACCAGGAGAACAGTTTAAGTGAGGAGAGTGTGTTCCCCTGATTGTTTAATTCTGATGGGACATGTTGCCAGGTGAACAGTATAAGTGAGGAGAGTGCGTTCCCCTGATGGTTTAATATACACGGGACATGTTACCTCGAGAACAGTATAAGTGAGGAGAGTGTGTTCCCCTGATTGTTTAATACTGACGGGACATGTTACCAGGTGAACTGTATAAGTGAGGAGAGTGTGTTCCCCTGATTGTTTAATACACACGGGACATGTTACCAGGTGAACAGTAGAAGTGAGGACAGTTTGTTGCCCTGATTGTTTAATACTGACGGGACATGTCACCAGGTGAACAGCATAAGTGAGGAGAGTGTGTTCCCCTGATGGTTTAATACACACAGGACATGTTACTAGGTGAACAGCATAAGTGAGGAGATTGTGTTCCCCTGATGGTTTAATACACACGGGACATGTTACCAGATGAACAGTATAAGTGAGGAGAGTGTGTTCCCCTGATGGTTTAAAACACACGGGACATGTTACCAGATGAACAGTATAAGTGAGGAGATTGTGTTCCCTTGATTGTTTAATATACACGGGACATGTCACCAGGTGAACAGTATAAGTGAGGAGAGTGTGTTCCCCTGATGGTTTTATATACACGGACATGTCAACAGGTGAACAGTATAAGTGAGGAGAGTCTGTTCCCCTGATGGTTTAATACGCACGGGTCATGTGACCAGGTGAACAGTATAAGATAGGAGAGTGTGTTCCCCTGATTGTTTAATACACACGGGACATGTTACCAGGTGAACAGTATAAGTGAGGAGAGTGTTTTCCCCTGATTGTTAAATACACACAGGACATGTCAACAGGTGAACAGTATAAGTGAGGAGAGTGTGTTCCCCTGATTGTTTAATGCTCACGGGACATGTTACCTGGTGAACAGAATAAGTCAGGAGAGTGTGTCCCCCTGATGGTTTAATACACAGGGGACATGTTACCAGATGAATAGTATAAGTGATGAGATTGTGTTCCCCTGATGGTTTAATACACACGGGACATGTTACCAGATGAACAGTATAAGTGAGGAGAGTGTGTTCCCCTGATGGTTTAATACACACGGGACATGTTACCAGATGAACAGTATAAGTGAGGAGATTGTGTTCCCCTGATTTTTTAATATACACGGGATATGTCAACAGGTGAACAGTATAAGTGAGGAGAGTGTGTTTCCCTTATGGTTTAATATACACAGGACATGTTACCAGGTGAACATTATAATTGAGGAGACTGTGTTCCCCTGATTGTTAAATACACACAGGACATGTCACAAATTGAACAGTATATGTGAGGAGAGTGTGTTGCCCTGATGGTTAAATACTCACGGGACATGTTAACAGGTGAACAGAAGAAGTGAGGAGAGTGTTTTCCCCTGATGGTTTAATATACACAGGACATGTTACCAGGTGAACAGTATAAGTGAGGAGAGTGTGTTCCCCTGATGGTTTAATATACACAGAACATGTCACCAGGTGAACAGTATAAGTGGGGAGAGTGTGTTCCCCTGATTGTTTAACATACACGGGAAATGTTACGAGGTAAACTGGATAAGTGAGGAGAGTGTGTTCCCCTGATTGTTTAATACACATGGGACATGTTACCAGGTGAACAGTATAAGTGAGGAGAGTGTGTTCCCCTGATTGATTAATGCTCACGGGACATGTTACCAGGTGAACAGTATAAGTGAGGAGTGTGTGTTCCCCAGATGGTTTAATACACACGGGACATGTTACCAGGTGAACGGTATAAGTGAGGAGTGTGTGTTCCCCAGATGCTTTAATACACACGGGACATGTTACCAGGTGAACAGTATAAGTGATGAGAGTGTGTTCCCCTGATTGTTTAATGCTCACGGGACATGGTACCAGGTGAACAGATTAAGTGAGGAGTGTGTGTTCCCCTGATGGTTTAATACACACGGGACATGTTACCAGATGAACAGTATAAGTGATGAGATTGTGTTCCCCTGATGGTTTAATACACACGGGACATGTTACCAGATGAACAGTATAAGTGAGGAGAGTGTGTTCCCCTGATTGTTTAATATACACGGGATATGTCAACCGGTGAACAGTATAAGTGAGGAGAGTGTGTTCCCCTGATGGTTTAATATACACGGGAAATGTCACCAGGTGAACAGTATAAGTGAGGAGAGCGTGTTCCCCTGATTGTTTAATATACACGGGATATGTCAACCGGTGAACAGTATAAGTGAGGAGAGTATGTTCCCCTGATGGTTTAATACACACGGACATGTCAACAGGTGAACAGTATATGTGAGGAGAGTGTGTTGCCCTGATGGTTAAATACTCACGGGACCTGTTAACAGGTGAACAGAAGAAGTGAGGAGAGAGTTTTCCCCTGATGGTTTAATATACACAGGACATGTTACCAGGTGAACAGTATAAGTGAGGAGAGTGTGTTCCCCTGATGGTTTAATATACACAGAACATGTCACCAGGTGAACAGTATAAGTGGGGAGAGTGTGTTCCACTGATTGTTAAATATACACAGGACATGTTACCAGGTGAACAGTATAAGTGAGGAGAGTGTGTTCCCCTGATAGTTAAATATACACAGGACATGTTACCAGGTGAACAGTATAAGTGAGGAGAGTGTGTTCCCCTGATTGTTAAATATACACGGGACATGTTACCAGGTGAACAGTATAAATGAGGAGAGTGTGTTCCCCTGATGGTTTAATATACACGGGACATGTTACCAGGTGAACAGTATAAGTGAGGAGAGTGTGTTCCCCTGATTGTTTAATACTGATGGGACATGTTGCCAGGTGAACAGTATAAGTGAGGAGAGTATGTTCCCCTGATGGTTTAATATACACGGGACATGTAACCAGGTGAACAGTATAAGTGAGGAGAGTGTGTTCCCCTGATTGTTTAAAACGAACTGGACATGTAACAAGGTGAACAGTATAAGTGAGGAGAGTGTGTTCCCGTGATGGTTTAATACTGACGGGACATGTTACAAGGTGAACAGTATAAGTGAGGAGACTGTGTTCCCGTGATGGTTTAATACACATGGGACATGTTACCAGGAGAACAGAATAAGTGAGGAGAGTGTGTTCCCCTGATTGTTTAATACACAGGGGACATGTTACCAGGCGAACAGTATAAGTGAGGAGAGTGTGTTCCCGTGATGGTTTAATACTGACGGGACATGTTACAAGGTGAACAGTATAAGTGAGGAGACTGTGTTCCCGTGATGGTTTAATACACATGGGACATGTTACCAGGAGAATAGTATAAGTGAGGAGAGTGTGTTCCCCTGATTGTTTAATATACACGGGATATGTAACCATGTGAACAGTAGAAGTGAGGAGAGTTTGTTGCCCTGATTGTTTAATATACACAGGACATGTTACAAGGCTAACAGTATAAGTGAGGAGAGTGTGTTCCCCTGATTGATTATTACACATGGGACAAGTTAACAGGCGAAGAGTATAAGTGAGGAGAGTGTGTTCCCCTGATGGTTTAAAACTGACGGGACACGTCACCAGGAGAACAGTATAAGGGAGGAGAGTGTGCTCCCCTGATGCTTTAATATACACAGGACATGTTACCAGGCGAACAGTATAAGTGAGGAGAATGTGTTCCCCTGATTGTTTAATACTGACGGGACATGTTAGCAGGTGAACAGCATAAGTGAGGAGAGTGTGTTCCCCTGATTGTTTAATACTGACGGGACATGTAACCAGGTGAACAGTATAAGTGAGGAGAGTGTGTTCCCCTGATGGTTTAATATGCACGGGACATGTTACCAGGTGAACAGTAGAAGTGCGGAGAGTTTGTTGCCCTGATTGTTTAATACTGACGGGACATGATACCAGGTGAACAGTATAAGTGAGGAGAGTGTGCTCCCCTGATGTTCTAATATACACGGGACATGTTACCAGGTGAACAGTAGAAGTGAGGAGAGTTTGTTGCCCTGATTGTTTAATACTGACGGGACATGTTACCAGCTGAACAGTATAAGAGAGGAGAGTGTGTTCCCCTGATTGTTTAATACATAAGGGACATGTTACCAGGTGAACTGTATAATTTAGGAGAGTGTGTTCCCCTGATTGTTTAATACACACAGGACATGTCACCACGTGAACAGTATAAGTGAGGAGAGTGTTTTCCCCTGATTGTTTAATACTGACGGGACATGTTACCAGGAAAACAGTATAAGTGAGGAGAGTGTGTTCCCCTGCTGGTTTAATATACACAGGACATGTTACCAGGAAAACAGTATAAGTGAGGAGAGTGTGTTCCCCTGATTGCTTAATGCACACAGGACATGTTACCACGGGAACAATATAAGTGAGGAGAGTGTGTTCCCCTGATTGTTTAATACTGATGGGACATGTTGCCAGGTGAACAGTATAAGTGAGGAGAGTGTGTTCCCCTGATTGTTTAATACTGACGGGACATGTCACCAGGCGAAAAGTATAAGTGAGGAGAGTGTGTTCCCCTGATTGTTTAATACTGATGGGACATGTTGCCAGGTGAACAGTATAAGTGAGGAGAGTGTGTTCCCCTGATTGTTTAATACTGACGGGACATGTCACCAGGCGAACAGTATAAGTGAGGAGAGTGTGTTTCCCTAATTGTTTAATGCACACAGGACATGTCACCAGGTGAACAGTATAAGTGAGGAGAGTGTGTTACCCTGATGCTTTAATAAACACGGGACATGTTACCATTTGAACAGTATAAGTGAGGAGATTGTGTTCCCCTGATTGTTTAATACTGACGGGACATGTTACCAGGTGAACAGTATAAGTGAGGAGAGTGTGTTCCCCTGATGGTTTAATAAACACGGACATGTTACCATTTGAACAGTATAAGTGAGGAGAGTGTGTTCCCCTGATTGTTTAATACTGACGGGACATTTCACCAGGTGAACAGTATAAGTGAGGAGAGTGTGTTCCCCTGATGCTTTAATATACACAGGACATGTTACCAGGTGAACAGTATAAGTGAGGAGAGTGTATTCCCCTGATGGTTTAATAAACACGGACATGTTACCATTTGAACAATATAAGTGAGGAGAGTGTGTTCCCCTGATTGTTTAATACACACGGGACATGTTACCAGGCGAACAGTAAAAGTGAGGAGAGTGTGTTCCCCTGATGGTTTAATAAACACGGGACATGTTACCATTTGAACAGTATAAGTGAGGAGAGTGTGTTCCCCTGATTGTTTAATACTGACGGGACATTTCACCAGGTGAACAGTATAAGTGAGGAGAGTGTGTTCCCCTGATTGTTTAACACTGACAGGACATGTTACCAGGCGAACAGTATAAGTGAGGAGAGTGTGTTCCCCTGATGGTTTAATAAACACGGGACATGTTACCAATTGAACAGTATAAGTGAGGAAGTCTGTTCCCCTGATTGTTTAATACTGACGGGACATTTCACCAGGTGAACAGTATAAGTGAGGAGAGTGTGTTCCCCTGATGGTTTAATATGCACAGGACATGCTTCCAGGAGAACAGTTTTAGTGAGGAGAGTGTGTTCCCCTCATGGTTTAATATACACTGGACATGTCACCAGGTGAACAGTATAAGTGAGGAGAGCGTGTTCCCCTGATTCTTTAATACATAAGGGACATGTTACCAGGTGAACAGTATAAGTGAGGAGAGTGTGTTCCCCTGATTGTTTAATACTGACGGGACATGTCACCAGGTGAACAGTATAAGTGGGGAGAGTGAGTTCCCATGATTGTTTAATATACACGGGACATGTTACCAGGTGAGCAGTATAAGTGAGGAGAGAGTGTTCCCCTGATGGTTTAAAACTGACGGGACAAGTCACCAGGTGAACAGTATAAGTGCGGAGAGTATGTTCCCCTGATTGTTTAATGCACACGGGACATGTCACCAGGCGAACAGTATAAGTGAGGAGAGTGTGTTCCCCTGATTGTTTAATATACACAGGACATGTTGCCACGTGAACAGCATAAGTGAGGAGAGTGTGTTCCCCTGATGGTTTACTACACACGGGACATGTTACCAGGTGCACAGTAGAAGTGAGGCGAGTTTGTTGCCCTGATTGTTTAATACTGACGGGACATGTTACCAGGTGAACATTATAAGTGAGGAGAATGAGTTCCCCTGATTGTTGAATACATAAGGGACATGTTACCAGGCGAACAGCATAAGTGGGGAGAGTGTGTTCCCCTGATGCTTTAATATACACAGGACATGTTACCAGGCGAACAGTATAAGTGAGGAGAGTGTGTTCCCCTGATGGTTTAATATACACGGGACATGTTACCAGGTGAACAGGAAAAGTGAGGAGAGTGTGTTCCCCTGATTGTTTAATGCACAGAGGACATGTTACCAGGTGAACAGTATATGTGAGTAGAGTGTGTTCCCCTGATGGTTTAATATACACGGGACATGTTACCAGGTGAACAGTATAAGTGAGGAGAGTGTGTTCCCCTGATGGTTTAATATGCACGGGACATGTTACCAGGTGAACAGTAGAAGTGCGGAGAGTTTGTTGCCCTGATTGTTTAATACTGACGGGACATGATACCAGGTGAACAGTATAAGTGAGGAGAGTGTGCTCCCCTGATGTTCTAATATACACGGGACATGTTACCAGGTGAACAGTAGAAGTGAGGAGAGTTTGTTGCCCTGATTGTTTAATACTGACGGGACATGTTACCAGGTGAACAGTATAAGTGAGGAGAGTGTGTTCCCCTGATGGTTTAATACACACAGGACATGTTACCAGGTGAACAGTAAGTGTGAGGAGAGTGTGTTCCCCAGATTGTTTAATACTGACAGGACATTTCACCAGTTGAACAGTATAAGTGAGGAGAGTGTGTTCCCCTAATTGTTTAATGCACACAGGACATGTCACCAGGTGAACAGTATAAGTGAGGAGAGTGTGCTCCCCTCATGGTTTAATATACACAGGACATGGCATTAGGTGAACAGCATAAGTGAGGAGAGTATGTTCCCCTGATTGTTTAACACACACAGGACATGTTACCAGGTGAACAGTATGAGTGAGGAGACTTTGTTCCCATGATGGTTTAATATACACGGGACATGTTACCAGGTGAAAAGGAAGGCGAGCAGACTGTGTTCCCCTGATTGTTTAATATACACGGGACATGTTAGCAGGTGAACAGTATAAGTGAGGAGAGTGTGTTCCCCTGATTGTTCAATTTACACGGGACGTGTTACCAGGTGAACAGTATAAGTGAGAAGAGTGTGTTCCCCTGATGGTTTAATATACAAGGAACGTGTTACCAGGTGAACAGTATAAGTGTGGAGAGTGTGTTCCCCTGATTGTTCAATTTACACGGGACGTGTTACCAGGTGAACAGTATAAGTGAGGAGAGTGTGTTCCCCTGATTGTTCAATTTACACGGGACGTGTTACCAGGTGAACAGTATAAGTGGGGAGAGTGTGTTCCCCTGATGGTTTAATATACAAGGAACATGTTACCAGGTGAACAGGAAGGCGAGGAGAGTGTGTTCCCCTGATGGTTTAATATACAAGGAACGTGTTACCAGGTGAACAGTATAAGTGAGGAGATTGTGTTCCCCTGATTGTTCAATTTACACGGGAAGTGTTACCAGGTGAACAGTATAAGTGGGGAGAGTGTGTTCCCCTGATGATTTAATATACAAGGAACATGTTACCAGGTGAACAGGAAGGCGAGGAGAGTGTGTTCCCCTGATTGTTTAATATACACGGGACATGTTACCAGGTGAACAGTATAAGTGAGGAGAGTGTGTTCCCCTGATGTTTTAATACACACGGGACATGTTACTAGGTGAACAGTATACATGAGGAGAGTGTGTTCCCCTAATGTTTTAATAGACACGGGACATGTTACCAGGAGAACAGTATAAGTCAGGAGAGTGTGTTTCGCTGATGTTTTAATACACACGGTACATGTTACCAGGTGAACAGTATAAGTTAGGCGAGTGTGGTCCCCAGATTGTTTAATACATACAGGGCATGTTACCAGGTGAACAGTATAAGTGAGGAGAGTGTTTTCCCCTGATTGTTTAATACACAAGGGACATGTTACCAGGTGAACAGTATAAGTGAGGAGTGTGTGTTCCCCTGATTGTTTTTTATACACAGGACATGTTACCAGTTGAACAGTATAAGTGAGCAGAGTGTGTTCCCCTGATTGTTAAATACACAAGGGACATGTCACCAGGAGAACAGTATAAGTGAGGAGAGTGTGTTCCCCTGATGGTTTAATGCACACAGGACATGTTACCAGGTCAACAGTATAAGTGAGGAGAGTGTGTTCCCCTGATTGTTTAATATACACAGGACATGTTACCATTTGAACAGTATAAGTGAGGAGAGTGTGTTCCCCTGATGGTTTAATGCACACAGGACATGTTACCAGGTGAACAGTATAAGTGAGGAGAGTGTGTTCCCCTGATTGTTTAATACACACAGGACATGTTACCATTTGAACAGTATAACTGAGGAGAGTGTGTTCCCCTGATGGTTTAATACACACAGGACATGTTACCAGGTGAACAGTATATCTGAGGAGAGTGTGTTCCCCTGATTCTTTAACACTGACGGGACATGTCACCAGGCGAACAGTATAAGTGAGGAGAGTGTGTTCCCCTAATTGTTTAATGCACACAGGACATGTCACTAGGTGAACACTATAAGTGAGGAGACTTTGTTCCCCTGATGGTTTAATATACACGGGGCATGTTGCCAGGTGAACAGTATAAGTGAGGAGAGTGCGTTCCCCTGATTGTTAAATACTGACGGGACATGTCACCAGGCGAACAGTATAAGTGAGGAGAGTGTGTTCCCGTGATGGTTTAATATACACGGGACATGTTACCAGGTGAACAGGAAGGCGAGGAGAGTGTGTTCCCCTGATTGTTTAATATACACGGGACATGTTACCAGGTGAACAGTATAAGTGAGGAGAGTGTGTTCCCCTGATTGTTCAATTTACACGGGACGTGTTACCAGGTGAACAGTGTAAGTGAGGAGAGTGTGTTCCCCTGATGGTTTAATATACAAGGAACATGTTACCAGGTGAACAGTCTAAGTCAGGAGAGTGTGTTTCGCTGATGTTTTAATACACACGGTACATGTTACCAGGTGAACAGTATAGGTTAGGCGAGTGTGGTCCCCAGATTGTTTAATACATACAGGACATGTTAGCAGGTGAGCATTATAAGTGAGGAGAGTGTGTTCCCCTGATTGCTTAATACACACTGGACATGTTACCAGGTGAACAGTATAAGTGAGGAGAGTGTGTTCCCCTGATTGTTTTTTATACACAGGACATGTTACCAGGTGAACAGTATAAGTGAGGAGAGTGTGTTCCCCTGATTGTTTTTTATACACAGGACATGTTACCAGGTGAACAGTATAAGTGAGCAGAGTGTGTTCCCCTGATTGTTTAATACACACAGGACATGTTACCAGGTGAACAGTATATGCGAGGAGAGTGTGTTCCCCTGATTCTTTAATACTGACGGGACATGTTACCAGGTGAACTGTAGTAGTGAGGAGAGTGTGTTCCTCTGATGGTTTAATACTGACAGGACATTTCACCAGTTGAACAGTATAAGTGAGGAGAGTGCGTTCCTCTGATTGTTTAATACTGACGGGACATGTCACCAGGCGAACAGTATAACTGAGGAGATTGTGTTCCCCTGATTGTTTAATGCACACAGGACATGTTACCAGGTGAACAGTATAAGTGAGGAGAGTGTGCTCCCCTCATGGTTTAATATACACAGGACATGGCATTAGGTGAACAGCATAAGTGAGGAGAGTATGTTCCCCTGATTGTTTAACACACACAGGACATGTTACCAGGTGAACTGTATAAGTGTGGAGAGTGTGTTCCCCTGATGGTTTAATATACACGGGACATGATACCAGGTGAACAGGAAGGCGAGGAGAGTGTGTTCCCCTGATTGTTTAATATACACGGGACATGTTACCAGGTGAACAGTATAAGTGTGGAGAGTGTGTTCCCCTGATTGTTCAATTTACACGGGACGTGTTACCAGGTGAACAGTATAAGTGAGGAGAATGTGTTCCCCTGATGGTTTAATATACAAGGAACATGTTACCAGGTGAACAGTATGAGTGAGGAGACTGTGTTCCCCTGATGGTTTAATATACACGGGACATGTTATCAGGTGAACAGGAAGGCGAGGAGAGTGTGTTCCCCTGATGGTTTAATATACAAGGAACATGTCACCAGGCGAACAATATAAGTGAGGAGAGTGTGTTCCCCTGATGGTTTAAGACACACGGGACATGTTAGCAGGCGAAGAGTATAAGTGAGGAGAGTGTGTTCCCCTGATGTTTTAATACACACGGGACATGTTACCAGGTGAACAGTATAAGTTAGGCGAGTGTGTTTCGCTGATGTTTTAATACACACGGTACATGTTACCAGGTGAACAGTATAAGTTAGGCGAGTGTGGTCCCCAGATTGATTAATACATACAGGACATGTTACCAGGTGAACAGTATAAGTGAGGAGAGTGTTTTCCCCTGATTGTTTAATACACAAGGGACATGTTACCAGGTGAACAGTATAAGTGAGGAGAGTGTGTTCCCCTGATTGTTTTTTATACACAGAACATGTTACCAGTTGAACAGTATAAGTGAGCAGAGTGTGTTCCCCTGATTGTTTAATACACAAGGGACATGTCACCAGGAGAACAGTATAAGTGAGGAGAGTGTGTTCCCCTGATGGTTTAATGCACACAGGACATGTTATCAGGTGAACAGTATAAGTGAGGAGAGTGTGTTCCCCTGATTGTTTAATATACACAGGACATGTTACCATTTGAACAGTATAAGTGAGGAGAGTGTGTTCCCTTGATTGTTTAATACACACAGGACATGTTACCAGGTGAACAGTATAAGTGAGGCGAGTGTGTTCCCCTGATTGTTTAATATACACAGGACATGTTACCATTTGAACAGTATAACTGAGGAGAGTGTGTTCCCCTGATGGTTTAATACACACAGGACATGTTACCAGGTGAACAGTATATCTGAGGAGAGTGTGTTCCCCTGATTCTTTAATACTGACGGGATATGTTACCAGGTGAACTGTATAAGTGAGGAGAGTGTGTTCCCCTGATTGTTTAATACACACGGGACATGTTACCAGGTGAACTGTAGTAGTGAGGAGAGTGTGTTCCTCTGATGGTTTAATACTGACAGGACATTTCACCAGTTGAACAGTATAAGTGAGGAGAGTGCGTTCCCCTGATTGTTTAATACTGACGGGACATGTCACCAGGCGAACAGTATAAGTGAGGAGAGTGCTTTCCCCTGATTGTTTAATACTGACGGGACATGTCACCAGGCGACCAGTATAAGTGAGGAGAGTGTGTTCCCCTAATTGTTTAATGCACACAGGACATGTCACTAGGTGAACACTATAAGTGAGGAGAGTGTGCTCCCCTGATGGTTTAATATACAAGGAACATGTTACCAGGTGAACTGTATGAGTGAGGAGACTGTGTTCCCCTGATGGTTTAATATACACGGGACATGTTACCAGGTGAACAGTATACGTGAGGAGAGTGTGTTCCCCTAATATTTTAATAGAGACGGGACATGTTACCAGGTGAACAGTATAAGTCAGGAGAGTGTGTTTCGCTGATGTTTTAATACACACGGTACATGTTACCAGGTGAACAGTATAAGTTAGGCGAGTGTGGTCCCCAGATTGATTAATACATACAGGACATGTTACCAGGTGAACAGTATAAGTGAGGAGAGTGTTTTCCCCTGATTGTTTAATACACAAGGGACATGTTACCAGGTGAACAGTATAAGTGAGGAGTGTGTGTTCCCCTGATTGTTTTTTATACACAGGACATGTTACCAGTTGAACAGTATAAGTGAGCAGAGTGTGTTCCCCTGATTGTTAAATACACAAGGGACATGTCACCAGGAGAACAGTATAAGTGAGGAGAGTGTGTTCCCCTGATGGTTTAATGCACACAGGACATGTTACCAGGTCAACAGTATAAGTGAGGAGAGTGTGTTCCCCTGATTGTTTAATATACACAGGACATGTTACCATTTGAACAGTATAAGTGAGGAGAGTGTGTTCCCCTGATGGTTTAATGCACACAGGACATGTTACCAGGTGAACAGTATAAGTGAGGAGAGTGTGTTCCCCTGATTGTTTAATACACACAGGACATGTTACCATTTGAACAGTATAACTGAGGAGAGTGTGTTCCCCTGATGGTTTAATACACACAGGACATGTTACCAGGTGAACAGTATATCTGAGGAGAGTGTGTTCCCCTGATTCTTTAACACTGACGGGACATGTTACCAGGTGAACTGTATAAGTGAGGAGAGTGTGTTCCCCTGATTGTTTAATACTGACGGGACATGTCACCAGGCGAACAGTATAAGTGAGGAGAGTGCTTTCCCCTGATTGTTTAATACTGACGGGACATGTCACCAGGCGACCAGTATAAGTGAGGAGAGTGTGTTCCCCTAATTGTTTAATGCACACAGGACATGTCACTAGGTGAACACTATAAGTGAGGAGAGTGTGCTCCCCTCATGGTTTAATATACACAGGACATGGCATTAGGTGAACAGTATGAGTGAGGAGACTTTGTTCCCCTGATGGTTTAATATACACGGGGCATGTTGCCAGGTGAACAGTATAAGTGAGGAGAGTGCGTTCCCCTGATTGTTTAATACTGACGGGACATGTCACCAGGCGAACAGTATAAGTGAGGAGAGTGTGTTCCCGTGATGGTTTAATATACACGGGACATGTTACCAGGTGAACAGGAAGGCGAGGAGAGTGTGTTCCCCTGATTGTTTAATATACACGGGACATGTTACCAGGTGAACAGTATAAGTGAGGAGAGTGTGTTCCCCTGATTGTTCAATTTACACGGGACGTGTTACCAGGTGAACAGTGTAAGTGAGGAGAGTGTGTTCCCCTGATGGTTTAATATACAAGGAACATGTTACCAGGTGAACAGTCTAAGTCAGGAGAGTGTGTTTCGCTGATGTTTTAATACACACGGTACATGTTACCAGGTGAACAGTATAGGTTAGGCGAGTGTGGTCCCCAGATTGTTTAATACATACAGGACATGTTAGCAGGTGAGCATTATAAGTGAGGAGAGTGTGTTCCCCTGATTGCTTAATACACACTGGACATGTTACCAGGTGAACAGTATAAGTGAGGAGAGTGTGTTCCCCTGATTGTTTTTTATACACAGGACATGTTACCAGGTGAACAGTATAAGTGAGGAGAGTGTGTTCCCCTGATTGTTTTTTATACACAGGACATGTTACCAGGTGAACAGTATAAGTGAGCAGAGTGTGTTCCCCTGATTGTTTAATACACACAGGACATGTTACCAGGTGAACAGTATATGTGAGGAGAGTGTGTTCCCCTGATTCTTTAATACTGACGGGACATGTTACCAGGTGAACTGTAGTAGTGAGGAGAGTGTGTTCCTCTGATGGTTTAATACTGACAGGACATTTCACCAGTTGAACAGTATAAGTGAGGAGAGTGCGTTCCTCTGATTGTTTAATACTGACGGGACATGTCACCAGGCGAACAGTATAACTGAGGAGATTGTGTTCCCCTGATTGTTTAATGCACACAGGACATGTTACCAGGTGAACAGTATAAGTGAGGAGAGTGTGCTCCCCTCATGGTTTAATATACACAGGACATGGCATTAGGTGAACAACATAAGTGAGGAGAGTATGTTCCCCTGATTGTTTAACACACACAGGACATGTTACCAGGTGAACTGTATAAGTGTGGAGAGTGTGTTCCCCTGATGGTTTAATATACACGGGACATGATACCAGGTGAACAGGAAGGCGAGGAGAGTGTGTTCCCCTGATTGTTTAATATACACGGGACATGTTACCAGGTGAACAGTATAAGTGTGGAGAGTGTGTTCCCCTGATTGTTCAATTTACACGGGACGTGTTACCAGGTGAACAGTATAAGTGAGGAGAATGTGTTCCCCTGATGGTTTAATATACAAGGAACATGTTACCAGGTGAACAGTATGAGTGAGGAGACTGTGTTCCCCTGATGGTTTAATATACACGGGACATGTTATCAGGTGAACAGGAAGGCGAGGAGAGTGTGTTCCCCTGATGGTTTAATATACAAGGAACATGTCACCAGGCGAACAGTATAAGTGAGGAGATTGTGTTCCCCTGATGGTTTAAGACACACGGGACATGTTAGCAGGCGAAGAGTATAAGTGAGGAGAGTGTGTTCCCCTGATGTTTTAATACACACGGGACATGTTACCAGGTGAACAGTATAAGTTAGGCGAGTGTGTTTCGCTGATGTTTTAATACACACGGTACATGTTACCAGGTGAACAGTATAAGTTAGGCGAGTGTGGTCCCCAGATTGATTAATACATACAGGACATGTTACCAAGTGAACAGTATAAGTGAGGAGAGTGTTTTCCCCTGATTGTTTAATACACAAGGGACATGTTACCAGGTGAACAGTATAAGTGAGGAGAGTGTGTTCCCCTGATTGTTTTTTATACACAGAACATGTTACCAGTTGAACAGTATAAGTGAGCAGAGTGTGTTCCCCTGATTGTTTAATACACAAGGGACATGTCACCAGGAGAACAGTATAAGTGAGGAGAGTGTGTTCCCCTGATGGTTTAATGCACACAGGACATGTTATCAGGTGAACAGTATAAGTGAGGAGAGTGTGTTCCCCTGATTGTTTAATATACACAGGACATGTTACCATTTGAACAGTATAAGTGAGGAGAGTGTGTTCCCTTGATTGTTTAATACACACAGGACATGTTACCAGGTGAACAGTATAAGTGAGGCGAGTGTGTTCCCCTGATTGTTTAATATACACAGGACATGTTACCATTTGAACAGTATAACTGAGGAGAGTGTGTTCCCCTGATGGTTTAATACACACAGGACATGTTACCAGGTGAACAGTATATCTGAGGAGAGTGTGTTCCCCTGATTCTTTAATACTGACGGGATATGTTACCAGGTGAACTGTATAAGTGAGGAGAGTGTGTTCCCCTGATTGTTTAATACACACGGGACATGTTACCAGGTGAACTGTAGTAGTGAGGAGAGTGTGTTCCTCTGATGGTTTAATACTGACAGGACATTTCACCAGTTGAACAGTATAAGTGAGGAGAGAGCGTTCCCCTGATTGTTTAATACTGACGGGACATGTCACCAGGCGAACAGTATAAGTGAGGAGAGTGCTTTCCCCTGATTGTTTAATACTGACGGGACATGTCACCAGGCGACCAGTATAAGTGAGGAGAGTGTGTTCCCCTAATTGTTTAATGCACACAGGACATGTCACTAGGTGAACACTATAAGTGAGGAGAGTGTGCTCCCCTGATGGTTTAATATACAAGGAACATGTTACCAGGTGAACTGTATGAGTGAGGAGACTGTGTTCCCCTGATGGTTTAATATACACGGGACATGTTACCAGGTGAACAGTATACGTGAGGAGAGTGTGTTCCCCTAATATTTTAATAGAGACGGGACATGTTACCAGGTGAACAGTATAAGTCAGGAGAGTGTGTTTCGCTGATGTTTTAATACACACGGTACATGTTACCAGGTGAACAGTATAAGTTAGGCGAGTGTGGTCCCCAGATTGATTAATACATACAGGACATGTTACCAGGTGAACAGTATAAGTGAGGAGAGTGTTTTCCCCTGATTGTTTAATACACAAGGGACATGTTACCAGGTGAACAGTATAAGTGAGGAGTGTGTGTTCCCCTGATTGTTTTTTATACACAGGACATGTTACCAGTTGAACAGTATAAGTGAGCAGAGTGTGTTCCCCTGATTGTTAAATACACAAGGGACATGTCACCAGGAGAACAGTATAAGTGAGGAGAGTGTGTTCCCCTGATGGTTTAATGCACACAGGACATGTTACCAGGTCAACAGTATAAGTGAGGAGAGTGTGTTCCCCTGATTGTTTAATATACACAGGACATGTTACCATTTGAACAGTATAAGTGAGGAGAGTGTGTTCCCCTGATGGTTTAATGCACACAGGACATGTTACCAGGTGAACAGTATAAGTGAGGAGAGTGTGTTCCCCTGATTGTTTAATACACACAGGACATGTTACCATTTGAACAGTATAACTGAGGAGAGTGTGTTCCCCTGATGGTTTAATACACACAGGACATGTTACCAGGTGAACAGTATATCTGAGGAGAGTGTGTTCCCCTGATTCTTTAACACTGACGGGACATGTTACCAGGTGAACTGTATAAGTGAGGAGAGTGTGTTCCCCTGATTGTTTAATACTGACGGGACATGTCACCAGGCGAACAGTATAAGTGAGGAGAGTGCTTTCCCCTGATTGTTTAATACACAAGGGACATGTCACCAGGAGAACAGTATAAGTGAGGAGAGTGTGTTCCCCTGATGGTTTAATGCACACAGGACATGTTATCAGGTGAACAGTATAAGTGAGGAGAGTGTGTTCCCCTGATTGTTTAATATACACAGGACATGTTACCATTTGAACAGTATAAGTGAGGAGAGTGTGTTCCCTTGATTGTTTAATACACACAGGACATGTTACCAGGTGAACAGTATAAGTGAGGCGAGTGTGTTCCCCTGATTGTTTAATATACACAGGACATGTTACCATTTGAACAGTATAACTGAGGAGAGTGTGTTCCCCTGATGGTTTAATACACACAGGACATGTTACCAGGTGAACAGTATATCTGAGGAGAGTGTGTTCCCCTGATTCTTTAATACTGACGGGATATGTTACCAGGTGAACTGTATAAGTGAGGAGAGTGTGTTCCCCTGATTGTTTAATACACACGGGACATGTTACCAGGTGAACTGTAGTAGTGAGGAGAGTGTGTTCCTCTGATGGTTTAATACTGACAGGACATTTCACCAGTTGAACAGTATAAGTGAGGAGAGTGCGTTCCCCTGATTGTTTAATACTGACGGGACATGTCACCAGGCGAACAGTATAAGTGAGGAGAGTGCTTTCCCCTGATTGTTTAATACTGACGGGACATGTCACCAGGCGACCAGTATAAGTGAGGAGAGTGTGTTCCCCTAATTGTTTAATGCACACAGGACATGTCACTAGGTGAACACTATAAGTGAGGAGAGTGTGCTCCCCTGATGGTTTAATATACAAGGAACATGTTACCAGGTGAACTGTATGAGTGAGGAGACTGTGTTCCCCTGATGGTTTAATATACACGGGACATGTTACCAGGTGAACAGTATACGTGAGGAGAGTGTGTTCCCCTAATATTTTAATAGAGACGGGACATGTTACCAGGTGAACAGTATAAGTCAGGAGAGTGTGTTTCGCTGATGTTTTAATACACACGGTACATGTTACCAGGTGAACAGTATAAGTTAGGCGAGTGTGGTCCCCAGATTGATTAATACATACAGGACATGTTACCAGGTGAACAGTATAAGTGAGGAGAGTGTTTTCCCCTGATTGTTTAATACACAAGGGACATGTTACCAGGTGAACAGTATAAGTGAGGAGTGTGTGTTCCCCTGATTGTTTTTTATACACAGGACATGTTACCAGTTGAACAGTATAAGTGAGCAGAGTGTGTTCCCCTGATTGTTAAATACACAAGGGACATGTCACCAGGAGAACAGTATAAGTGAGGAGAGTGTGTTCCCCTGATGGTTTAATGCACACAGGACATGTTACCAGGTCAACAGTATAAGTGAGGAGAGTGTGTTCCCCTGATTGTTTAATATACACAGGACATGTTACCATTTGAACAGTATAAGTGAGGAGAGTGTGTTCCCCTGATGGTTTAATGCACACAGGACATGTTACCAGGTGAACAGTATAAGTGAGGAGAGTGTGTTCCCCTGATTGTTTAATACACACAGGACATGTTACCATTTGAACAGTATAACTGAGGAGAGTGTGTTCCCCTGATGGTTTAATACACACAGGACATGTTACCAGGTGAACAGTATATCTGAGGAGAGTGTGTTCCCCTGATTCTTTAACACTGACGGGACATGTTACCAGGTGAACTGTATAAGTGAGGAGAGTGTGTTCCCCTGATTGTTTAATACTGACGGGACATGTCACCAGGCGAACAGTATAAGTGAGGAGAGTGCTTTCCCCTGATTGTTTAATACTGACGGGACATGTCACCAGGCGACCAGTATAAGTGAGGAGAGTGTGTTCCCCTAATTGTTTAATGCACACAGGACATGTCACTAGGTGAACACTATAAGTGAGGAGAGTGTGCTCCCCTCATGGTTTAATATACACAGGACATGGCATTAGGTGAACAGTATGAGTGAGGAGACTTTGTTCCCCTGATGGTTTAATACACACGGGGCATGTTGCCAGGTGAACAGTATAAGTGAGGAGAGTGCGTTCCCCTGATTGTTTAATACTGACGGGACATGTCACCAGGCGAACAGTATAAGTGAGGAGAGTGTGTTCCCCTGATGTTTTAATACACACGGGACATGTTACCAGGTGAACAGTATAAGTTAGGCGAGTGTGTTTCGCTGATGTTTTAATACACACGGTACATGTTACCAGGTGAACAGTATAAGTTAGGCGAGTGTGGTCCCCAGATTGATTAATACATACAGGACATGTTACCAAGTGAACAGTATAAGTGAGGAGAGTGTTTTCCCCTGATTGTTTAATACACAAGGGACATGTTACCAGGTGAACAGTATAAGTGAGGAGAGTGTGTTCCCCTGATTGTTTTTTATACACAGAACATGTTACCAGTTGAACAGTATAAGTGAGCAGAGTGTGTTCCCCTGATTGTTTAATACACAAGGGACATGTCACCAGGAGAACAGTATAAGTGAGGAGAGTGTGTTCCCCTGATGGTTTAATGCACACAGGACATGTTATCAGGTGAACAGTATAAGTGAGGAGAGTGTGTTCCCCTGATTGTTTAATATACACAGGACATGTTACCATTTGAACAGTATAAGTGAGGAGAGTGTGTTCCCTTGATTGTTTAATACACACAGGACATGTTACCAGGTGAACAGTATAAGTGAGGCGAGTGTGTTCCCCTGATTGTTTAATATACACAGGACATGTTACCATTTGAACAGTATAACTGAGGAGAGTGTGTTCCCCTGATGGTTTAATACACACAGGACATGTTACCAGGTGAACAGTATATCTGAGGAGAGTGTGTTCCCCTGATTCTTTAATACTGACGGGATATGTTACCAGGTGAACTGTATAAGTGAGGAGAGTGTGTTCCCCTGATTGTTTAATACACACGGGACATGTTACCAGGTGAACTGTAGTAGTGAGGAGAGTGTGTTCCTCTGATGGTTTAATACTGACAGGACATTTCACCAGTTGAACAGTATAAGTGAGGAGAGTGCGTTCCCCTGATTGTTTAATACTGACGGGACATGTCACCAGGCGAACAGTATAAGTGAGGAGAGTGCTTTCCCCTGATTGTTTAATACTGACGGGACATGTCACCAGGCGACCAGTATAAGTGAGGAGAGTGTGTTCCCCTAATTGTTTAATGCACACAGGACATGTCACTAGGTGAACACTATAAGTGAGGAGAGTGTGCTCCCCTGATGGTTTAATATACAAGGAACATGTTACCAGGTGAACTGTATGAGTGAGGAGACTGTGTTCCCCTGATGGTTTAATATACACGGGACATGTTACCAGGTGAACAGTATACGTGAGGAGAGTGTGTTCCCCTAATATTTTAATAGAGACGGGACATGTTACCAGGTGAACAGTATAAGTCAGGAGAGTGTGTTTCGCTGATGTTTTAATACACACGGTACATGTTACCAGGTGAACAGTATAAGTTAGGCGAGTGTGGTCCCCAGATTGATTAATACATACAGGACATGTTACCAGGTGAACAGTATAAGTGAGGAGAGTGTTTTCCCCTGATTGTTTAATACACAAGGGACATGTTACCAGGTGAACAGTATAAGTGAGGAGTGTGTGTTCCCCTGATTGTTTTTTATACACAGGACATGTTACCAGTTGAACAGTATAAGTGAGCAGAGTGTGTTCCCCTGATTGTTAAATACACAAGGGACATGTCACCAGGAGAACAGTATAAGTGAGGAGAGTGTGTTCCCCTGATGGTTTAATGCACACAGGACATGTTACCAGGTCAACAGTATAAGTGAGGAGAGTGTGTTCCCCTGATTGTTTAATATACACAGGACATGTTACCATTTGAACAGTATAAGTGAGGAGAGTGTGTTCCCCTGATGGTTTAATGCACACAGGACATGTTACCAGGTGAACAGTATAAGTGAGGAGAGTGTGTTCCCCTGATTGTTTAATACACACAGGACATGTTACCATTTGAACAGTATAACTGAGGAGAGTGTGTTCCCCTGATGGTTTAATACACACAGGACATGTTACCAGGTGAACAGTATATCTGAGGAGAGTGTGTTCCCCTGATTCTTTAACACTGACGGGACATGTTACCAGGTGAACTGTATAAGTGAGGAGAGTGTGTTCCCCTGATTGTTTAATACTGACGGGACATGTCACCAGGCGAACAGTATAAGTGAGGAGAGTGCTTTCCCCTGATTGTTTAATACTGACGGGACATGTCACCAGGCGACCAGTATAAGTGAGGAGAGTGTGTTCCCCTAATTGTTTAATGCACACAGGACATGTCACTAGGTGAACACTATAAGTGAGGAGAGTGTGCTCCCCTCATGGTTTAATATACACAGGACATGGCATTAGGTGAACAGTATGAGTGAGGAGACTTTGTTCCCCTGATGGTTTAATATACACGGGGCATGTTGCCAGGTGAACAGTATAAGTGAGGAGAGTGCGTTCCCCTGATTGTTTAATACTGACGGGACATGTCACCAGGCGAACAGTATAAGTGAGGAGAGTGTGTTCCCGTGATGGTTTAATATACACGGGACATTTTACCAGGTGAACAGGAAGGCGAGGAGAGTGTGTTCCCCTGATTGTTTAATATACACGGGACATGTTACCAGGTGAACAGTATAAGTGAGGAGAGTGTGTTCCCCTGATTGTTCAATTTACACGGGACGTGTTACCAGGTGAACAGTGTAAGTGAGGAGAGTGTGTTCCCCTGATGGTTTAATATACAAGGAACATGTTACCAGGTGAACAGTCTAAGTCAGGAGAGTGTGTTTCGCTGATGTTTTAATACACACGGTACATGTTACCAGGTGAACAGTATAGGTTAGGCGAGTGTGGTCCCCAGATTGTTTAATACATACAGGACATGTTAGCAGGTGAGCATTATAAGTGAGGAGAGTGTGTTCCCCTGATTGCTTAATACACACTGGACATGTTACCAGGTGAACAGTATAAGTGAGGAGAGTGTGTTCCCCTGATTGTTTTTTATACACAGGACATGTTACCAGGTGAACAGTATAAGTGAGGAGAGTGTGTTCCCCTGATTGTTTTTTATACACAGGACATGTTACCAGGTGAACAGTATAAGTGAGCAGAGTGTGTTCCCCTGATTGTTTAATACACACAGGACATGTTACCAGGTGAACAGTATATGTGAGGAGAGTGTGTTCCCCTGATTCTTTAATACTGACGGGACATGTTACCAGGTGAACTGTAGTAGTGAGGAGAGTGTGTTCCTCTGATGGTTTAATACTGACAGGACATTTCACCAGTTGAACAGTATAAGTGAGGAGAGTGCGTTCCTCTGATTGTTTAATACTGACGGGACATGTCACCAGGCGAACAGTATAACTGAGGAGATTGTGTTCCCCTGATTGTTTAATGCACACAGGACATGTTACCAGGTGAACAGTATAAGTGAGGAGAGTGTGCTCCCCTCATGGTTTAATATACACAGGACATGGCATTAGGTGAACAGCATAAGTGAGGAGAGTATGTTCCCCTGATTGTTTAACACACACAGGACATGTTACCAGGTGAACTGTATAAGTGTGGAGAGTGTGTTCCCCTGATGGTTTAATATACACGGGACATGATACCAGGTGAACAGGAAGGCGAGGAGAGTGTGTTCCCCTGATTGTTTAATATACACGGGACATGTTACCAGGTGAACAGTATAAGTGTGGAGAGTGTGTTCCCCTGATTGTTCAATTTACACGGGACGTGTTACCAGGTGAACAGTATAAGTGAGGAGAATGTGTTCCCCTGATGGTTTAATATACAAGGAACATGTTACCAGGTGAACAGTATGAGTGAGGAGACTGTGTTCCCCTGATGGTTTAATATACACGGGACATGTTATCAGGTGAACAGGAAGGCGAGGAGAGTGTGTTCCCCTGATGGTTTAATATACAAGGAACATGTCACCAGGCGAACAGTATAAGTGAGGAGATTGTGTTCCCCTGATGGTTTAAGACACACGGGACATGTTAGCAGGCGAAGAGTATAAGTGAGGAGAGTGTGTTCCCCTGATGTTTTAATACACACGGGACATGTTACCAGGTGAACAGTATAAGTTAGGCGAGTGTGTTTCGCTGATGTTTTAATACACACGGTACATGTTACCAGGTGAACAGTATAAGTTAGGCGAGTGTGGTCCCCAGATTGATTAATACATACAGGACATGTTACCAGGTGAACAGTATAAGTGAGGAGAGTGTTTTCCCCTGATTGTTTAATACACAAGGGACATGTTACCAGGTGAACAGTATAAGTGAGGAGAGTGTGTTCCCCTGATTGTTTTTTATACACAGAACATGTTACCAGTTGAACAGTATAAGTGAGCAGAGTGTGTTCCCCTGATTGTTTAATACACAAGGGACATGTCACCAGGAGAACAGTATAAGTGAGGAGAGTGTGTTCCCCTGATGGTTTAATGCACACAGGACATGTTATCAGGTGAACAGTATAAGTGAGGAGAGTGTGTTCCCCTGATTGTTTAATATACACAGGACATGTTACCATTTGAACAGTATAAGTGAGGAGAGTGTGTTCCCTTGATTGTTTAATACACACAGGACATGTTACCAGGTGAACAGTATAAGTGAGGCGAGTGTGTTCCCCTGATTGTTTAATATACACAGGACATGTTACCATTTGAACAGTATAACTGAGGAGAGTGTGTTCCCCTGATGGTTTAATACACACAGGACATGTTACCAGGTGAACAGTATATCTGAGGAGAGTGTGTTCCCCTGATTCTTTAATACTGACGGGATATGTTACCAGGTGAAATGTATAAGTGAGGAGAGTGTGTTCCCCTGATTGTTTAATACACACGGGACATGTTACCAGGTGAACTGTAGTAGTGAGGAGAGTGTGTTCCTCTGATGGTTTAATACTGACAGGACATTTCACCAGTTGAACAGTATAAGTGAGGAGAGTGCGTTCCCCTGATTGTTTAATACTGACGGGACATGTCACCAGGCGAACAGTATAAGTGAGGAGAGTGCTTTCCCCTGATTGTTTAATACTGACGGGACATGTCACCAGGCGACCAGTTTAAGTGAGGAGAGTGTGTTCCCCTAATTGTTTAATGCACACAGGACATGTCACTAGGTGAACACTATAAGTGAGGAGAGTGTGCTCCCCTGATGGTTTAATATACAAGGAACATGTTACCAGGTGAACTGTATGAGTGAGGAGACTGTGTTCCCCTGATGGTTTAATATACACGGGACATGTTACCAGGTGAACAGTATACGTGAGGAGAGTGTGTTCCCCTAATGTTTTAATAGAGACGGGACATGTTACCAGGTGAACAGTATAAGTCAGGAGAGTGTGTTTCGCTGATGTTTTAATACACACGGTACATGTTACCAGGTGAACAGTATAAGTTAGGCGAGTGTGGTCCCCAGATTGATTAATACATACAGGACATGTTACCAGGTGAACAGTATAAGTGAGGAGAGTGTTTTCCCCTGATTGTTTAATACACAAGGGACATGTTACCAGGTGAACAGTATAAGTGAGGAGAGTGTGTTCCCCTGATTGTTTTTTATACACAGAACATGTTACCAGTTGAACAGTATAAGTGAGCAGAGTGTGTTCCCCTGATTGTTTAATACACAATGGACATGTCACCAGGAGAACAGTATAAGTGAGGAGAGTGTGTTCCCCTGATGGTTTAATGCACACAGGACATTTTACCAGGTGAACAATATAAGTGAGGCGAGTGTGTTCCCCTGATTGTTTAATATACACAGGACATGTTACCATTTGAACAGTATAACTGAGGAGAGTGTGTTCCCCTGATGGTTTAATACACACAGGACATGTTACCAGGTGAACAGTATATCTGAGGAGAGTGTGTTCCCCTGATTGTTTAATACACACGGGACATGTTACCAGGTGAACTGTAGTAGTGAGGAGAGTGTGTTCCTCTGATGGTTTAATACTGACAGGACATTTCACCAGTTGAACAGTATAAGTGAGGAGAGTGCGTTCCCCTGATTGTTTAATACTGACGGGACATGTCACCAGGCGAACAGTATAAGTGAGGAGAGTGCTTTCCCCTGATTGTTTAATACTGACGGGACATGTCACCAGGCGACCAGTATAAGTGAGGAGAGTGTGTTCCCCTAATTGTTTAATGCACACAGGACATGTCACTAGGTGAACACTATAAGTGAGGAGAGTGTGCACCCCTGATGGTTTAATATACAAGGAACATGTTACCAGGTGAACTGTATGAGAGAGGAGACTGTGTTCCCCTGATGGTTTAATATACACGGGACATGTTACCAGGTGAACAGTATACGTGAGGAGAGTGTGTTCCCCTAATATTTTAATAGAGACGGGACATGTTACCAGGTGAACAGTATAAGTGAGGAGAGTGTGTTCCCCTGATTGTTTTTTATACACAGGACATGTTACCGGTTGAAAAGTATAAGTGAGGCGAGTGTGTTTCCCTGATTGTTTAATATACACAGGACATGTTACCATTTGAACAGTATAAGTGAGGAGAGTGTGTTCCCCTGATGGTTTAATGCACACAGGACATGTTACCAGGTGAACAGTATAAGTGAGGAGAGTGTGTTCCCCTGATGGTTTCATACACACAGGATATGTTACCAGGTGAACAGTATGTGTGAGGAGAGTGTGTTCCCCTGATTGTTTAATACACACGGGACATGTTACCAGGTGAACTGTATAATTGAGGAGACTGTGTTCCTCTGATGGTTTAATACTGACAGGACATTTCACCAATTGAACAGTATAAGTGAGGAGAGTGCGTTCCCCTGATTGTTTAATACTGACGGGACAAGTCACCAGGCGAACAGGAAAGTGAGGAGAGTGTGTTCCCCTAATTGTTTAATGCACACAGGACATGTCACCAGGTGAACAGTATAAGTGAGGAGATTGCGTTCCCCTGATTGTTTAATACTGACGGGACATGTCACCAGGCGAACAGTTTAAGTGAGGAGAGTGTGCTCCCCTCATGCTTTAATATACACAGGACATGGCATTAGGTGAACAGCATAAGTGAGGAGAGTATGTTCCCCTGATTGTTTAATATACACGGGACATGTTACCAGGTGAACAGTATAAGTGAGGAGAGTGTGTTCCCCTGATTGTTCAATTTACACGGGACGTGTTACCAGGTGAACAGTATAAGTGAGGAGAGTGTGTTCCCCTGATGGTTTAATATACAAGGAACATGTTACCAGGTGAACAGTATGAGTGAGGAGACTGTGTTCCCCTGATGGTTTAATATACACGGGACATGTTACCAGGTGAACAGGAAGGCGAGGAGAGTGTGTTCCCCTGATTGTTTAATATACACGGGACATGTTACCAGGTGAACAGTATAAGTGTGGAGAGTGTGTTCCCCTGATTGTTCAATTTACACGGGACGTGTTACCAGGTGAACAGTATAAGTGAGGAGAGTGTGTTCCCCTGATGGTTTAATATACAAGGAACATGTCACCAGGCGAACAGTATAAGTGAGGAGAGCGTGTTCCCCTGATTGTTCAATTTACACGGGACGTGTTACCAGGTGAACAGTATAAGTGAGGAGAGTGTGTTCCCCTGATGGTTTAATATGCAAGGAACATGTTACCAGGTGAACAGTATGAGTGAGGAGACTGTGTTCCCCTGATGGTTTAATATACACGGGACATGTTACCAGGTGAACAGGAAGGCGAGGAGAGTGTGTTCCCCAGATTGTTTAATATACACGGGACATGTTACCAGGTGAACAGTATAAGTGAGGAGAGTGTGTTCCCCTGATTGTTTAATATACACGGGACGTGTTACCAGGTGAACAGTATAAGTGAGGAGAGTGTGTTCCCCTGATGGTTTAATATACAAGGAACATGTCACCAGGCGAACAGTATAAGTGAGGAGATTGTGTTCCCCTGATGGTTTAAGACACACGGGACATGTTAGCAGGCGAACAGTATAAGTGAGGAGAGTGTGTTCCCCTGATGTTTTAATACACACGGGACATGTTACCAGGTGAACAGTATACGTGAGGAGAGTGTGTTCCCCTAATGTTTTAATAGACACGGGACATGTTACCAGGAGAACAGTATAAGTCAGGAGAGTGTGTTTCGCTGATGTTTTAATACACACGGTACATGTTACCAGGTGAGCAGTATAAGTGAGGAGAGTGTTTTCCCCTGATTGTTTGATGCACACTGGACATGTTACCAGGTGAACAGTATAAGTTAGGCGAGTGTGGTCCCCAGATTGTTTAATACATACAGGACATGTTACCAGGTGAACAGTATAAGTGAGGCGAGTGTGTTCCCCTGATTGTTTAATACACACTGGACATGTTACCAGATGAACAGTATAAGTGAGGAGAGTGTGTTCCCCTGATTGCTTAATACACACTGGACATGTTACAAGGTGAACAGTATAAGTGAGGAGAGTGTTTTCCCCTGATTGTTTGATACACAAGGGACATGTTACCAGGTGAACAGTATAAGTGAGGAGAGTGTGTTCCCCTGATTGTTTTTTATACACAGGACCTTACCAGGTGAACAGTATAAGTGAGCAGAGTGTGTTCCCCTGATGGTTTAATGCACACAGGACATGTTACCAGGTGAACAGTAGAAGTGAGGCGAGTGTGTTCCCCTGATGGTTTAATATACACGAGACATGTTACCAGGTGATCAGTATAAGTGAGGAGAGTGTGTTCCACTGATAGTTTAATAGACACGGGACATGTTACCAGGTGATCAGTATAAGTGAGGAGAGTGTGTTCCCCTGATGTTTTAATAGACATGGGACAAGTTACCAGGTGAACAGTATAAGTGAGGAGAGTGTGTTCCCCTGATGTTTTAATAAACACAGGACAAGTTACCAGGTGAACAGTATAAGTGAGGAGAGTGTGTTCCCCTGATTGTTTAATACACACGGGACATGTTACCAGGTGAACAGTATAAGTGAGGAGAGTGTGTTCCCCTGACGGTTTAATATACACGAGACATGTTACCAGTTGAACTGTATAAGTGAGGAGAGTGTGTTCCCCTGACGGTTTAATATACACGAGACATGTTACCAAGTGAACAGTATAAGTGAGGAGAGTGTGTTCCCCTAATGTTTTAATAGACATGGGACATGTTACCAGGTGAACAGTATAAGTCAGGAGAGTGTGTTTCGCTGATGTTTTAATACACACGGTACATGTTACCAGGTGAACAGTATAAGTTAGGCGAATGTGGTCCCCAGATTGTTTAATACATACAGGACATGTTAGCAGGTGAGCAGTATAAGTGAGGAGAGTGTGTTCCCCTGATTGTTTAATACACACTGGACATGTTACCAGGTGAACAGTATAAGTGAGGAGATTGTGTTCCCCTGATTGTTTTTTATACACAGGACATGTTACCAGGTGAACAGTATAAGTGAGCAGAGTGTGTTCCCCTGATTGTTTAATACACAAGGGACATGTCACCAGGAGAACAGTATAAGTGAGTTGAGTGTGTTCCCCTGATTGTTTAATATACACAGGACATGTTACCATTTGAACAGTATAAGTGAGGAGAGTGTGTTCCCCTGATGGTTTAATGCACACAGGACATGTTACCAGGTGAACAGTATAAGTGAGGAGAGTGTGTTCCCCTGATTGTTTAATATACACAGGACATGTTACCAGGTGAACAGTATAAGTGAGGAGAGTGTGTTCCCCTGATGGTTTAATGCACACAGGACATGTTACCAGGTGAACAGTATAAGTGAGGCGAGTGTGTTCCCCTGATTGTTTAATACACACAGGACATGGCATTAGGTGAACAGCATAAGTGAGGCGAGTATGTTCCCCTGATTGTTTAACACACACAGGACATGTTACCAGGTGAACAGTATGAGTGAGGAGACTGTGTTCCCCTGATGGTTTAATATACACGGGACATGTTACCAGGTGAACAGGAAGGCGAGGAGAGTATGTTCCCCTGATTGTTTAATATGCACGGGACATGTTACCAGGTGAACAGTATAAGTGAGGAGAGTGTGTTCCCTGATGGTTTAATATACAAGAAACATGTTACCAGGTGAACAGTATAAGTGAGCAGAGTGTGTTCCCCTGATTGTTTAATACACAAGGGACATGTCACCAGGAGAACAGTGTAAGTGAGGCGAGTGTGTTCCCCTGATTGTTTAATATACACAGGACATGTTACCATTTGAACAGTATAAGTGAGGAGAGTGTGTTCCCCTGATGGTTTAATGCACACAGGACATGTTACCAGGTGAACAGGATAAGTGAGGAGAGTGTGTTCCCCTGATTGTTTAATACACACAGGACATGTTACCAGGTGAACAGTTTCAGTGAGGAGAGTGTGTTCCCCTGATTCTTTAATACTGACGGGACATGTTACCAGGTGAACTGTAGTAGTGAGGAGAGTGTGTTCCTCGGATGGTTTAATACTGACAGGACATTTCACCAGTTGAACAGTATAAGTGAGGAGAGTGCGTTCCTCTGATTGTTTAATACTGACGGGACATGTCACCAGGCGAACAGTATAAGTGAGGAGAGTGTGTTCCCCTGATTGTTTAATGCACACAGGACATGTCACTAGGTGAACAGTATAAGTGAGGAGAGTGTGCTCCCCTCATGGTTTAATATACACAGGACATGGCATTCGGTGAACAGCATAAGTGAGGAGAGTATGTTCCCCTGATTGTTTAACACACACAGGACCTGTTACCAGGTGAACAGTATGAGTGAGGAGACTGTGTTCCCCTGATGGTTTAATATACACGGGACACTCCCTGGTGTGCAGCAAGGTTAGACTCAGACCAAAGAAGTTGCATCATTCCAAGCAGAAGGGCCATCCGCGCATCAACACGAGCAGAATTTCTCACCCACAGCTGTTACAAAAATTTCTAAATTCACTTGTAACAGCCCTTCAAAAGACTCCCACAGGGGATGCTGAGACCAAGTGGGCCCACATCAGAGACGCCATCTATGAGTCAGCTTTGACCACCTACGGCAAAAGTGCGAAGAGAAATGCAGACTGGTTTCAATCTCATAATGAAGAGCTGGAACCTGTCATAGCCGCTAAGCGCATTGCACTTTTGAACTACAAGAAAGCCCCCAGCGATTTAACATCCGCAGCACTTAAAGCAGCCAGAAGTACTGCACAAAGAACAGCTAGGCGTTGCGCAAACGACTACTGGCAACACCTATGCAGTCATATTCAGCTGGCCTCAGACACCGGAAACATCAGAGGAATGTATGATGGCATGAAGAGAGCTCTTGGGCCAACCATCAAGAAGATCACCCCCCTCAAATCTAAATCGGGGGACATAATCACTGACCAACGCAAACAGATGGACCGCTGGGTTGAGCACTACCTAGAACTGTACTCCAGGGAGAATGCTGTCACTGAGACTGCCCTCAATGCAGCCCAGCCTCTACCAGTCATGGATGAGCTGGACATACAGCCAACCAAATCGGAACTCAGTGATGCCATTGATTCCCTAGCCAGCGGAAAAGCCCCTGGGAAGGACAGCATTACCCCTGAAATAATCAAGAGTGCCAAGCCTGCTATACTCTCAGCACTACATGAACTGCTATGCCTGTGCTGGGACGAGGGAGCAGTACCCCAGGACATGCGCGATGCCAACATCATCACCCTCTATAAAAACAAAGGTGACCGCGGTGACTGCAACAACTACCGTGGAATCTCCCTGCTCAGCATAGTGGGGAAAGTCTTTGCTCGAGTCGCTCTGAACAGGCTCCAGAAGCTGGCCGAGCGCGTCTACCCTGAGGCACAGTGTGGCTTTCGTGCAGAGAGATCGACTATTGACATGCTGTTCTCCCTTCGTCAGATACAGGAGAAATGCCGTGAACAACAGATGCCCCTCTACATTGCTTTCATTGATCTCACCAAAGCCTTTGACCTCGTCAGCAGACGTGGTCTCTTCAGACTACTAGAAAAGATCGGATGTCCACCAAAGCTACTAAGTATCATCACCTCATTCCATGACAATATGAAAGGCACAATTCAACATGGTGGCTCCTCATCAGAGCCCTTTCCTATCCTGAGTGGTGTGAAACAGGGCTGTGTTCTCGCACCCACACTTTTTGGGATTTTCTTCTCCCTGCTGCTTTCACATGCGTTCAAATCCTCTGAAGAAGGAATTTTCCTCCACACAAGATCAGGGGGCAGGTTGTTCAACCTTGCCCGTCTAAGAGCGAAGTCCAAAGTACGGAAAGTCCTCATCAGAGAACTCCTCTTTGCTGACGATGCTGCTTTAACATCTCACACTGAAGAATGCCTGCAGAGTCTCATCGACAGGTTTGCGTCTGCCTGCAATGAATTTGGCCTAACCATCAGCCTCAAGAAAACGAACATCATGGGGCAGGATGTCAGAAATGCTCCATCCATCAATATTGGCGACCACGCTCTGGAAGTGGTTCAAGAGTTCACCTACCTAGGCTCAACTATCACCAGTAACCTGTCTCTAGATGCAGAAATCAACAAGCGCATGGGTAAGGCTTCCACTGCTATGTCCAGACTGGCCAAGAGAGTGTGGGAAAATGGCGCACTGACACGGAACACAAAAGTCCGAGTGTACCAGGCCTGTGTCCTCAGTACCTTGCTCTACGGCAGCGAGGCCTGGACAACGTATGCCAGCCAAGAGCGACGTCTCAATTCATTCCATCTTCGCTGCCTTCGGAGAATACTTGGCATCAGGTGGCAGGACTATATCTCCAACACAGAAGTCCTTGAAGCGGCCAACACCCCCAGCTTATACACACTACTGAGTCAGCGGCGCTTGAGATGGCTTGGCCATGTGAGCCGCATGGAAGATGGCAGGATCCCCAAAGACACATTGTACAGCGAGCTCGCCACTGGTATCAGACCCACCGGCCGTCCATGTCTCCGTTATAAAGACGTCTGCAAACGCGACATGAAATCGTGTGACATTGATCACAAGTCGTGGGAGTCAGTTGCCAGCATTCGCCAGAGCTGGCGGGCAGCCATAAAGACAGGGCTAAATTGTGGCGAGTCGAAGAGACTTAGTAGTTGGCAGGAAAAAAGACAGAGGCGCAAGGGGAGAGCCAACTGTGCAACAGCCCCAACAAACAAATTTCTCTGCAGCACCTGTGGAAGAGCCTGTCACTCCAGAATTGGCCTTTCTAGCCACTCCAGGCGCTGCTTCACAAACCACTGACCACCTCCAGGCGCGTATCCATTGTCTCTCGAGATAAGGAGGCCCAAAAGAAAGAAAGAAAAAGAACATGTTAACAGGTGAACAGGAAGGCGAGGAGAGTGTGTTCCCCTGATTGTTTAATATACACGGGACATGTTACCAGGTGAACAGTATAAGTGTGGAGAGTGTGTTCCCCTGATGGTTTAATATACAAGGAACATGTTACCAGGTGAACAGTATGAGTGAGGAGACTGTGTTCCCCTGATAGTTTAATAGACACGGGACATGTTACCAGGTGAACAGTATAAGTGAGGAGAGTGTGTTCCCCTGATGTTTTAATACACACGGGACATGTTCCCAGATGAACAGTATCAGTGAGGAGAGTGTGTACCCCTAATGTTTTAATAGACACGGGGCAAGTTACCAGGTGAACAGTATAAGTGAGGAGAGTGTGATCCCCTGATTGTTTAATACACACGGGACATGTTACCAGGTGAACAGTATAAGTGAGGAGAGTGTGTTCCCCTGACGGTTTAATATACACGAGACATGTTACCAGTTGAACAGTATAAGTGAGGAGAGTGTGATCCCCTGATTGTTTAATACACACGGGACATGTTACCAAGTGAACAGTATAAGTGAGGAGAGTGTGTTCCCCTAATGTTTTAATAGACATGGGACATGTTACCAGGTGAACAGTATAAGTCAGGAGAGTGTGTTTCGCTGATGTTTTAATACACACGGTACATGTTACCAGGTGAACAGTATAAGTTAGGCGAATGTGGTCCCCAGATTGTTTAATACATACAGGACATGTTAGCAGGTGAGCAGTATAAGTGAGGAGAGTGTGTTCCCCTGATTGTTTAATACACAATGGACATGTTACCAGGTGAACAGTATAAGTGAGGAGAGCGTGTTCCCCTGATTGTTTAATATACACAGGACATGTTACCAGGTGACAGTATAAGTGAGGAGAGTGTGTTCCCCTGATGTTTAATATACACAGGACATGTTACCAGGTGAACAGTATAAGTGAGGAGAGTGTGTTCCCCTGATTGTTTTTTATACACAGGACATGTTACCAGGTGAACAGTATAAGTGAGCAGAGTGTGTTCCCCTGATTGTTTAATACACAAGGGACATGTCACCAGGAGAACAGTATAAGTGAGGCGAGTGTGTTCCCCTGATTGTTTAATATACACAGGACATGTTACCATTTGAACAGTATAAGTGAGGAGAGTGTGTTCCCCTGATGGTTTAATGCACACAGGACATGTTACCAGGTGAACAGTATAAGTGAGGAGAGTGTGTTCCCCTGATTGTTTAATATACACAGGACATGTTACCAGGTGAACAGTATAAGTGAGGAGAGTGTGTTCCCCTGATGGTTTAATGCACACAGGACATGTTACCAGGTGAACAGTATAAGTGAGGCGAGTGTGTTCCCCTGATTGTTTAATACACACAGGACATGGCATTAGGTGAACAGCATAAGTGAGGAGAGTATGTTCCCCTGATTGTTTAACACACACAGGACATGTTACCAGGTGAACAGTATGAGTGAGGAGACTGTGTTCCCCTGATGGTTTAATATACACGGGACATGTTACCAGGTGAACAGGAAGGCGAGGAGAGTATGTTCCCCTGATTGTTTAATATGCACGGGACATGTTACCAGGTGAACAGTATAAGTGAGGAGAGTGTGTTCCCTGATGGTTTAATATACAAGAAACATGTTACCAGGTGAACAGTATAAGTGAGCAGAGTGTGTTCCCCTGATTGTTTAATACACAAGGGACATGTCACCAGGAGAACAGTGTAAGTGAGGCGAGTGTGTTCCCCTGATTGTTTAATATACACAGGACATGTTACCATTTGAACAGTATAAGTGAGGAGAGTGTGTTCCCCTGATGGTTTAATGCACACAGGACATGTTACCAGGTGAACAGTATAAGTGAGGCGAGTGTGTTCCCCTGATTGTTTAATATACACAGGACATGTTACCATTTGAACAGTATAAGTGAGGAGAGTGTGTTCCCCTGATGGTTTAATGCACACAGGACATGTTACCAGGTGAACAGTATATGTGAGGAGAGTGTGTTCCCCTGATTCTTTAATACTGACGGGACATGTTACCAGGTGAACTGTAGTAGTGAGGAGAGTGTGTTCCTCGGATGGTTTAATACTGACAGGACATTTCACCAGTTGAACAGTATAAGTGAGGAGAGTGCGTTCCTCTGATTGTTTAATACTGACGGGACATGTCACCAGGCGAACAGTATAAGTGAGGAGAGTGTGTTCCCCTGATTGTTTAATGCACACAGGACATGTCACTAGGTGAACAGTATAAGTGAGGAGAGTGTGCTCCCCTCATGGTTTAATATACACAGGACATGGCATTCGGTGAACAGCATAAGTGAGGAGAGTATGTTCCCCTGATTGTTTAACACACACAGGACCTGTTACCAGGTGAACAGTATGAGTGAGGAGACTGTGTTCCCCTGATGGTTTAATATACACGGGACATGTTACCAGGTGAACAGGAAGGCGAGGAGAGTGTGTTCCCCTGATTGTTTAATATACACGGGACATGTTACCAGGTGAACAGTATAAGTGTGGAGAGTGTGTTCCCCTGATGGTTTAATATACAAGGAACATGTTACCAGGTGAACAGTATGAGTGAGGAGACTGTGTTCCCCTGATGGTTTAATATACACGGGACATGTTACCAGGTGAACAGGAAGGCGAGGAGAGTGTGTTCCCCTGATTGTTTAATATACACGGGGCATGTTACCAGGTGAACAGTATAAGTGAGGAGAGTGTGTTCCCCTGATGTTCTAATATACAAGGAACATGTTACCAGGTGAACAGTATGAGTGAGGAGACTGTGTTCCCCTGATGGTTTAATATACACGGGGCATGTTACCAGGTGAACAGGAAGGCTTGGAGAGTGTGTTCCCCTGATTGTTTAATATACACGGGACATGTTACCAGGTGAACAGTATAAGGGAGGAGAGTGTGTTCCCCTGATGTTTTTATACCCACGGGACATGTTACCAGGTGAACAGTATACGTGAGGAGAGTGTGTTCCCCTAATGTTTTAATAGACACGGGACATGTTACCAGGTGAACAGTATAAGTGAGGCGAGTGTGTTCCCCAGATTGCTTAATACATACAGGACATGTTACCAGGTGAGCAGTATAAGTGAGGAGAGTGTGTTCCCCAGATTGTTTAATACATACAGGACATGTTACCAGGTGAGCAGTATAAGTGAGGAGAGTGTGTTCCCCTGATTGTTAAATACACACTGGACATGTTACCAGGTGAACAGTATAAGTGAGGAGAGTGTGTTCCCCTGATTGTTTTTTATACACAGGCCATGTTACCAGGTGAACAGTATAAGTGAGCAGAATGTGTTCCCCTGATTGTTTAATATACACAGGACATGTTACCATTTGAACAGTATAAGTGAGGAGAGTGTGTTCCCCTGATGGTTTAATGCACACAGGACATGTTACCAGGTGAACAGTATAAGTGAGGAGAGTGTGTTCCCCTGATTGTTTAATATACACAGGACATGTTACCAGGTGAACAGTATAAGTGAGGAGAGTGTGTTCCCCTGATGGTTTAATGCACACAGGACATGTTACCAGGTGAACAGTATAAGTGAGGCGAGTGTGTTCCCCTGATTGTTTAATACACACAGGACATGGCATTAGGTGAACAGCATAAGTGAGGAGAGTATGTTCCACTGATTGTTTAACACACACAGGACATGTTACCAGGTGAACAGTATGAGTGAGGAGACTGTGTTCCCCTGATGGTTTAATATACACGGGACATGTTACCAGGTGAACAGGAAGGCGAGGAGAGTATGTTCCCCTGATTGTTTAATATGCACGGGACATGTTACCAGGTGAACAGTATAAGTGAGGAGAGTGTGTTCCCTGATGGTTTAATATACAAGAAACATGTTACCAGGTGAACAGTATAAGTGAGCAGAGTGTGTTCCCCTGATTGTTTAATACACAAGGGACATGTCACCAGGAGAACAGTGTAAGTGAGGCGAGTGTGCTCCCCTGATTGTTTAATATACACAGGACATGTTACCATTTGAACAGTATAAGTGAGGAGAGTGTGTTCCCCTGATGGTTTAATGCACACAGGACATGTTACCAGGTGAACAGTATAAGTGAGGCGAGTGTGTTCCCCTGATTGTTTAATATACACAGGACATGTTACCATTTGAACAGTATAAGTGAGGAGAGTGTGTTCCCCTGATGGTTTAATGCACACAGGACATGTTACCAGGTGAACAGTATATGTGAGGAGAGTGTGTTCCCCTGATTCTTTAATACTGACGGGACATGTTACCAGGTGAACTGTAGTAGTGAGGAGAGTGTGTTCCTCGGATGGTTTAATACTGACAGGACATTTCACCAGTTGAACAGTATAAGTGAGGAGAGTGCGTTCCTCTGATTGTTTAATACTGACGGGACATGTCACCAGGCGAACAGTATAAGTGAGGAGAGTGTGTTCCCCTGATTGTTTAATGCACACAGGACATGTCACTAGGTGAACAGTATAAGTGAGGAGAGTGTGCTCCCCTCATGGTTTAATATACACAGGACATGGCATTCGGTGAACAGCATAAGTGAGGAGAGTATGTTCCCCTGATTGTTTAACACACACAGGACCTGTTACCAGGTGAACAGTATGAGTGAGGAGACTGTGTTCCCCTGATGGTTTAATATACACGGGACATGTTACCAGGTGAACAGGAAGGCGAGGAGAGTGTGTTCCCCTGATTGTTTAATATACACGGGACATGTTACCAGGTGAACAGTATAAGTGTGGAGAGTGTGTTCCCCTGATGGTTCAATATACACGGGACATGTTACCAGGTGAACAGGAAGGCGAGGAGAGTGTGTTCCCCTGATTGTTTAATATACACGGGGCATGTTACCAGGTGAACAGTATAAGTGAGGAGAGTGTGTTCCCCTGATGTTTTAATATACAAGGAACATGTTACCAGGTGAACAGTATGAGTGAGGAGACTGTGTTCCCCTGATGGTTTAATATACACGGGACATGTTACCAGGTGAACAGGAAGGCGAGGAGAGTGTGTTCCCCTGATTGTTTAATATACACGGGGCATGTTACCAGGTGAACAGTATAAGTGAGGAGAGTGTGTTCCCCTGATGTTTTAATATACAAGGAACATGTTACCAGGTGAACAGTATGAGTGAGGAGACTGTGTTCCCCTGATGGTTTAATATACACGGGGCATGTTACCAGGTGAACAGGAAGGCTTGGAGAGTGTGTTCCCCTGATTGTTTAATATACACGGGACATGTTACCAGGTGAACAGTATAAGGGAGGAGAGTGTGTTCCCCTGATGTTTTTATACCCACGGGACATGTTACCAGGTGAACAGTATACGTGAGGAGAGTGTGTTCCCCTAATGTTTTAATAGACACGGGACATGTTACCAGGTGAACAGTATAAGTGAGGCGAGTGTGTTCCCCAGATTGCTTAATACATACAGGACATGTTACCAGGTGAGCAGTATAAGTGAGGAGAGTGTGTTCCCCAGATTGTTTAATACATACAGGACATGTTACCAGGTGAGCAGTATAAGTGAGGAGAGTGTGTTCCCCTGATGGTTTAATATACAAGGAACATGTTACCAGGTGAACAGTATGAGTGAGGAGACTGTGTTCCCCTGATGGTTTAATATACACGGGACATGTTACCAGGTGAACAGGAAGGCGAGGAGAGTGTGTTCCCCTGATTGTTTAATATACACGGGGCATGTTACCAGGTGAACAGTATAAGTGAGGAGAGTGTGTTCCCCTGATGTTTTAATATACAAGGAACATGTTACCAGGTGAACAGTATGAGTGAGGAGACTGTGTTCCCCTGATGGTTTAATATACACGGGACATGTTACCAGGTGAACAGGAAGGCGAGGAGAGTGTGTTCCCCTGATTGTTTAATATACACGGGGCATGTTACCAGGTGAACAGTATAAGTGAGGAGAGTGTGTTCCCCTGATGTTTTAATATACAAGGAACATGTTACCAGGTGAACAGTATGAGTGAGGAGACTGTGTTCCCCTGATGGTTTAATATACACGGGGCATGTTACCAGGTGAACAGGAAGAATTGGAGAGTGTGTTCCCCTGATTGTTTAATATACACGGGACATGTTACCAGGTGAACAGTATAAGGGAGGAGAGTGTGTTCCCCTGATGTTTTTATACCCACGGGACATGTTACCAGGTGAACAGTATACGTGAGGAGAGTGTGTTCCCCTAATGTTTTAATAGACACGGGACATGTTACCAGGTGAACAGTATAAGTGAGGCGAGTGTGTTCCCCAGATTGCTTAATACATACAGGACATGTTACCAGGTGAGCAGTATAAGTGAGGAGAGTGTGTTCCCCAGATTGTTTAATACATACAGGACATGTTACCAGGTGAGCAGTATAAGTGAGGAGAGTGTGTTCCCCTGATTGTTAAATACACACTGGACATGTTACCAGGTGAACAGTATAAGTGAGGAGAGTGTGTTCCCCTGATTGTTTTTTATACACAGGCCATGTTACCAGGTGAACAGTATAAGTGAGCAGAATGTGTTCCCCTGATTGTTTTTTATACACAGGCCATGTTACCATTTGAACAGTATAAGTGAGGAGAGTGTGTTCCCCTGATGGTTTAATGCACACAGGACATGTTACCAGGTGAACAGTATAAGTGAGCAGAATGTGTTCCCCTGATTGTTTAATATACACGAGACATGTCAGCAGGTGAACAGTGTAGGTGAGGAGAATGTGTTCCACTGATTGTTTAATAGACACGGGACATGTTACCAGGTGATCAGCATAAGTGAGGAGAGTGTGTTCCCCTGATGTTTTAATAGTCACGGGACATGTTACCAGGTGAACAGGATAAGTCAGGAGAGTGTTTTCCCCTGATTGTTTAATACACAAGGGACATGTTACCAGGTGAACAGTATAAGTGAGGCGAGTGTGTTCCCCTGATTGTTTAATATACACAGGACATGTTACCATTTGAACAGTATAAGTGAGGAGAGTGTGTTCCCCTGATGGTTTAATGCACACAGAACATGTTACCAGGTGAACAGTATAAGTGAGCAGAGTGTGTTCCCCTGATTGTTTAATACACAAGGGACATGTCACCAGGAGAACAGTATAAGTGAGGCGAGTGTGTTCCCCTGATTGTTTAATATACACAGGACATGTTACCATTTGAACAGTATAAGTGAGGAGAGTGTGTTCCCCTGATGGTTTAATGCACACAGAACATGTTACCAGGTGAACAGTATAAGTGAGGAGAGTGTGTTCCACTGATAGTTTAATAGACACGGGACATGTTACCAGGTGAACAGTATAAGTGAGGGGAGTGTGTTCCCCTGATGTTTTAATAGACAAGGGACAAGTTACCAGGTGAACAGTATAAGTGAGGAGAGAGTTCCCCTGATGGTTTAATATACATGGGACAAGTTACCAGGTGAACAGTATAAGTGAGGAGAGTGTGTTCCCCTGATGTTTTAATACACACGGGACATGTTACCAGATGAACAGTATAAGTGAGGAGAGTGTGTTCCCCTAATGTTTTAATAGACAAGGGACAAGTTACCTGGTGAACAGTATAAGTGAGGAGAGTGTGTTCCCCTGACGGTTTAATATACACGAGACATGTTACCAGGTGAACAGTATAAGTGAGGAGAGTGTGATCCCCTGATTGTTTAATACACACGGGACATGTTACCAGGTGAACAGTATAAGTGAGGAGAGTGTGTTCCCCTGATGTTTTAATACACACGGGACATGTTACCAGGTGAACAGTATACGTGAGGAGAGTGTGTTCCCCTAATGTTTTAATAGACAAAGGACATGTTACCAGGTGAACAGGATAAGTCAGGAGAGTGTTTTCCCCTGATTGTTTAATACACAAGGGACATGTTACCAGGTGAACAGTATAAGTGAGCAGAGTGTGTTCCCCTGATTGTTTAATACAGAAGGGACATGTCACCAGGAGAACAGTATAAGTGAGGCGAGTGTGTTCCCCTGATTGTTTAATATACACAGGACATGTTACCATTTGAACAGTATAAGTGAGGAGAGTGTGTTCCCCTGATGGTTTAATGCACACAGGACATGTTACCAGGTGAACAGTATAAGTGAGGCGAGTGTGTTCCCCTGATTGTTTAATATACACGGGACATGTTACCAGGTGAACAGTATAAGTGAGGCGAGTGTGTTCCCCTGATTGTTTAATACACACAGGACATGTTACCAGGTGAACAGTATATGTGAGGAGAGAGTGTTCCCCTGATTCTTTAATACTGACGGGACATGTTACCAGGTGAACTGGATAAGTGAGGAGAGTGTGTTCCCCTGATTGCTTAATACACACGGGACATGTCACCAGGCGAACAGTATAAGTGAGGAGAGTGTGTTCCCCTGATTGTTTAATGCACACAGAACATGTCACTAGGTGAACAGTATAAGTGAGGAGAGTGTGCTCCCCTCATGGTTTAATATACACAGGACAAGGCATTAGGTGAACAGCATAAGTGAGGAGAGTATGTTCCCCTGATTGTTTAACACACACAGGACATGTTACCAGGTGAACAGTATGAGTGAGGAGACTGTGTTCCCCTGATGGTTTAATACCCACGGGACATGTTACCAGGTGAACAGGAAGGCGAGGAGAGTGTGTTCCCCTGATTGTTTAATATACACGGGACATGTTACCAGGTGAACACTATAAGTGTGGAGAGTGTGTTCCCCTGATTGTTCAATTTACACGGGACGTGTTACCAGGTGAACAGTATAAGTGAGTAGAGTGTGTTCCCCTGATGGTTTAATATACAAGGAACATGTTACCAGGTGAACAGTATGAGTGAGGAGACTGTGTTCCCCTGATGGTTTAATATACACGGGACATGTTACCAGGTGAACAGGAAGGCGAGGAGAGTGTGTTCCCCTGATGGTTTAAGACACACGGGACATGTTAGCAGGCGAACAGTATAAGTGAGGAGAGTGTGTTCCCCTGATGTTTTAATACACACGGGACATGTTACCAGGTGAACAGTATAAGTCAGGAGAGTGTGTTTCGCTGATGTTTTAATACACACGGTACATGTTACCAGGTGAACAGTATAAGTTAGGCGAGTGTGGTCCCCAGATTGTTTAATACATACAGTACATGTTACCAGGTGAGCAGTATAAGAGAGGAGAGTGTGTTCCCCTGATTGTTTAATACACACTGGACATGTTACAAGGTGAACAGTATAAGTGAGGAGAGTGTGTTCCCCTGATTGTTTTTTATACACAGGACATGTTACCAGGTGAACATGATAAGTGAGCAGAGTGTGTTCCCCTGATTGTTTAATACACAAGGGACATGTCACCAGGAGAACAGTATAAGTGAGCAGAGTGTGTTCCCCTGATGGTTTAATGCACACAGGACATGTTACCAGGTGAACAGTATAAGTGAGGCGAATGTGTTCCCCTGATTATTTAATATAGACAGGACATGTTACCATTTGAACAGTATAAGTGAGCAGAGTGTGTTCCCCTGATGGTTTAATGCACACAGGACATGTTACCAGGTGAATAGTATAAGTGAGGAGAGTGTGTTCCCCTGATGGTTTAATGCACACAGGACATGTTACCAGGTGAATAGTATAAGTGAGGAGAGTGTGTTCCCATGATGTTTTAATACACACGTCACATTTTGCCAGGTGAACAGTATAAGTGAGGAGAGTGTGTTCCCCTGATGTTTTAATAGACATGGGACAAGTTACCAGGTGAATAGTATAAGTGAGGAGAGTGTGTTCCCCTGATGTTTTAATACACACGGGACATGTTACCAGGTGATCAGTATAAGTGAGGAGAGAGTGTTCCCCTGATTGTTTAATACACACAGGGCATGTTACCAGGTGAATAGTATAAGTGAGGAGAGTGTGTTCCCCTGATGTTTTAATACACACGGGACAAGTTACCAGGTGAACAGTATAAGTGAGGAGAGTGTGTTCCAATGATAGTTTAATAGACACGGGACATGTTACCAGGTGATCAGTATAAGTGAGGAGAGTGTGTTCCCCTGACGTTTTAATAGACACGGGACAAGTTACCAGGTGAACAGTATAAGTGAGGAGAGTGTGTTCCCCTGATGTTTTAATAGACACGGGACAAGTTACCAGGTGAACAGGATAAGTGAGGAGAGTGTGTTCCCCTAATGTTTTAATAGACACGGGACAAGTTACCAGGTGAACAGGATAAGTGAGGAGAGTGTGTTCCCCTGACGGTTTAATATACACGAGACATGTTACCAGGTGAACAGTATAAGTGAGGAGAGAGTGATCCCCTGATTGTATAATACACACGGGACATGTTACCAGGTGAACAGTATAATTGATGAGAGTGTGTTCCCCTGATTGTTTAATATACACGGGACATGTTACCAGGTGAACAGTTTAAGTGAGGAGAGTGTGTTTCGCTGATTGTTTAATATACACGGGACATGTTACCAGGTGAGCTGTATAAGTGAGGAGAGTGTGTTCCCCTGATTGTTTAATATACACAGGACATGTTACCAGGTGAACAGTATAAGTGAGGAGAGTGTGTTCCCCTGATTGTTTAATACACACAGGACATGTTACCAGGTGAACAGTATAAGTGAGGAGAGTGTGTTCCCCTGATTGTTTAATACACACAGGACATGTTACCAGGGGAACAGTATAAGAGAGGTGAGTGTGTTCCCCTGATTGTTTAATATACACGGGACATGTTACCAGGTGAACAGTATAAGTCAGGAGAGTGTGTTTCGCTGATGTTTTAATACACACGGTACATGTTACCAGGTGAACAGTATAAGTTAGGCGAGTGTGGTCCCCAGATTGTTTAATACATACAGTACATGTTACCAGGTGAGCAGTATAAGAGAGGAGAGTGTGTTCCCCTGATTGTTTAATACACACTGGACATGTTACAAGGTGAACAGTATAAGTGAGGAGAGTGTGTTCCCCTGATTGTTTTTTATACACAGGACATGTTACCAGGTGAACATGATAAGTGAGCAGAGTGTGTTCCCCTGATTGTTTAATACACAAGGGACATGTCACCAGGAGAACAGTATAAGTGAGCAGAGTGTGTTCCCCTGATGGTTTAATGCACACAGGACATGTTACCAGGTGAACAGTATAAGTGAGGCGAATGTGTTCCCCTGATTATTTAATATAGACAGGACATGTTACCAGGGGAACAGTATAAGAGAGGTGAGTGTGTTCCCCTGATTGTTTAATATACACGGGACATGTTACCAGGTGAACAGTATAAGTGAGCAGAGTGTGTTCCCCTGATTGTTTAATACACACAGGACATGTTACCAGGTGAACATTATAAGAGAGGTGAGTGTGTTCCCCAGATTGTTTAATATACACGGGACATGTTACCAGGTGAACAGTAGAAGTGCGGAGATTGTGGTCCCCTGATTGTTTAATATACACAGGACATGTCACCAGGTGAACAGAAGAAGTGAGGAGAGTGTGTTCCCCTGATTGTTTAATACACACTGGACATGTTACCAGGTGAACAGTATAAGTGAGGAGAGTGTGTTCCCCTGATTGTTTAATATACACAGGACATGTTACCAGGTGAACAGTATAAGTGAGGAGAGTGTGTTCCCCTGATTGCTTAATACACACTGGACATGTTACAGGGAGAACAGTATAAGTGAGGAGAGTGTGTTCCCCTGATTGTTTTTTATACAAAGGACATGTTACCAGGTGAACAGTATAAGTGAGGAGAGTGTGTTCCCCTGATTGTTTAATATACACGAGACATGTCAGCAGGTGAACAGTGTAGGTGAGGAGAATGTGTTCCACTGATAGTTTAATAGACACGGGACATGTTACCAGGTGATCAGTATAAGTGAGGAGAGTGTGTTCCCCTGATGTTTTAATACACACGGGACAAGTTACCAGGTGAACAGTATAAGTGAGGAGAGTGTGTTCCCCTGATGTTTTAATACACAGGGGACAAGTTACCAGGTGAACAGTATAAGTGAGGAGAGTGTGTTCCACTGATGTTTTAATAGACACGGGACAAGTTACCAGATGAACAGTATAAGTGAGGAGAGTGTGTTCCCCTAATGTTTTAATAGACACGGGACAAGTTACCAGGTGAACAGTATAAGTGAGGAGAGTGTGTTCCCCTGATGTTTTAATAGACACGGGACAAGTTACCAGATGAACAGTATAAGTGAGGAGAGTGTGTTCCCCTGATGTTTTAATACACACGGGACATGTTACCAGGTGAACAGTATAAGTGAGGAGAGTGTGTTCCCCTGATGTTTTAATACACACGGGACAAGTTACCAGGTGAACAGTATAAGTGAGGAGAGTGTGTTCCCCTGATGTTTTAATACACACGGGACATGTTACCAGGTGAACAGTATACGTGAGGAGAGTGTGTTCCCCTAATGTTTTAATAGACAAAGGACATGTTACCAGGTGAACAGTATAAGTCAGGAGAGTGTGTTTCGCTGATGTTTTAATACACACGGTACATGTTACCAGGTGAACAGTATAAGTTAGGCGAGTGTGGTCCCCAGATTGTTTAATACATACAGGACATGTTACCAGGTGAACAGTATACGTGAGGAGAGTGTGTTCCCCTAATGTTTTAATAGACAAAGGACATGTTACCAGGTGAACAGTATAAGTGAGGAGAGTGTGTTCCCCTGATTGTTTAATACACACTGGACATGTTACCAGGTGAACAGAAGAAGTGAGGAGAGTGTTTTCCCCTGATTGTTTAATACACAAGGGACATGTTACCAGGTGAACAGTATAAGTGAGGAGACTGTGTTCCCCTGATTGTTTTTTATACACAGGACATGTTACCAGGTGAACAGTATAAGTGAGCAGAGTGTGTTCCCCTGATTGTTTAATACACAAGGGACATGTCACCAGGAGAACAGTATAAGTGAGGCGAGTGTTTTCCCCTGATTGTTTAATATACACAGGACATGTTACCAGGTGAACAGTATAAGTGAGGCGAGTGTGTTCCCCTGATTGTTTAATACACACAGGACATGTTACTAGGTGAACAGTATATGTGAGGAGAGTGTGTTCCCCTGATTCTTTAATACTGACGGGACATGTTACCAGGTGAACTGGATAGGTGAGGAGAGTGTGTTCCCCTGATTGTTTAATACACACGGGACATGTCACCAGGCGAACAGTATAAGTGAGGAGAGTGTGTTCCCCTGATTGTTTAATGCACACAGAACATGTCACTAGGTGAACAGTATAAGTGAGGAGAGTGTGCTCCCCTCATGGTTTAATATACACAGGACATGGCATTAGGTGAACAGCATAAGTGAGGAGAGTATGTTCCCCTGATTGTTTAACACACACAGGACATGTTACCAGGTGAACAGTATGAGTGAGGAGACTGTGTTCCCCTGATGGTTTAATATACACGGGACATGTTACCAGGTGAACAGGAAGGCGAGGAGAGTGTGTTCCCCTGATTGTTTAATATACACGGGACATGTTACCAGGTGAACACTATAAGTGTGGAGAGTGTGTTCCCCTGATTGTTCAATTTACACGGGACGTGTTACCAGGTGAACAGTATAAGTGAGGAGAGTGTGTTCCCCTGATGTATTAATATACAAGGAACATGTTACCAGGTGAACAGTATGAGTGAGGAGACTGTGTTCCCCTGATGGTTTAATATACACGGGACATGTTACGAGGTGAACAGGAAGGCGAGGAGAGTGTGTTCCCCTGATTGTTTAATATACACGGGACATGTTACCAGGTGAACAGTTTAAGTGTGGAGAGTGTGTTCCCCTGATTGTTCAATTTACACGGGACGTGTTACCAGGTGAACAGTATAAGTGAGGAGAGTGTGTTCCCCTGATGGGTTAATATACAAGGAACATGTCACCAGGCGAACAGTATAAGTGAGGAGATTGTGTTCCCCTGATGGTTTAAGACACACGGGACATGTTAGCAGGCGAACAGTATAAGTGAGGAGAGTGTGTTCCCCTGATGTTTTAATACACACGGGACATGTTACCAGGTGAACAGTATACGTGAGGAGAGTGTGTTCCCCTAATGTTTTAATAGACACGGGACATGTTACCAGGTGAACAGTATAAGTCGGGAGAGTGTGTTTCGCTGATGTTTTAATACACACGGTACATGTTACCAGGTGAACAGTATAAGTTAGGCGAGTGTGGTCCCCAGATTGTTTAATACATATAGGACATGTTACCAGGTGAGCAGTATAAGTGAGGAGAGTGTGTTCCCCTGATTGTTTAATACACACTGGACATGTTACCAGGTGAACAGCATAAGTGAGGAGAGTGTGTTCCCCTGATTCCTTAATACGCACTGGACATGTTACAAGGTGAACAGTATAAGTGAGGAGAGTGTGTTCCCCTGATTGTTTAATATACACAGGACATGTTACCAGGTGAACAGTATAAGTGAGGAGAGTGTGTTCCCCTGATTGCTTAATACACACTGGACATGTTACAAGGTGAACAGTATAAGTGAGGAGAGTGTGTTCCCCTGATGTTTTAATAGACACGGGACAAGTTACCAGGTGAACAGAATAAGTGAGGAGAGTGTGTTCCCCTGATGTTTTAATACACAGGGGACAAGTTACCAGGTGAACAGTATAAGTGAGGAGAGTGTTTTCCACTGATAGTTTAATAGACACGGGACATGTTACCAGGTGATCATTATAAGTGAGGAGAGTGTGTTCCGCTGATGTTTTAATAGACACGGGACAAGTTACCAGGTGAACAGTATAAGTGAGGAGAGTGTGTTCCCCTGATGTTTTAATACACACGGGACATGTTACCAGATGAACAGTATAAGTGAGGAGAGTGTGTTCCCCTAATGTTTTAATAGACACGGGACAAGTTACCAGGTGAACAGTATAAGTGAGGAGAGTGTGTTCCCCTGACGGTTTAATATACACGAGACATGTTACCAGGTGAACAGTAGAAGTGAGGAGAGTGTGTTCCCCTGATGTTTTAATACACACGGGACATGTTACCAGGTGAACAGTATACGTGAGGAGAGTGTGTTCCCCTAATGTTTTAATATTCAAAGGACATGTTACCAGGTGAACAGTATAAGTCAGGAGAGTGTGTTTCGCTGATGTTTTAATACACACGGTACATGTTACCAGGTGAACAGTATAAGTTAGGCGAGTGTGGTCCCCAGATTGTTTAATACATACAGGACATGTTAGCAGGTGAGCAGTATATGTGAGGAGAGTGTGTTCCCCTGATTGTTTAATACACACTGGACATGTTAACAGGTGAACAGAATAAGTGAGGAGAGTGTGTTCCCCTGATTGTTTAATATACACGGGACATGTTACCAGGTGAACAGTTTAAGTGTGGAGAGTGTGTTCCCCTGATTGTTCAATTTACACGGGACGTGTTACCAGGTGAACAGTATAAGTGAGGAGAGTGTGTTCCCCTGATGGGTTAATATACAAGGAACATGTCACCAGGCGAACAGTATAAGTGAGGAGATTGTGTTCCCCTGATGATTTAAGACACACGGGACATGTTAGCAGGCGAACAGTATAAGTGAGGAGAGTGTGTTCCCCTGATGTTTTAATACACACGGGACATGTTACCAGGTGAACAGTATACGTTAGGAGAGTGTGTTCCCCTAATGTTTTAATAGACACGGGACATGTTACCAGGTGAACAGTATAAGTCGGGAGAGTGTGTTTCGCTGATGTTTTAATACACACGGTACATGTTACCAGGTGAACAGTATAAGTTAGGCGAGTGTGGTCCCCAGATTGTTTAATACATATAGGACATGTTACCAGGTGAGCAGTATAAGTGAGGAGAGTGTGTTCCCCTGATTGTTTAATACACACTGGACATGTTACAAGGTGAACAGGATAAGTGAGGAGAGTGTGTTCCCCTGATTGTTTTTTATACACAGGACATGTTACCAGGTGAACAGTATAAGGGAGGAGAGTGTGTTCCCCTGATTGTTTAATATACACAGGACATGTTACCAGGTGAACAGTATAAGTGAGGAGAGTGTGTTCCCCTGATGGGTTAATGCACACAGGACATGTTACCAGGTGAACAGTATAAGTGAGGCGAATGTGTTCCCCTGATTGTTTAATATACACAGGACATGTTACCATTTGAACAGTATAAGTGAGCAGAGTGTGTTCCCCTGATGGTTTAATGCACACAGGACATGTTACCAGGTGAACAGTATAAGTGAGGAGAGTGTGTTCCCCTGATTGTTTAATACACACAGGACATGTTACCAGGTGAACAGTATAAGTGAGGAGAGTGTGTTCCCCTGATGGTTTAATATACACAAGACATGTCAGCAGCAGAACAGTATAGGTGAGGAGAGTGTGTTCCCCTGATGGTTTAATACACACGGGACATTTTGCCAGGTGAACAGTATAAGTGAGGAGAGTGTGTTCCCCAGATTGTTTAATACACACGGGACATGTTACCAGGTAAACAGTATAAGTGAGGAGAGTGTGTTCCACTGATAGTTTAATAGACACGGGACATGTTACCAGGTGATCAGTATAAGTGAGGAGAGTGTGTTCCCCTGACGTTTTAATAGACACGGGACAAGTTACCAGGTGAACAGTATAAGTGAGGAGAGTGTGTTCCCCTGATGTTTTAATACACACGGGACATGTTACCAGATGAACAGTATAAGTGAGGAGAGTGTGTTCCCCTGATTGTTTAATACACACGGGACATGTTACCAGGTGAACATTATAATTGATGAGAGTGTGTTCCCCTGATTGTTTAATACTGACGGGACATGTGACCAGGTGAACAGTTTAAGTGAGGAGAGTGTGTTTCGCTGATTGTTTAATATACACGGGACATGTTACCAGGTGAGCTGTATAAGTGAGGAGAGTGTGTTCCCCTGATTGTTTAATATACACAGGACATGTTACCAGGTGAACAGTATAAGTGAGGAGAGTGTGTTCCCCTGATTGTTTAATACACACAGGACATGTTACCAGGTGAACATTATAAGAGAGGTGAGTGTGTTCCCCTGATTGTTTAACATACACGGGACATGTTACCAGGTGAACAGTATAAGTGAGCAGAGTGTGTTCCCCTGATTGTTTAATACAGACAGGACATGTTACCAGGTGAACATTATAAGAGAGGTGAGTGTGTTCCCCAGATTGTTTAATATACACGGGACATGTTACCAGGTGAACAGTAGAAGTGTGGAGATTGTGGTCCCCTGATTGTATAATATACACAGGACATGTCACCAGGTGAACAGAAGAAGTGAGGAGAGTGTGTTCCCCTGATGTTTTAATACACACGGGACATGGTACCAGGTGAACAGTATAAGTGAGGAGAGTGTGTTCCCCTGATGTTTTAATACACACGGGACATGTTACCAGGTGAACAGTATAACTGAGGAGAGTTTGTTCCCCTGATTGTTTTTTATACATGGGACATTTCACCAGGTGAACAGTATAAGTGAGGAGAGTGTGTTCCCCTGATGTTTTAATGCACACGGGACATGTTACCAGGTGAACAGTATAACTGAGGAGAGTTTGTTCCCCTGATTGTTTTTTATACATGGGACATTTCACCAGGTGAACAGTATAAGTGAGGAGAGTGTGTTCCCCTGATGGTTTAATATACACGAGACATGTTACCAGTTGAACAGTGTAAGTGAGGAGAGTGTGTTCCCCTGATGGTTTAACATACACGTGACATGTTACCAGGTGAACAGGATAAGTCAGGAGAGTGTGTTTCGCTGATGTTTTAATACAGAAGGTACATGTTACCAGGTGAACAGTATAAGTTAGGCGAGTGTGGTCCCCAGATTGTTTAATACATACAGGACATGTTAGCAGGTGAGCAGTATAAGTGAGTAGAGTGTGTTCCCCTGATTGTTTAATATACACAGGACATGTTACCAGGTGAACAGAATAAGTGAGGAGAGTGTTTTCCCCTGATTGTTTAATACACAAGGGACATGTTACCAGGTGAACAGTATAAGTGAGCAGAGTGTGTTCCCCTGATTGCTTAATACACACTGGACATGTTACAAGGTGAACAGTATAAGTGAGGAGAGTGTGTTCCACTGATAGTTTAATAGACACGGGACATGTTACCAGGTGATCAGTATAAGTGAGGAGAGTGTGTTCCCCTGACGTTTTAATAGACACGGGACATGTTACCAGATGAACAGTATAAGTGAGGAGAGTGTGTTCCCCTGATTGTTTAATACACACGGGACATGTTACCAGGTGAACATTATAATTGATGAGAGTGTGTTCCCCTGATTGTTTAATACTGACGGGACATGTGACCAGGTGAACAGTTTAAGTGAGGAGAGTGTGTTTCGCTGATTGTTTAATATACACGGGACATGTTACCAGGTGAGCTGTATAAGTGAGGTGAGTGTGTTCCCCTGATTGTTTAATATACACAGGACATGTTACCAGGTGAACAGTATAAGTGAGGAGAGTGAGTTCCCCTGACGTTTTAATAGACACGGGACAAGTTACCAGGTGAACAGTATAAGTGAGGAGAGTGTGTTCCACTGATAGTTTAATAGACACGGGACATGTTACCAGGTGATCAGTATAAGTGAGGAGAGTGTGTTCCCCTGACGTTTTAATAGACACGGGACATGTTACCAGATGAACAGTATAAGTGAGGAGAGTGTGTTCCCCTGATTGTTTAATACACACGGGACATGTTACCAGGTGAACATTATAATTGATGAGAGTGTGTTCCCCTGATTGTTTAATACTGACGGGACATGTGACCAGGTGAACAGTTTAAGTGAGGAGAGTGTGTTTCGCTGATTGTTTAATATACACGGGACATGTTACCAGGTGAGCTGTATAAGTGAGGAGAGTGTGTTCCCCTGATTGTTTAATATACACAGGACATGTTACCAGGTGAACAGTATAAGTGAGGAGAGTGTGTTCCCCTGATTGTTTAATACACACAGGACATGTTACCAGGTGAACATTATAAGAGAGGTGAGTGTGTTCCCCTGATTGTTTAACATACACGGGACATGTTACCAGGTGAACAGTATAAGTGAGCAGAGTGTGTTCCCCTGATTGTTTAATACACACAGGACATGTTACCAGGTGAACATTATAAGAGAGGTGAGTGTGTTCCCCAGATTGTTTAATATACACGGGACATGTTACCAGGTGAACAGTAGAAGTGTGGAGATTGTGGTCCCCTGATTGTATAATATACACAGGACATGTCACCAGGTGAACAGAAGAAGTGAGGAGAGTGTGTTCCCCTGATGTTTTAATACACACGGGACATGGTACCAGGTGAACAGTATAAGTGAGGAGAGTGTGTTCCCCTGATGTTTTAATACACACGGGACATGTTACCAGGTGAACAGTATAACTGAGGAGAGTTTGTTCCCCTGATTGTTTTTTATACATGGGACATTTCACCAGGTGAACAGTATAAGTGAGGAGAGTGTGTTCCCCTGATGTTTTAATGCACACGGGACATGTTACCAGGTGAACAGTATAACTGAGGAGAGTTTGTTCCCCTGATTGTTTTTTATACATGGGACATTTCACCAGGTGAACAGTATAAGTGAGGAGAGTGTGTTCCCCTGATGGTTTAATATACACGAGACATGTTACCAGTTGAACAGTGTAAGTGAGGAGAGTGTGTTCCCCTGATGGTTTAACATACACGTGACATGTTACCAGGTGAACAGGATAAGTCAGGAGAGTGTGTTTCGCTGATGTTTTAATACAGAAGGTACATGTTACCAGGTGAACAGTATAAGTTAGGCGAGTGTGGTCCCCAGATTGTTTAATACATACAGGACATGTTAGCAGGTGAGCAGTATAAGTGAGCAGAGTGTGTTCCCCTGATTGCTTAATACACACTGGACATGTTACAAGGTGAACAGTATAAGTGAGGAGAGTGTGTTCCCCTGATTGTTTAATATACACAGGACATGTTACCAGGTGAACAGAATAAGTGAGGAGAGTGTTTTCCCCTGATTGTTTAATACACAAGGGACATGTTACCAGGTGAACAGTATAAGTGAGCAGAGTGTGTTCCCCTGATTGTTTAATATACACAGGACATGTTACCAGGTGAACAGAATAAGTGAGGAGAGTGTTTTCCCCTGATTGTTTAATACACAAGGGACATGTTACCAGGTGAACAGTATAAGTGAGCAGAGTGTGTTCCCCTGATTGTTTAATATACACAGGACATGTTACCAGGTGAACAGAATAAGTGAGGAGAGTGTTTTCCCCTGATTGTTTAATACACACTGGACATGTTACAAGGTGAACAGTATAAGTGAGGAGAGTGTGTTCCACTGATAGTTTAATAGACACGGGACATGTTACCAGGTGATCAGTATAAGTGAGGAGAGTGTGTTCCCCTGATGTTTTAATAGACACGGGACAAGTTACCAGGTGAACAGTATAAGTGAGGAGAGTGTGTTCCCCTGATGTTTTAATACACAGGGGACAAGTTACCAGGTGAACAGTATAAGTGAGGAGAGTGTGTTCCACTGATAGTTTAATAGACACGGGACATGTTACCAGGTGATCATTATAAGTGAGGAGAGTGTGTTCCGCTGATGTTTTAATAGACACGGGACAAGTTACCAGGTGAACAGTATAAGTGAGGAGAGTGTGTTCCCCTGATGTTTTAATACACACGGGACATGTTACCAGGTGAACAGTATACGTGAGGAGAGTGTGTTCCCCTAATGTTTTAATAGACAAAGGACATGTTACCAGGTGAACAGTATAAGTCAGGAGAGTGTGTTTCGCTGATGTTTTAATACACACGGTACATGTTACCAGGTGAACAGTATAAGTTAGGCGAGTGTGGTCCCCAGATTGTTTAATACATACAGGACATGTTACCAGGTGAACAGTATACGTGAGGAGAGTGTGTTCCCCTAATGTTTTAATAGACAAAGGACATGTTACCAGGTGAACAGTATAAGTGAGGAGAGTGTGTTCCCCTGATTGTTTAATACACACTGGACATGTTACCAGGTGAACAGAAGAAGTGAGGAGAGTGTTTTCCCCTGATTGTTTAATACACAAGGGACATGTTACCAGGTGAACAGTATAAGTGAGGAGACTGTGTTCCCCTGATTGTTTTTTATACACAGGACATGTTACCAGGTGAACAGTATAAGTGAGCAGAGTGTGTTCCCCTGATTGTTTAATACACAAGGGACATGTCACCAGGAGAACAGTATAAGTGAGGCGAGTGTTTTCCCCTGATTGTTTAATATACACAGGACATGTTACCAGGTGAACAGTATAAGTGAGGCGAGTGTGTTCCCCTGATTGTTTAATACACACAGGACATGTTACTAGGTGAACAGTATATGTGAGGAGAGTGTGTTCCCCTGATTCTTTAATACTGACGGGACATGTTACCAGGTGAACTGGATAGGTGAGGAGAGTGTGTTCCCCTGATTGTTTAATACACACGGGACATGTCACCAGGCGAACAGTATAAGTGAGGAGAGTGTGTTCCCCTGATTGTTTAATGCACACAGAACATGTCACTAGGTGAACAGTATAAGTGAGGAGAGTGTGCTCCCCTCATGGTTTAATATACACAGGACATGGCATTAGGTGAACAGCATAAGTGAGGAGAGTATGTTCCCCTGATTGTTTAACACACACAGGACATGTTACCAGGTGAACAGTATGAGTGAGGAGACTGTGTTCCCCTGATGGTTTAATATACACGGGACATGTTACCAGGTGAACAGGAAGGCGAGGAGAGTGTGTTCCCCTGATTGTTTAATATACACGGGACATGTTACCAGGTGAACACTATAAGTGTGGAGAGTGTGTTCCCCTGATTGTTCAATTTACACGGGACGTGTTACCAGGTGAACAGTATAAGTGAGGAGAGTGTGTTCCCCTGATGGTTTAATATACAAGGAACATGTTACCAGGTGAACAGTATGAGTGAGGAGACTGTGTTCCCCTGATGGTTTAATATACACGGGACATGTTACGAGGTGAACAGGAAGGCGAGGAGAGTGTGTTCCCCTGATTGTTTAATATACACGGGACATGTTACCAGGTGAACAGTTTAAGTGTGGAGAGTGTGTTCCCCTGATTGTTCAATTTACACGGGACGTGTTACCAGGTGAACAGTATAAGTGAGGAGAGTGTGTTCCCCTGATGGGTTAATATACAAGGAACATGTCACCAGGCGAACAGTATAAGTGAGGAGATTGTGTTCCCCTGATGGTTTAAGACACACGGGACATGTTAGCAGGCGAACAGTATAAGTGAGGAGAGTGTGTTCCCCTGATGTTTTAATACACACGGGACATGTTACCAGGTGAACAGTATACGTGAGGAGAGTGTGTTCCCCTAATGTTTTAATAGACACGGGACATGTTACCAGGTGAACAGTATAAGTCGGGAGAGTGTGTTTCGCTGATGTTTTAATACACACGGTACATGTTACCAGGTGAACAGTATAAGTTAGGCGAGTGTGGTCCCCAGATTGTTTAATACATATAGGACATGTTACCAGGTGAGCAGTATAAGTGAGGAGAGTGTGTTCCCCTGATTGTTTAATACACACTGGACATGTTACCAGGTGAACAGCATAAGTGAGGAGAGTGTGTTCCCCTGATTCCTTAATACGCACTGGACATGTTACAAGGTGAACAGTATAAGTGAGGAGAGTGTGTTCCCCTGATTGTTTAATATACACAGGACATGTTACCAGGTGAACAGTATAAGTGAGGAGAGTGTGTTCCCCTGATTGCTTAATACACACTGGACATGTTACAAGGTGAACAGTATAAGTGAGGAGAGTGTGTTCCCCTGATGTTTTAATAGACACGGGACAAGTTACCAGGTGAACAGTATAAGTGAGGAGAGTGTGTTCCCCTGATGTTTTAATAGACACGGGACAAGTTACCAGGTGAACAGTATAAGTGAGGAGAGTGTGTTCCCCTGATGTTTTAATACACAGGGGACATGTTACCAGGTGAACAGTATAAGTGAGGAGAGTGTGTTCCCCTGATGTTTTAATAGACACGGGACAAGTTACCAGGTGAACAGTATAAGTGAGGAGAGTGTGTTCCCCTGATAGTTTAATAGACACGGGACATGTTACCAGGTGATCATTATAAGTGAGGAGAGTGTGTTCCCCTGATGTTTTAATAGACACGGGACAAGTTACCAGGTGAACAGTATAAGTGAGGAGAGTGTGTTCCCCTGATGTTTTAATACACAGGGGACATGTTACCAGGTGAACAGTATAAGTGAGGAGATTGTGTTCCCCTGATGTTTTAATAGACACGGGACAAGTTACCAGGTGAACAGTATAAGTGAGGAGAGTGTGTTCCCCTGATGTTTTAATACACACGGGACATGTTACCAGATGAACAGTATAAGTGAGGAGAGTGTGTTCCCCTAATGTTTTAATAGACACGGGACAAGTTACCAGGTGAACAGTATAAGTGAGGAGAGTGTGTTCCCCTGACGGTTTAATATACACGAGACATGTTACCAGGTGAACAGTAGAAGTGAGGAGAGTGTGTTCCCCTGATGTTTTAATACACACGGGACATGTTACCAGGTGAACAGTATACGTGAGGAGAGTGTGTTCCCCTAATGTTTTAATATTCAAAGGACATGTTACCAGGTGAACAGTATAAGTCAGGAGAGTGTGTTTCGCTGATGTTTTAATACACACGGTACATGTTACCAGGTGAACAGTATAAGTTAGGCGAGTGTGGTCCCCAGATTGTTTAATACATACAGGACATGTTAGCAGGTGAGCAGTATATGTGAGGAGAGTGTGTTCCCCTGATTGTTTAATACACACTGGACATGTTAACAGGTGAACAGAATAAGTGAGGAGAGTGTGTTCCCCTGATTGTTTAATATACACGGGACATGTTACCAGGTGAACAGTTTAAGTGTGGAGAGTGTGTTCCCCTGATTGTTCAATTTACACGGGACGTGTTACCAGGTGAACAGTATAAGTGAGGAGAGTGTGTTCCCCTGATGGGTTAATATACAAGGAACATGTCACCAGGCGAACAGTATAAGTGAGGAGATTGTGTTCCCCTGATGATTTAAGACACACGGGACATGTTAGCAGGCGAACAGTATAAGTGAGGAGAGTGTGTTCCCCTGATGTTTTAATACACACGGGACATGTTACCAGGTGAACAGTATACGTTAGGAGAGTGTGTTCCCCTAATGTTTTAATAGACACGGGACATGTTACCAGGTGAACAGTATAAGTCGGGAGAGTGTGTTTCGCTGATGTTTTAATACACACGGTACATGTTACCAGGTGAACAGTATAAGTTAGGCGAGTGTGGTCCCCAGATTGTTTAATACATATAGGACATGTTACCAGGTGAGCAGTATAAGTGAGGAGAGTGTGTTCCCCTGATTGTTTAATACACACTGGACATGTTACCAGGTGAACAGTATAAGGGAGGAGAGTGTGTTCCCCTGATTGTTTAATATACACAGGACATGTTACCAGGTGAACAGTATAAGTGAGGAGAGTGTGTTCCCCTGATGGGTTAATGCACACAGGACATGTTACCAGGTGAACAGTATAAGTGAGGCGAATGTGTTCCCCTGATTGTTTAATATACACAGGACATGTTACCATTTGAACAGTATAAGTGAGCAGAGTGTGTTCCCCTGATGGTTTAATGCACACAGGACATGTTACCAGGTGAACAGTATAAGTGAGGAGAGTGTGTTCCCCTGATTGTTTAATACACACAGGACATGTTACCAGGTGAACAGTATAAGTGAGGAGAGTGTGTTCCCCTGATGGTTTAATATACACAAGACATGTCAGCAGCAGAACAGTATAGGTGAGGAGAGTGTGTTCCCCTGATGGTTTAATACACACGGGACATTTTGCCAGGTGAACAGTATAAGTGAGGAGAGTGTGTTCCCCAGATTGTTTAATACACACGGGACATGTTACCAGGTAAACAGTATAAGTGAGGAGAGTGTGTTCCACTGATAGTTTAATAGACACGGGACATGTTACCAGGTGATCAGTATAAGTGAGGAGAGTGTGTTCCCCTGACGTTTTAATAGACACGGGACAAGTTACCAGGTGAACAGTATAAGTGAGGAGAGTGTGTTCCCCTGATGTTTTAATACACACGGGACATGTTACCAGATGAACAGTATAAGTGAGGAGAGTGTGTTCCCCTGATTGTTTAATACACACGGGACATGTTACCAGGTGAACATTATAATTGATGAGAGTGTGTTCCCCTGATTGTTTAATACTGACGGGACATGTGACCAGGTGAACAGTTTAAGTGAGGAGAGTGTGTTTCGCTGATTGTTTAATATACACGGGACATGTTACCAGGTGAGCTGTATAAGTGAGGAGAGTGTGTTCCCCTGATTGTTTAATATACACAGGACATGTTACCAGGTGAACAGTATAAGTGAGGAGAGTGTGTTCCCCTGATTGTTTAATACACACAGGACATGTTACCAGGTGAACATTATAAGAGAGGTGAGTGTGTTCCCCTGATTGTTTAACATACACGGGACATGTTACCAGGTGAACAGTATAAGTGAGCAGAGTGTGTTCCCCTGATTGTTTAATACACACAGGACATGTTACCAGGTGAACATTATAAGAGAGGTGAGTGTGTTCCCCAGATTGTTTAATATACACGGGACATGTTACCAGGTGAACAGTAGAAGTGTGGAGATTGTGGTCCCCTGATTGTATATTATACACAGGACATGTCACCAGGTGAACAGAAGAAGTGAGGAGAGTGTGTTCCCCTGATGTTTTAATACACACGGGACATGGTACCAGGTGAACAGTATAAGTGAGGAGAGTGTGTTCCCCTGATGTTTTAATACACACGGGACATGTTACCAGGTGAACAGTATAACTGAGGAGAGTTTGTTCCCATGATTGTTTTTTATACATGGGACATTTCACCAGGTGAACAGTATAAGTGAGGAGAGTGTGTTCCCCTGATGTTTTAATGCACACGGGACATGTTACCAGGTGAACAGTATAACTGAGGAGAGTTTGTTCCCCTGATTGTTTTTTATACATGGGACATTTCACCAGGTGAACAGTATAAGTGAGGAGAGTGTGTTCCCCTGATGGTTTAATATACACGAGACATGTTACCAGTTGAACAGTGTAAGTGAGGAGAGTGTGTTCCCCTGATGGTTTAACATACACGTGACATGTTACCAGGTGAACAGGATAAGTCAGGAGAGTGTGTTTCGCTGATGTTTTAATACAGAAGGTACATGTTACCAGGTGAACAGTATAAGTTAGGCGAGTGTGGTCCCCAGATTGTTTAATACATACAGGACATGTTAGCAGGTGAGCAGTATAAGTGAGGAGAGTGTGTTCCCCTGATTGTTTAATATACACAGGACATGTTACCAGGTGAACAGAATAAGTGAGGAGAGTGTTTTCCCCTGATTGTTTAATACACAAGGGACATGTTACCAGGTGAACAGTATAAGTGAGCAGAGTGTGTTCCCCTGATTGTTTAATACACAAGGGACATGTCACCAGGAGAACAGTATAAGTGAGGCGAGTGTGTTCCCCTGATTGTTTAATATACACAGGACATGTTCCCAGGTGAACAGTATAAGTGAGGAGAGTGTGTTCCCCTGATGATTTAATACACACGGGACATGTTACCATTTGAGCAGTATAAGTGAGGAGAGTGTGTTCCCCTGATGGTTTAATACACACGGGGCATGTTACCAGGTGAACAGTATAAGTGAGGAGAGTGTGTTCCCCTGATGATTTAATACACACGGGACATGTTACCAGGTGAACAGTATAAGTGAGGAGAGTGTGTTCCCCTGATGTTTCAATACACACGGGACATTTTGCCAGGTGAACAGTATCAGTGAGGAGAGTGTGTTCCCCAGATTGTTTAATACACACGGGACATGTTACCAGGTAAACAGTATTAGTGAGGAGAGGGTGTTCCCCTTATGTTTTAATACACACGGGACATGTTACCAGGTGAACAGTATAAGTGAGGAGAGTGTGTTCCCCAGATTGTTTAATACACACGGGACATGTTACCAGGTAAACAGTATTAGTGAGGAGAGGGTGTTCCCCTTATGTTTTAATACACACGGGACATGTCACCAGGTGAACAGTATAATTGAGGAGAGTGTGTTCCCCTGATGGTTTAATACACACGGGACATGTTACCAGGTGAACAGTATTAGTGAGGAGAGGGTGTTCCCCTTATGTTTTAATACACACGGGACATGTCACCAGGTGAACAGTATAATTGAGGAGAGTGTGTTCCCCTGATTGTTTATTACACACGGGACATGTTACCAGGTGAACAGTTTAAGTGAGGAGAGTGTGTTTCGCTGATTGTTTAATACACACGGGACATGTTACCAGGTGAACAGTATAAGTGAGGAGAGTGTGTTCCCCTGATTGTTTATTACACACGGGACATGTTACCAGGTGAACAGTATAAGTGAGGAGAGTGTGTTCCCCAGATTGTTTAATACACACGGGACATGTTACCAGGTAAACAGTATTAGTGAGGAGAGTGTGTTCCCCTTATGTTTTAATACACACGGGACATGTTACCAGGTGAACAGTATAAGTGAGGAGAGTGTGTTCCCCTGATTGTTTATTACACACGGGACATGTTACCAGGTGAACAGTTTAAGTGAGGAGAGTGTGTTTCGCTGATTGTTTAATACACACGGGACATGTTACCAGGTGAACAGTATAAGTGAGGAGAGTGTGTTCCCCTGATTGTTTATTACACACGGGACATGTTACCAGGTGAACAGTATAAGTGAGGAGAGTGTGTTCCCCTGATTGTTTATTACACACGGGACATGTTACCAGGTGAACAGTTTAAGTTAGGAGAGTGTGTTTCGCTGATGTTTTAATACACACGGGACATGTTACCAGGTGAACAGTATAAGTGAGGAGAGTGTATTTCGCTGATGTTTTAATACACACGGGACATGTTGCCAGGTGAACAGTATAAGTGAGGAGAGTGTGTTCCCCAGATTGTTTAATATACACAGGACATGTTCCCAGGTGAACAGTTTAAGTGAGGAGAGTGTGTTTCGCTGATGTTTTAATACACACGGGACATGTTACCAGGTGAACAGTATAAGTGAGGCGAGGGTGTTCCCCAGATTGTTTAATATACACGGGACATGTTACCAGGTGAACAGTATAAGTGAGCAGAGGGTGCTCCCCTGATTGTTTAATACACACGGGACATGTTGCCAGGTTAGCAGTATAAGTGAGGAGAGTGTGTTCCCCAGATTGTTTAATACGCACGGGACATGTTACCAGGTGAACAGTATAAGTGAGGCGAGCGTGTTCCCCAGATTGTTTAATATACACAGGACATGTTCCCAGGTGAACAGTTTAAGTGAGGAGAGTGTGTTTCGCTGATGTTTTAATACACACGGGACATGTTACCAGGTGAACAGTATAAGTGAGGCGAGGGTATTCCCCAGATTGTTTAATATACAAGGGACATGTTACCAGGTGAACAGTATAAGTGAGCAGAGGGTGCTCCCCTGATGGTTTAATATACACGAGACATGTTACCAGGTGAACAGTATAAGTGAGGAGAGTGTGTTCCCCTGATGTTTTAATACACACAGGACATGTTACCAGGTGAACAGTATAAGTGAGGAGAGTTTGTTCCCCTGATTGTTTTTTATACATGGGACATTTCACCAGGTGAACAGTATAAGTGAGGAGAGTGTGTTCCCCTGATGTTTTAATACACACGGGACATGTTACCAGGTGAACAGTATAAGTGAGGAGAGTGTGTTCCCCTGATGGTTTAATATACACGGGACATGTTACCAGGTAAACAGTATAAGTGGGGAGAGTGTGTTCCCCAGATTGTTTAATATACACTGGACATGTTACCAGGTGAACAGTATAAGTGAGGAGAGTGTGTTCCCCTGATGGTTTAATATACACGAGACATGTTACCAGGTGAACAGTATAAGTGAGGAGAGTGTGTTCCCCTGATGTTTTAATACACACGGGACATGTTACCAGGTGAACAGTATAAGTGAGGAGAGTGTGTTCCCCAGATGTTTTAACACACACGGGACATGTTACAAGGTGAACAGTATAAGTGAGGAGAGTGTGTTCCCCTGATGTTTTAATACACACGGGACATTTTGCCAGGGGAACAGTATAAGTGAGGAGAGTGTGTTCCCCAGATTGTTTAATACACACGGGACATGTTACCAGGTGAACAGTATAAGTGAGGAGAGTGTGTTCCCCTGATGGTTTAATATACACGAGACATGTTACCAGTTGAACAGTGTAAGTGAGGAGAGTGTGTTCCCCTGATGGTTTCATACACACGTGACATGTTACCAATGAACAGTGTAAGTGAGGAGAGTGTGTTCCCCTGACGATTTAATATACACGTGACATGTTACCAGGTGAAGAGTATAAGTGAGGAGAGTGTGTTCCACAGATTGTTTAATACACACGGGACATGTAACCAGGTGAAAAGTATAGGTGAGGAGACTGTGTTCCACTGATATTTTAATAGACACGGGACATGTTACCAGGTGAACAGTATAAGTGAGGAGAGTGTGTTCCCCTGATTGTTTAATATACACAGGACATGTTCCCAGGTGAACAGTTTAAGTGAGGAGAGTGTGTTTCGCTGATGTTTTAATACACACGGGACTTGTTCCCAGGCGAACAGTATAATTGAGGAGAGTGTATTTCGCTGATGTTTTAATACACACGGGACATGTTGCCAGGTGAACAGTATAAGTGAGGAGAGTGTGTTCCCCAGATTGTTTAATATACACAGGACATGTTCCCAGGTGAACAGTTTAAGAGAGGAGAGTGTGTTTCGCTGATGTTTTAATACACACGGGACATGTTACCAGGTGAACAGTATAAGTGAGGCGAGGGTGTTCCCCAGATTGTTTAATATACACGGGACATGTTACCAGGTGAACAGTATAAGTGAGCAGAGGGTGCTCCCCTGATTGTTTAATACACACGGGACATGTTGCCAGGTGAGCAGTATAAGTGAGGAGACTGTGTTCCCCAGATTGTTTAATACGCACGGGACATGTTACCAGGTGAACAGTATAAGTGAGGCGAGCGTGTTCCCCAGATTGTTTAATATACACGGGACATGTTGCCAGGTGAACTGTTTCAGTGAGGAGAGTGTGTTCCCCTGTTTGTTTAATACACACGGGACATGTTACCAGGTGAACAGTATAAGTGAGCAGAGTGTGTTCCCCTGATGGTTTAATATACACGAGACATTTTACCAGGTGAACAGTATGAGTGAGGAGAGTGTGTTCCCCAGATTGTTTAATACACACGGGACATGTTACCAGGTGAACAGTATAAGTGAGCTGAGTGTGTTCCCCTGATGTTTTAATACACACGGGACATGTTGCCAGGTGAACAGTATAAGTGAGGAGAGTGTGTTCCCCAGATTGTTTAATACACACGGGACATGTTACCAGGTGAACAGTATAGGTGAGGAGACTGTGTTCCACTGATAGTTTAATAGACACGGGACTTGTTACCAGGTGAACAGTATAAGTGAGGAGAGGGTGTTCCCCTGATGTTTTAATACACACGGGACATGTTACCAATTGAACAGTATAAGTGAGGAGAGTGTGTTCCCCTAATGTTTTAATAGACACGAGTCATGTTACCAGGTGAACAGTATAATTGAGGAGAGTGTGTTCCCCTGATGTTTTAATACACACGGGACATGTTACCAGGTGAACAGTATAAGTGAGGAGAGTGTGTTCCCCTGATGTTTTAATACACACGGGACATGTTACCAGGTGAACAGTATAAGTGAGGAGAGTTTGTTCCCCTGATTGTTTTTTATACATGGGACATTTCACCAGGTGAACAGTATAAGTGAGGAGAGTGTGTTCCCCTGATGTTTTAATACACACGGGACATGTTACCAGGTGAACAGTATAAGTGAGGAGAGTGTGTTCCCCTGATGTTTTAATACACACGGGACATTTTGCCAGGTGAACAGTATAAGTGAGGAGAGTGTGTTCCCCAGATTGTTTAATACACACGGGACATGTTACCAGGTAAACAGTATTAGTGAGGAGAGGGTGTTCCCCTTATGTTTTAATACACACGGGACATGTTACCAGGTGAACAGTTTAAGTTAGGAGAGTGTGTTTCGCTGATGTTTTAATACACACGGGACATGTTACCAGGTAAACAGTATAAGTGAGGAGAGTGTGTTCCCCAGATTGTTTAATATACACAGGACATGTTCCCAGGCGAACAGTATAAGTGAGGAGAGTGTATTTCGCTGATGTTTTAATACACACGGGACATGTTGCCAGGTGAACAGTATAAGTGAGGAGAGTGTGTTCCCCAGATTGTTTAATATACACAGGACATGTTCCCAGGTGAACAGTTTAAGTGAGGAGAGTGTATTTCGCTGATGTTTTAATACACACGGGACATGTTACCAGGTGAACAGTATAAGTGAGGCGAGGGTGTTCCCCAGATTGTTTAATATACACGGGACATGTTACCAGGTGAACAGTATAAGTGAGCAGAGGGTGCTCCCCTGATTGTTTAATACACACGGGACATGTTGCCAGGTGAACAGTATAAGTGAGGCGAGCGTGTTCCCCAGATTGTTTAATATACACGGGACATGTTACCAGGTGAACTGTTTCAGTGAGGAGAGTGTGTTCCCCTGTTTGTTTAATACACACGGGACATGTTACCAGTTGAACAGTGTAAGTGAGGAGAGTGTGTTCCCCTGATGGTTTAATACACACGGGACATGTTACCAGGTGAACAGTGTAAGTGAGGAGAGTGTGTTCCCCTGATGGTTTAATATACACGTGACATGTTACCAGGTGAACAGTATAAGTGAGCTGAGTGTGTTCCCCTGATGTTTTAATACACACGGGACATGTTGCCAGGTGAACAGTATAAGTGAGGAGAGTGTGTTCCCCAGATTGTTTAATACACACGGGACATGTTACCAGGTGAACAGTATAGGTGAGGAAACTGTGTTCCACTGATAGTTTAATACACACGGGACATGTTACCAGATGAACAGTATAAGTGAGGAGAGTGTGTTCCCCTGATGTTTTAATACACACGGGACATGTTCCCAATTGAACAGTATAAGTGAGGAGAGTGTGTTCCCCTGATGTTTTAATACACACGGGACATTTCACCAGGTGAACAGTATAAGTGAGGAGAGTGTGTTCCCCTGATGTTTTAATGCACACGGGACATGTTACCAGGTAAACAGTATTAGTGAGGAGAGGGTGTTCCCCTTATGTTTTAATACACACGGGACATGTTACCAGGTGAACAGTATAAGTGAGGAGAGTGTGTTCCCCTGATGGTTTAATATACACGAGACATGTTACCAGTTGAACAGTATAAGTGAGGAGAGTGTGTTCCCCTGATGGTTTAATACACACGGGACATGTTACCAGGTGAACAGTGTAAGTGAGGAGAGTGTGTTCCCCTGATGGTTTAATATACACGTGACATGTTACCAGGTGAACAGTATAAGTGAGGAGAGCGTGTTCCCCTGATTGTTTATTACACACGGGACATGTTACCAGGTGAACAGTTTAAGTTAGGAGAGTGTGTTTCGCTGATGTTTTAATACACACGGGACATGTTTCCACGTGAACAGTATAAGTGAGGAGAGTATGTTCCCCAGATTGTTTAATATACACAGGACATGTTCCCAGGCGAACAGTATAAGTGAGGAGAGTGTATTTCGCTGATGTTTTAATACACACGGGACATGTTGCCAGGTGAACAGTATAAGTGAGGAGAGTGTGTTCCCCAGATTGTTTAATATACACAGGACATGTTCCCAGGTGAACAGTTTAAGTGAGGAGAGTGTGTTTCGCTGATGTTTTAATACACACGGGACATGTTACCAGGTGAACAGTATAAGTGAGGCGAGGGTGTTCCCCAGATTGTTTAATATACACGGGACATGTTACCAGATGAACAGTATAAGTGGGCAGAGGGTGCTCCCCTGATTGTTTAATACACACGGGACATGTTGCCAGGTGAGCAGTATAAGTGAGGAGAGTGTGTTCCCCAGATTGTTTAATACGCACGGGACATGTTACCAGGTGAACAGTATAAGTGAGGCGAGCGTGTTCCCCAGATTGTTTAATATACACGGGACATGTTACCAGGTGAACTGTTTCAGTGAGGAGAGTGTGTTCCCCTGTTTGTTTAATACACACGGGACATGTTACCAGGTGAACAGTGTAAGTGAGGAGAGTGTGTTCCCCTGATGGTTTAATATACACGTGACATGTTACCAGGTGAACAGTATAAGTGAGGATAGCGTGTTCCCCTGATTGTTTATTACACACGGGACATGTTACCAGGTGAACAGTTTAAGTTAGGAGAGTGTGTTTCGCTGATGTTTTAATACACACGGGACATGTTACCAGGTGAACAGTATAAGTGAGGAGAGTGTGTTCCCCAGATTGTTTAATATACACAGGACATGTTCCCAGGCGAACAGTATAAGTGAGGAGAGTGTATTTCGCTGATGTTTTAATACACACGGGACATGTTGCCAGGTGAACAGCATAAGTGAGGAGAGTGTGTTCCCCAGATTGTTTAATATACACAGGACATGTTCCCAGGTGAACAGTTTAAGTGAGGAGAGTGTGTTTCGCTGATGTTTTAATACACACGGGACATGTTACCAGGTGAACAGTATAAGTGAGGCGAGGGTGTTCCCCAGATTGTTTAATATACACGGGACATGTGACCAGGTGAACAGTATAAGTGAGGAGAGTGTGCTCCCCTGATTGTTTAATACACACGGGACATGTTGCCAGGTGAGCAGTATAAGTGAGGAGAGTGTGTTCCCCAGATTGTTTAATACGCACGGGACATGTTACCAGGTGAACAGTATAAGTGAGGCGAGCGTGTTCCCCAGATTGTTTAATATACACGGGACATGTTACCAGGTGAACTGTTTCAGTGAGGAGAGTGTGTTCCTCTGTTTGTTTAATACACACAGGACATGTTACCAGGTGAACAGTATAAGTGAGCAGAGTGTGTTCCCCTGATGGTTTAATATACACGAGACATGTTACCAGGTGAACAGTATGAGTGAGGAGAGTGTGTTCCCCAGATTGTTTAATACACAAGGGACATGTTACCAGGTGAACAGTATAAGTGAGCTGAGTGTGTTCATCTGATGTTTTAATACACACGGGACATGTTGCCAGGTGAACAGTATAAGTGAGGAGAGTGTGTTCCCCGGATTGTTTAATACACACGGGACATGTTACCAGGTGAACGGTATAGGTGAGGAGACTGTGTTCCACTGATAGTTTAATAGACACGGGACATGTTACCAGGTGAACAGTATAAGTGAGGAGAGGGTGTTCCCCTGATGTTTTAATACACACGGGACATGTTACCAGATGAACAGTATAAGTGAGGAGAGTGTGTTCCCCTAATGTTTTAATAGACACGGGACAAGTTAACAGGTGAACAGTATAAGGGAGGAAGTGTTTTCCCCTGTTTGTTTAATATACATGGGACATGTTACAAGGCGAACAGTAAAGTGAGGAGAGTGTGTTCCCCTGATGTTTTAATACACACGGGACATGTTTCCAGACAAACAGAAGAAGTGAGGAGAGTGTGTTCCCCTGATGGTTTAATATACACAGGACATGTTACCAGGTGAACAGTAAATGTGAGGAGAGTGTGTTCCCCTGATTGTTTAACACACACAGACATGTTACCAGGTGAACAGTATAAGTGAGGAGAGTGTGTTCCCCTGATGGTTTAATACAAACCGGACATGTCACGAGGTGAACAGTATAAGCAAGGAGAGTGTGTTCCCCTGTTTGTTTAATGCACACAGAACATGTTACCAGGTGAACAGTATAAGTGAGGAGAGTGTGTTCCCCTGTTTGTTTAATATACACGGGACATGTCACCAGGTGAACAGGATAAGTGAGGAGAGTGTTTACCCCTGATGGTTTAATATAGACGGGACATGTTACCAGGTGAACAGTATAAGTGAGGAGAGTGTGTTCCCCTGATTGTTTAATACTGACGGGATGGGAGTGGTGGAGAGCAGTGGGGGAGTGGAGTGGGGGAGTGGAGTGGGAGGGGAGTGGGGGAATGGAGTGGGAAGGGAGTGGGGGAGTGCAGTGGGAGGCGGCTGGGAGGGGGAGTGGGAGGCGAGTGGGAGGGGGAGTGGGAGGGGTAGTGGGAGGCGAGTGGGAGGGGGAGTGGGAGGCGAGTGGGAGGGGGAGTGGGAGGGGTAGTGGGAGGGGAGTGGGAGGGGAGTGGGGGGGGAGTGGGAGGAGGTCGGGGAGAGGAGGAGGGGAGGGGGGAAGGGGAGGGGTGAGGGTGAGGGGGAGGGGATTGCGATGGGAGGGGTAGGTTAGCGTTAAGGAGAGTGGGAGAGGGGAGTGAGGGAGTGGGGGAGGGGAGTGGGGGAGGGGAGTGGGAAGGGGGTGTTGGAGAGGTTGGGAAGGTTTGTGGGGGAGGGGAGTGGGGAAGGGGGTGGGGGAGGGGAGTGGGGAAGGGGTGTTGGAGAGGTTGGGAAGGTGATTGGGGGAGGGGAGTGGGGGCGGGTTGTTCGGGAGGGGAGTGGTGGAGGGGTATGCAGGAGGGGATTGGGAGAGGGGAGAGGGGGAGGGAAGTGGGGGATCGGAGTGGGAAGGGGTGGGGGAGGGGTTGGGAAGGTGATTGGGGGAGGGGTCTGGGGGAGGGGTGTGTGGGTGGGGAGGGGGGGAATTGATTGGGAAGGGGAGTGGGGGAGGGGAGAGGAGGGGAGTAGGGGCGGCAGTGGGAGAGGGGAGTGGGAAGGGGAGTGGAGTAGGGGAGAGGAGGGTAGGAGGGTAGAGTAGGGGAGGAGGGGGGAGGAGGGTAGAGGAGGGGAGTAGGGGTGGCTGTGGGAGAGGGGAGTGGGAATGGGAGTGGAGGAGGGGAGGAGGGTAGAGTAGGGGAGGAGGGGAGAGGAGGGGAGTAGGGGGGAGGGGATGGGAGAGGAGAGTGGGAAGAGGAGTGGTGGAGGGGAGAGGAGGGGAGTCGGGTAGGCTGTGGGAGATTGGAGTGGGAAGGGTAGTGGGGGAGGGAAGAGGTGGGGAGAGGAGGCTGTGAGAGAGGGGAATGGCAAGGGGAGTGTGGAGGGGAGAGGATGGGAATGGGGAGGCTGTGGGAGAGGGGCGTGGTAAGCGGAAGGTGGAGGGGAGCGGAGGGAGGAGAGGGGTAGCGAGTGGGAGTGGCGGAGAGAAGTGTGTGAAGGGAGTGTGGGAGGGTTGAAGGGGAGCGGAGTGGAGGAGGGATGTGGGGGAGGTGAGTGGGTGAGGGGAGTGGGACAGGGGAGTGGAAAGGGAGTGGGATAGGGTAGTGGGGGAGGGGAGTGGGGGGGAGTGGAGTGGAAGGGGAGTGGGGGAGGTGAGTGGAAGCGGAGTGGGGAGGGGAGTGGAAGGGGAGTGGGGGAGGGGAGTGGAAGGGGGGAATGGGAGTGGAGGAGGGGAGTGGAAGGGGAGTGGGGGCGAGTGGAGTGGAAGGGGAGTGGGAGAGGTGAGTGGAAGGGGAGTGGGGGGGAGTGGAGTGGAAGGGGAGTGGGGGGGAGTGGGGGAGGGGAGTGGAAGGGGAGTGGGGGGGAGTGGAGTGGAAGGGGAGTGGGGGAGGGGAGTGGGGGAGGGGAGTGGAAGAGGAGTGGGGAGGGGAGTGGAAGTGGAGTGGGGGAGGTGAGTGGAAGTGGAGTGGGGGGGAGTGGAGTGGAAGGGGAGTGGGGGAGGGGAGTGGGGGAGGGGAGTGGAAGTGGAGTGGGGGAAGGGAGGGGAAGGTGGAGGGGAGCGGAAGGAGGAGAGGGGTAGCGAGTGGGAGTGGCGGAGGGAAGTGAGTGATGGGAGTGTGGGAGGGTTGAAGGGGAGCGGAGTGGAGGAGGGATGTGGGGGACGGTGAGTGGGTGAGGGGAGTGGGACAGGGGAGTGGAAAGGGAGTGGGAAAGGGTAGTGGGGGAGGGGAGTGGAAGCGGAGTGGGGAGGGGAGTGGAAGGGGGGAATGGGAGTGGAGGAGGGGGAGTGGGGGAGGGGGTGTGGGGGAGTGGAGTGGTGGAGGGGAGTGGGGGAGTGGGGGAGTGGGGGAGGGGACTGTGGGAGGAGTGTGGGGAGGGGAGTGTGTGAGGGGCGTGGGGAGGGGACTGGGGGAGCGAAGTGGAAAGGAGAGTGGGTGAGGGGAGTGGGACAGCAGAGTGGAAGGGGAGTGGGAAAGGGTAGTGGGGGAGGGGAGTGGAAGCGGAGTGGGGAGCGGAGTGGAAGGGGATTTGGGGAGGGGAGTGGAAGGGGATTGGGAGGGGAGGGGAGTGGAAGGGGAGTGGGGGAGGGGAGTGGAAGGGGAGTGGGCGAGCAAAGTGGGAAGGAGAGTGGGGGAGGGGAGTGGAGGTGGGATTTTGGGGACGGGAGTGGGGTTGAGGAGTGTGGGAGGGGAGTGATGTAGGGTAGTGGTGGAGGGTGGTTGGGGCAGGGGAGTTGGGGAGGGTCGTGTGTTAGGGGAATGGGGAGGGGGTTTGGGGAGCGGAATGGAGGAGCGAAGTTTGGGAGGCGAGTGGGGAGGGGAGTGGACGGGGAGTGGGTGAGCGAAGTGGGAAGGAGAGTGGGGGAGGGGTGTGGGAAGGGGAGTGGGGGAGGGGAGTTGGAAGGGGAGTGGGGGAGGGGAGTGGGGAAGTGGGGGAGCGAAGTGGGTAGGAGAGTGGGGGAGGGGAGTGCGAAGGAGAGTGGGGGAGGGGAATGCGAAGGAGAGTGGGGGAGGGGAGTGCGTAGGGGTGTGGGAAGGGGAGTGAGGGAGGGGAGTGGGAATGGGAGTGGGGGAGGGGAGTGGAAGGGCAGTGGGGGTGGGGAGTGGAGTAGTGGAGAGGAGAGGAGTGGAGAGGAGGAGAGTGGGGTCGTGGAGGGGATTGGGAAGGGGAGTGGGGAGGAGAGAGGAGGGGGAGAGGAGAGGGGTAGAGAGTGGGAGTGGTGGAGGGAAGTGGGGGAGGAGAGTGTGGGAGGAGAGAAGGGAAGGGGACTGGGGTAGGGGAGTGGGAGTGGGGTGTGGAAAAGTGGAGTGGGGGTGGGGGGTGGTGCAGGGGAGTGGGTGTGTGGGGGGAGTGGGGTAGGGGAGTTGGTGAGGGGTGTGGAGGAAGGGAGTGGGTGTGTGTAGGGGAGTGGGGTCGGGGAGTGGGTGTGGGGTGTGGAGGAGGGGAGTGGGGGAGGAGATTGGGGAGGGGAGTGGGGGAGGGGAGTGGGGGAGGAGCGTGGAGTAAGGGAGTGGTGGAGGGGAGTGGGGTAGGGGAATGGGGGAGGGGGGTTGGGGATCGGAGTGGAGTAAGGACGTTTGGGAGGGGAGTGGGGGAGGGGAGTGATATAGGGGAGTGGTGGAGGGGTGTGGGGTAGGGGAATTGGGGCGGGGAGTGGGCAAGGGGAGCTGGGGAGCGCAGTGATGTAGGGGAGTCGGGGAGTGAGTTTGGGGAGGGGAGTGGGTTAGGGATGTGGGGGTGGAGAGGGATAGGGGAGTGGGGGATGTGTGTGGGAGGGAGTTGGGCAGGGGAATGGGTGCGGGAAGTTGGGGAGGGGAGTGGGGGATGGGAGTTAGTGAGGGGAGTGGGGGAGGTGAGTGGGAGGGAGTTGGTGGGGGGAGTTGGAAGGGGAGTGGGGGAGGGGAGTGGGTGGGGTGTGGGGGAGGGGCGTAGAAGGAATGCGGGGGAGGGGAGTGGAAATGGTGTGGAGGAGGGGAGTGGGGGAGGGGATGTGGGGAGGGGAGTGGGGGAGGGGAGTGCGGGTGGGGAGTGGGGGAGGGGAGTGGGAAGGAGAGTGGGGGAGGGGAGTTGGAAGGGGAGAGGGAAGGGGAGTGGAAATGGAGTGGGGTAGGGGAGTGGGGGAGGGGTGTGGGTATGGGGAGTAGGGGAGGGGAGTGGAGGAGGAGATTTGGGGATGGGAGTGGGGTTGGGGAGTGGGGGAGGGGTGTGATGTAGGGTAGTGGTGGAGGGGGGTTGGGGAGGGGAGTTGGGGAGGGGAGTGGGGTAGGGGAATGGGGAGGGGGGTTGGGGAGCGGAATGGAGGAGGGAAGTTTGGGAGGCAAGTGGGGGAGGGGAGTGGAGAGGAGTGGAGAGGAGGGGAGTGGGGGAGGGGATTGGGAAGGGGAGTGGGGAGGAGAGATGAGGGGGAGAGGAGAGGGGTAGAGAGTGGGAGTGGTGGAGGGAAGTGGGGGAGGAGATTGTAGGAGGAGAGAAGGAGAGGACTGGGGTAGGGGAGTGGGTGTGGGGAGTGGTGCAGGGGATTGGGTGTGTGGAGGGGAGTGGGGTAGGGGAGTGGGAGTGGAGTGTGGAGGAAGGGAGTGGGTGTGTGGAGGGGAGTGGGGGAGGTGAGTGCGGGAGGGGAGTGGGGGAGGGATTTGGGGGAGGGCAGATGGGGAGCGGAGTAGGGGAGGGGAGTGGGGGAGGGGAGTGGGGGAGGAGATTGGGGGAGGGGAATGGGGGAGGAGTGTGGAGTAGGGGTTTGGGGGAGGGGAGTGGGATAGGGGAAGGGGAGGGGTATTGGAGAACGGGGTGGGGGAGCGGAGTGGAGTAGGGAAGTTTGGGAGGCGAGTGGGGGAGCTGAGTGGGGGAGGGGAGTGATATAGGGGAGTGGGGGAGGGGAGTGGGGTAGGGGAGTTGGGGCGGGGAGTGGGCAAGGGGAGCTGGGGAGTGCAGTGGGGTAGAGGAGTGGGGGTGGAGAGTGGGTGTGAGCGGGGGAGGGGAGTGGGACTGGGGAGTGGGGGAGGTGAGTGGGAGGAAGTTGGTGGGGGGATTTGGGGAGATGAGTGGGGGAGGGAAGTTGGGGAAGTAAGTGGGGTTGGGGTGTGAGGGAGGGGAGTTAGGGAGGGGAGTGGGGAGTTGAGTGGGAGGGAGTTAGTGAGGGGAGTTGGGGAGGTGAGGGGGAGGGGAGTGGGGGAGGGGAGTTAGGGAGGGGAGTGGTGGAGGGGTATGCAGGAGGGGATTGGGAGAGGGGAGGGAAGTGGGGGATCGGAGTGGGAAGGGGGTGGGGGAGGGGTTGGGAAGGTGATTGGGGGAGGGGTCTGGGGGAGGGGTGTGCGGGTGGGGAGGGGGGGGAATTGATTGGGAAGGGGAGTGGGGGAGGGGAGAGGAGGGGAGTAGGGGCGGCAGTGGGAGAGGGGAGTGGGAAGGGGAGTGGAGTAGGGGAGAGGAGGGTAGGAGGGTAGAGTAGGGGAGGAGGGGGGAGGAGGGTAGAGGAGGGGAGTAGGGGTGGCTGTGGGAGAGGGGAGTGGGAATGGGAGTGGAGGAGGGGAGGAGGGTAGAGTAGGGGAGGAGGGGAGAGGAGGGGAGTAGGCGGGAGGGGATGGGAGAGGAGAGTGGGAAGAGGAGTGGTGGAGGGGAGAGGAGGGGAGTAGGGGTGGCTGTGGGAGAGGGGAGTGGGAATGGGAGTGGAGGAGGGGAGGAGGGTAGAGTAGGGGAGGAGGGGAGAGGAGGGGAGTAGGCGGGAGGGGATGGGAGAGGAGAGTGGGAAGAGGAGTGGTGGAGGGGAGAGGAGGGGAGTCGGGTAGGCTGTGGGAGAGGGGAATGGGGGAGGGGAGGCTGTGGGAGATTGGAGTGGGAAGGGTAGTGGGGGAGGGAAGAGGTGGGGAGAGGAGGCTGTGAGAGAGGGGAATGGCAAGGGGAGTGTGGAGGGGAGAGGATGGGAATGGGGAGGCTGTGGGAGAGGGGCGTGGTAAGCGGAAGGTGGAGGGGAGCGGAGGGAGGAGAGGGGTAGCGAGTGGGAGTGGCAGAGGGAAGTGTGTGAAGGGAGTGTGGGAGGGTTGAAGGGGAGCGGAGTGGAGGAGGGATGTGGGGGACGGTGAGTGGGTGAGGGGAGTGGGGGAGGGGTGTGATATATGCGAGTGGGGGAGGGGAGTGGGGTAGGGGAGTTGGGGCGGGGAGTGGGCAAGGGGAGCTGGGGAGCGCAGTGGGGTGGGGAGTGGGGGTGAGTGGGGGAGGGGAGTGGGATAGGGGAGTGGGGACCGTGAGTAGGAGGGAGTTGGGCAGGGGAGTGAGTGAGGGGAGTTGGGGAGGGGTGTGAGGGAGGGGAGTTAGGGAGAGGAGTGGGGGAGGTGAGTGGGAGGGAGTTGGTGGGGAGAGTTGGGGAGATGAGTGGGGGAGGGGAATGGGGGAGGGAAGTTGGTGATCTGAGAGGGGTAGGGGCGTGAGGGAGGGGAGTTAGGGAGGGGAGTGGGGGAGGTGAGTGGGAGGGAGTTAGTGAGTGGAGTTATGGAGGTGAGTGGGAGGGAGTTGGGAAGGTGAATGGGGGAGGGGAGTTGGGGTAGGGGAGTGGGGGAGGGGAGTGGGTAAGGGGTGCTGGGGAGGGGATTTGGGTAGGGGAATGGGGGCGTGGGTTTGGGGAGCGGAGTGGAGTATTGAAGTTTGGGAGGCGAGTGGGGAATGGGAGTGGTGTAGGGGAGGGGGGAGGAGAATGACAGAGGGGAGTGGGGGAAGGGATCTGGTGAGGGGAGTGGGGTAGTGGAGTGGGGGAGGGGTGTGATATAGGGGAGTGCGGGAGGGGAGTGGGGTAGGGGAGTTATGGAGGTGAGTGGGAGGGAGTTGGGAAGGTGAATGGGGGAGGGGAGTTGGGGTAGGAGAGTGGGGGAGGGGAGTGGGTAAGGGGTGCTGGGGAGGGGATTTGGGTAGGGGAATGGGGGCGTGGGTTTGGGGAGCGGGGTGGAGTATTGAAGTTTGGGAGGCGAGTGGGGAATGGGAGTGGTGTAGGGGAGGGGGGAGGAGAATGACAGAGGGGAGTGGGGGAAGGGATCTTGGGAGGGGAGTGGGGTAGTGGAGTTGGGGAGGGGTGTGATATAGGGGAGTGCGGGAGGGGAGTGGGGTAGGGGAGTTGGGGCGGGGAGTGGGAAATGCGAGCTGGGGAGTGCAGTGGGGTAGGGGAGTGGGGGTGGAGAGTGGGGGTGAGCGATGGATTGGAGTGGGATAGGGGAGTGGGGGAGGTGAGTGGGAGGGAGTTGGGCAGGTGAGTGGGTAAGGGGAGTTGAGGAGGGGAGTTAGGGAGGGGAGTGGGGGAGGTGAGTAGGAGGGAGTTGTTGGGGAGAGTTGGGGAGATGAGGGGGAGGGGAGTGAGGGAGGGGAGTTAGGGAGGGGAGTGGGGGAGGTGAGTGGGAGGGAGTTAGTGAGTGGAGTTGTGGAGGTGAGGGGGTGGGGAGTGGGGGAGGGGAGTTATGCAGGTGAGTGGGAGGGAGTTGGGAAGGTGAGTTGGGGAGGGGAGTTGGCGTGCGGAGTTAGGGAGGTGAGTGACGTCGGGGAGTTGGGGAGGGGAGTTAGGGAGGGGAGTGGGGGAGGTGAGTGGGAGGGAGTTGTTGGGGGGAGTTGGGGAGATGAGTGGGGGAGGGGAGTGGGGGAGGGAAGTTGGTGACGTGAGTGGGGTAGGGGAGTGAGGGAGGGGATTTAGGGAGGGGAGTGGGGGAGGTGAGTGGGAGGACTTAGTGAGGGGAGTTGGGGAGGTGAGGGGGAGGGGAGTGGGGGAGGGGAGTTAGGGATGTGAGTGGGGCAGGGGAGTAGGGGAGGGGAGTGGGTAAGGGGAGCTGGGGAGGGGATATGGGTAGGGGAATAGGGGAGGGGGTTTGGGGAGCGGAGTGGAGTAGGGAAGTTTGGGAGGCGAGTGGGGGATGGGAGGGTGTAGGGGAGTGGGGGAGGGGAGCTGGAGAGGGGAGTGGGGTAGGGGAGTGGGGGAGGGGATTGACATAGGGGAGTGGGGAGGGGAGCTGGTGAGGGGAGTGGGGAGGGGTGTGAGGGAGGGAGTTGGGGAGGGGTGTGGGGGAGGGGAGCGGGGGAGGGCTGTGGGGTAGGGGAGTGGTGGAGGGGAATGGGGGATTGGAGTGGGGGAGGGCAGTGGGGGAGGGGAGTGATATTGTGCTGTGGGGAAGTGGAGTGGGAGGAGTGGAGTGGGGGAGGTGAGTGGGGTAGGGGTGTGGGGGAGGGGAGTGGGGGAGGGGTGTTGGGGAGGGGAGTGGCGGAGGGGAGTGGGGTAGGGGTGTTGGGGATGGGAGTGGGGGAGGGGAGTGATATTGCGCTGTGGGGAAGTGGAGTGGGAGGAGTAGAGTGGGGGAGTGGAGTGGGGGAGGGGAGTGGGGTAGGGGTGTTGGGGAGGGGAATGGGGGAGGGGAGTGGTGGAGAGGAGTGGGGGAGTGGAGTGGGGGAGGGGAGTGGGGGAGGGGAGTGGGGTAGGGGTGTTGGGGAGGGGAGTGGGGGAGGGGAGTGGGGGAGGGGAGTGGGGTAGGGGTGTTGGGGAGGGGAGTGGTGGAGAGGAGTGGGGTAGGGGAGTGGGAGGAGTGGAGTGGGGGAGTGGAGTGGGGGAGGGGAGTGGGGTAGGGGTGTTGGGGAGGGGAGTGGGGGAGGGGAGTGGGGGAGGGGAGTGGGGGAGGGAGTTTGGGGAGTGGAGTGGGGGAGGGGAGTGGGGGAGGGGAGTGGGGTCGGGGTGTTGGGGAGGGGAGTGGGCGAGGGGAGTGGTGGAGAGGCGTGGGGGAGGGGAGTGGGGGAGGGGAGTGGGGTAGGGGTGTTGGGGAGGGGAGTGGGGGAGGGGAATGGGGTAGGGGTGTTGGGGAGGGGGGTGGGGGAGGGGAGTGGTGGAGAGGAGTGGGGGAGTGGAGTGGGTGAGGGGAGTGGGGGAGGGGAGTGGGGGAGGGGAGTGGGGAGGGGAGTGGGGTAGGGGTGTTGGGGAGGGGAGTGGGGGATAGAGTGGGGGAGGGGAGTGGGGTAGGGGTGTTGGGGAGGGGAGTGGGGGAGGGGAGTGGTGGAGAGGAGTGGGGGAGTGGAGTGGGGGAGTGGAGTGGGGGAGGGGAGTGGGGGAGGGGAGTGGGGTAGGGGTGTTGGGGAGGGGAGTGGGGGAGGGGAGTGGGGGAGGGGAGTGGGGTAGGGGTGTTGGGGAGGGGAGTGGGGGAGTGGAGTGGGGGAGGGGAGTGGGGGAGGGGAGTGGGGTAGGGGTGTTGGGGAGGGGAGTGGGGGAGTGGAGTGGGGGAGTGGAGTGGGGGAGGGGTGTTGGGGAGGGGTGTTGGGGAGGGGAGTGGGGGAGGGGTGTTGGGGAGGGGAGTGGGGGAGGGGAGTGGGGGAGTGGAGTGGGGGAGTGGAGTGGGGGAGGAGAGTGGGGGAGGGGAGTGGGGTAGGGGAGTGGGGGAGGGGAGTGGGGTAGGGGTGTTGTGGAGGGGAGTGGGGGAGGGGAGTGGGGGAGGGGAGTGGGGGAGGGGAGTGGGGTAGGGGTGTTGGGGAGGGGAGTGGGGGAGGGGAGTGGTGGAGAGGAGTGGAGGAGTGGAGTGGGGGAGTGGAGTGGGGGAGTGGAGTGGGGGAGGGGAGTGGGGAGGGGAGTGGGGTAGGGGTGTTGGGGAGGGGAGTGGGGGAGGGGAGTGGGGGAGGGGAGTGGGGTAGGGGTGTTGGGGAGGGGAGTGGGGGAGGGGAGTGGGGTAGGGGTGTTGGGGAGGGGAGTGGGGGAGGGGAGTGGGCTAGGGGTGTTGGGTAGGGGTGTTGGGGAGGGGAGTGGGGGAGTGGAGTGGGGTAGGGGAGTGGGGGAGGGGAGTGGGGGAGGGAGTTTGGGGAGGGGAGTGGGGGAGGGGAGTGGGGGAGTGGAGTGGGGTAGGGGTGTTGGGGAGGGGAGTGGGGGAGGGGAGTGGTGGAGGGGAGTGCCTTGGAACATGTACTGACATTAATGGTGCTATATAAATACAAGTTGTTGTTGTGTTGGACATATATCACCTTTCCTTCATCATGACTGGGTGAAAATGCTGTAACTCCTTCTCCAACACCATTGTGAGATGACCTTCACCACACAGACTGCAGAGGTTCAAGGTAATGGACCAGCATCACCTTCTCAATGGACAACTGGGGATGGACAATATCTGCTGGTCTAGTGACAGACACATCCTAACAATGAAGACAAATATCTGTCTGTGTAAAATGGATGAAAAGTCTTTACACAAAGAGAATCATAGAGAGATACTGCACTGAAACAGACCCTTTGGCCCATCGAGTATGTGCTGACCAACAGCCACCCATTTATATATCCGACATTAATCCCATATTCCCTACCACATCCCCACCATCCTCCAACCACCTAACGAGACTAGGGACATTTACAATGGCCAATTTATCAATCAAACTGCAAGTCTTTGTCTGTGGGAGGAAACCAGAGCACCCGGCAGAAACCCACATGGTCACAGGGAAAACTTGCAAACTCCACACAGGCAGCACCCAGAACAGAACCCGAGACACTGGAGCTGTGAGGCTGTGGCAGCAAACAGAACCGAACCTAGGTCACTGGAGCTGTGAGACTGTGGCAGTAAACAGAACTGAACCCGGGACACTGGAGCTGTGAGGCTGTGGCAGTAAACAGAACCGAACCCGGGACACTGGAGCTGTGAGACTGTGGCAGTAAACAGAACCGAACCCGGGACACTGGAGCTGTAAGACTGTGGCAGTAAACAGAACCGAACCCAGGTCACTGGAGCAGTGAGACTGTGGCAGCAAACAGAACCGAACCTCGGTCACTGGAGCTGTGAGGCTGTGGCAGTAAACAGAACCGAACCCGGGACACTGGAGCTGTGAGACTGTGGCAGAAAACAGAACAGAACCCAGGTCACTGGAGCTGTGAGGCTGTGGCAGTAAACAGAACCGAACCCGGGACACTGGAGCTGTGAGGCTGTGGCAGTACGCAGAACCGAACCCAGGTCACTGGAGCAGTGAGACTGTGGCAGTAAACAGAACAGAACCCAGGTCACTGGAGCTGTGAGACTGTGGCAGTAAACAGAACTGAACCCAGGTCACTGGAGCTGTGAGACTGTGGCAGTAAACAGAACCGAACCCGGGACACTGGAGCTGTGAGACTGTGGCAGTAAACAGAACCGAACCCGGGTCACTGGAGCTGTGAGACTGTGGCAGTAAACAGAACCGAACCCGGGCCACTGGAGCTGTGAGACTGTGGCAGTAAACAGAACCGAACCCGGGTCACTGGAGCTGTGAGGCTGTGGCAGTAAACAGAACAGAACCCGGGTCACTGGAGCTGTGAGACTGTGGCAGTACGCAGAACCGAACCCAGGTCACTGGAGCAGTGAGACTGTGGCAGTAAACAGAACCGAACCCGGGTCACTGGAGCTGTGAGACTGTGGCAGTAAACAGAACCGAACCCGGGCCACTGGAGCTGTGAGGCTGTGGCAGTAAACAGAACCGAACCCAGGTCACTGGAGCTGTGAGACTGTGGCAGTAAACAGAACCGAACCCGGGTCACTGGAGCTGTGAGGCTGTGGCAGTAAACAGAACCGAACCCAGGTCACTGGAGCTGTGAGACTGTGGCAGTAAACAGAACCGAACCCGGGACAATGGAGCTGTGAGACTGTGGCAGTAAACAGAACCGAACCCAGGACACTGGAGCTGTGAGACTGTGGCAGTAAACAGAACAGAACCCGGGTCACTGGAGCTGTGAGACTGTGGCAGTACGCAGAACCGAACCCAGGTCACTGGAGCTGTGAGGTTGCGGTACTAATACCTGTTACAAAAACAATACTCTGTTACATTGAGAGGCTGATTGACAGCGTCTCCAGACAGAGTTCATAAAAACAGCGAGTGCTGGAAATACTCAGCAGGTCGGGCAACATCTGTGGAGAGAGAAACAGAGTTTTTAAAAACAGAGAGTGCTGGAAATACTCAGCAGGTCGGGCAACATCTGTGGAGAGAGAAACAGAGTTAATAAAAACAGCGAGTGCTGGAAATATTCAGCAGGTCGGGCAACATCTGTGGAGAGAGAAACAGAGTTAATAAAAACAGCGAGTGCTGGAAATATTCAGCAGGTCGGGCAACATCTGTGGAGAGAAAAACAGAGTTAATAAAAACAGAGAGTGCTGGAAATACTCAGCAGGTCGGGCAACATCTGTGCAGAGAGAAACGGAGTTAATAAAAACAGCGAGTGCTGGAAATATTCAGCAGGTCGGGCAACATCTGTGGAGAGAGAAACAGAGTTAATAAAAACAGCGAGTGCTGGAAATATTCAGCAGGTCGGGCAGCATCTGTGGAGAGAGAAACAGAGTTTTTAAAAACAGAGAGTGCTGGAAATACTCAGCAGGTCGGGCAACATCAGTGGAGAGAGAAACAGAGTTAATAAAAACAGCGAGTGCTGGAAATATTCAGCAGGTCGGGCAACATCTGTGGAGAGAGAAACAGAGTTAATAAAAACAGCGAGTGCTGGAAATATTCAGCAGGTCGGGCAACATCTGTGGAGAGAGAAACAGAGTTAATAAAAACAGCGAGTGCTGGAAATATTCAGCAGGTCGGGCAACATCTGTGGAGAGAGAAACAGAGTTAATAAAAACAGAGAGTGCTGGAAATATTCAGCAGGTCGGGCAACATCTGTGGAGAGAAAAACAGAGTTAATAAAAACAGAGAGTGCTGGAAATATTCAGCAGGTCGGGCAACATCTGTGGAGAGAGAAACAGAGTTAATAAAAACAGAGAGTGCTGGAAATACTCAGCAGGTCGGGCAACATCTGTGGAGAGAGAAACAGAGTAAATAAAAACAGCGAGTGCTGGAAATATTCAGCAGGTCGGGCAACATCTGTGGAGAGAGAAACAGAGTTAATAAAAACAGAGAGTGCTGGAAATATTCAGCAGGTCGGGCAACATCTGTGGAGAGAAAAACAGAGTTAATAAAAACAGAGAGTGCTGGAAATACTCAGCAGGTCGGGCAACATCTGTGCAGCGAGAAACGGAGTTAATAAAAACAGCGAGTGCTGGAAATATTCAGCAGGTCGGGCAACATCTGTGGAGAGAGAAACAGAGTTAATAAAAACAGCGAGTGCTGGAAATATTCAGCAGGTCGGGCAACATCTGTGGAGAGAGAAACAGAGTTAATAAAAACAGCGAGTGCTGGAAATACTCAGCAGGTCGGGCAGCATCTGTGGAGAGAGAAACAGAGTTTTTAAAAACAGAGAGTGCTGGAAATACTCAGCAGGTCGGGCAACATCAGTGGAGAGAGAAACAGAGTTAATAAAAACAGCGAGTGCTGGAAATATTCAGCAGGTCGGGCAACATCTGTGGAGAGAGAAACAGAGTTAATAAAAACAGCGAGTGCTGGAAATATTCAGCAGGTCGGGCAACATCTGTGGAGAGAGAAACAGAGTTAATAAAAACAGCGAGTGCTGGAAATACTCAGCAGGTCGGGCAGCATCTGTGGAGAGAGAAACAGAGTTAATAAAAACAGAGAGTGCTGGAAATATTCAGCAGGTCGGGCAACATCTGTGGAGAGAGAAACAGAGTTAATAAAAACAGAGAGTGCTTGAAATACTCAGCAGGTCGG